>NC_063255.1:37152817-37825674 GCF_020740725.1 Corvus hawaiiensis | reverse complement strand
GTCTTACTAGTCCTGAGCAAAAGAGCATAGAATTATACCCAATGTGAAGTGGAAGAGATGTTGAATTTGTGAGGGATTTCAAAGAAGGATATGTTCCATTGGTTCTTGCTTTACTTATTGAAAAGATGCCAGCTCACAAGCCTGGACTTCTGTCATTCTAAACTGCAGTACAAAGCAGGATGAGTTCAGGTTAAGAAATGAATGGCTGGAAAATTCAGAACGAACACGAAAATTGGAGACATTTCTTCACTAGCTGTTTAGACTATCCAGCCAATTCACTATTTTGACTTGTCATAGAGCTGTTTAATACTGATGGAGTTTAGAAGGAGATGTGTTATTTCATGAATAATAAAAGCAAATGTCATAGAAGTTATGGAAAGGTTAAAACACAACTGTGTAAGAATAAGATTTCCAGACTTCTCTTTTACTTTGCAAAATCAATCTTGTCTTTTTTTTCTTCCAATCTAGTTTTAATTGACATGTGTTTTATTGGATTCCCCATCACCTACTCTAGCCACATCAGACTGTTTCTTCCTGGACTAATCTGAGGTATTACTGGTAATCTTGTTTTGCCAAACTCTGTGACTCAAAATTTGAGATTCCATGTGCCAGTTTACATATGCACTGTGGATGCTGGGTATATGTGAGCAGTGCTTGCCTCTGTGCAGAGTTTGTGTGAAGAACGTGTATGGCTATGTGACAGAACTTCCCCTGACTGTGTCTGGTTACACGACACACGATTATATGGCTACATGACTGTGGAGTGTATGCACCACCAGCTGCTGCTGAGGGCTAACTGCTGTGACTCCTAGCTTCAGTCATGTCAGGCAGCATATGCTGGCTGCCATGAAATGTTTCATTTCATCTGGAAATACAGAGTTGGTCAGTTGAAAGTTATATCTGAATGGTGTGACTGTTGTAACAGAGGGGCTACAAGTGTCTGGATCACGTGTGGGCACCACCATTTCATGATTTGCTGTTCTTTTCTGCCCCTATGGTTTCTCTTTGAATAGACTCCTTTCAGTGAAGAGAAATGTTTTAAGGAGAGGCCAGGCTACTTCAAACTGTTTTTAATATAGCTGAAATATTTTTCATTCTCAGACACAAAATGCTCTTTGAAATGGTGGTTAGAGGCAACAAAAGAGTTATCAAGACTAGAGGACCTAATTCAGAACTGTAGAGTGTTGGACTACATTTTTTCAAAAAAGAAGGAAGAAACGAGGAGGTTCTAAAAATACAGGTCATCTTAAATCTCAGTTAATTCATTGCCATAATTAAGGTCTTGATAGACTTGTTGTATTACATACCTCGAGTGGTTCTCAGCATCTCAAGACTAGTAATCAGGAAACTTGCGCTATACTTTCTCTGATGTACTTTTTCACCTTGGTAAGTGACATTCTGCCACTGTGTTTCTGTTCACTTTTCCCCATTTGCTTGTAGTGACTATTGATGGTATTGAAACAGCACAATAGAGAACTCTTAATATGTGTTTTTTACAGTATAGCAGCACAGAGTTATTTGCAGGTTTTTGTGCTCTGCTAATGATGATATCAGTACAGAAATAAACCCTAAATTGCAGATCTGCTTTACAAAAAATTCAACTTTTAGAAGTTTTGACATCTGAAATCTCAATAAGGAGTGTTATTCTACTAGAACACTGGTGAGGTGTTTGTGCTATATTCTGAGGTTGAAAAAATTTGGACTGTGCTTCTTTGGACTGTGACATAGAAATAGAGGTTTTCATTATTTGTAAATGTCAGTTTCCTCAAAATTTTGTGAAGTTATTAAAAAACTTGTTGCAAATTCTACAATCTAATTGTGTAGAGGTTTTATCGAGAGGTGAAAGGTTTTTGGTTATGTTGCTCTTGTGAGGAACATTGTGAAGGAAAAATATGTAATGAATTACCAATTTCTTGCTCAGTTGTTCTAATCTTTACAGTTTTTCCTAATCTTGATTCAGGTCTTTCCAAACTACTGCAAACCAAAAATTTAATGAAGAAACCAAAGTATTTCCATTCTGTTATTATCTATTGTTCATCTCTGAATGCCATATACTACTATAATTTACCTTGTGAAAAATTGGGAATTATGGTGTTTTGTATGTAGTGTTTTATTCAGTGGGAAATAATTTGGGGTTAATTATTGTATATCACATTACATATATATCCAACGATTTTTGTGCTTCTCTGACCACCAATGCATAGTGAACACAAGACTATCATGAAGTCACTTTTTTCATTTTTCCATCTTTTCCCAGGTTTTAGTCAGTTTAAGAAATGTTCTTGCATTAGCTTGTACTTCTCTGTATTAGATTTTATTTGCAGTTGTGAAAATCTTATCAGCTTAGATGCATGCTGCTAATAATAAATGTTACTCCTATGTATTTGTTCAGCAGTCATACTTTCTTTTGTTATATTCATGTTTTTATATGCTCAAAGCATTATATAGGTATTTGTAAAATGTCATGGTCACAGAAAATATTATCTGATGTTGCACATGATATACACAAATATGTCAACGTTTTTTGTTTTACTACTAAAAAATTACTAGGGCTATATATGCCTCTAGCAGCAATATGCAGCTAAACAAAGATAAGTAGCTTGGATGCAACCTGAAGGGAATTGACTAGTAAAACATCTGTTTGTAAGCTACTTATATTGATATAGGGCATAGAAGTAAAAGTGTAAAATGTATCCGAGCTTATACTGTTTCAGTACCATGAAACCTGATTCTACACAATTTATCTTCCCAACAACTATGCTGGGACAGGCCAGATGACTGATTTTGTTAGGCATTTTTTCCTTGTTGTTTAAGAGACACAGGACAAGATTTAGCAATCCGAGGAACTTTATGGAACAAGCCTTCAGCTGCATTCGTGCCTATGTGTTCCTGAGGTACTCTGAGCCAGTGGAAGAGGTCTTGATATAATTTAGACCTAGCAGCTTCCCAGAAATATAAAAGCCTCCTGGCTACACTGAAGATCTGGCCAGATATATTCCATGCAGTCAATTTTTTTTAAAAAGACCATTTCAGCAAGTGCTTCATTAGTGTATAACAGAAAAAAAGCAACCTACCAATCAAACGACCAACAAAAAAAAAACCAAGAAAAAGGTAATTCCAGGACTTTCCAGTAAAAAAGCAGATGATGTTTGTAGGCTTGCTATGTTATCACCCCTACAAAAGATCGCATGGCTAATACCTCCATGGTATTACTGGAGGGCTGCTGTCCAGAACCTATGCCACACCTCTGTATACTTCACATTAGGGGAATTCTTCCGCTAAAATGCATCTTGAAAGTCCAGTTTCATTAAGAGCTTTCTAAAGTATGTATATGAATAAATATTCAGTTTTATATTTATCAGAAACTTAATAAGAACAGCCTAATTCAATACCTTAAATTGCTTGGATGAATGAAGGTTACTTGGTCACAGACTGCATGGAGTAGTGCAAAGTAGCAATGAAGCACTAAGAACTGTAAGAATTCTTAGCCTCATGCTCTTAATTGCACCAAAAACTTCTCAGAAAGTAGCCAGAAATTTATTTGCACAAAAAACTGCCCATTGTACACACAACATTTGTGCCATTCCTTAGCTTTCTTGTGCAAGTCAGGAAAAGACTGCTTGCATATCTGATTATTTTACTTATATTAGCTTTATTTTCAGTTTTCACATTTGTGTTAAAAGACATAAAACTTCCTAGAAATACTTTTTGTGAGGAGATGAGCTCAAATTTTTTCCTGCTAGTCTTGTCACTACCTGAAAGAAAGTATATAAAAAGCCCATGTGTATCTAGCAGCACTATAAGAAAGGAAGGAAGAGGAGGAAGAGAAAATTTGCTATAGTCCTGTCAAGACATAAAGCAGTGACCTGTTGTGTTAAATTGTTGATAGTGTTCTCAGTTGTAGGTTTGTGTACTATCAATGTCATACACATGTAGTCTGTGGAGTTAAAAGAAAAATTATTTTGATGATGGATATTTTACAATATGCTCGATTAGATGTGGTCTAATTCCAGACCAGATGGGTCACAGTGTGCAAAGAAGTCTTATCTCCATTCTGAATATCCAAAATCTGTGGATATTCTTTACAAAATTCTTGCTTCAAGAAAAGACAAATCCAGATCCAAGTTGCAGGGTTCTCCTGCTGGTAGACAATTATGCAAAACTGCTTCAGTACGCAGCACCACAGCAGGCAAGAATCTTGTGCATTTTGGTGAAGATACTCTGTGCCAAAACAAAAAGATTTTCTACCATTTCTGTTTGCAAAGTAAAAAACCCATAGAGATGATTGTTCTTGGTATCATAAAGGTGGCTCACAAGTTGCAAACCTTCTGACCTCTGCTGCTGAAGCAGAAATGTCTTTTTTGCCTTAACATTTTGTCTTCCACTTAATTTATTAGCTAGCTGATTTCTGGCTGACATTTCATGAAAGTCTTTTTTCCAAGCTTACCAGGCTATCTCTGCTCAGCCTGGTGTAGAATGCAGATTGCCATCGTTGCCCAGCCCCAGTATACATAAGGTGAAATTATTTCATCATCAATCATCAAAATGGGGTGAATGTAACAAATTAGTGATACAGAACAACATTCTTAGTTTTATTGCTATGTTTTTCTCCCACAGTTTTCTTAATTATTTATTTTGCATCCATCAATATTACATCATCACCTCTCTTCTGCTGACATTACCTCTTCAAGAATCCTTGATAATTTTTCCTTTTAAGTGAATGGTTACTATTTTATCAATGTAAAACAAAACAGCTAATGCATTATAATTATTTATTTTAGCTGTCATCTTTGTTTATCATATCTTTTTAAAGTTGCTACAGAATAAAATTTCCATATCTTTTGGACGTTTTACCCACATCCCATTTTTGAACATAGTGATTTATTCTGCAATTCAGAATGAGCTCAAACGACCATACTCAGTTTTTTGAACCAGAAGGGTAACTTCACATGGTGCATGGTGTTGTCATGGCAAACCAGAATCATTGTACATGCTTAAATCATAATTAAGATGGCACCATTTGAATAGCATTTCTTCAATTGCTATGCATCTAGAACCAGAAATGAAAAAATGTTTTTGGCTATGTCCCTATTCTGTTGTGAGAATGAGCAAAATTGATCATCTCTTGATGAAGGAACAGAATATATCTTTAAACGGTCTTTTTTTAGGTTTGAGGACACCTGGTCTCCAAACATCCTGGATAGGTTGCTTAATGTTCATATGGTACTGACTTTGCTGTTCCTCCTCTTTGAATGGTTTAACTGAAACATACGAAGGGTACATTCCCAAAGTGAGCTACTGAACCTATTTAAGTTGATGAGAAATCTTTAACTGACTTTTGGTAGAGCCTAGTTTTCCCTCCTAATGTGTGTCCTTAATTTACAAGTTTTGGAAGTTTGAATATGAGATGACTTTATGATGGCAAAGTGCAATAATATATGCAGACTGTGTGTAGCTGCAGCATCAAAGCTATCGAAATTTAATGTTACTAATCAACATAAATTTATTTTTTGAGACAGAAGACTTGTTTTGGCTTTAGTCCAGGAAATCATTAATTGGGTACTTAATTTCATACATGCGACTCTTCTATTGGCTTGAAACGACTCCTATACTTATATATAGACGATCCACATTCTTAAAGATTTTAACTGTATGATGATAGTCCTGCCCTTATTGCTATGTGATTCTTCATTCACCTGTGAATGATCAATACCTGATACTTTTGTGAATATCGCACAAGTGGCATGTATTGCATATATTTTGTGAATATTGAATAAAACTGTTTTCTTCATTTTTTGTAGAGCTGATGAAAGATTTTTGCATACAAAAAGACTGCTTTAATAATAAGCAAAGTCCCTTTCTATGAACTTCTAATGCTTAGATCATCATAGCTATATGTACTCTATTAGATACTAAACTTTAGTTGTTTGGATGATGAAATGATGAACAGGGAAAGGGGACAATGTTAAACTTCCAAGTAACAGTTTGGCATAAGGATAAAAGTGTTTTCTGGGGGATTAACTCTACAAAAGGTTTAGGATTTTAGTATTGCAAAATCAGAATGATGACATCACAGTGAATGCTTTCTTTCACTTACATTTCTTGGATATAGATTACCAAGATGTCACGATCCAATCAGTGAGAAATGCCTCTGCCCTAATTAAGATGCAAACAAGACCATATGCTGAAGTCAAAACCACTAAGTTTATTTAACAATCAATGTGATGTAGAAAGAAATAAATAGAAAAGGCAGAGGGGAGAGAGAGCTATAAAGTAGAAGATAGTTGCCACCTCTGGATCCATTGGCATCCCATTGGTCCTTCATCACCCTGAGCTTCTTGGTGGTGGGGTTCCCAAGGTCTTTCAAAGCTCTTAATTATTTATACACTTTAGCAAACAAAGGAATTAATGCTCATTGGCTGCACAGTTCTCTTATTCTATTGGTTATGTGATTCCCTCACATTTAATGATAGTAAGTCCATATACTTAGTTTCTCTCTTCTTTTGAGTTGGCAGGTTTCTTGGGTTGGTGGGTTGTGAGTCAGTGCTCGCAATCTTCTCCTGCTGGAATTACCCTTTACCTAGATGGAGTTGATTTTATCACAGTTGCTGAGTTGGCATTCCCTATGGCCCATAAATTCTGCATTCTTTGTGGTCATCATCACTGATAGATTCTTCTCCCCAGGCTTTGTTAACCTCCCCCCTGAGATAATGCTCAGACAATAGCACCACCTTTATTTTATCTCAAGCTCCTGCTGTGGTGGCTCACTGTCCAAGTTCCAGGTATCCACAGAGGCATATTCAGAGGGGCTTCGGTGGTTATGGATGCCTTCCATCCCATAACTTGGGGTGA
The DNA here is from genome assembly GCF_020740725.1 of Corvus hawaiiensis. Lineage (NCBI taxonomy): Eukaryota > Metazoa > Chordata > Aves > Passeriformes > Corvidae > Corvus > Corvus hawaiiensis. The sequence continues at coordinate 37,818,822 of NC_063255.1, read as the reverse complement.
TTTTTGTTTGACTGGTGGTAAGCATACGAGCAGTTGCTTCTTTACACAGTTCACCACAGAGTGAATTTTTGTCTGGATGCATTGTCCAGGATGTACTAGCCAGATACCACCTCCACAAGGCCTAGAGTTAGTGCCATCCTGCCTCTCCATTCTGTGCTTATCTCACGGAAAAGTCCTTCTCCTTAAGAGTGGCTTTAACAGTGTTTGAGACAGGCAACTGTGCTCCTTAAGGCATTATACAAGATACCGCCAAATGAAGTGCTGTTTGATTGCACATATTTTTGACCTTCAGAGGGTTTTGTCACAAAAAGCATGAAATTAGGACCCTGTTTCTAAGCAGTTGGATTGACTGTTGAATGCCTTTTCCTCATCAAGTTTAAGAGTCCAGTTTGGCAATCTGGTGGTGAACTGAGCTATAAGAATACAACTACATCTTCATGAAAAGTATCTTCTGCCTCTAAAGATTCTTGTACTAAGTTTCTGTAATTGGTGCTTTCATCCATGAATGTCAATGAGATTATAGAAGAGGTTACACTTACAGCTTGATGAAAGAAAAGATAGGCATTTGGTTTGAATTCATGATATCTAAGTGGCCAACTACACAGTTTGCTCCCAGGGTGTTTCTTTGTCATATATATCCAACTGTGTTCAGCAGGTTAACAATGAGTGTCAATCTATGGGAAACAATATATGTGATAGCCTATGCTACTAAAGTGATACAAATTTTCTTTGACTTCATTGAGTCTGAAATTTCTGGGCAAAAATGCATTTTTAATGCATGGATAGACTTTTCTAGGTTAATCCCTTGGATGTCTTGTCATGCATTGACTTTGATGGCTTGTAGTTTCTGTTATTTACATGCCACTGAAAAATACAGTACTTTAACACAATGTCACACCTTTTAATTTGTTGGTGTTAAGTAGTAGGCAACTCATGGTAAAAAAGCACACAACCTTATGAGTAAATCCCTCTCTTCAGCAAAAAAGTAGAAGAAAAATAAAACACCCATTAATCAAAAAATAGTTTTGTCCAGGGCATGGTGTCCTTTTATTTCAACTGAAGGTTTAACTGCCAGAGAGAAAAAGAAGCATAGAGCTCTACAATGTTATCTGGATTAATTTTATGGACAAAATTATGACGATAAGTAAAATGGTGCAGCTTGTCAAAGAAAAATGACAGGAATGATTAAACATAAGTACCACAATAAGTCTATCCAGGTAGCTAGACTATTAAATATGGCTATTTCCTTTTTTAATGGAACTTGCATAAAGCCTATATACTGATTGATTCAAAGTTGCATAATAAAGAAAATAGTAAAAATCAACATCCAGTAAAAATGAATGATAACATAAAAATGATAAGGGAGCCATGCTTGTTTGAAAATGAAATGTTGTAAAAGGTGCAAAAATCCATCAGTCCTTTAAGAAGAAATAAAATACAGAGTGTTTTCTTTAGGAAATATAATACACAGCTGCTATAATTTCCAATGCATCATCTATCATAGGCATTTGTTGGTAACCTATCATGAAGACATTAAATTAAAAACTCCATTAGGTTTCAACATACTCTAGAAAATGGACAGCTTTATTAAATATTACCCTAAAAGTACAAGTACTCAGGGCTTACAGCATGCACAATATAATCATGGCTCCAAATGTTTTGTGGCATGCTGAACCAAAATTTGTTTTGATAGAGTAGATGGTCTTATGTTTTGTTTGTACATTTTTATGGGAATACAAACTCCCAAAAAAGTATATTTTAATCTAACCAAGTATTAAAGTATTAAACCAATCTATATACCATGGTATTTGAAAAATGGAAGAAACAGCTATATTTCTTAAAAAGATAATACTGCTAAGTTAAGATTGCTTGTAATATTTAATTCAATAAAGCAGTTTCAGAGAAGACTAGTTACTGTTGTTGAAGAAATATAACTACCATCTAATCTTAATGTTACCAAGTTGTTTCAGAACGCAAGGTGACTGCACATAAAAGCAAAATGTTTAGGAACTTGAGTGAACAGTAAAGAAAGTATACTTTAACATGTATCTGCTACTCTGTGTCTAGAGGGTGTGGCTTTTCTTCTTTAGGGATGGTTTGATAACTTTTTGAGTGGCATTTAAGACAGTGGAATATTATTTTAATTCTGTACTTGCAAAATTTTTGTGAGGAGAATTTATTGAAATACATGTATCAGCAGTTTAAGCAAGTTATCCTGAGTATAGAGAAACTTGAAATATTTACTTGGGATTTGAAATTGTGAGGATAATTTGAAATCACAAGGTAATTGCAGTTTAAAGATAATGTCAGATACTTTCTATATTGTCTTGCTGCTACAATCAAGAAGAGTCACTGTGCTTTCCTTGTTCAAAGAGAGGTTCTGTTTTTCTGGAAAAAAAATTCAGAATCTGGAAAATTTACAGAATATGACTGAGAGTTCATTGCCAGCAGTCAGTCCCCAAAATGACAAAATGGTTGGAAAGTAAGAAGTGTCAGAATAAAATGTGTTTGTCTGCTCTGAATCTGTAGTGAGATGTCCATGGTGATGACTCATCAGGACTGTTTTAAGACAGTGGGGAGAGATTTTGAAATTATACCTTTGACTTCAGGAACTCTGCACCTCTATTATGTTTTGGAAAGATAAACTTCATTGTGTACTCATTGTAATAGGATAGCTTCAGTAAATCTCCCTGAAAATATTTCTCAAAATGATAAGATTTTGCAGCTGTATGAGGTTATAACTAGAAAAAAAACCAAAGAGCAAACAAATAAAACCCACAAGACACCAACCAAACCAGAAACCTACATCCCACAAACCAAAAAACACCCGCCACCAAAAAGTCTCAGAAGAAACTCGCTCTGTCACAGCGCCATGCTGTGAATGTGAGGATTTTAAATAGCAAGGGTCAAATTAAGATGGAAGTCTGGTAGTATTGCAGTAAAAAGTAGCTTGGATAGATAATATAAAGAAACCACAGGTCTTAATTCTTAATAATTAAAAAGTAATTCTGAAGGATTCAGTATGTGCTTTATTATTTTATAATTTTTTTCATATTTTATCCTTTACATGTGTTCTGCTCACCTTGGAAGTGGAAAATGTGTTTGGTTTGGGGTTTTTGTTTCCTATATTCTAAAATAGCTTCAGGAAAAGGCCAAGGAAATTTTTTTGCAACTTTTTCCTCTGTATCATGTTCTGTAGATTTTGATTGTGATGGTGACTGATGATTAGAAGTTCAGAAATACAATTTCACTTCTAAAATAATTTTTGGTTAACATTGATACTCCTTTGACATTCACTTTAGCTAGCTGCATGGTTTTATGAACACTGGTGGAGTTCGTAATTGATTCAGTACAGAGAGAGCCCTATTCAACACATTAATTTCTTTAACAGGTATATTTTATATTTCTAGCTAAACTTCATTGCACTAAGTGTTTATCACTTAAAAATAGGATTCCTTTGAAAAGAATTCCAATAAAAATATCTACTGTACTTTATTATATATTTAGTTTGCAGGATGGAAGCTGTATTTTTAAAGATCTTTGAAAACTGTTGGACCAAATTTTCTGTTGGTTTAAATTGATAGTTTCATTTTCTAATCCTGTCCTAGTATCACACTCTCACTGCATAGTAGAGTTATAGTGAAGGGAATCTATGTAATTTTGATAGGGGTTATCAAGTCTCTGATTTTCAGAATGGTAACCTGGTATCTATTAGTTATAAAAATTGTGTTTTGTCACCTCAGAACCAAGTAATTTTCTGGTTCCAGACTTGTCATCTAAACCTGTAGGGTTTTAAAGAATAAAAATTTCATTCAATCCCCTGATGCTGTTAGAAAGGTGGTGAACAATTTGGCAGGTAGGTATTTCTGAATTTATTTTTCTATAAAATGATGACTAAGACACAAGGCTGGCAAAATATTTGAGAAAAAAATAATGAATTCTTATCTTTCTAAGTGCTTTTAGAGGAATAAAAATGGTTGATGAATGAAATGTCTTCTTGTATTTCCAAAAAGTAACTAAAATAAAGCACTGCTTCTTTCTAGCTAAGTAACCTGAAACAACTCACATTTGTGGATGTGTCAGCAAACAAGTTCCATTCTATTCCAATTTGTGTACTCCGGATGTCTAATTTGCAGTGGTTGGATATTAGCAGCAACAGCCTGAAAGACCTCCCAGAAGACATAGACAGGTAGTTTATGTTTTAATTCAATGACAGGTATAGGGACTCTTAAGTGAATTTAGAAAGTAACAAGCTTCCAAGGGATACTGTTGATGGAAAGACACACATGGAAATGTATCACATATTTTTGCGTGTAAACATTCCCCCTATTATTGATGGACTGTGTCTGAGAACAAAAGCTAATTTTTCTAGCTCATTGATGGCAGTCAGATAACTATATACGTTTTCTGCTGCTTTCATAATAATTTGTCATTATATCTGGACATTTTTTTGGGGAAGTTCACCAGGTATATGCTGCCACAGTTCCAGCAAAGGGGACTCATTGTATGGAGTTGGCAACAGTAAATCGCTGGAGGGTAGATGGGGAGGAGGAAAAGATGAACTAAAGCATTTTTAAGTTACTCAAATAACCTGATAAACTTTGTTATTAAAGAAGAGAAATATTGGTAAGACTCAAAAACCCCATTGACAATCCTCCCCTTCTGTTCTGAAGTATATATTGATGTGTGCATATATACTAACTCTCCCAGTTTAGATAACTACTAGAACTAGTTTTTAAAAAAACATGCTGATCCTTTTAATGGGACTTGCTAGCCTGAGAGAGCACTATTCTTATTCTTATCTTAATTATCTTATTATGAATTTATTTGTTCAGTCTGAAGTGCTGCAGCAACTTAGTTTACAAAACTTTACTTAGCCTTAAGTGAAAAAACCCAAACATATAAACTAAAGTTTATTAAGAAATATTCTGGACTATTTATTGATCTGGGAATAGAAATCCCTGAGGCAGAAGAAGCTTCACAGAAAACTCATTCAGTTTTAACTTTTGCAAGGCCTTTTTTGTTGGGCAAAAAGACTTTTCTGGGACGTTGTGTAATCACAGATTATTCTGACAGCAGCACTGAAGTCTTAACTTGTGTTAGTAATTCACATGCTTTAGCTACAAACAACATAAACTTGCCATTTTTTCCCAAGGTATCTGACCAGAGATTCGACTAACTTCAAAGAGTTTCTAAGAGGATATTTTTCTTTTATAGAAGGATACCCTCTCAACTTAAAGAATTTTTTTTTCCTGTAACCTGTATTCCTGTAGCTTCAAATTATTCCCTTTCTTCTTTTCATCTTCTCCATTTTGTACTGAGTTGCCAGATTCGATGCTAGAATATCATAATCAGACACCACAAAATAAGGTTTTCTTTGTTTGACTTCGGGCTCATGTGCATTCAGAAGACAAGAAAATGTCAGGATAACCCCCGCATCAGGAAACTAATACTCTTATTCAGACTCATGAGTTCAGTGCCTATGGTGTCAAAGAATCTCAATGAATTATGATTGTCTGTAGTACCATTACAATAGTCTGTGATTAATAAAGACGAGTTGACAGTAAACTGAAGCATTACTTAAAATTTTTCCTTGAATTCAAACAAACTCCATGGGCCTGACAAGCATAGTCTTCAACACTGTTTCAGGAATGGACCCTTCCAGTCAAACAAGACAAATTTTTTCATCAATTTGGTATGCTTTTTGTCTTCTACCTAATCCGAGGAATAAAGGCCCAAATTTCTATTGCACTAGGGAGAGCCAGGGGAAATAAAGCAAAAGTTCCTCCACAAAACACTGTCATTAAATTGATCTCATTGGGACAACTTGCAAGAGCCTCATGACCGGGAGTTGGTTCTTCTCTTGCTCCCCACAGTACTAATTACTAGTGAAAACAATAGATGGGGATGTACTGCTTACCACAGACATACCTAGTTCATGGAAACCAGCATGTGGGCAGTGGTGTGAGCAGATGACCTGTATTTTTCCTTAGTTGCAGAATGCACATGGTGAGGCTTTATATCATGTTCTGTCAACATGTGTATGAAGGCACAGTAAATTTTGTAGCTTTATATCTTGAGCATGCTTCTGATTACTTGTCAGAGGTATGCTATTAATACTATGATGCTGAACCATTACCGGAGATTTCCATTAAAGTTGATGAAATTTTATGAAAGTAGGGTTTGAGTGACTTTTTAAGAAGCCAAAGATGTTTCATCTTAATTGCTCCTCTTATATACAAGATTAAGTCAGTATTACTATCTTGAATAGATGCTCCTGTTTGAAATAAATATTTTAAGTAATCTCTCTTTTACCTCTTCACAGGTTAGATGAATTGCAGACACTTCTCCTACAGAAAAACAAGTTGACTTATCTTCCACGAGCTCTTGTCAATATGCCAAAGCTCAGTTTGCTAGTTGTCAGTGGTGATGACTTGGTTGAGATACCCACAGCCATCTGTGAGTCAACCACAGGTTTAAAGTAAGTAAAAGAGAGAGAGAAAGGGAAATATTCTTAAGAAGATAAGGTAAGATACACCCTGGAGAAATGCTTTCACGAACATCAGTTTCTACAAATTCTTACCCCATTTATATCAGAGTGGTAAAGGAGGCACTAAAAAGATTGGAAATTACAGAGGGTCTGCAGTTTTATAATTTTAATTTACCCACATTGTGCATCTGTGTGTCTAAATTGCTATTTCTGGGTAGATTGGGTCATAGTAGCTCTAACTCTGGAGTTGCAAACCATGCTTCAGAGTGGGACTAGTAGCCTGGAAGCTCAGTGCTGACAAAAGCATCTTGCTGGGAGAGGGAGACATGGCTAGTAAAATGTTAAGTAAGGTCACACGAGTTTAGTAGTTCATTGCTGTGAAACACCACCTTACTGCTGCATGCTGGATAAGACTAAAAGGCCTTTTAGTCTGCAATTACAGAGATTTTGCATTTCTGCAGGCAATGTTCATGTTTTTGATTATGGAACTATTTCAGACTCTATACTGGGTCTGGCTTGAGTGGAGCTAGCTCTGGATGGAATTAACTTTCCTCGTAGCCATCCTCTCTTAGCAATGTTCCTTGCACTGGTAGCTAGAAAGGTGTTGATAACACATCAGTGTTTTTAGCAATAGCTGAGCAGTGGTGGCACAGCATCAAGGCTGTCTCTCCAACCCTCCCCTGAGAAAGCACCACAGGCTAAGGGTGAGCCAGAGGTTGGGAGGGGATACAGCCAGAATAGTTGACCCCAGCTGACCAAAGGGATATTTCATATCATATAGTGTCATGGTCAGCATATTAAGCTAAGAGAAAGGAGAGGGGAGGTGGATCACGTTATTGAAGTTTTTGTCTTCCAAAGTGTAGCGGGTTTGGTTTGTAACCGGGCAGAAACACCAATTTAATGTAGTGGTTTGGTCTAAAATACTCATTACTGTTGCTGCGGTTTGGCCAAATTTAGAAATATACTCTGAGAGAAGGCACAACCACCCCTCCCCCACCAGGTTCAAGAAAAATAAATTTTCCTCTAAGGAAAGTGAAGGAGATAAAAACTATTTATTTACCAAACACACGGGAAAAGGAAAATAAGGCTAAATAATAAAATGTTTCACTGTGGAGGAAAAACCTGGGAAAGTGTTAGAGTCCTCCCTTTGGTCTCCTTGGAGCTGGGGCTTGGCCCAGGGCCAGGCCCTCTGTGCCCAGTGGAAAGTCCTCCTGATTTGCTCTGAGGTTGAAAGCAGTCCAGTAGAAAAGGGAGAAAATCTGAAATTCCAGAGAAGGAAAAGCAAAGTTCAGCTCTCAGTCTCTCTCCGGAGAAAAAGAAACTGAAACAACTGACCAAAAGCTGACTGGAAAGCAGCAAGCTGGGTGCTTCCTCGCTCCCCTGCGGCAGCTGGAAAGAAACTGCTATCTGTGTGTGACCTTGAACAAGCTGCAAACGGCTTTGAAAAAGTTTTGCTCAGTTTTTCCTTCCCCCTCTCAGACTCAGTTTAGAGGCATAGAAGGGCACAAAGTTGATTTCTGGGCATAGGGCAGCAATATGGGATACACATTATAAAGTCACCCCAAGACACTGGTTACCTTCTGTGAGATAAGAATTAGGAGAAACGCAAAGCAGGCACAAAACTTGAAAGAATATAAAGAAGTTTATTAACAGACCTAAAAGAAGAAGAAAAAAAAGTTATACCACACCTTCAGAACACTTCTCCTCACCCCCCCCTTCTCCCTTCTCCCACTGACAATGTAGAAAGGCAACCCTTGAGATGTTCAGTCAGTTTACCACTTCCATAATAACCTTGTTCAGTCCATTTAGGAAGAGGAGTCTCTCTTGCCCATGCTATGAAAACATTATCAGAACGAGACAGCCGCCCGGGTTGGTTCTCTGCTCACATGTGAGTCCCTTCCCACGACTTGCAGCTTTTCCCACAACTACTCTCGAGGGTCCACTCTTGAATTACTGGGGTATAAATTTAAGGTTGAGTCATTCAGAAACAAAAGTTCTCTTCACCCATCTCTGGGAGCATTTCATCTCTAAGAACAGAGGCCCTTCTCCTTCCCTGGGAGCAAAGGGTCTTCCTCATCTTCATCTCTAGGACTACCTCTGGGAGCATCTCTAGGAACTGAGGTCTTCTCCTTTCCCATTTGGAGCAAAAGTCCCCATTGCTTCCATCTCTCCCTGTTCAAACTTCTCATCAAATTACAGTTGCTTCAGCATCTGCCTATCTCAGTGCAGGTGCTTTTGCTCACAAGTACAAGCTGAACGCTCCACCCCCATGCCTTCATGAAATTACAACGGGTACTCTGATGCATCATAGCTTTACAACAGAATTTCAGCTTTAAGCATCTCCTCTTTCTTCTCCCTCAGGTTTTCAGCTCTTCACAGCACTAAAAGGGTTAATCTCACCTAGGCCTTGCAGCTGGAATGTCGCTTATCGCTGTTGGTCCCATGATCTTTTGCTGGACAGCAGGGCAGCTTCAGCTGAATCTTGGCTGCACTGGAGAGGGGGAGCCGAGCCACTCCAGCTGCCCACAGCAGGGCTGTGGGGGGGGTTCCACGGATGGAACAGGGCCCATCGGCTCCAGGATGACCGTGGCCTGGCCGGAGCAGGGCCTGGGCAGGGCACACTGGCCCCCCACATGGGGCCCGCAGCCACCTGTCCCAGCGCAGGAAATGAGAGAGAGACTCTGCCTTGGGGTTTTCTATTCTTAAGTGTGGATCACAGAGGCGGTCATAATTTTAAGTGGCTTAAAGAATTGTCCATATTCAAACTGGCCAGCTGATAGGTTCTATCAGGTCACAGAGGAAGCTGTAAGCACCCCTTGGCAAGGACATCACTTCCGGGGCCATGCTTGCTAACCCTTGACACAACGGAACCAACTACATACACTCAGTCTCTGCTTCCCAGGAAGTAGATAGACATTACCTGTTGAGAAGTAGAAAGTAATTTTTTTGCTTTGCTTTGCCTTGCTTCTATGCATAGGTTTTACTTTTCTCATTAAGCTTATGTACAATATTTTCATCTGCTATTCCCCCTTGTCTAGTTGAGGAGAGGGGCAGAAAGAGCTGCTAGGTGGGCACCTGGCCAACTAAGGGCAGCTGATCACAAACTCACGGTGACTCATGAGATTTTTAGAAAGCCATATGATTTGTTGGAACATTTGTTCTTTTGAAAGCAACAATTTTTTTTTTCCTTCTTAGAGTGAAAATCAGAGATTTTCAGAATGCTATGCACTTATTTGCACATTATTGAAGTTTTTTATGTAACCACCTAGTTTTTCACCTGCAAAGTGTACCTTTAGGAAGTTTGCAATTACAAAGTAATGCATGCCCTGTCATGTATTGTAAAAGAGAAGTAGTGTAACAACAACCAAAAAATGGAGGTGCATATTGTCAGCTAAGTGATACCGGCAAAATTCCAGATTGCTAGGCAATATTACTAGGATGAAGTTCGTATTGCTCATTAACAGATGGGAAATTACAGAGTAGTGTACACTTCTTTCAGAAGTTCCGTAATAAAGAAATATACCTGTTATTGAAAAAAATGATCTACGTAGATAGATGGAAAAAGAGAAATCTAATAATTTTTATATGGAAAGTGGATTATAGAGAAAGTTCCATTTCAAATCTGTATTTCTAATAATAGATGCCTAATAACAATTTTCTAATAACAATGACATTGTTGAAATAGCATTTCTAATAACAATGCCATGATGCAAAATTGAGCTAATGTTCTTCACATTTCTCCTTCTGGCTCTGGTAGCAATTTCTAAAATGTCATTCATGATGGCCAGTGATGTTCAGCTGCCTGTGCATATATTCTTTTGTTAATCTCTGCCTAGATTTGTAAGTCTCAAGGACAGTCCAGTTGAAACTATTGTCTGTGAAGACACTGAAGAAATTATAGAAAATGAACGTGAACGTGAGCAAATTGAGAAAGAGTTTATGAAAGCATACATTGAAGACCTAATGGAAAGGGGTATGTGTAAATTTGCAGTAAGCTTTCCGCTATCTTAGATATAACTACAGACATACATTGTGAAGACTCATTTTTAAGAGGTCAAGCAATATACTCTTAAACTCTAATTGTCTTTTATGGTATTAAATAAGTCTAATAACGAAAATGCCAAATGTGTTTTATTAAAAGTTTGGACCCTACCTAGGACCCTTGATATTGAACAAACGTGTACAAAATTAATTGTGTTTGTATATGCCTTAACCTTAATTGATTGATGATGTATACAAAGATTATTCTCATTCTCTAGATTCACTTCTCTTGGGATTAGTATTAGTGATTTTGAATTCCTGATGAAGTACTTCTCCTCTTCAAAAAGAAACACAATGTATATATGAAAGGCTCTTTGTATTGGTAGAATATACTTTGACAATATTATCTGTTTCAAGGTACTAACTATTTAACTGCTGTACAGTTATAGTAAAATACCTACTTTTATCTTTATTACATAGCATCTGAAGCTTTACTTATTATTTCATTTTGCTACTGTGTTTTATATTTACCGTCATTAAGAAACCGCTGCTCTCTTTAGTGTCCTTTAACAAAATTTGCTAGAAAACAAGGGGAAAGTTTCCTGTGAGACAGAATACCCCTTAGGTTCATTTTAATTCCTGTAATAGTTTGTGTGTAGAAAGGACTTTTTGTTGAATGAATCTTATGGGAGCTTTTCATTCCTTGCATTTAATTTAAGTGGTCAATATAGCGGTCCTACAAAACCTGTTTAAAGAAATGTAAAGAAAGGCCACAGGATGTGGCTTCAGAATACTTTTCATGTTCTCATGCTGGGCTTTTGCTCCTTAATGTCTATAAGCTGTGCATATGAGTATTCATTCTGTCTATTTCTAAATTGAAGTCTGCTATAAAAGTGATAATGGTAACAGTGGTGGTTAAAATAGAAAGAAAAATGGAATGGAGGAAAAGCTAAGGTCATAATTTGGTTTTAGAGACAGTCATAAAATATGTAGTGATGTAGTTGTATCCATATTCTTATGAAATATGGAAGTCTGTCAATCTGCCTGAAACCTGCATTTGGCCCTATTGACAATAGGCCAGCTTTATGCTCTTCTGGGACAAAGCAGCTCAGGGACACACTTTTCTGCCTTTCTAGACAGAACTTACCTCCCTACTTTTTATGAGGCATTTGGATCATGAATCACTTTTGTATTTCCTGCTTCTGAACTTTTGTGCTATAGATAATGCCAATACCTGTTTTTGAAAAACAGATTGGAGAAAGAATATCTTCTGTAAAATATGAACCAGGAGAATTTCTGAGAGAGAGCACAGAGATCATTTGTAGAGTACCTTTGAAGTAAGACCAAGCCCAGCTGATTCTAGCTAAGGGCTCCATTTATTTGTGCTGGATTACATAGCTAAAGTCTGAGATTTATTTCTTTTTTCTCTTTTCGCAGAGTCTACTCCTTCCTACACTACAAAAGTAATGCTCAGTCTCCAGCTCTGAAGATTAAAAATCTCTAGATCTCTACTGAATATCCAAATAACTCTCTTTTTATCCACCTGAATAGTAAACACAGGAAAATATAAATGGCCAGAAGGACATCAAAATCATATTGAATAATTTATTTGTTTCAGTAGTCTTTTCAAGTGACTACAGATAAAACAAGGAGCAGTAGAACCTTCATAAGATGCTGTTTCACATTTTAAGTCAACATATTTTTTTTCAAGTTCACAGCAACAGCCACTAATTTGCATGTAGACCTGCTGAAAGTAGATGTTCACTGTAACAAAGTATACCCAGGCATAGATGAAGAATGAAGACCTTGTCTGTTGTAGTTGAAACAGTGAAACACAAAGCATGATCTTAAGAAGAGATTTGATTTTATAAAAGGGGATAGACTGATTTATAAAATGAATGTTGTTTTCTTAAGACCAAATACACATTTAGTTATTTACAATATTCAAATGAGAACACACCCATAGTTTGCATTTACGTTCTGTTCTGCAAGAAAATTGCTCTCCTTGGGATTTTCAGTTCAGAAAACTTTCAACAACTTTACATATAGAAACTGTAGCAGTTCTCCTGTTTCTTTCGAGCATATTATAAGCTTTTACCTGTTTGCAAATTCAAGTACCAATGTGGTCGAAATTTGTGTGCTAAGCAGTCTTATAGTATAGTACGGTACTAAGTAAGATTTTAAGGCATTAAGTTGTGTCGGCTAATACTATCAGCAAAATGATGATACAGGTCTTCTATTAATGGTTTCAGATCACAGGACTTTGTGGATATTTATTGGAATTTTCCAAATTGTGTAAGAATGAGTTTGCTGGTAAAACAGTATTTTGCTTGCTATTCAATAATCTGTTTATATACAATTATCTAAGTGTATATAGAGTAGAGTTTCAGAAACTTAGTTTTACATGTACTTTTCATTTAATAAAGCAATCTTTTTAATCTAAAAAGACTTGAGGCTTTGAGAATTTAGACTCAAATTAGGCTCAATTTATAGAATTTAAATGGTCCTAAACCTATGAGTGCAGTTAGGTGAGACAATATTTTCATCTTTGTTTTTTGTTATAGATGAGCTGTTTTCAATTTTGTGGAGTAGAATGCCACTTAAGTAGTCATATTTAAAAAGCAAAGCAATGAAGGACGTGGTCCTCAGGCTTCCATATAGAAAAGAAAAATTTTAGCTGTTTTCTTTTCTTTTTAATATTCTAGCATTCTATCCGTTAAAAGAAAACAATTTTAAAATAGGTGGTGTGTTATTTAATCCACTTACACTCTTCTGCAGTTATATTACTATCAAAATGAAACTCACTCAAGTTGGTCTCTAGGTGTTAATGGACATTTTAAGCAAGTTCTGATCAAGGAGAAAGTTAAAAAAATAAGAACAATTGACATTGATCTGATGCAAAATAATAGAAGACAATTTTTTTATTATGAAGAAGAATTGAAATAGGATAAAATAGTGTCAAAGTGGTCTTAGAGAAATTAGGCTATGTGAAACTACCCTACCAAACTTTCTTTTATGGAAATTATAAATTTATTTGATTAAGTATTGATATTGATGTAATAAACTTCTGTAAGACATCTCTTCTGATATTGCTTGAAATTCTATTTCTAGAATTCTCTCATAGTCTAATATGATCCACTGAAAATTATAGGAATGGAAATCACAAAATCTGTGTTTATAGAATGGAGTTGTAACTACAAAAACTAGGGATGCAAACATAGTTAACAAATCAAAAGTGACAGTGCAAATTCTACTATCAGCAGTATTGGGTATATAAACAGAAAGTACTTGAATAGAGAAATCAGATTAGTACTTACCATCGCTGTTAATCTTACTCAAAAATTTTTTGCTGTTCACAGATAAGATTGCTACAAATAATCTGCGGGACAGTCAGAAACAAAAAAAGAGCATTAATAAAACCCATGCATTTTTCAGTTCATTGAACAGCACTGTTCACGAGTCCATTTGCTTGTCAATATTTATAAATGCAAGATCACTGTCTAGAAGCAGGATTTTTTAAGGCAGCTGGCAAACATAAGGCAGAAGACTAAAACTTGAATTCACATATGTAGTGGTTTGGTCCAAAATACTCATTACTTACTTATTTACCTTCTGTGAGATAAGAATTAGGAGAAAGCAAAGCAGGCACAAAACTTAAAAGAATATAAAAAAAATTTATTAACAGACCTCAAAGAAAGAAAAAAAATCAGACCATACCTTCAGAGCACTTCACCTCCCCCCACCTTTCTCCCTTCTCCCACTGACAACATAAAAAGACAACCCTTGAGATTTTCAGTCAGTTTACCACTTCTATAATAACCTTTTTCAGTTCACTTAGGGAGAGAAGTCTCTCTTGCTCATGCTATGGAGATATCTCCGCAAGAAGTTCTCTCATGGCTTCAATGTCACAGCGAGACAGTCGCCCGTGATGGTTCTCTGCTCACATGTGAAAGTCCCTTCCCTCGACTTACAGCTTTCCCCACAACTGCTTTTGCGGGTCCAATCTTGAGCTACTGGGGTACCATTTTAAGGATGAGCTGTTCAGAAACAAAGATTCTCTTCACCTGTCTCTGGGACCATCTTCATCTCTGGGAACAGAGGTCTTCTCCTTCCGATTTGGAGCAAGAGTCCTCATCGCTTCCATTTCTCCCTGTTCAAACTTCTCATCAAATTACAGCTGCTTCAGCATTTGCTCATTTCAGCACAGAACTTTTGCTCACAATTACAGTCATTTGCTTGATTCAGCGCAGGTACTTTTGCTCACAAGTACAGTTTGAACACTCCACCCCCCCATGCTTTCATGAAATTACAAGGGGTACTCTGATGTATCATAGTCCATCACCACCATAGCTTTACAACAGAATTTCAGCTTCTAAGGATCTCCTCTTTCTCCTCCCTCAGGGTTTCAGCTCTTCCTTCTTCACTGACTTTGGTGTCCCTATGGTGTTTCCTTCACCTTCCTTCTTCCTCAGACTCAGAAGAGGATTGATGTCTGCAGGTTGCATCTGTTCTGGAGGAAACTTACAGCACTGAAAAAAAGGGTTAATCTCACCTGGGCCCCACAGCTGGAACTTGTTTATTGCTGTTGGTCACATGATCTTTGCCGGGCAATGGGGCAGCGGCCTCAGATGAGCCCCGGCCACACCAGGGGCTGCCTGCACGGAGCAGGGCTGGGGGAGGAGGCGGCACGGGTGGAACAGGGCCATGCCACGGCCAACCCGAGCAAGGCCTGGCCCGGCCCTGGTGGGCCGCACAGGCCCCCCCCAGTTACCTGTCCCAAGGCCGGAAGGAAGAGAGGCTTTTCCAGGGTTTGTTCATTCTTAAATGTGGATCACAGAGGCGTGTCAAGCTCTTTAAGTGGCTTAAAAAGTTGCCAATATTCAAACTAGCCAGTTGGTAGGTTCTGTCAGGTCATAGAGGAAGCTGTAAGCACCTCTTTGCAAGAGAATCACTTCTGTAGCTATGCTAACCCATGACAACAATATCTGTATTAGAAACAAAAGTATTTCTTTCCATAAAAGTAACCATGGGATGACTTATAAAAAACAAATTCTCAAACACCAGCAATCTTTAAGTTCAGGTTAACACTTTCCAAAAAAAATCTGTAACAATTAAGTAATGGAAAATGTAAGGTCAGTAGTATACAGAGGGTCCAAGTAATGTTCTCCAACTTGACTTCAGACATCTGTGAATTCAATTTTCATGGAATCACAGATTCCATTTCAATTGGAAGGGACATTCAAAGATCATCTATCCCAAGCCCTCTCTCATACACAGGGGCATCTTTCATTAGATCAGGTCTTTCAAAGCCCAGTCCAAGCTGGCCATGAGCACTTCCCATGATGGGGCACCCACAATATTCAGTGACTCACCAACCTTGTCATAAAGAATTTCTTCCTTAGATCCAATCTAGAACTAAATCTACCCTGTTTCAGTTTCAAACTATTACCCTTTGTCCAGTCACTAAAAAACCTGCTAAAAAGTCTTTCTCCAACTTTCTCATAAGCCTATTTATATTGAATAGCTGCAATAAGACTTTTTTTCTCCAGGCTGAACAACTTTAACTCTCTCAGCCTTTCCTTGAAGGAGAGGTGCTTCATCTCTCTGATCATTTTTGTGGCCCTCCTCTGGATCTGCTTGAACAGGGCTGTATTTTTCTTGTGCTAAGAATGACGGAGTACTTCAGGTAGAGTCACAGGAGAGCAGAGTAGAGACTCACCTCCCTTGACCTGCTGGCCTTGCTCCCTTTGCTGCAGGATAGGGCTGGTTTTCTGGGCTGCAAGAACACATAACCAGCTCATGGTCTACTTTTCATCCCTAGTATCCCCACATCCTCCACAGGGCGGAGAGCTTTTATTTCGAGCTCTTGTAGAACATTACTTCCTCAAATGTTATCCATAAATAAGATTGTCACAGAATTTGTTAGGTACCTCTGCTTAAGGGGAAGATGGTGTACAATGGTCTCAATTACACCTAAGACATGCAGTGGGTAATGCCAGCTGCCAGCTATTACTGAAAGTACTAATTTCAGCATAACTCCATGTAAGTTATACTTCTATGTCCTTTACAGGAAAAATACTGTAAGAACATACTTATCATATGATATTAAATATAACTTTATTAGTGCCCTCCACTGCGGTAAAAAAAAAAGTGTGTCAAAAGGCACCTCATTTTGAATTAGATCTAATTGTATTGCTTTTCTACGTAACGTGTTTTACTAGCAGTTATAATTTAAGCTATTATCTTTCACGAGAAAACAACACTACCAAAGAGAATGCTGTTGGCACATTTAATACTTTTTCAATTTTTGAAAGTGAATAATTTTATGAATGACAGGAATTTTGTGTACAATGGCAATTTATGTTATTTACAAGCTTCTGATGTCAGGAATCTAGATACCTTAAGGAAAACAATGTGTTTTTTCTTCTGCACTTCATTTTATACAGCTACAAAACACTACACTTCCTAAAACTCAATACTTCGTTCTACTTTACAAGCAGCTGCTATTTCAAAGCAGCAAGACTGGGAGGAACTGAAATGTGTCTTCTAGAATACTCATTGGCTCAATGTGAAAAAGTAAATCAGATAATCACATTTATTTTTGTTTCTTTTCCTTGTTCTGTGTTAGGGCCTTGCTTCTAAGGACAGCTTATTATAAGCTAGGAAGAAAAACTTATAGGGATAGCAAATAACCTCATATTTAATTAACAAATGCCTAGGAATAGCACAATCATGCATTAGATATTGGCTTAGTTTACAGTTAGTGCTGGACAATTTACTCTTTTTTTCCCCCCCTTGAGTATTTATGCAACATCAGAACTGTTTTACTGTGTTTATTTTCTGCAAAGGAAGCACCAAGCAAAATTGAAAGTGTAATGGTCTTTTCTTGATGATGCAGCCTCTAGGTCCTGGCTTGTGGAAGATTTCATAGAATCATATAATTGCTTGGGTTGGAAGAGATGTCATAGATCACCTAGTTTCACCTCCCCCTCACAGGTAGGGACAGCTTCCACTTGACCTGATTGCTAAAAGCCCTATCCAACCTGGCATCAAACACTTTCGGGGATGGGTATCCACAACTTCTCTGTTTCAGTGACTCATCACACTCTGAGTAAAGAATTTATTTTAATGTTTAATTTAATTCTAATATAAAATTTAAAATGCTTCCCCATTTGACCTAAAACTATCAAATTGTATAAAGAGTAGCTCTCCCTCTTTTTTTAAAGTCCTGTTAAGGTAGTGCAAGGCTGCCATAAGATCTCACCAAAGTCTTCTGTTCTCTAGGCTACACAACCCCAGCTGTCTCAGCCTGTCTTCATAGAAGACAACTCTCTGCTTATGTTTATGGCCCTCCTAACAGGTCCACATCTTTCTTGTGCTGAAGACCCCAGAGCTGGATGCAGCATGTGGGGTCTTGCAAGGCCAGGGCAGAGGGAGAGAATCACCTCCTTCAGCCTGTTGGACATGTTTCTTTTGATGTAGCTGTCTCGGTTTTGAAAGACAGGTGTCTGCTAAGGAAGGCAGAGGCCCCCCTTGAAGTGGCAGATATAACCCCTTTTCCCTCCAAGTTATTATATTTTGAAATCAAGAGCCTTTAGGCGAAGATGTGGGAAATAGGAATAACAGTTCTTTACTATATATATATATATATATGTATATAACCAGTCAAACAAAACAACAACAACTATGGCAGTAACAGCAATCACAAACCCAGTGCCAGCCTTCTCGGCTGTCGGGCCCTTTCCCCTCGGGTGCAGTTCCGCTCGCAGCCGGCAGGGGCGCTGGCGGCTCCCGGTGAGCAGGGCAGGTGCGATGGTTCCCCCGCGGCTGCAGGGGGCGCTCCGGAGCGAGCTCGGGAAACCCGCGGCTCTGGTGCCCTGGGATCCCGGGAAGGATGGAACAAAGGCTTCACAAACCGCTGGGCAGCTGATCCCGGGCTCTCAGGAACAGCAGGCTGGAATGGCAGGGACGAACGCAAATCCCGGGTGGCAGACGAGATGTATCCAGATGGGAAAAAACCACAGAGGCCCAGGCAGGCAGGGCGAGCAGGGCTACAGAGTAGCGAAAGCTCGAAGCAGCAGCGGGGCAGGGCAGCCACAGCTCGGTCTCCAGCAGGGCAGGGAAAGCGGCTTTTGGGGGTCCCGGCGTTGCTTCCAGCAGGAAGAAAGAACGGCCAAAAAGAAAGAAGCAGCAGCTCCTTTCTCTGCAGCTTCTCTCTCCGGACGCTCAGAGCGAACTGCCCCCACACCCAGGTGTAGACAAAAGAGTAGCCAGGCCCGCCCCACTCCCCTTTTTGTCTTTCTTAAGTACAGCTATTTGTCCCCTAGCAACATGCATATGGGAGAAAATTCCTTTAACAGGAAAACCTAAGACTAAACTAAAACCCCAACAGTAGCTCAGGACACAGATGTTTTTTCTAGGCTGCGAATTCACACTATTGACTCATGTCCAGCTTTTCATTCACAAGAACTCCCAAGTCCTCCTCAGGATTTCTCTCAATCAGTTCTCCATCTGTGTTCATGTCTAGGATTGCCCTGACCCAGGTGCATCACCTTGCACTTGGCCCTGTTCAACCTCACAAGGTTCTCATGGGCACATTTCTCAAGATTGTCCAGGAATGACATCCCATTCTTCAGGTGAGTCAACAGTACTGCTCAGCTTTGTTTTATCTGCAAACTTGCTGAGGGACAACTTGACCTCACTGTCTGTGTCATTGAGGAAGACATTGAAGAAGAGCACTGGTACCAAGACAGAGCCCTGAGGAACATCACTTGTCATCAGCTCCACCTGAACATTGACTTCCACTCTTTGGATGTGTCCATCCAGCCAATTCCTTACCTACCAAATAGTCCACCCTTCAAATCCATGTCCAATTTGAAGACAATCTGTCTTCAATTTGGAGACAAGGATATTTTGCAGAACAGTGTCAGAAGCTGTACAGATGTCTGGGTAGATGACAGTGGTCAGTCTTTTCTTGTCAACATTGCAGTTGCTCCATCACAGAAGGCCACCAGTTTGGTCAGGCACAACTTGCCCTTAGTGTTGTGGTTATAGAAAAAAAGGGGTGTAGTTTCTAGGACTGTTTAATTCCATACCACTCACATTATTGTGGGGCCTTTGTTCAGCTGGAGCCAGAAGCAGATGTCTTGCCATCTTTAGTCAGGCTTGGGGTGGCGGGGGGGGGGGGATGTGGAGGTTCTAGGGTCAGCCCAGCTCATCCAAACCCTCTCTGCTACTGCCACTCCGTATGCTGTCTGCCTTGGATCACCTCCTTGTCTTTTATGTGCCTTAAAACATTTTCTACGAGGATCTGCTGCATGATCTTCCCAGGCACAGAGGTGACACTCCCCAGTCTGCAGTTCCTTGTGTCTCCTTTTCTCCCCTTTTTAAAAACAAGAGTGATGTTTCCTTTTTTCCAGTCATTGGAGACTTCACCTGGTCACTATGACCCTTCAAATAGCATGGAGATGTGCTTGGCAACAATATCAACCCTCAGGACCCTGGATGCCTGTCGTCAGGTCCTGTAAACCTGTGGTTATTCAGCTTCATCAAGTGGTTTCAAGCCTGTTTTTCATCGACAGGGGACACTCCTGCATCCCACCTGGACGTTCAAGGACTTGAGAGACATGGGATGTCTGGTGGTCAGTGAAGACTGAAGCAAAAAGCTTGTTGAGTGCTCCAACCCTCTTCATATCTGTTGATACCAGATTACCCTTCTCATCTACCAGAGATGGGAGTACACTCTCCTTGGAATTTATTTTCTGATATATGTACTTATAGAATCCCTTCCTGTTATTCTTTGCATCCCTTTTTAAGCCTTAACCATCTGTGTCTTAGATTTCTGACCCCATCCTTATGCATCTGAAGTATATTCCTGTACTCCCCCTAGGTCACTTGTTCTTGCTTCCTGTGGCTATGCATTAACCTCTTTCTCCTCAGTTTGAGGAGCAAATCCTTGCTGAGACATGTCAGTTTTCAACCTCTCTTACTTGATTTCCAGTACACTGGGATGGACACCTCTTGTGCTCTAAGATAAATGTCGTTAAAGAGATGCCAGCTCTGATCAGCTCCTCTGTCCATAAGAACAGTTTCCCAGGTGATATCATCTACTGATTCCTTAAAGAGCTGGAATTCAGTCTTCCAAAGTTCACGGTCCTGACTCTTTGCCATGCCCATGTTTCTTGAGATCACGAACTCAGTCAGGGCAGTTACTCATCCACACTGGTGAGCACTAGATCCAGTAATGCTTCTCCTCTAGCTGGTTTGTCCAGTGTCTGGACCAGGAATTTGTCCTTGATGTAGTCCAGGAGCCTCCTGGTTTACCTACAGATATCTGTGTTCCTTACCCAACATATGTCTGGGTGGTTGAAATTCCCCACTAGGATGGGAGCCTGTCAGCATGATGATCCTGGCACTGAAGCAAGAGGCCTCATCAGCAGCTCCCTCTGATCAGGTGGCCTGTAACAGACCCCAATGGCATGGTGTCCTTTGTTGGTCCTGTCTTTGATTTTCATCCGTAGGCTCTCAACCTGTTTGTGGCTGTTTCTCATAGGCAGATCTTTACAATCTATCTCTTCCTTAACATCCATCCTCTCTCTTCTGAAAATCTTGTAGCCCTTGGTTGCAGTCCTCCTGTTGTGGGACTTGTCCCACCATCCTTCCATGATTGCAATGAGGTCATAGTTTTCTAATTGCACCATGGTTTCTGACTTGTCTTCTTTGTTACCCATGCTGCACGCAGCTGTGTAGAGGCACTTCATCTGGGCTGGAGGTCTCTTCACCTTTTGGGAGAATTCTTCCCTAATTACTTGCTGGTGATTTACAGGTATTTCCTTGCTGCTTCCTGTAAGAGCTATTGTTTCCTGGTTCCTCTCTGACATTTGGAAATATACCCCCTTCCCTTGCTAAGTCTGCTTTTAAACTCTGATAAGAAGTCCAGCCAGTTTCCTTCCCAGAACATGCTCACCCCACTGACACAGGTGAGCCCCATCAACTGTCAGCTGTTCCTCAAAGGTGCATCCTAGATCATAGAACCCAAAACCCTGAGCGTGGCACCAGCCATGCAGTCAACCACCTTCCTGATCCATTCATCTTTTTTTTGGGTCCCCAGTCTCCCGCTAAGGGTATACAGGAGAACACTACCCATGGTTCTGATCCCTTCAGCATGTTTCTGAAGGATGTGAAGCCCCTTTTGATACTTTGCAAACTCCTTGTTGCGGCCTAATTTGACCTTGTGTGAAAGAGTAGGAGTCCACCATAGCGCTGTGGTTCTACCAGGTGGGGCAGCCTCTTTGTGACATTGCAAATGTAAACCCCCAGTAGACAGAAAACCTCTCTAGAGATGTCCAGATGGCAAATGGGTGCTTCAGTGACTCTCAGTGAGAAGTCAGCAATTACTAACAATGGTCATGCTATTTTGGTGTCACTCTCTCTGCACAGATTAACTCCTGCTTCATAATGGGTGGGAGGAGGTTGGAAAATCAGGATTTTTTCCCCTGATTTTGAGACCTCATTTGAACTGATCCTAATAAATAGAACTGTAACTCAGCATAACTCTGGGTATGTACTTCTAAGGTAACTACTCTACACTGAGGAGTTCAGGAGGAGTCTCTTGTCAATAGCTGAATCTGCTACTTGGGCTGATTCCAGCTGTGACTACGTTTTCTACTACAGCTTGCTCTCCTCTTCACTGGTCCATTAACAGCTGTGGTATTGCTGAGTGTAAAAAGGCTATTCGCATGGTGTTTTCATTATTTGCTGGCTGTCATTAATATGAAAGGATCACTACTGTCTCTTACTACTCTCTGGAACTTTCTGTTTTCTTGTTGCCAGCTGCAACATAACTACTCGAGGTTCAGCAAAATCTTAGTAAAGGTGCTTTTTATATCTAAAACACAATTATATCTTAAACATATTGCCTTGGCTACATTCAGAGTTTCTATTTTTCATTAATGCTTCCAGCCTTTTCCTAAAATCAACAGTGACATTTATAAAGTAATTAAATTAGCTGTCAAATCCTGCTGAATAGATCTGTAAAGAAGAATATCAGCTTAGAGAACTGAAAATCAGTTTTAGTCTACACAAGAGCAACATTTGAGTTCAAATTCACATATACAACATTGCATTTTCTTTTTCATTTGTTACATAGGTCCAGATAATTTGAGGCACAGCCAGCCTTTGAGCCTGCATGTTACATAATGACATAAAATAATACATTTGCAAAAACCAATTTGTTATACTGTAGGGCTCTACATTGATAAAATGCTATTCAGTGTTACATTCTTATTCTGTGTTTGCTGATGTAAAAACTGTAATGATCTGTCATCTGTGGCATCCATACCACTTTCTGTCAAGATAAGTATTTGAAAATAGGTTGATCCTAAGGTTGTGGTGTTGCCTGGCCCCAGAGAATTAGAGCAGGTCATCTGTTTGCTCTGAGGGCATTCAGAGAAGGTGTGTTCAGTGGTCACATATTGGCAACTTCAGGAACCACTACTGGCAACACTTGATACAGCCAGGCAACTAAAGGAGATTGACTCTTTATATTAGAAAAAAAAGTAAATATGGTTTTGTTTTTACATTTTAAAGAGGTCCATATTGACAGGTTTCCGTTCTCTATAGCTAAGGAAGCAGTCTGTCAAAGAACATATTGGCATATTATGGTAGCTTGTGATTTAGGAATGAAGGTTTAAAGAAAGCAATAGTATCTTAATTGCATTGAGGTGATCTTTGACAACACACTCGATATGGATAAAAATTATATATCTGCTTTTATGCTAGAAGTAGCCTCTGCATATGTTAGAAAGTCTTAGGAAAGTTTCTGCTCAGAAGATGTTGCATGGTTCCTTTTCCTCTTTGGACTAGTTTAAGGATGTATTTTATTAAGCCAAAATACCTGGAGCTTTCAATTTCAGAGTAATTGAGGGAAGACCTCAGGACTTTGTTTCCCCTTGCCTTGACTTGCCTTGCCTTCCGGAGCTGGATGATATCATTGCAATAACAATGCATTGCCTCACAATGATTGATCATGGTGTCTGGGAGAAATGCCTGAACACTGGCAGAAAACAAATGCCACTTTAATCCCTGGAAAATATTTCTAGGCACATTGACAAGAACATCATGGGGGGCTGTTCATATGGCTTCATGAGGGGGAGTTCATGCCTGACCAGCTTGATAAGCTTCTACATTGAAATGCCTGGCATGGTGGAAGAGTGGCCAGGCCCAGACTGTGGTGATTAGTTACTCAAAGTCTAATTTGAGGCCAGTATCAATCTGTGATCCTCAAGGAAAATACTGAGTCTGATCCTGTTTGATATCTTCATTAATAATTAATTAGTAACTGATTATAATCATGATGATGGGGCAGAGTGTACCTTTGGCAGGTCTGCTGATGACTTAAGACTGGTGGGAGTAGTTGATGTATTAGAGGGTTGTGCTGCCATTCAGAGATTGTGCTCTCATCCTGGCGAAACCTCTAGAAATAGGCTGTCAGGAAGATCATGAAGCTCAGTGAGGAGAAGCATAAAGCTCTGCAGTTGAGGATGAGTAACACCAGGCATCAGTACATGCTGGGGGCTGCCCAGCTGGAAAATAACTTTGCAGAAACTGCTCTGGGGGTCCTGGTAGACACCAGGTTGTACATGAGTCAGCAATGTGCTGTTGTTGCAAGAAGGCAAGGGCTAATGGTATCCTGGGCTACATAAAGAGGAGTCTTGTCAACAGGCTGAGGGAAGTGATCATTCATGTCTCCTTAGCACTGGTGAGGTCACATCTGTGTCCAGGTCTGGGCTTCCCACTACAGCTGATCTACTGACCTGCTGGAAAAAGTCCAATGAAGGGCCACCAAAATGATTAAGGGACTGGAGCATCTCACAAAGAAAGGCTGAGAGAGTTTAGACTGTTCAGCCTGGAAAAGAGAAGGATCAGAGAGACCCTATCAATGTATATAAGTACCTGAATGGAGGGTGCAAAGATGATGGAACCAGGCTGTCCTCAGTGGTGCCCAGTGACAGGACAAGACATAGTGGGCATAAATTGAAATACAGGAGGTATTTCTTGAAAATCAGGAAATGCATTTTTACTATGACTGTTAGTGAGCACTGGCACAGGTTTCCAGGGAAGTGGTAGTCCTCATTCTTGGAGAATAAAAAACCCCAACCCAACGAAAGCCAAAGAATGCAAACCAAACCAAAACAAAAGCTTTCTGGATATAGTTTATGACCATCTCCTCTAGATGACCCCTTCTGAGCATGGGACATTGGACCAGGTGATGCCTAGAGGTCTCTTCCTCCTTCAGCTGTTCTGTGACCCAGGGACAGGACAGGTGTCCCGAAAACTGTTTTGCTTCATGTGGCTAATCCCAGCTGTAATGTTTCAGCACTACAGAAAGGTTGTTTGCATGCCCTGTGCGCAGGTTCATTATGGCAGATTTATTGGAACAGTGTTATCTGCTGTGTTGTCAACTCTGAGATCGGGAATATAAAACCTCACTGAATATTTGTATAATGCAGTAACGTTCAGAAGAGAGAAAATGAAACAATATCTTAAGTTATGGGTGAATACTGCTTGACATTCATCATCATTTGTGGATATTGCAAGCTACTTCAATAAACAGAGAAATTTGGTCTGTGCAGCTCTAGAACTGCTTCACTCCATATCTCATGGAACGAGTACTGCTGTACTGTGCATCAGATGCTTGGATTAATAGATGCAAATATTCTAAAGAAATTCAGCAGATGTTTGCCATGATGTCATTTTGCACACTTGTGGGAAGTTTTCTCTGTTGCATATCCCCTGCTGCTGTATGGTGAGAATCACAGAATCGGTAGGGTTGGAAAGGACCTGTCATCCCCCTGCCAAGCCAGTGCTCAGCTAGAGCAGGTGACACAGGAACACATCCAGGTGGATTTTGAATGTCTGCAGAGAGGGAGACTCCAGGACCTCCCTAGGCAGCCTTTGCCAGTGCTCTGCCACCCCCAGTGTAAAGAAGTTCTTCCTCATGTTGATGTGGAACTTCTTGGGTACTCAGTTTATGGCCATGGATCCTCATCCTGTTGCTGGGCACCACTGAAAAGAGTCTGGCACCATTCTCCTGTCATCCACCTTTGAGATACTTACATGCGTTAATGAAATCCCCTCTCAGCCTTCTCATCTCCGTACTAAACAGGCCCAGCTCCTGCTGTCTCTCCTCATAAGAGAGGAGACCAACCTTGGCCCAGACCCCAAATCGTCTTTCTGGCCCTCCACTGGACCCTCTTCGGGAGCTCCTTGTCTCTCTTTTACTGAAGAGCCCAGAACTGGACACAGCACTCTGGATGTGGCCTCAGCAGGGCCGAGTAGAGGGACAGCATCACCTCCCTCAACCTTCCGGCTACACTCTGCCCGATGCACCCCAGGGTATCATTGGCCCTCCTGGCCACAGGGGCACTGCTGGCTGATGGGCAACTTGTCATCCACCAGGAGTCCCTGGTCCTTCCCCATAGAGCTCCTCTGTAGGAGAAACTCCCAGCCTGTGCTGGCCCTTGGGGTTATTCCTCCCCAGGTGCAGGACCTGACACTTGACCTTAAAGAAGACCTGTATAGCCTGTCAGTAGGATTTCCTGTTAAAAGTATGATCTCTGGACTACATCTCATTTACTATTAACCTGGAATTATGGAAACGTCACAGTAAATGTCCTGTGTTTTGCAGTACTCCCTTCTTTGTCTTTAGTACTACAAGGCTTTTCAGTAAAGGTAGACATTTGTTCACTAAGTAAACAATTGGATTGGTGTGCTTGGATGCTACAGTTTTGTCTGAGGTGTTGAAAAAAATAAAAGTGAAGTAAAAGCAGCTTCTTTTCTGTGTTTAAAATCAAATCAGAAATATGAGTAGCTCTGAGAAGTTCACGTCAATAAGTAAAATAGCTTTAAATATACAATAACAAGTGAAGGTGAGAACAGTTTCAGATGAAATCTCTGAAGTCACCAGTAAGATATCTTGGTCAGAGTTTGACAGTCATTTCATTTCATTGTGTTATGTCAGCATAATTTGTTTTTTATATTGCTTTTGGCCCCCTCAGGCAACTCACGTGGATTAAGTTTTTTGAGTGTTATTTTTAGTTCAGATAAATTCGCAGTTTGTTTGACTGTATCTACTATCACAAAGGGGTTTAGTAAAGCATTTCCTCTGAAATAAATATTCACAGCCTTGCCTCATTAGTAACCAGGTTGTGACGAAGTTGTAGGTTATCCAGTTGTCGGCTCCTGACATTTTCTGATCTATTTAAAATCAATGTAGCAGATACACATGGGAAGTGCCACTGTGAACTATCAGAATAACAATTGTAATTGGCACCTCTGTAATACCAGAACAGGAATGAGCTCTGGAAAACAAAATGCCAGCCATGTTTGTGATACTTAAGTATTGCATTTTACATGCAATCTTCTGGGAATTGTAGTCCATTCTTCATGCTCTGCGCAGTTACTAATTTCAAGAGCTTTCATATCTGGCTGATGGTTTCAATTTCCTTCCTCAAAAGTTCCCAATGAATTCTTTATGACCTATTTCTATTTTTTATTTGAAAACCATATAGACATAAAAATATGAGAAAAAAAGAAAACCCAAGGCAAACTAACCACTGACTGAGAATTCACTGGTCATTCCAATACTTGTTTTGGAGGGAGATAAACATTTCTGGAGCAGTTTTCCATTGAATGTTTTAATTTAACCAAGCCATACAGATTATATAATGGGGAAACTGGTGAATATTATTGTATTCTCAACATTAAAAAAAAAAAATTAATGTTTTAGTTTTTTGTACAGCATCAAGGGTCAGCTGATTGGAAGGAACTACTGATGTGTATGTACTTTGAAATATGGTTCAATGTATTACTGCAGTCCAAAGTGCAACGCTTAGATTTTTCAAGGTCTTCCAGTTTTATGGCATTTTTCCTCCTATTTAATTTTCTAAATTTCTAGGAGGCAATATGAAGTATTTTCAGGATAAATGGTGTGAATGGAGGGGAAAGTCTAAGGTTTTGGGAAAGTCAAAGTCCAAAATGGTTACAAAACAGATGAGTTTCTCTTGGTGTTTCTGAATTAAAAGACTAGTCCTCTATTGTCTGAGAAGCATGATTGTAGACTTGAGAGTTTTGGAAAGGTTTTAATTTATATTGCTACATGGATCTGAAGCTTCAAAGTTTTCACTTATTTTGTGGTCAGTTGTTTTGGGTGGCTGCAAATATTAGAGAGAGAATTGCTGCATGTTACATGAGAGAGGAGTTTTGGAAAGTATCAGAAATTTACATCTTCAGTCAGGAATACCTTTTAATTTCAAAATGTGTTGTGACTTCAATCCACTCTCTGCTAATGTTGCAATATATAAACAGGTCTGTTCTTCCAAGTCTGAAGGGTTTTCAGACTGTACTGGAATACCTCAAGAAGCTTTGTAATTTCAAATGTACTGGAGTTTGTGTGAGTTATGCACTTCTTCTCTATAATTGCTCTGGCAATGATGTCAAATTACTATTTAGAAACTGATTTTCTCCAGCTTCGTTACTTATGTAGGTCTTTTGAAATGTGAACACAGTTTTTATTTAAACTACAAATAGAAGTAGTTATAGTGGAAACTAAACCCAAAAATAATAGAACAAAATCAACAGATTAATGAAGGCTGGGTTAGTACTGTATATTTTGAAATTGTGTTCACTATTACAGTCAAGGTTAGTTGTTATCAAACATCTTTATCAAGCATGATTTTTCCTTGTTTTACCTTTTCAGCATGTCTCACCCTACATTTCACCCTTAGTATTTTTTTAGTTATGTATTATGTAGCTTTAAAATACATTTGTATTTAAGAACCTATTTTTTGTCTACATTCTGACCAAAAGGAGCATTCTGGAAGCCTCTGTCCAGATACAGCAACAACTGTGTCAAAAAGCAATGTACAGCCAGCTAATTAGAATTTAGCTTTATCTGTCTATTCCTGCAGGTAAAATTTCAGCATCTTTTGGCAAAAACTATGGACTGGCTAGCTAGCAGAAATACTGTAATGCAGGGACAGTAGTGGTTGTAGGACTTTTTTTGGTTTTGAGAGGGATGGTAAACAAAGTCACGGAGATTGCCTCACGTAAAAAAGACCATCTGCCATCTGCTCTAGTCCTGGTAGCTCTACATTCAGCATGAAAGACTTTTATTAACTTATCATTTATCAGGTCTATATAAAAAAAATATGCCTCCAAACTTGTATGAGCTTGGCTTTCTGAAGTTCAGGAAGACTTTTAGCCCAGAAGACTCAGCTGCTCCTAATTTGTGTCACTTCAAGATACTAATTAGCCAGATATCTTTCAAAAAATCTATATATTAATAAGTACTACACTATGGGAAGCAGGAAGGTAATTTTTCCTGAATCTCTGCAGTCCTTTTTTGTGGGAAAAGAAATTTTCATTTTCATTTTAGAGAGGCTGTGCTTGTACACAAAAAGTATAGCAACTATACTTGTTGGTAGAAATTTCCATGGCTTAGTATAGTTCTTCTGTCTTTCCTAATGTGAGTAGGAAATTTACTACTAATTTACTACTAATATGTGTAGCCATGTCACACATATAGATGCAGAGAGAGCAGTCTAAAGGTAAGTGCAGGACCATTTCCAACTCAGCCAGATGCAAACTGCTCCTAGTTTGTAGGGGACATGGGGACCATAGAGGCTGTCTGTAAGGGCACATAGTGACACAAGTGGTGTATCTGCATGATTTTTGTGATGACAAGCTGTAATGACCAAGGCACGGACTCAGACCGGCAGGGAATCTGAGATTTTTATTCAAAGAAACGAGCTGGTTTTAGACACTTCTTCAAGACACAGTATTTCCTAATACGGTATTTTTCACCAAGCGACCTATCACACATTGCCATGTCAGTAACACACTTTCTTAATGTCCTGATATGGAGGTGATCACATGCTGTTCAGGTGTCTGTCAGCTTCTGGCAGGCTCCTCTCTGCAGGGCTCTGCTGAGTGGCATTTCCTCCCCCCAAGGTCAGGTAGAGACAAGCCTCTCTGTGCTGCCATGGCATTCTGCAGGTGTGTCTCACAGCCCGAAGCTCAATTCTATCTGCTCTCTCCCCAAAACAAGCAAGCTACCTACTCACATATCTTC
This sequence comes from Corvus hawaiiensis, assembly GCF_020740725.1. Lineage (NCBI taxonomy): Eukaryota > Metazoa > Chordata > Aves > Passeriformes > Corvidae > Corvus > Corvus hawaiiensis. The sequence continues at coordinate 37,789,219 of NC_063255.1, read as the reverse complement.
TGCCTGACAGCAGAGTGCTGAGGAAATGGCAGCTAAGTGCAGGGGAGACTTGCTTTCTGGTCTGGTTGAGATTCTTAATGTGACATATTTTTGGCACCACAAGTGATTTGAACAAAGAAGAGGTTTGAGAAGCTGGAGCTGACAGATGGTGTCATGTATGGGAGACAGGTAGCAGCCTCCAGCCCCTTTTCCCCACTCTTACTCTACACCTTGACTTTACTCTAAACCCTGGGGGACTCTGGCTAACTGTTCCCAGCCAGCTCCCCACATTCACAAAGCACAGCTCCCACCCATCCAGTAATCTTAAATTCTCTTATTTAGCCCTGCCTATTGCTGTTCTGCAAAATGCACTGGTAGTAGGGCAAACTGGGAAGAGCATCTTGTTTCATTGGCATTTCATGTCCTTTCCTTCCTTGGCTGGAGAAAAGATGCATGCCCAGGATTGGCATGCAGCTGCTGAAAGTGGCTTGTCCAGCACAAATTCTACAGGTATTGCTGTTTGCTTTATCCTTGGGATTGGTGTTGCCTAGAGGCATAAATATATCTGTTACACGTCTGTTATTCCTATTTCACAACTACTTTAGAGAGACTTTGATCAAATTATTAGGAATCATGTTCTATAACTGCTCTTTAGAATACTGATTTTCCTCTCCTTTTTAGTGCTACTGACGATTACTGTAATTTCTAGCACTTTACTTTAAAGCCTTGTCATACTTTAGATGTAGAAAGGCTTATTAGAAAGGAAGCTATCTGGCATTGGAGTGATTTATTTCCATATTATTTTTGCCTTGGAAATCAGTGGCATTTTGCCAAGGGAAAAGCCTTCCCATGGTCTGCTTTGACTTTTGAAGTCATAGTAGAAATTTTCAGGAAATTACATACACTCATATACATTAATTTCTTTTGCAGTACCAAGCCTTAGGCTAGACTCTTGTCTGCATTTTAGCATCTGTCCAGATCAGTTTAGTTAAAGAAAATAGCATGAATTTTATGTTCACATAATTTTTCTTTTTAATCTGGTGTTTGAGTAGAACTGTTGGGGGGAGAAAACTACAGCAGTGAGTACACTGTAGCACCGAAATTGATTGAAAGGAATTATTTGGCATCATAAATAAGGTTAAGGTATCTAGATGAAACTTACAGCACTGTGGAAGAGACTGTCAAATTCACTGTAGGTATTTTTTCTACTTTCAGAATCTTTATTAAAAATGTTGAAATTAAAAAGCAAATGTGAATTCTCAGTATCATCCTCATTATATTCAATGCAACTTTTTGAATAGTTCTGGAGCTGCACAGATGATTCACTTTGCCTCTTGCACATTTCCTACATCTGTCTCCTTCAATTCTCTGGGGCAGATTCATAAAGTGTAAGTATCCTCTGGGTTCTATGTGCTACTTGGGCTCGTAGTGACTGTAGCTCATAACGTAAGTACCCTGTGACCGATTTCTAGCCAACATATCTTACAGACCCCACAAATGGGTGTCCTCTGTGTTTTCTCACTTCTGTAGAGTGTCTCACTCCACTGAATAATGAACTTTCATTAAAATACTTGAAACACCATTCTTAGTAACTTTTCTTCTGGGAGGTTTCTGAAACTTACTGATTCAGCTTGAAAGCTGAGATTTGTTTTCAAAAATGTGAGCAATCCCATATTCTCTCTCCCTTCCACCCCAATTCCATGGAGATATCTGCAGAAATTATCATGATAGGAAAAAGACAGAGGAGTACAGTGTGATTATTACCACAGCTTTAATGTCATATAGGATGTAGCCTGACTTATGTCATGGACGCATAAATTTCACAAGATTATTTTATGGTTTTTCTTGAAAATTAAAAAGAAAAATTTACATTAATATTTTTGTTTCAACCATGCATTTTATACCATATCTATTTTTTTTCTTTTTTTCTGCCCGAAGTTTACAGATATCTTCAGTGCATTTTTAGCTCTTTTAGAAAACAACTATTTTCTTGCCATTTTTGATGTGGAAAATGTAGTTCTTTTTGATAAAAGAAATTATAATTTGATATTACTAATATATTTGGTGAAAAAATCTGAAGATATCGAAAGACAGCAGCCGTAGAATTTAAACTGATATAGATGGATAGATGGTAGCAGAACAAGTTCTATTTATCTGAAGTCAGCAGTTGCTGTTTCCTTCTTTAACTGGCTATTGGAAGTATTTTTATTTTCATTGTTTTTGTAAACCAGCATAGGTGTTAATGCCACATGCCAAGTGATTTTTTTGTTTAACAAAAAATCCTCTAAGATGTCATAAAAACTTACAAGTTATTAAGAGAATGTGCTGATGAAGTTTGTAATTGATTTACCACATTCTTCACTGTATTTCTTGACTTGATTGCCTGATCTTAACTGAATGTTGAATAAGTTGGCTACTCATTATTATTTTAAAATTGTCCAGCTTTATAGTTTTATATTACAAAATTATCTGATGCTAACCTATCAGTATAATTTTTTAAATAACATTGTTTTTCTTGTGGGAAGACGCATATGTCTTATTGCAAAAATTGCTCCATCAACCTGCTTTCTGATAGCTACAACTTTTTTCAAAATCTATGAATGCATGTTTTCTCTGCCAAGCAGAATGTGAAATGTCATAACATCCTTTCCCTTTTCCAACTTCATGTTATCAGTGCTCTCCAATGCTTTGTCAAGCCTCATATTCTGACAATTAGAAACTTCCTTCTCCCTTTTTATTTTTGTTTAGTCAATATTTGTTTTGTTCTGTACCAAGGTTGCCCTTAAATAGATTTTTTCCCCTATCTTTATACATAATTCTCTAATGCATATCGTCAGCAACATTGTTCATTCTTAAACAATTCCCGTCTACTCTGTAAGATCATGGAGTTCTCTGTCCATGGTGTTTGCACTGATTCTAGGATCTTTACTCTGTCTGATTGTTTTGAATAACCCTTTATAAAATTTTAATTTTTTTCTTTATTCACCAGCATAAAATAAAAAAAGAAACAAAGTGGCATGCTGAACTACCTATGTGTTTCAGCACTGCTGTGTGGAAAATCATTTTGTACACTCAAGCATGTACAAAACGTGTGCTAGTTTTCTACAGATGCCCGCTTTATCATAATGTTGTTGCTTACTGACAATCTTGATTCTTCTCATCATTTTAGAAGTTATCAACGGGAAGTCACATGGTTCACATTTTAACCAATTTCTTACTGAACAGAACTTTTAGGGGTATCTATATTCTGATTTCAGCTTACCACAAGTACTTCATTCATTTATTTGCAATGAAGCAAAATGAACACGCTTCATTTTGAAGGAGCTCTTTCGTGGATATAAAAATGCTGCTAGCAAGGATTTTCTTGCTATTTTCTAAGTCCATGAGAGACTTTTCTCTCTCACAGATAATAGTAGAAGAGTTCTATAAAAAATGAAACAGCTGCAGCCTTGAAAAGTCTTGTTCATAGTATAGTAGAAAAATATTTTGACAACGGATGTTTTAGGATTTTAGCCAATCACCCCCAAGGGGTGGCTGATCCTTTGTCCAATTAAACTATGAAGAAAAAATCTATAAAAGAGTTTGTAAAATAATTAAATAAATCAATCTTGCTGCACAATTCCTGCCTGCTGGATCTTCTCTCCTCCTCCCTATGGCTGCGGGACACGGTAATATTTTACGGTGTTAATATCTTTTTTGCATCAGGAAAGTTTTTATGTAAAAGCCCATGGGATGCTTTTGCAATATCTCTTAAAATATTCTTCATGTTTGCTATATTGCCATCATGAAATATTCCACCTTAAAACCAGATGATATTTTTGAAAATTTTGAATAAGGTTCAAAGGTAAGTCCTTGTGCTTGTTTATAATATTGTGAAGGGCCTACCTGGATATTCTTAAATATTTCTCAAACCTTAAACATATGCCTTCTCCCACCCTCAGAATAGTGACCAGTGACAGAACTCAAGGAAACTGCATGAAGCCGAGTCAGAGGAGGTTTAGGTTGGAGAAAGTTTGTCACCCAGAGGGTGGTTGGGCACTGGAACAGGCTCCCCAGGGAAGTGGTCACAGCACCAGCCTGACAGAGTTCAGTAAGCATTTAGACAATGCTCTTGGGCACATAGTGTGACTCTTGTGGTGTCTCGTGTAGGGCCAGGAGTTGTACTCATTGATTCTGATGGGTCCCTTGCAACTCAGCACATTCTGTGGTTTGTGAAAATGAAGCGCCTTGTAATTCTGTTTAAGAATCTCAATTTTGTGTGTCATCAAAGACACACATAATTCCTTTATTTGTCTCATTGAATTATCTTTGTGTTTTTAAAATGTTCAAGCACACTTTTCCACAGGAAAATATGAAGGGGAAGGAAGGTAAAAAAAGTCAAGATTTTCCAGTGAATATGTTAATCACAGAAAGTAAGCAGTAGAGAGATATTAAAGTAAATGGGTAGTGCAAAAAATCATGTAACATCATCGAGTGAGTGTAGTGGGTTGCCCCAGCAAACATCCACCCAGCTTTTCACTCACATTTACAGAATGCGGACAAAATAGAAAGAAGGTTAGAAGACTCACAGATAGAGGCAATGCCATTTTAATAAGAATAGTAAAAGCTGCATGGAAAGGAAAATGAGGAGTGTCTGCCACTCCCCAGTAGATGCTGCTCCCTGGGAAGCAGGACAGAAGCATAATGGTTGCTTGGGAAGACAAATACCAGAACCACAAAGATCCCTCCTTCCTCCTCTCCCTGAGCTTTCACTGCTGAGCAAGATGCCATGTGGTATGAGATAATGCATTGGGCAGATCTGGTCAGCTCCTTTGGTTGTGTGCCCTCCCAGCCTCTTTTCCACTCTCAGTCTGCTCACAGGAGGAGAAGGTAGAAGAGAGAAAGCCTTGATGCTGTGCAAGCATGCTCAGCAATAGCCAAAACACAGGTGTGCTACCAGCAGTAGCACGTTCCTAGCCGTGAATGCAGAGCATAGCACCCAAAGGGCTGCTGTGTAGTGTAGGTACAAAAATGCTGTTAGTGAGGATCTTCTTGTTATTTTTCTAAGTCCGTGAGAGACTTTTCTCTCTCACAGAAGAGGTAGCAGGGAATGTAAACAACCAAGCCACCTGCAACCTTGGAAAGTCTTGTTTATGGTATAGTAGAAAATATTTTGATAATGGATGTTTTAGGATTTTGGCCAATCGCCCCCAAGGGGTGGCTGGTCCTTTGCCCAATTAGACTATGAAGAAAAAAGTCTATAAAAGAGTTTGTAAAATAATTAAATAAATCAATCTTGCTGCACAATTCCTGCCTGCTGGATCTTCTCCTCCTCCTCCTCCCTATAGCTGCGGGACACGGTGATATACCGTAGGAACCAGGCCTGCGGTAATAGTGTAGAAAGTCAGTTTCATCCTGGCCAAATCCAGTACAACAATAAATACAAATACCATTTAGAAACATTAATTTTACAACCTCTCTATGTTTCAGAGTGAATTTGATTAGTCAGTTGAATATTAGATTTTTTTTCCTTTTGAACAGAAAAATAAAAAGCACACACAGTGAAAATTTCCACTTTTCAGGAATTATTCAGTTTGTTACAGAATTGCATTTTGGAACAAGAGAATAGGGTGTTTTGTTAAGATCAGTATCATTATTTTGCTGGGAGTTGTCACCAAAAAGGAAATAGAATTTTTTCTTTGAAGATGCAATCACAAAAAGCAAACTTGTCCTATTCCAGCCACCACTGAAATGTTTCATGTACACTGGAGAGCCACAAGTCATCCCTAACACACATACGTGCACTGCACTTGTGAAATTACCTCCAGCTCTCTACATTACATTACACTGTGATGTTTAATGTAGTTTGCCTTACCTTTGTCAGTACATGGTCTGCTATTTATTTTATAGACCTTAAGAAACATTCCTAATTACTAAATCAAGGCCTGCAAATTCATACTTAAAGTGATTCTTTCATTAGCCAGTGCACTGCAGGTGCCAAATGTGTTTAGAGGATATTAGGTAGATAAAATTTTCTTTTCTTGGTATTTATTTTTCATATAGCCAGGCCTGTTTTGAACGAATTGCTCTACAGATGAATACTTAAGACTGGGCTGTTCTACTTAGTACACTGCTTTCTGGAAAAAGTGTCCTACTGATAATAGGACATACAGTCTGTCTCCTTCTTCAAATAGACCCAATTTTATACAAACAGTAATCACTCTAGAATATTTGCAGATGGAAAACTGAGACGTACGGTGTGAGACTTCAAACACTGATTCTGCAGATGCCTCTGCTTGACTGTTAAAAAAGAAACATTCTGTCTCCAGTGATTGTCTTAATACCTTTAAGTGCTTTTAATAATTTGCTCTTAATTCTAATCTTTTATTGCTAAACTGTGGGTACCTAATTCATCTTGTAACACCACCTGTTTGAGTAATGTAAGCTTGTTTAAGCATAGTAAACCCCAACCACACATCTTGCTTGTCTTTAAAAATTTAGCCAGGAGGAGCCACCAGGAAGTAAAAAACTAGCTTGCCCTTTTAATTAAAAAAATTACAAGGTGTCTTTTAAAGTCCCCTTTTTAGTGTTAATTTCCAGTACTTTCGCTGTCATTGCCATATGTTTCTGTCAAGGTCTTGATTGCTACTATTGTTGGAGTTGTGGAGGTTTTCTCTTTCCTTTTGTCCAGCAGCCTGGTACTGCCACTGATGCTGTGTACTTATTAAGGAGGTGTGCAAAATCTACAGCAATAGGAAAAGCAAGAAAAGAAAAATATTTACAGTTTTTAATTAGCATAGAAGCTAAGTCATGTTTTTATGTTGCCATTGTTAGTGTGAATATCAGAAATAGTGTGTCAAGCAGGACTAGGAAGGGATCCTTTCCCTGTACTTGGCACTGGTGTACCTTGAATCCTGTATTCAGTTTCTGATCCCTCACTACAAGAAAGACATTTAAGTGTTGGAGCAAGTTTGGAGAAGGTCAACAAAGCTGGGCAAGGTTAGGAAGCACAAGTTCTATGAGTGTTATGAAAAACAGCAAAAAACCAAACTCTTCTCAGATTATAATTTTTGTATTTGCAAGCTGGGCATTCTTCCTTGTGATACCAGATATACAGGGGATGCCTCCACCTGTTGTACATGCTGAGAACAGAAAAAGCTCCTGTTTACATACTATATTTTGCATACATATTCATAGGTTTTCCCAGAAGAAACATATATGTGATAATAATTTCCCCAAAGCCATTAAGATACATTCCCTTCCATGAGCACATAGGTTCTTCTGTCCTGGGGGTGTTCTGGTAGTCAGCCACCCCACAGTCATGTCTGACCACACAATGAACTGGTGTTATTTTTCCAAGTTAAGAGAGAAGTTAACATATCTGGTCTAGTTCCTTATTTTGTGAGTCCTTAGATCGATGAAGTGTAGTTTCTTATTCCTTTCCTTGGTTAATGTTTATCATACCTTTTGATTGTGCGGTTCTATAGCCTAATGATTTTGCAAAATTATCATTGAATTAGCCCACTAGGGGCAAGCAATTCTTCACCTGGCAAAATGAGGAGCAGCTGAAGGAGCTGGGATTGTTGAGCCTGGAGAAGAGAAGTGTCAAGTACCTTTCTGCTCTCTACAGCTACTTGAAAGGACGCTGTAGCCAAGTGGGGATCAGCTTCTTCTCCCAAGTAAAAAGTGACACAATGAGGAGAAACAGCTTCAAATTGCACCAGAGGAAGTTTAGGTCTGATATTAGGAAAAATTTCTTCACTGAATGGGTGTTCAGACATTGGAAATAGGATGTCCAGGGTAATGGTGGAATCACTGTCCCTGCAAGTGTTCAAAAGGCATGTGGGTGTGGTAGCTGGGAATGTGATTTGGTGACGACCACAAAGGGGTTAGTTAAACAGTTGAACTTGATGATCTTAGAGGTTTTTCCAGTCTTAACCTCAACAATTCCATGGTTTTATGAATATATGAATTACTAGGTTCCAGGGTCACTGCATGTAAGTTTGTGCAACTAAGAAGAAAAGTGATTTTTTTGACTCAGTTCTGGATTGTATTTTGTTTTCAAACCAACTTGAATGAAAGGAAAAGAAGGGCCCATGTTTTATACGAGCTTTCAGATAAGAGTGGAAATAGATTTAATTCATAGCTTCTGATGAAATAAATAATAGCTTCTGCTAAATTTACTGCAGAAACATTCAACTTAGTAAGATTAAGTAGTATAAACGTGAGGTGGAAAATAGTAGTATAAGGCCAATGGGAAGTCACTGAATATCACAGGCATCAAAATATATTTCTTGTATTTAAATTCTTCTGTTTATTAAAAAATAGAACTGTTTCAATTTAAAAAGAGAAAATACCTTCCTTTCCAATTCAGTGCTGATAAAAGCCTACCTCATATGTTGAATGGTACACATTCTCTGTTTTAATGTGGCACTTCAAGTTGTTCCTTTGTTTTATATTTGTTATATTTTCTGAGTCTGCCTTACAGAGGTATTTTGATATAGCAGATTTTTGTCATAACCAGGAGTTTATAATTATGAAGTGTATGTTTCATATTGACAAACACATACATTTTGGTTGAATTTTTTAAACAAGTGTTTCTGTGATGTTTTTGTGTTGTATTTTCTAACAGCTTGTGAAATAACAACTGGAAGTGAAACTGGACAGAGGAAAACAAAGATTTTCAAGAAAATTTCTTGTAACCCGATATGTAGGAAACAGACTACACACAGCAAAAAACCCAATATGAACCTGACAGTACATTCATTATTGATGTGATAATGTTACTTCAGTTGCCTTTAGATATATTTCAGCTACTTAAATAGAAATCATTCTGTGGGTTTATTTAGGATTTTGCAAAACAAACAATCAAGCAAACAGATGAATTAAAGGACAGACCTCTTTTGGCTAAGTATATGGAAGAAATTTCAACAGAAGAGTAACAAGTGCTAAAGGTAAGGACAAAACTATTTTTCTCAAACTGGGAATCCCTATATCTTCTGTGATATAATGTATGAGGTGCCACCAAAGGTTCATTGTCATCTTTCACTCAGGGAAATCTTTCCCTGTTCTGCCAGCTCCCTGTCCCAGCGAACAAATAGACACTATATGTGTGTTTTTGTAATCCAGTTACAATGCTAGCTGGAGTTTAGCATGCTTTTCTTTCTTTTTGCTACATTGTTTTAGAAACCTCTGTAACATCTGACAAGTTTATGTGATTTCATTAATTCCCTTCTCTTGATTAACATTCAAGGGAGTCATTGATTCCAGCATGAACAAAAAAAGGGAGGTGGAAACATTCGGCAAGAAGCTAAATAATTTAGAATAATTTAGGATAATTGAGCTGAAAACCCATAATGAAATTGTTGCTTGAAGAAAAGACAAATCTGAAAATCATGAACAGGAATAGAGGTCCAAACTTTCAGGGTCTGAAGAGATATATAGAAGATTGTTTAATTGTCCTGGGTTGCAGTGTATTCTATCACCATCCTCATGAGCTGTTGAAATCAGGTGGGGCAGTGTTTCCTTGCCTTTTCCCCCCAGACTATCTTTCTGTCAATGGCCCATCATTGTCCTGCCGCCTGACTCAGAGATAACTCCCTCCGGACCATCTTCTGTTAATGAGCCTAATCAACACTTTGCCTCATGACTCATTACCCCATCGTGAGATGCTCCACCCAGAGGGAGGAACCAAGCATTCCATCCTGGATATAATCTGAGATTCTGAACACCAGAGACAACCTTTCCACTGGATTCCCAGAGGACAGGAGCTACATAGCCACCACTGAACCTTCCGAGGAAGAGCAGGCCCTTTCTACAGGATCACTGCTTTGAAAGAACCACATCCATCACTTCAGGAGGACTGCAGCCACCATCTTATCAGACTACTACTGCCACCCTGACTAACAGGGTGTCAGGTTGTATCCTGACTCTGTCAGTTTAACCCAGTGTTTTCTGCCTTTATTTTTTTTTTTTGATTTCCCTATTAAATTGTTATTCTAACTTGATGCCTCCCACTGATTTGTTTTCAAACTAGTACAATAATCTTTTAGTAGTTAGCTGAAAATTAGCTCATACTCTGTTGTGAGGCCTCTAACAAGGTCTTTAGTCCTTTTAAAAATGCTGGGACACGTGTGACAGGTTTATTTCTCCAGTAACAGCCATTTTTTTCCTACTTCCACTTAACAAAATTAAAAAAAAGATAACAATAGTATTTAACTTTCAAACATTCTTTTTATGCACTTGTGAAATTTAAAATCAAACTAAATAGGCCAGGCACTGGAGAAAGATTATACCAGAAAACATTATTTAATCCCATCTTTGGGCAAAAAGGTTTTGCCCAAACATCTGCCACTAAATCTGTGGATGCTGGTGTGTGGCATAAGCAGAGAGCTGATGAGACTGCTGCTCCACTTGGACCTTCAATACTGGTAGGGAATTGATAACGTCTCCATAGCATTAGGGGTAATCTTGATTCCAAACAACATTCATTCTTCCAAGGAAAATGGAGGGGGGCAGGGGAGAGACTGTAATTCTCTAAGAAGTTTTATCTTGGTTCTATGTCTTTATCTTGATTGCACAGCACACGGACTTATTCTACCAATGCTCTGTTTCTAGCTATTGAAATTGATGTAGCTCCATTTCAATCAGTGAAGCTGTGCAGGCCTTTAGCAGCTGAGGATTTGTACTTCATTCTGGTGCATAGAATGAGATTTTTCATAGGTTTCATATTTCTGTAGACTCAGGCTTAATATGCTACATCTATTGCCCTTCAATTACTCCATATTTTTGGCTTAAATACAGTGATATTGAAACATTTCCTCTCAAGTACCTTGATGCTGTTCCATCACTGACCCATAATTGTATGTTTATTTCTCAATTATGCAAATCCCTGCACTCTGAGAAAGTTTTGATTTACATAATTATTAGACTGTTATTTCTGAATAACCATGAAGTGTCTATCAGATATTTCTATGTTAACTTCCTGTAGACATCAGACTGTCATTCCCCTAAAGGACATAACTTTTTGTTTCCTTGCCTACTGTCTTTCTTTGCCTCAGAAAATTAAATGCAACTTATCTTCAAGAAGAAATCACTATTTCAGAAGAGGTAGAAGAAATAAAGGCTTGTCAGTAACCTAATCAATGAAGACTGACTAGGTGATGAATTAGTGTGTCCTTCTCTATAAACCCTCTCTTTCCTTTCTCTCTTCTTCAGCCCTCTGATTTAGAGGATCATGTTGTGCATTTGAAGAATGCAGCTGGTTTGTATAACAAAAGTCTCAAAAAAAAAAAAATCAAGCCAAAAAAAGAGAAGTAATTAAAATAAAAGGAAATCAGTTTCAAGTCATGTTTCGGGCAACAAGTTTTGCACTTATAGAATTAGAATTAAATTATCAATAAGAAAAAGAGAATTCTGTGAAACCAACAAACTGCAGGTTGGATGCTCGCTACCTACAAGTTGTAATAAAATCTTTTTATGAAAGTGGAAATCTTCAATTTTGATGTGATTTGATTTTGATATCACATTGTGAAAACTCCTGGAAAAATCTAACTAAAAAAGGCAATGTGAATGGTTTATTCTTTTCCCCAATCCATCAAAGTATGGTTAACTGATAGTTTTTTGTTGCCCATCTAACACTGATTAAAACCAGTTTCTAATAATTTTTATAATTTTTTCTTTTGGCTGTGTCTTGGTTTTTGTTTTCCCTATTAAAAAGTGCAATTGCATAGGTTTTAAATAATTAAAAACCTTCTTTAAAAGATAAAGATTATCAGCTGCTTCTAGAACCTGTATTGCCTACAGCCTAAAGAAATTAATGAGAATGGACATCAAGTAAGAAAATATTGTAATACTCACGCCTAATGACATATGACACACTAGTCAGCTAACCATACTGAGGAATGAGATGTCCATTGATGATCACAAAATTTGTAGTATCATTTCATAGCATTCTAATTGACAAGTAACTGAGGTCTTTTTGTTGAGAAGTGGACTGCCTATGTATGCAAAATTTTGATACTGGTACCAATGTTCCAAATAGTCAAAAATATTATAATAATCTATTGCAGAATTCCAGAATTTTTGCTAGCCAGTCAGCAACAATCACAAAACAATTTGGTGTCAGAGTCTCACTAACAGCACTTTTGAATTATGTGTCTTTTAATCATAGAGATCATGACATTCAGCTTAATCTTATGTGACTCAAAATTTGTAGTTCTTTCCTACTGTGTTGGGATCTTGAGTTTACGAAGCTTAAAAATCTGGAGCTGTTGCAATTGCATCTTACACACCTCTGTTGGGAGAAGTTTATTGCATACACCAGGAAACAGGTCTATGAGATGAATGTTGTCCTTTGCTAAACCTTCGGCCATCATAAACATATTTTCTGAGGTCCTGTCAGGTACTGATTTTTTGATTGTATAAGGCTTCTTAAGGGACCATATTTTTTACCTTTTATTTCATTCAATTTTTAAAATTTGGTGACATTATATACTGTTAACAGCAGGAGAAGATTTCCATTGCAGTGAATTGAACAGGATGTTATTGCTGTTGTTATGCATGCCATATGTACAATTATTCCACTTAGTTTAAATTTTAATTGAGCAGAGAGACTTGTTTGCAATTAGTAAGATGACTTTTTTCTCCCTACTTTTTCTGCTTTCAAAAGGCTAACCAAAGACATGTGAGAAAACAGTCTACCTTTATTCTGAAGCTGACACAAAAGAAATGTTTCCTACTTTAACTATCACTCTATTAGCAGAATTCATCCATAATATGAATTAGTTACTCTGTAGGTGGCCCTCTTTTTAGAAAAGATTTCCATATTTTTAAACAGGTAAAAAAGAAATTAAAGAAGGAAATTGCTGTTTTTGAGCATTAAATATAATCACAAGTTAAGTTAGATTGTTTTGGTTTTGTTTTGGTTGGTGTTTTGTTTGTTTGCTTTTTTGTTTTCCACTTGTTCTTCAAATTCTTCTATGCAATTTTCTTTATTGTGTGTCACCAGCCCGTATGTTCTCTGTCAATGTGATGATGACACCGGTGGTTTATCAGCGTGATGATTTGCCTTACTGTGTGCAGGATTCTCTTTGTACCTGTTTTGCACTCATACAAGAGTGCTCGTGAATTCTGATGTCAGAGAGAACCACTACCTAAAATATAGCTGTTTCAGTTTATAGAGATTAAATATTAACTCATATTCCGAGTCAGGTAAATAAATATTTATTTTATATCTTCTTTGCTTTTAACAGTGGCCTTCAGATGCTAAATATGAGAACTTCCTATCTTCCAGAGTAGATTTACAGGTAATAAGTTTGTCTATTGCTTTACAGTGACACGTTGTATAGTCCCTGTTTAGGCTCTACTTAGGAGGTGTAATACATGTACACAAAACTTATGGCATAAATATAGTTACAAAGTCATGGAGCTGAAGCATCTCATGTTTCCTTCTGGCACTGTGGCTGAAAGTAAGATGCATTTTTATAAGGTTTCTACTGAACCAGACAAATCTTAATGGGTTATGAAATAATTCAAGTTAAGACAGTGTAACACAGAAACTTAACAAAGTTCATTTTTGCACAAAGAGGACGGAAATGTCTTCTGTATAATTGCTTTCCCGACTCGTACTCTGAATGCTTTTGACTGCAGTTATCAAGGAGAATTTGTTTTGCTGTTGATTCTAACATACAGTTTCTTATTTTTCTGCTGTCTCCAGCTGTGTGTTCATTTAATAGCAATATCAGAAGGTTAAACAAGAAGTATTTATTCTCAGAGAAAAACATTTTTTTCATGACATGAAAAGAAAGAACTACTGAAGCAACATAGGATACATATTCATGCCTTGGAACAAGAAGTGAAAGGTAAAGAGCAAGTGATATTAAGGGTCACAGATGACTATGAAATTGCCCAAGAGGACCAGGCTGCAACTAATCTCAAAAGCCTGAGGTAATAACTTGCTTTTTCAAAAATCTTCAAATTAAATGGTGAACTGCTGACTCCTGAAGCTTTGTAAAAAACTCACTGCTGAAGGGAAACTGGTTTTGAAAAGTCATTGTATCTAAACACTTTTTTAGTTTTTCAGCACTTCGGTCAAAGTTGCGGATGGTCCTTCCCTGGAAGTGTTCAAGGATAGGATGGATGGGGCTTTGAGCAACCCGGTCTAGTGGAAGGTGTCTGTATCCACAGCAGGAAAGTTAGAACCAAATGATCAATGGAACAGCCAAACAATAAACCAGCCAACCAAAAAAAAAAAAAAAAACAACCAAAAAAACCAACAAGCAAACCAAAAATAGAAATAGAGAAATATATCTTTGCTATTTCTGCATCATGACAGCTGGGGAAATCTAGAGCAATCACTTCAAATGGAGATAATTTTATTTCTCATCTCATACTATCTGTTTGACCTTATTGTAGGTTTCAGTAAGTGTGCAGTGATTCCTGGAATTTTATTTAATTGGCTTTTTCAGTCAAACTGCATTCCTCGATGATAGCTAAAAAAAAAATATTAAAAAGCCCCAACCTGATGTACATTGTGCCATCATAATTTTAAGTACGTTGTGTCCAAACACTATTGACTACTGTTGCTTTTTTTAAATAAGTTTCCTGGACCATAACTACAGTTCTGGTTTTTTTCAAGTAGAAAAGGTCAGCTTAGCTATTCATATCTCCTCAAACAATGCAGTAATTCATAATGTTGTTATGCCCTTCTCTTTTTGTAATACACAGAAAGTCCAGGAATTGACTAAACAGTTGGGAAACTACTTATATTTTTAGCATAGCTGGAGTCAATTTTCACTTATTTTTTTGCTTTGAAAATTTCCTGCATAAATATGCAAATTAAAGAAAATTAAATGTTATGGGTATGAGGGATATTTGAAGTGCCCTGTGCTGGCAACACTCCTAATTGTGCAGCAGTTCAGTCTAGTCTAGTGAGTACTTGTGCTCTGTGATGCTGAACTGTGGAACAGGAGAAACTCAGTATGTATACAGTTACAAAGCTAGGATATGCTCTGGGTACTAATGAAAACTAAGCAAAGCTCCCAAGAATGTAGTTTGTCTGTGGATGGGTTGCAGTGCAGACTGTAGAAAAAAACGAGAGTTAGATAATCCAAGCTAGCTTGGATTTTGGAATCAGTCCTTTCACAGTCTGGTATACCTTTATAGGCTGGTTTACCCTGCTTATCATATGAAGCTCTGTGCAATAGCTGCTAAATGTTTCTGGTGCAAACTCACTTGTTTAGATACAACTTATGTACCCGTACTACACAGGCATCTCAGCTTCTGAGACTCTGGCTCCACAAGGTTTAGTACTGCCTTAGGGAAGAGCCGTGATATGCGCTTGGAAGCATTTTGAAATTGCAACTATATTTTTTCAATTTAGAATATTCTAGAGGGTTGTTAAAACTTAAGGTTGTTTCAAACTTAAGGGAAATTTCTAAAACATATTTTTTTTTCAGACAGGTCAAGACTGAATATCTGAAACATTTGAAACAGTGTTTCAAAGGACATTAAAAATTTTACCTGTCTTTGTCTCAATTGTCTTCAAACCAGTTGCCATCTTGGCACTGGAATTTGCCCTTACTCTTTCCTTGTCTTTAAGAACTGGAGAACTGATGACAAGGTTTTCCAGAAAGGTGATGATTCTTCATAAATGTCTGAGCGAGAGAGTATCACAGGACAGAAAATTTAACATGCCCTCTGTATGCTGTGTCTTCTTCATGTTTTATCACTTTCAAATCAGCAGGAAAAAAGAGACCAATTCTACCTAGCATGCTCAAAATGCTAATAAAAATGAAGGAAAAAAGTAAGTAAAATAGTTGATGGAGAAACAGTAAATGAAATTTGTGATTGCATGATGCCTCCCAAATTATACCAACACAATAGGGGGATTTTATGGCTCTAAATGATTGCTGTTTTGAAGGGAAAGGCTGTTGTTTGGGAGTCCTAAGGTGTATAGCAGATGGTACTGAAGTGAAGCTGTGGATGATATTCACAGCAGAAACAAAAAGTCATAAGATTGAATTGACAGGTTGTACAAAAGTGAAAATGCACCCCAGTATCTCAATGTTATTACCTGAAGTATTATGAAAAAGCTAGATTAGAATGGCATGTTGATGTACACTTATTAACTAGTGTTTCATTTATTTTGAGCCCCTCTGGAATATGTCTTCTAATAAACAGGTAAAACAGTGTGTTTGTTGTGTTTAATAACTATAGGACTGGCTATTAGTATTTCCATCCTACTGATGAGGTGTGAATAGACACTTTGTGGATATTAAAATCAATGTTTTTGTTTAGGTGATTTTACTTTTGTTTTGGTATGATTGCTATGAATTAAAGAAAAAATACAGGTAAATGAACTGTTTTAGTTTTTAGTTTACCTATGTTTGTCCTGAACTCTAACAACTTAAAAGAATAACATGGAGAATACACAACAGCCAGATTATTTCCAGCAATGCTACAGCTCTACAAAGCAAGTTGTCTGAGAGCTATATATTCAACATTCTGATCTCTTTTGAAGATACCAGGACAACCTTAAACTTAACTTCCATAGGCTTTTCCTCACCAGCTGCTGCTATAGTGCTCTGTTAATTCACTTTAAAAGTAATAATGCAAAGATAAGTTTTTTTAAATATAAGTGTTTGATTTGTAATAAGCAGCTTAGATAGAATTTGTTTTACCTAGTTTCTTGGCAGCAGTTCCAGGAACAAAACTGTTGTCTATGTTGACCTAGACTTACAGACATTCTAGCACTGAAAAACACAATGTCGTATTTTCAGGGCCCACAGACTGACTCTACAGCTCTGAAGCCAAGGAATTTGGTCAGCTTCCTATAGGCATGCTAGGAGCTGTACCAGTTAGCCGTACTTTTTAACACCTTAAAGGAGTATTATTTCATTTCTGTTCTTCTCCCTCCCCAAGGATTCCCATATTATAATTGGTCAGATTCCCCACTGATGAAATTATAGTATAATATATGAGTCTCGGTGTTCCGTAAGTGAGATCATGACTGTCAAAATGTGTTCAGAGAAATCTTCTGGATAAAACTCTTTATGGTCTTCTGATGAGAGGCTCAGCTGTAGCAAAAAAATAACTTTTATCTGAATTCTTTGGCAAGAATTAGTTGGCAAGAATTCCCACTGCTAGACACTAGGCTACAGAGCACTGTATGGGTTAAGAATGTGTTCTAAGATGCTACTGGAATTGAGAGTGAATCTAGAAATATTTTTGTAGGTCATGTAAATATTTATGAGGTGAGTGTGAAGATAATCATATTTGTACCTAGAGAGTGCAGATGTTCAGTGAAAGATTCTATTTGTATATAAGATTTTCCACCACCAGTGAAATTTTTCAGGAAACTAGAAGACTACAGACTTTAAGTTCCCAGTAGATACCTTTTAAATTATTACTATAGGTGGAATCACAGAACAATTGCCTCCTATGATACATATGGGCCTTCCATGATGTAGTATTGGGATAAAGATGTGCCACTCTGCCTTGTCAAAGAGGAAGATGTCTAGATCTTCAGTTAGTCTCTTCTTTTCTTTAATGTGTCCTCCCCATGCCCCCAAAAACTCACCAAAAGTAGTCTGTCTAAGTGACCTATGTTTGTTTTCTGTGGCAGGCTGAGTTTATTGTGTTGCTTGTGTTGAACACTTCTCAGTGGGAAGATGATTATCAGCTGCCATGCCTCCACATAGCACAATGCCACATGGTGCCTTCACAGCTGAGAGAGCAGGTCCTGCCAGGCCTGAAGGAATGAAAAGAAATACATTTTCCTAAGGATGCAGAGGAGCTTTCCAAGCTTGGAGATCTGGGCAAAATGTTCTTGTCCTTGCAGCACAGACCAGAATTTGCTTCATAAGACCACAGTTACACTTTGAATGTTTTTCTCTGAGCTGATCAATTTCATATTGGAGAGAAGAAGAAAAGGAGAAGAAACCCCTTAATGGTAGGCTTCAGAAAGGGTACCCAGGCATTCTGTGGGCAACCTCCAGGCCCTGAACTGGATGAAAAAACTTCCAAAGCCATCCAATACTCCTCCAGATCCTGCAGTCCAGTGTCCATCAGGAGCTGAAGATCTTTGCCATGGTGATATTTGTGCAAGAGTGTGCATGCATGGCTCTGCAGTGGTGCACCAGAGGCTGTTGGCTGCTGGGCTGGAAGGGCATCTCTGCACCAGGGGGCAAGGGGTCAGCCTGCATGTGTCCCTGGCGCTGCTTTCTCCTGAGGAGCGTCTCTCACTCCCATTCCAGGCTCCTTCATCAGTGCTGCAAGACCCAGTGCTGATGAGCTCCTCAGCACCTTCTCCACTGCCCGTGGTTGGGGTTTAAGTTAACTTCAGTTAACCAGAAGTCACCCCCTTTCTGCGATTGCCATCCCTGCCGAGCACAAAGAGACTCAGAAGGAAGCAGGGGAGGCTGTGTCTAGGTCCTCCACTTTCAACCGGGGCAGTGAAACCTCTGCTGTGCACCAGATGAGGACAAGTAGCCCCAACATCTCTCCAGCCAGTAAGAGGCTGACACTGCATCGGTCAATTTGGAAGGTGCTTTGGGGGCTGACCAAGCCAGGACGGAGCCATCAGCTGGGGAGGGCACCAGACCTCAAGGGTTCCCAGCCCTCCAGATCAAACTATTCAAATAAAATAAATGTGTGAAAACTACAGGAAAAGTCTCAGTGTTATGAACAGGGCATGTGGTGTGGCTGTCCTCATGGATTTTTGCTTTTTTTGATGGGTGGGTCGGGATGTTTGTGGAGGGGTCCTTCTACGTGTGCCAGGTTGTTCCAGACTGTCTTCCGCTTCCCCCTGAAGGCACATGTTGGTCTGCTCCAGGCCCATTTCTGTAGCTGGTCCCAAGGCAGAAGTTTCCAGCTGGGGGGTCTCCAGGTCCAGTTTGTGCCCCACAGCTCATCACCCCAGGATGCTCATGAGCTCTCCAACCCCACCCTTTGCCCCCACATCCTGGTTCTCTGTTCTCCTACCAGCCTGTGCTGCCTGGTACAGCCTTCCTATGGCCACAGCCAATTCCCTCCCCCTGCCTGGGGTTACGACTTAGTGCTGCTCTCTGTGTCACCCCAGGGTCATACCCGCCAAGACAGGAGTCCCAATAAGTTAATAAAGGAGAAGTCTGAAGTCCTGCCCCTGGGCAGGGACAAAGCCAGGCACCAGCACATGCATCAGGCTGCCTGGCTGGTAGAAGCCAGAGAAAGGCAACCATGCTGCTGCCCTCGTATTATGGTCCAATTATAAGAGCTGCCTCTGCCTGAATTAAGGTGCAAATGAGACCATATGTTGAAGTCAAGAGTATGTATTTTATTTGACAGTAAATGTGAGGAGGAGAGATAGGAATAAATAGGAAGAGAGAGAGGGATGCGTGGGAGAGAAAGACAGTGAGAGAGACACATTAAGGAAAAGGTATCACCACCATGTGGATCCCTGCAGCATCCTCATGGTCGTTCCTCACCCTGGTCTTCTTGGTAGTGGGGGGCATGAAATTGTTCTTGTGGAGGTATCACCCTTACACAGTCCAAGACCCAGGTATCCATGGGGTGTAGATATTGTTCCCATAACTTGAGATGATATGTGCATAAGCACTTTCCCCATTTCCCACAGTTTGCCATGGTGGGAATTTTCATCTGGATGCTAACTAAACCTTGACCTCCATTAGTCCTGGAACTGACTCCTTCCTGCTGTCCTGTTTGTGCTTATCTCAGGTTCCTGTTGTGGCTTATGAGAAGTTCCTTCCATGGCTTTGACAGTGTTTTGAGACAGTTCAACTGCATTCTTTAAGTCCTTATGCCTTGAGCTCAGATGTTACTTGCTCTCTTCCAGTTCCAGACTTGGTAATGGCATTTCTTCTGCTCTGCTTGGAAAGGACCGCTCTTTGTCAGACATTTGGCAGATGGATGCAAAGTGGCTGAGAACACTAGTTTTGTCTATTTTGGAGAAAAGGAGGCTGAAGGGTAACTTCATTGCTCTCTACTTCTTCCTGAGAAGGGAAAGTGCATAGGAGTTTGCTGATCTCTTCTCCCTAGGATCCAGCAACAGGATGTGTAGGAAAGGGTCAAAGCTGCATCAGAAGAGGTTCAGACTGGACATTAGGAAATATGTCTTTACTGAAAAAGTGATGAAATACTGTTGCAGAGTTGCTAGAGAGGTGGTTGATGCCCTGTGTCTGTCAGTCTCTTTAAAAGAGGCATCTGGACAATGCCCTTCATAACGGACTTTAACTTCTGGTCTGCGCTGAGGTGGTCAGGCAGTTGGACTAGATAATCACTGTAGGTCCCTACTAACCTATTCTATTCTATTCTATTCTATTCTATTCTATTCTATTCTATTCTATTCCATTCCATTCCATTCCATTCCATTCCATTCCATGCTTGATTTGACATAGCTTAAAACCTAGGAAGGTTTTCAAGGAATTTGTGGAAGGGTGTTGAGTCAGGAAATTTACAGGCATCTTGAATTCCCACTGAAGTTTAATAAAACCTCATCAACCCCAAGCATCTGCATTCAGGGATTTCTGTGCACATGTATGACAGAGATGGTATATACAAGCACATGTGTATTTGTGGGTACATGCAACCCCCCCCTTGCCTGTATATATTACAAATGTGTTTACACATATACACACAATCCTACACGCACAAGTATATATTTACTTTTACAAATGAGATATGTTCAAGCTTTGAGGTTTTTTGACTGCAACTGGAAAACATATAGCTTATATGGTAAATAAATTTCTGATTTAATATTTCACAAAACCAGTTAAAGCTCTAGCTTATCCAGCTGTTCAACCTGATGTATTATATTTCACATAAAAAAATCAAACCTGTCATATTCAATTTAGAAAAGGCTGGCAAGAGTAACATTGATATTTACAGCTCCGTAAAGTGAAGAAATAGCTAACTCTTCAAAATACCAAACTTATCAGACTAGCTTTGTGTACTGAGGCTTTGATGACTAATTAAATTGTAGTTGGCACATTTGATAATGAAATGTTAAACTCTCAAAAGTGATTAAGAGCAACAATGGAGAAACTGACTGGGAAGGGGTATTTTCCTTCTTTTCCCTTGTCTCCATCAGTCTAAAGACAAAAATATTTCACTGGCAAATTTGATGCAGAGAAACCTGTAATTTACCTTCTCTAGACATGATATAAAGGCACCAGGGACTCCCTCTGTAAATACTTACTATGCCTCTAATTGGGTGACCCAAAGTTAAACAGTAATGTTCTGAAATAGCTGTCTAGAGAAAATGTCAAGCTGATTCACAAGTGGGTTCTGTCTGCTGCAGTCATTTCTGTTCTGAATCTCAACCTTTTTGTCCTGCATGTTAAAAATATGTTGTGGAAAAGATAGTCTCTTGCCTAAAGAATGTGGAATTGAGTTTCTATCAGTAACAAGTATTAGCTGTAAGCAAAATGTAACCATTAAATTAAGCTGGATTTATTACACTGTTTCATCACAGAAATAGCTCAGTGCAGCTGAGTCACAAGTGCCATTCTTTTAATATCCTAAATGGCATTGAAATCAATGTCAGGAGGGTACAGAATCCTCTTTCTTACCCTGCTGCAGGGCAACTGAACTCCTTTGTGCAAAACTAAATAAAATGGATTGGCTAGGGCCTCTTTTTTTTTTTTTTTATTCGCAGGATTTTACAGTAGTCTTTGACTTGGGATGGTACTTTTGGAAACACTGGGTTCAAATGCTTGTTGCTAAGTAAAAAGTGTTGCGATTAACATTATAGTTAATTATAATTCATAACTCACATTATGAGCTCCTAATGCTAAAATTTGTGTAGGAGGGAGAAAAACCACTTCATCCTGAAGCATGATGACAAAATGACCTGTTGTGACTTTTGTTAAAGCAAACACATGCTTATATGCATCAACCTAAAGCAAATGCAGATGTGTTTGCAGCTTGGGTTATATCTGCTATATTGAGAAATGTTGTTAGGAAGGGTGTGTTTTGTCAGTCTCCATGGACTGACTTTTCCCTAACAAAACAGAAGATCTAGTAATGTAAGAGCAGATCTTCTGGAGCTGTGGGATCTGTCTTCTAAAATCAAGTATTCATGAGTTTGGGCAAGATTTTTAGGCTTGTGTTTCTGAATGCAAGGGAGAAATCATTGCTGGAAGGTCTTTGTAGATCTGACATTTAACCTCCTAGAGGAATATTTTTGAAACCATTATCTTCAGGAGTTAGTGACTGCCACTACTGGAGTTGACTGGTTTGTGTTTTTCTGGTTTGTTTGGGTTTTTTTTCTGAATTTGTTATAAATTTGTTTATGACATTATAAGTGGCTGTATCCCAAGTTTGAATATATTACACTTCAGCCAAAAGGTTAGGTTGGATTTTGATATATTATTTTATATAGATCTTGTTTGTTCCAGCAACTTGAATGCTTACAAGCCATTCAAGTTCTTTGAATTTCTTTTACCTAATAAGTCTCATGTTACCTATCCCAGTTGGGATTCTTCCTGTTCAGTTTCAAACTGTTTGAAGCCTTCCTGAGCTGCAGGTAGTGATCAATGTATTGTCTACTTTATAAACCATTTAAATCTCTAAATCTGTAAGATTTTAAAGTGAAAAAAACACATCCCATTATTTTAAAGACTATAAGGCCTATAGATATGTGTGGGTTTGGTGAGATTTTTGGCTCTTGGGTATAAATGTTTTTTCTTTCTGATTTACTATGCTGTCATAGGTTAGCAAGCTGAGTCTCAGAAGTAATGTCTTTGCCAAGGGGTGCTTACAGCTTCCTCTGGGACCTGATAGAGCCTATCAGCTGGCCAGTTTGAATATGGACAATTCTTTAAGCCACTTAAAGTTGTGACCGCCTCTGTGATACACGCTTAAGAATAGACAAACTCCCCCCCAAGCTCTCTCTCGTTTCCGGCGCTGGGACAGGTGGCTGCGGGCCCCGTGTGGGCACCAGTGGGGCCAGCCCAGGCCCTGCTCCGGCCAGGCTGGGCCGGGCCACGGCTCCAGGATGACCCCCCCGCAGCAGGGCTGTGGGCAGCCAGAGCGGCTCGGAACCACCCCCCCACCTCCACTGCGGCCAAGATTTCATCGAAAGTGGCACCTCTGTCCGGCAGAGGCCAGGTGACCAACAGCGATAAACCACACAGCTGCAAGGCCAAGGTGAGATTAACCCTTTTAGTGCTGTGAAGAGCTGAAAACCTGAGGGAAGAGAAAGAGGAGATGCTTAAAGCTGAAATTCTGTTGTGAAGCTATGATATATCAGAGTATCCCGTTGTAATATCATGAAGATATGGGGGGTGGAGTGTTCAACTCGTGCTCGTGAGCAAAAGCACCTGCGCTGAGATAGGCAGATGCTGACGCAGCTGTAATTTCATGAGAAGTTTGGACAGGGAGAGAAGGACCAGATGGGGACTTTTGCTCCAAATGGAAAGGCGAAGACCTCAGTTCCTAGAGATGCTCCCAGAGACAGTCCTAGAGATGAAGATGAGGAAGACCCTTTGCTCCCAGGGAAGGAGAAGGGCCTCTGTTCTTAGAGATGAAATGCTCCCAGAGATGGGTGAAGAGAACTTTTGTTTCTGAACAGCTCAACCTTAAAATTGTACCCCAAAAAATTTCAAGAGTGGACCCTTGAAAGCAGTTATGGGAAAAGCTGCAAGTTGGGGGAAGGGACTCACATGTGAGCAGAGAGACTCCTCTTCCTAAATGGACTGAGCAATATTTGGAAGTGGGCGGCTGTCTCGTTGTGATACTGTTTTCATAGCATGAGCAAGAAGAGACTTCTCTTTCTAAATGGACTGAACAAGGTTATTATGGAAGTGGTAAACAGACTGAACATCTTAAGGGTTGTTTTTTACATTGTCAGTGGGAGAAGGGAGAAAGGTGGGGGGAGGAGGAGAGCTCTAAAGGTATGGTATAATTTTTTTTTTTTTTCCCTCTTTTAGGTCTGTTAATAAACTTCTTTATATTCTTTCAAGTTTTGTGCCTGCTTTGCGTTTCTCCTAATTCTTATCTCACAGAAGATAAACAGTAATGAGTATCTTGGACCAAACCACTACACTAAATTGGTGTTTCTGCCTGGTTACAAACCCAACCCGCTACATATGCCTAAAACTTCTGCTAAAATATGCTTTAAAGCACCTCTGTGCAAAAGATATTTAAGATTTGGTATTGTTCTCTTATTTTAGGATAATTTTTTTTATATCTGTGGTTTCCACTTCATAGTGGTTTTTCTGCTGTTTCTGTGATACCTTAACCAATTATGTCTGCTTCTATCTCTAATTATCCTGAAGTCTAAACCCTTTTGCACATTATTTTTCTGTCTGCAATCACCAGTGCTGTGAGGTGTGACACATCATACATAAATGATATATTTTAATTGTGAATCCAGTCTGCAGTATTGTCTGCTTTTGAAATTGTCGTTATCTACCACCAGCTTTGTTCCCCATACTAATTTATAAGTTGATACATGCATTCATATGTGTGTCAACACATGAAACATATGCCAGTGTAGATTGCCTAATGTCCATGGTGACAGAATGCATTTCTTGGAAACAGTAGTATTCACACTTAAGTTTTTTCTGCTTGTTAAGTTTTCTTCCTTCCATAATTGTTGGATGCCTTCCAGCTTATTGTAAGTTCTTCAAACGCTTTTTTGCTGGATGCCTTAAGTTGACTGAACAGTAAGAACTGGATACTTGTTTAATACAGATAGCTTTTCCCTGAACCACTCTGGGAATTTAGAAAGGATCCAATTTATATGTTGCTCTGGAAAAGCCTTATTTGTACTTACAGTATAATTTGCAAAACCATGCCATCAGTTAAATTCAAGTTGTCCTTTTTTTTGCTTTTCTGCAAGTTGCTTGTAAATACATTTCTGCTGGAGTAATTGTTGAAAACACAAAAAGAAAGAAAAGAAAATTTCTGAATTCTTTACAAGTCTTTTTGTTGTTTTTGTTTTTTTTTTTTCTTTTCTTTCTGTCATAGGAGATCTATTGTAAAGAATAATCTTTGGAAGTTACTATTAGTTTCTAGACTCAACAGAAAATAACAGTCCTAGTTTTTGCAAGACTCCTCTAGAGTGGTTTTTATCTTGTATTAAATGGCTGATTGGTGTTAGAAATGTTTGCCATGAAAAACTAGGATCTGGCTTTTTTGAGTGTTACTGATGTTTATTTCTGTCACTTGCTGTGATGTACTGACCACTTTGTTTCCCTTATTACAAAAGATTTTGTATTAGCAAGTCTAATATATCATTATTTATCTGATCACTTTTCAAGTCATAGAGTTGAAATATTGCTAGGTTACATAGATTTTAAAAAGCTTTACATAGCTGGATTGAAGGAGCATTAGTACTACTGGCAGTTATTAACTAAACTTTTCCAAAACACCACCTAAGCAAAAAAACCCATGTGATCAGACATCTGTTAACTTCATACTTCCACTGGCATTTGTGTGAGATGCATAGAATTCTCTCTCACCTTGACTACACACAAATAAATCCATATCTTTCCCCTGCAGATGTCTTAATTTTACTCAATCACTAAGTTAGATTCACTATCTACATAATTTATTTCCTTTTAGTCTATTAAAGATAATGAACCCTGTGCTGTAATGTAGCTGGAGGGTTAGGCAGTAGAAACTATGTTTATAGAATTTTTTTGTTATTGCAAATTGGCTACTTTAGATGTATTCTGACATGGGCACTGTATCTTGTTGAAGTGAAGAATGCAGAGTAAGAATGCCTGATCCTCATGCCACTAAATTCTCAAACCTCAAATCATTATTACTCCCTGAATAATAATGATTGTATCAGTGTCCCCAGGAAATATCTAAAATTAAACAAATACCATTTTTAACAATAAAATCTCAGCTGAATCTGGGAAGAATATATTTTTGTATAGAGACACAAGTTTTGAAATTATATAGTAATCGGTTTAGAGCACACAGTTTCTTTGATTTTACTTTTCACATTGTGTAGCAAAACTTGAGCTTATCAGTCAGTATTTCTAGCCCTCCAGCCAGCAACTAAGCTCCACATAGTCATTTACTCCCACATAGGGTGATGGAGAAGAGAGTCAGAAGAGAGCAGAACTTAGAAAACTCATGGCTTTGAGATAAAGACTTTTTGACAGGGACAGCAAAAGCTGTGAACACAAGCGAAGCAAACCAAGGAATTAATTCACCACTTTTCATGGGCAGGCAGGTGTTCAGTCATCTCAAGGAAAACAAGGCTCCATCATGCATAACAGTCACCTGGGGAGACAAATGCCATTATTCTGAATGTCCATAACTCTAAATGTCTTCCATTCCTTCTTCTTCCTATGGCTTTTTATTGCTGAGCTGGTCTTCATGTGGTATGGAATATCCACTTGGTCAGCTGGAATAAGCTGTCGCAGATGTGTCCCCCACCAGAGCCTCTTGCCCAAGTGAGCTTCATGGGATGGGGAGCAGAAAAGGCCTTGACCGTGTGTCAGTGCAGCTCAGCAGTAATGAAAACTGCCCTATACTGTCAACAATGTGTGCAACACAAATCCAAAACATAATACCATAACAGCTACTGGGGAAAATGTTAATTCTCTTCCCTTCAAAACCAGCACAGAGACAAAAGCCCTTCACTGCCATCCTCCAGTCCCTTAGTATCTTCTCACTCAGAACATTCAAGCAAGTTACATTAGAATTGCTGCTGATTTATAAATAGCCTAATGAACGTCCATGTGGAAGAGCAGGAGAGGATGGTGCACAGCGCCTTTTTTAATACTTTGGTGAAAGAAAAGTTTGGGTTTTTTCCATTCCTTCAGAGATTAAAAGCTTTATTGCCAATCTGAAATTGTGATTCTCTTTTGTTTGCTTTAGGGAGTTCTGCATGGATGGTCAGCCAGTGTTTTCAGCATTTCGTCATTTTTTAGCCAGAAAACACTCATATCACAGCTGCATTTTTGCTTCAATTATGAATTCTGAAGGTTTTCCACTTAAAATTTTCCATAACAACTCTGTCCATATCTCTTATTGTAGATTAACAGGCTAAACTAATTCAATTTTTTGTGCCCCTAGTGATTTCTATTTTTCTCCTGTCTTGATTTCTGAGGTATTTCTATGCTGAACTGATATTTCTCAAAACCTTTGACATCTGCCTCCTCCCTCTTCTACGCTTCCCCTTTCTTACAGACAAATCTCCTCCACACTTATACCACCCAGCTGCTGCCCTCAAAATCAAGCATAAGGAACACCTGCTGCTGTGGAAAACCACCTCTGAGCAACAAATGTCCTCTTCCTTGCTGTGTGAAGGCAGGCACAGTGAAAAGGATAGCCAGCCACCCACCCATCCAACAAACCTGCTGTCCACCTCTCTGGCTGTGATAAGAGAGGGTAATAGCCATACCATGGTGGAGGAGCAAGAAAAGTCCTATGGATGACAGTGGCAGTTGGAGTACTCTAAGCTCTGGTTTATGCTCTGGCCTTCATCCCAGCCAAAAATACCTGTGGGGTTTCAAAATGCTGTCATGTTTCTTTGGTGTATGCCTACAATTCAACACTAAGGGGAGATTAGAGTTTAGGTTTAATTTTTTAATTCCTTTTGTATCACAGTACGAAGGGAAAAAAAATCCATCTAAATTTTCAATTGCTTGCTCCATCAGAGCTTGCATAGTAGCAACCTTTAGAGTAATAGGTTTGATTTCACCGCCAAATGTCACAGCTCATTAAACTCAAGAAATAGTGCTATCTCTTGCAGAAAATGTTATGAAACATGTAAGGTAACAACTTGATCCTTCTTGTGTATGTATTCTCAAGACACTAGAGATGAAGACTGGGATTTTTCAAGAGTACTTGATATTAGCAAAATTCTGCTGCTGTTCTGGTAAGTGGGGGATTTAACACCGTCTTCCACAGAAGCACTATGAGCCAACTGACACTTTTTGTGGTGAAAAGGTGGTTTCTTTCTGTTTGAGGAGAGGAAAGGAAATACATGCATTTAAATAGAAACAATTTTTGTGAGTACTACCGATACTGCATTTGTGGAATAGTTTATTGTTGACAACAGTGGCAAAGCTGTAGGCTGCACAGTCTGGGGATATTTTAGTTGCCTCTAAATGTGCTCACTAACCCCTACAGAGAAGCACAGCATTTTATGAGTGTCTAGGGGTGACTTTATGATGTGTATCCCATGTCGCTACCCTATGCCCAGAAATTAATTCTTGTGCCTTTCTATGCCTCTAAACTGAGCCTGAGAGGGGGAAGGAAAAACTGAGCAAAACTTTTTCAAACCAGTTTGCAGCTTGTTCAAGGTCACACACAGATAGCAACTTTTTTTTCCAGCTGCAGCAGGGGAGGGAGGAAGCACCCAGCTTGCTGCTTTTCCAGTGAGCTTTTAGCCAGTTGTTCAGTTTCTTTTTCTCTGGAGAGAGACTGAGAGTTGAACTTTTTTCCTTCCCTGGAATTTTGGATTTTCTCCCTTTTCTACTGGACTGCTTCAATATCAGAGCACATCGGGAGGACTTTCCACTGGGCACAGAGGGCCTGGCTCTGGGCCAAGCCCCAGCTCCAAGGAGACCAAAGGGAGGACTCTAACACTTCCCCAGGTTTTTGTCTCCACAGTGAGAGATTTTTATTATTTAGCATTATTTTCCTTTTCCCATGTGTTTGGTAAATAAATAGTTTTATTTCCTTTACTTTCCTTCAAGGAAAATTTATTTTTTCCCGAACCTGGTGGGGGAGGGGTGGTTGTGCCTTCTCTCAGAGTATATTTCTAAATTTGGCCAAACCGGTATAATGAGGCACTCAGTGAGGTATCAGAAGATATGGTGCATCATCTCAGCAATTCATAGTATCTTTACTGCGTGCCAGAATTAGTCAATTGGAATATGACACTCTACTGTGGTTTGTACGGAAGTATCCTCAATACCTGTGTAGATGCTCATCTGTTCTTGTTGGGGAAACCTGCAGAATTAAAAAGCAACACTTCCAGAAGTGTAGGAGACATGATTTCCTGAAGCTTTGCTTTGTAATGTTGCACTTCATGTATGCACATGTGTTGAGCTTTTGATGGGATACCCTTCTTTGTCAGATCAGGGTAGGAGAGCAGAGGAGGCTGCTGTTCTGCTAAGTTCTTTATTTCATAGTCTCATAGCTTTCTTGAAGACAGAGTTCAAGGGGGTTACATGATAAGGCCAAGCAGCAACAGCAAACAGTAGGCAGAAAACAGCTGCTTCTTCTAATTCTAGTTTCCTCTATATTTTTTTCTTACAGAAGTGTGGATTATATT
Organism: Corvus hawaiiensis; assembly: GCF_020740725.1. Taxonomy (NCBI): domain Eukaryota; kingdom Metazoa; phylum Chordata; class Aves; order Passeriformes; family Corvidae; genus Corvus; species Corvus hawaiiensis. The sequence goes on along the minus strand of NC_063255.1, from coordinate 37,760,013 downwards.
ATATTATATTAATTGACCAATAAGATTAACACATGATTCTAGTTTTCCTTTTCTTAACCTATCTTGGTCTAATTCTAACAGTCGTAAGCCTAACGCAAGTGTTACATAGGTATTACACAGATTTGTGTATACAGTTTCTATCAGTTCTTATACTGAACACTCTTGCTAAAAATGTGAACAGTATAGTTTCTCTATATTTTGTCTAAAGTAAAAGAATTCTGTGAAAAGGTAACACTGCTGCAGTAAGAACTGTGTTTTAAAGTCTCTGCTGCAATTTTTCAATGTTTAAGGCACTAAGCATATATTTCTAAAAAAAGTTAAAAAACCTATATTTCTATTTCACTTTGGTGTGATTTCATGTATCTCAGCTTGTCTAAAGGTTTTAATTCAACCCCTGTGCTTTGGCTTCCCTTTGGGCCTGAGTCCAGAGGAGCTTTCACTCCAACACATATGGATGCATACATAAGTTTCTGAATACAAGAGGTTAGAAAAAGTTTTGAAAGCCATGTAAAAAGTTCTCAGCCACTACCAAGAAAAATGAATAGTTTCATAACATATGTGATAAAATCAGGTTCTTTTCTGAATTATCTGTTTCCTCTCTAGAGAATGCTGCTGTCTTTCCCTCTTGAATAATATTCTTCCCACAATATTTTGATATGCAGCCCCTCAATTAATAAAAGATACTAAATGTGGAGATGGATGGAAATGTACCTTGGAGACAACTAAACCTTTTGACCAACAAGTGCTGCTAAACTGATCTAAAATGCTGCTAACTGATCATAACCTGTCTGAGAGGCTATTCATGGATCGAGGCAATGAGCAACTCCTGAGAAGTCTGGGTGTGTGTATTGCTGCCATAATGTAAAGTTCTGCACAAAAATACCAGCTGGTGTGCTTAGATGAGTATTTATGGTCTTGTTTTCATGTCAGAGTAGCAATGTATTTTTCCATGTTTGCTGAAAACGATGTTAAGGTTATAAACTTGAAAGGACTTCTGAGACAAATTCAGATTTTTGTTGGCACTATCACTTTTGTTGGGATAGTACATAACTCAGTAAACCAAATTTCTAGAAGCAGAATGGAAAAGGAAAATGTTTTATGAACTCCTTAATATCGTGGGAAAAGATCTAGAGGGTGCATTTCGGCATTAGAATACAGACCCATTCTGTTCTTCACCGTTTTCCAGATTTTCTGACTTAGCTCGCAGGAAGATTGCTCACTTCTATTACTGACAGTCTGTTGCACTATCCAGGTAAAAATGCAGTCATAGGCTCCTGTCTAGCTGAAAACGTTTTTTTTTTTAAAAAAAAAACATAGCTTCATTAAAGTTCTTGGCATTAATTTTGCCTTTAAGGCTGGACATCTCTTTAAAAAAATGAATGGATACAGTGTCAAAATTGTGCTATAAAAGAACAGAATGCTCTTGCTATGTTTTGATCTTCAACAAAATGACGTTTGAATATAATGCTTAATATCTATTTTCTAAAAAAATGTATGGATTGCTAGGAATTTTTCTTTTATTATTAAAGTAGTATCAAGACCTGCATATTCGAAGCAAAGAAATCCACCTGAGAAGTCTGCTTTCCAGTGCCATGGCCTTATTTCTGTGTCTCTAGCTTTAATCTAAAATGGTTGCATAAAGAAAAACTTGAAATTTTTTCAGTGAAGCAGTGGCCAATATCTAATTATTTTAAAATATCTGATGGAAAAAATAAAAGTTCTGAGTGTGACTTTACGAACTGCCTGAAAGGTTACTTCCCTCTTAATGAAATCCATGTTTGCTGAAACTTCTCAAGAGATAAAACTGACTATTGAAATAAGCCAATTATACTTCCTAACCTGTATTTCTTTTGGAATTTAAGAAAATATTGTAAACTTAGGAGAAACCCATGTTGTCTATACAAATATAAGTCTGCATATATAGAACTGTGACATTATACAAATAAATCTCAATGCATAATGTGGAGTAATTAAATATTTCGTGCCCTCTTCTGATGCTTAAATCTATTGGTTTCTGTAAAAGATGGCAAATTGTATTCATTTGTCCAACCAGATACTTTTTCAGCCATGTTTTAAAGTTTCTGTGTGAGGATAAGTCCCACTGTAAAATAACAAAAGGAAGGGTAAGGTTTTTTTTCTTGTTTTTGTTTTTTGGGTTTTTTGTTTGTTTGTTTTTGGTTTGGGTTTTTTTTTTCTTTCTTGATTTTTTTGGCTTTAACTAGAATAATTAGATCAGAAATGCTACAGATAAAATTAACTAATTATTCTGTGAAATACTGGGGGTTTTTTTAACCTATTGTCTCTTTGGACACAATTAGTTGCTGAAAATATGTCTTCAAAATCAGTTTTAATTGTGTAGCACGCTTACACATATGTCAAAACTGCAAAACACAACTTTTATGAGCTGTTAATGAGTAGTTACATTCAAATAGATTTTTTTAGAATTATTCTACCTAGTAAAAGACAAGATAGCTGCAATTATGAAGTACTAAGCTTGGATATATGTCTGAACCTTATCCTCAAAAATATTGTCTGTTACAGTTCAAGTGCAGCTCTGAATGTGAAAAGCAGATTACTGACCATCTCAATATTAGTTGTTATTCTGTTAGGGTGCTATAAATCAGGATTGTAAAATGTTTTACACTCTACTTTTTTTTTTTTTAAATTTTTAGCCAAAGAGTGTAGTTTATGTGAAAGTCACTTGAACCTCACTGACTTTTAAAATGGCAGAGGAATGCATGTTTGTTTGGGTTTCAGCACCTTCCCCTTCGCCTTCGCCTTTCCCTTTCCCTTTTCCTTCCTGTTTCCCTTTCCCTTCCCACATCTAACATGAAATTTGGCCAATAAATATTTGTTGCTGTGACAGAAAACTTAATTAACATATAATACTGTAATAGCTCTGATATATGTTCATTTCTACTTTTGTGCTATATATAACTCTTAGGAAACTTTAGAGGCAAATTTCATACACTACTGTAATCTGACAGATCCTAATTAACAACATTTGTCAAAAATTGAAACAAGCAGTAGAATTCCATGCATTACATTTTCTGTTGTCATTAAAATTATGTATGTGTATTTGACATGTTTTCAGGAATGCTAGGAATGTATAATTTGTACTCAATGCCTGACTTGTACTTCAGCATTTAAAGGCATTATCAGTATTTTACAAAAAAAACCTGGATTGCTTTTGTCCTGTGCAAGTTTTACTTAAACGTTATATCATAAATCAAATATTTGAATGTGGGTAAGTTTTTATTCTATGAAAGATTAAAGAAATAGAAGCTGTTTTGCAATATATGCTATCCCATTGGAAAACATTATATGACATAAATTTTGCTTTAAACTGTTCCTTTACTTGAAGAGTATGCAGAGGCATGGATATACGAGATATTTTTTGTCAACAGCTGAATAAGCATACACATGTGGGGATTCTGTCAGAAACTTCTCACAGGAAAGGCTTGATCACTTCTGTGACTTTTGTTGCAAAGATGCTGTGCATGGGCCTGTGCTTTGGAAACATCTGAAAACAGAAATTAGTTTGTGCTCCATCTCTTAGGAAAGGTCAGCCTCTCCTTAGAACCCTTACCTTGCAGGCTTAGCTGATGTTCTGCCTTGATTCTTGGAATGTCAGCAGCCATGCTGAGAAGTTGGAAGCAGGGAAAAATGCAGACAGAAGTGAGATGATGTTAGAATTCCTCTTAATGATATTTAACAAATACAAATTGTTTCCTTTTCTATGTGGCGCATGAGTATAAGGTAGAAATACTGTTGCTGTAACCATTTTTTATTGTTAGCTGCTGTTTCTAGATGCTTCATGTAGGTGCAACTGCCCTGCTTTCTCTGTGCTGAGGGGTTTATTTAGATATAGAAGATATAGATATAGATATAGATAGACCAGAAGGGTAATTTCTGTCACCTTACCACAGAGATGTCCAGTTGCTGTACTTCTTCTAGTGCCTTTCTTCTTTATGAGAAGATGAATGAAGGCCCATTAAGAGAAAGTATCCTTTATAGAAAACTATCAGCACTAGAAGAACAACCCAGTGAACCCATCTTTGAAGGCATAATTTACTCTTATGATTTGAAATCCTGGGGAGGATTTTTTTGTTAAATGCAGCAAAAGTGGATTTTGTGGAAACACAGAGTAATTTTTTTTTAGTTGTACCTTGGAAAGCTGCCTTGTTTGCCCAGTCTCCTTACCTGAGAAGACTTGAGACAAAAAAAATGTGTGAAAAGGCAGTTCTTGAGAGGCAATTTTTTCAGTGTATGCTCTTCTGTGTCTGTATTTGTGTATTTTTAGGAAAAAAATTACAAATTATAAATTGGGATTCCTGTGGATACTCTGGACTGTTATACTCCTGAACTGAAACACTAAGAGGGTTTCTGTGAGAGGTGATCCAATACCAGTAACAGGTGAAGGTGGGAGACCAGAAGGGTCAAAATGATGTGGCTGGGGAATCAAGAAAGAAAAGCAACCTTGGCTTGACCACCAACAGGCAGGCATGTTTGTAGGACTGAGAGATATGACCTGGGAATTTAATAATATGTGGAAAAATTGGTTTGTGCAAAGTAATAGATTGTGCTCATTCTCCTCCTCTTTTAAGTAGTAGCCCCTTTAACTCTTTCATTCAGTGGGGAAGTGGTACATTACATGGTCTGTGGTGCAATTCTCACACCGTGAAACATCCTTTGTTGGGTGGTTGTAGCTTTATCCGCTGTTATTTATATAATTTACTAAGAAACTCTCAAAGTTGACTAATTCTTACTGCAAGCTAGTGCTTGGCAAAAGCCCTACATTTATGGCACTGGTTATTTGTGATGTTCAAATGAATGTATAACCACTCTTCATTAATTTCATTAACACTTAAATTTTTGTCATTTGCAATCTGCTGAGTCATTAGCATTACAGGTCATGTTTTAAAAGTATTTATTTTAAATGACTTTGTGAGCCATTGATTTCAATATAAGAGCATCATATGCTTTATCACAGTGTTACCCATGTAGGCTGACATTGTTTTTAACTTTCACCTAACCTGAGTAAGGCTGTCCCTGGAGTTCCTCATGGCATCTTTTTGAGATGAATCCAAATTGCTTCCTCTTTCCCATAGTTTCGAAGAAATCTCATGTGTCTCTATTTCTAGACCCCTCAAAAAAATGGGATCTCATACAAACTGTGAGGACAGCACACTCTTAACTTTCTACCATTTAAAAAATTGTCATCTTATTCCTTTCTTTTGTCTTGTTTGATGCATGATAAGAAAATATTTCAGCTCACAAGCAAGGGATTGTATATTTTTTATACATCTTGTATGAAACTTAGATCAGACATCATTCTAAAATCGGAATATTTTGTTCACCCATCATTTTCGTGCTAAGATCTGTTTATACACACAAAAGATCCAAGGGAAAGAGTTGTGACCCACCTCTGAGGCAGGGCAACCAAGTTCATTGTTAACAGTGCCTTTGGGGAGGGTTAAAACAAAATGACACTAAATAAATTATATAAAAATGAATTTTATTGAGAAACTGCTCTGAAATCTAACTGGAAAAAAAATCTATAAGGAATTGGAAAAGGGGTCTACAGCCATTCTGGAGTTTATGATCCTCCTATGAGAGGAAAATTGGAAAATAGGCAAAGGGAGATAGGAGAAGAGATAGATAGATAGATAGATATCACTACCCGTGACTCCAGTGACGCCTGTGTGATCATGGCCTGTAGTCATGATATGCAGTCCTGCTCAGTCAGGGGTAGGGGTCCATATATGCATGGAAAATTAGTTTTCCTACTTCTTCCAGTAAATTTCCCAGTACATCCTCTGTGAGGAGTTTTGGACAGGAACAATCTTCTTTCTGGAAGATTCTGGAAGTTTGTTGACATGAAGAGGACAGGTGACTGTGTGTCTCTGTGTGTCCAGGTGTGCCTGGACAAATTTTCTGTACAAAGATTCTGAGTAAATTTTCTCAGTTTTGCGGTTGCACAGTGGTGATTCCTGGGGTGGGAAAGAGACCACCATTAAAAAACCCTCTATCCTGTCTCCAGTTAAAGATGTTTCTCCTTTAGTTTGAAAACAGCTTGATTAAAGCAAAATTTACCCTTGGTGTCCAAGTGGTTCACTACAGAATGTTTGAGAGGTGTTTCTTTAAATGTTTGTCTTTACATTAACCCCTCCAGTGCGGATATGAATCTCTGGTAATAGTAGTTTCTGGAACATCCATGAGCTCTGTGATATGAGTGGTATCACATGTGAAAGGCACTTTGGTCTTACTTCTGACAGGTTATGAAAAGTACTATTTATACTGATTCTGTCCAGATGTGTGATAACTTAGAGACTAACGGTGATCTCCAGTTTCTCTTGCATCACTGCTGACACTGTTAAGCTGCTGGAGAACTGACTAAAGAAACTTGCTTTGTTTTAGTACAGCCAGGGATCTTATGTCGGTCATCTGTCAAATATAACTTTAAGAAGAGAGAAAGAAGATATATTAGAGAATCTTTTAGTATTATTACTTATTTTCATAGCAAAAAAAGCATTGCGAACTTTTTAATGCTTTAAGATGCTTGAAATTAAAACTTAGGATAATGCATTCAAGTGGTCAAAGTGTGTGTGTAAAGAAACAGACAAGTTGGTAATACAGTGTGAATTGCAGATACGTGGCAGAAAAACTCTATGCAGCACACAAATGAAGTCTTTCACCCATGAAGCCAGAATAGGAAATATATCCACAAATATAGCAAAGGGGAGAAAAGGTGTTAAAATGAAGTTTAAAAATATAGTGATAATGAGAGACTATCATTTTCTGAGACAGGAGTGATTCTTATCACAACATGTCAGGGGTTATGTGCAGTCAGAAAACCCAGACTGTAGCTGGAAGCCATAAGAAGGTAATTGAAAATTGCATCCTGAATTGAGAAGGGAAAGTGTGCCTTTGCGCATGCAGATATTTGCTCACATGCATGTGGGAAATTAAGACAGCCATTTTCCAGAGAGCTGGATTTAGAAGCTGCAAGTTTTGTAACTGAAAGAAAGGTAGAAATTACTTTTTCAGTCAAGGATTGAGTAACTGTATTTGTACATCCTGAAGCAAAAGAGATAGTAAATAGGGTTATAAATAAACTTTTTCCTTTTTTTTGTAGGAATGGGAATACAATGAAGTGTAGGTTGGAAGTTAATGGGAAGACTGTGCACAGCTTTAGATACTGGGAACTTAAAGGACAATTGCCACTCTTGCCTGAAGAAAAAGTGCTCTATGAGATTCATCTGAGAGATAGGAACAGTTTGTGGCCTTAATTCTCTCAGTGGCAACATTTTCCTTTTTTTTAAATGGCTTCAGATATATCTCTTGTACACAAAACACCTTTGTATACTCTGGTAGGAAGCAAGGTAAAGTAGAATTGCATTGAATTTGGTACCAGCTGGAGCTAGATGTGGGAATATGATGTACTTCCTTGAGATGAATGTAAGAGAACTTTTGTCTCTTTACAGACCTAATGAGTAATCATCTATTCAATTTGCAAGGCTGCAGTTATGCCTACTACTTTTGCTTCCCATAATGGCTGAGTCCTTTTAAGTTTGGTCTGATCAATTAATCCAACCAAAACATTCCGGTGTAAGTGGTGACTAATTGGGGTACTAGACAACTGCACAGAAATAGCGAACTGTTAGAAGGATTTTGGCATAGTTTGACTTCATATAAAATGTGCTCATAAAGATTTCAAGGAGGGTGAACCTAAGGTAAATCTAATAATGATTGAGGACAAAGTGCATTTTATCTCCATTATCACCTGGGAGAATATTTTTAATAACCACTGTAACCTAAATGTCAAATAAAGAAGATTTTAATTTATCTTAGGTAAAATTGACATTTTTCTTAACTTGCTTTACTGAGGTAAGTAAAAAATCCAAAATAAAAATAGATGTCACAAGCAGTAATTGTGGAAATATTTCGTTATCCCATTTTTTGGCATGCACCTGCACAAGTTCCTCTGCAGCTTAATGCCCCTAACCCACTAATTTCTTCTATTGGAATTATTTGCCGTTCACAAACACATCCTCTTTGTTGTTTAAAAATGGACTTGGGCAGGAGAATAGACCAACATGCACTTATTTCACCAACTAAATCCTTTTCCCTGAGGTAGAAGTCACTAGAATCTCCCAAAGAGTCCTTTGAATACCATGTCACTGAACAATTAAAAATGCTTCCTTTAAGTGCCTTTTAAAGCAACAGAATCCTTAATTGTTGGCATCAACTCTTTATACTATCACTCCTAAAAAGGCAAATCACTTGTTTGCCAAAGGCATGCTTTTCAGCCAGTTTGCAGATAATTGGAATTTAAAAATCCTTCCCCTCTACCTCCCAACAGAGGTATCTCCTACGATAATCCAGCATATTTGATAGATATTGGGATTAGGATGAATGGAGATGACTGATGTACATTTGAAAAGGACACTGCCCCATTTCCTTAGAGTTGTCTGTGCATCTTCAATTCAGAACACATATATGTACCCAAAACTCTGCATCTTAGAAGAGTGTCCCAAATCATGCAACATTTTTGTGACGTGACTCTCCTTGTCCTTTTCAAGTGTTTTCTGTGTCTGAAAATATGAATTGTGATGAAAGGAAATGGATTTGTCTGCTTGTACCCATTCCCTATTTTACTTACAGGCAGGATGTTCAGCTTGCAGTTTTTTCAGTAATGAATAGATTTGCAAGCTCCAGCAGAGACCACATGGTAGCTGGCTATTTCGGACATTCTCCCATCTTATAGCCATGGGAAACTAAATCCCAAATCTTCTGATCATGAGGTGAAGGGAATATCTTAATTCAAACCATTTTGTGATTGGAAAAGAGATCCTTTTATGCCCAGCTTTTCTGTTTTCTTCCATTGTTTTGATTTAAAATATAATTCTTTTCATCTTAAAACTTGTTTTTCTGCCATCAAGAAAGAAGAAAAAGAAATAGGGTCAAGCCTCAAACTATTTCGTTTTTTTAATTTTAGCTGGGGACTTCAAGAATAGTACTAGTTACAATCTTCTGTTATTTCTCTTTTTGTATCTTTGTGTTTTTGAATTATTCAATTACCTAGTAAAACAGAAGATGTGAAGGTTTGTAGACAATTTGTAGTGGTTACAGATGGTAAATGAAGAACTCTTATTGCATGTAGTGATTGCAGGAGGCTTGAATTTCTAGTAATTCTCTGAATGTGTGTGATATCCCCAAGGCAATCAAGCACAATGGTTTTGGCTGAATGTGCTTAGAGTAACTAAAGCTGGATTAAAAAGTTAGCTAAACTTAAATCAAATTACTTTAACAAGTGTCACAGTATTCAGTGGGCAGGATGTTATACCAACAATTTTTAGGATTGGCACCTGGAAAACAGCAGTTAAGTATGTATGAAAAATGGCACTCACCTGAACTGAGTAGACTGGTCAGATATTCACTGAATTGTATGTGCCTGTAAACCAGTATATTTTAAAAGATATTCTATAGCCACCTTCCTCAATAGTCTATTTGTTTAATTGAGTAATCTTTACATAATTTATTCTATGAACAAGTCCAATTAAAATGGCATTATTTGAAACCAGCTTAAATAAAAACCTACTTTATGTGAAGTAGTTAGCCTTTCTCTATTTTTTTAAACCTTTGAGTTAGTTAAACTTACCTCCTTAATTGCTTTAGGAAAACTACAGGAGATATCAGTCAGTTTCAATTATTTTCAAAAATTAATTTCTACAATGACTAGTGCATATTAGAGATGGGAAAACAGATATGGAGAAATTTAGTGACTAATCCAATTTGCCAAAATGTATATCATGGAATGCCTGATTTCAAGTTCAGAATTGCAGGCAATACTTCCTCATATTTTCAAGCAGAGAAATGAGAGGATATAAATGGACCAAAAAGGCTATGGGTATGCTAAGCTGAATCCTGTGTTTCTTCAGGGCATGCTGTGAGAGAAAATATTTTTAAAAAATTAACTGTGCCCTGAGCATCAGGTTTTTGTTGATTTTTCTTTTTCTTTTCTTTTTTTTTTTTTTTTGTAAGAATGACTGCTTTTATCACATGGGGAAAAATACATCTTGTAACTAATATGGAAATTACTTAAAAAAAAAAAAAATTGCTGAAACAGTAATCTCCAGCCACTAGCACTCCAGTTATTGCCATCAAAAAATAATTTACAGATCTTCTCACAGCTGCTCACAGCTGCTTATCAAGAGATTGTTGTGAGACAAAGCTGGGCCAGAAGAGGTTTTTCTCATCATGCACTCAGTGTAATTAGTTTAAGAATAACCTCTCCCTTGTGTACCTGAAACAATTCTATCAGGTAACAGGCCAGCTACATAGACACCACCAATAAATGTGCCACCAAGTAGAGCTGAATGGACAGCATTTTGTTGATGGAATTGATTGCTAAAAGATACTAATCAGTGAATAGAGATAGTTGTAGTAAGTCTTTGTTGAGTTAAAAAATGAAGTATTTGCTTTCATGTATTTGATATTATATGAGAAGCTACAGCGAATTTTTACTGCACAAGTGTTTATCTTTTAATTCTTTTGGTAAGGATAGAATGTTTTCATATGCCTTTTACTGCTTTCTGTGTAGTTGTTAAAGAGAAAAGCTCTGAAACAAGCCAAATTATCTGAGTGGAAACATTCCTGATTTTGAGATGAGATTTTTATTTCTCTATGCATTCTATATGCGTTTGTGAGTGGTGTTGGTTTTTTTTTCTCCCTTGAGAAACTGCCACTAGATGGAGCAAGTGTTGTTTAAAAAAAAGAGAAAAAAACCTGAACCCCCCCCCAAAAAAACTCCCAATCCCCTAGCCCTCCCCAAAACCAAAACAAAACCCCAAAACACAAAAAACAAAAGAAAAAAAAAAAAGAAAAAGAAAGAGAAAAAGAAATCAAAAAACAAAAAACCAAAATCAAGAATACTGAAGACCTGTCCTAAAACCTGAGAAGGATAAGAACACACATAATTTACAGATGTAACATCTTTGTTACTAAAAGTTATGTGCTAACCTATGGAAGTTTAATGTGTTTGAAAGCTGTCTAATCAAGAAAATTATTTTCATTTTTTCATAAATATCTTAAGAGAAATTCTGCTTAAATGAACTCTAATACAAGGGGCTGGTGGAGAGCAAGGATAACCGCAAAAGCACTTATTTAAAATTCCTTGTAGAATCCATTGCATATCTAAGATAATTGGGATGCCATCCTTAAATATTTTTAGATAATGAGAAGCTGAATGGATTTATTAGCACATTTCTCACTGTATTAAGTGAAATGTTTTATCAATGGCTTTAAACCTGGGTACACAAGTTTAGGTTGACCTTGAAACATGAGACTTTCCTGTAGGATAAAGATTGCTGGACTCACTTCAGGGTGATGTGAGAGTTTGTAGTGACCCACAGAGCTGGTCCACAGTAGCATCCCCTCTCTGTGTGGTGAATGAGACTCAATGGAGTCTTAGGAGGTAAACCTTACAAGTCTTGTTGATCATAGGTGGGCTTAATTTGGTAGGGTCTAGTTGATATATCTCAAACAACATCTGATGTCACCATGACTTAGCAAACCCCAGATTATATTCTTCCAGCTCTCTCAGACTGATTTATTTTAGTGGGCTGTATTTAATGTGAGGATAATGTTTCTTAAGATTGTTCTCTTTACTCTTCTTTAGAAGAAGATGGGGAAAAACATCCACAATGATGCTCTGAAGTAGATTAAAGCATTTTACTGATAGAATTGTGCACTCACTTGTGGGTGGCATCCCAGTATTTGAAGGAGAACATAATTTGCATCCTTGTGGCTGATCTGTTCCGTCCTAATTTACAGTTACAGACACTTAAAGGATAACAGGAGTTTGCAGATCATTTGACTGAATTTGACTTCAGTAACTTGACTGGTATCTCCCACTCAGCCAGTGAAGAATTTTCCTTCCATGGCTGTCTGTCATCTACGATTTATTGCACCACACTAATCTACTCTTTGTCTTCTCTTAATTTACAGCAAAGTATTTGATTGCCTTTTAGAGTATGCACAGCATTATACAATGTTTCTAAATGTTATGCTATCAAAATTCCCAATCTGTTCCTCTTTCTGTACACTTTAGGTGATTAGGGCACACCTACATTTTCAGTGTAGTAAACAGATGCTCTTTAAAAAGCAGGTGAAAGACAGAAACATGCTGAAAGCACAGAGGTAAAGCAGGCACTGGCCATGCCTTGTAGAACAAGTAAGCCTGCCCATACAGTTCAAATGATATATGGCAACACTGACACAGAGAGACTTCCTCCAGGGTTAGGGATTAGCAGCTGTGTTTGACTAAGCCATGGTCTCTGTTCAGGCTGACAGTAACAGCACCAATTAGTGTCAGTTGCAATTGTGATTTTTTTGAGATCTCAGCCGTTAGGAAAATTCTGCAGTGGCTCTACCTAGTCATACTGAGTACACGTCAGAGCATAAAAATAATATTGTGGTGTCTCTTTTGGTGTGTTTGATTTGTTTAAGGAGAAAAAATAGAGGTTTGTGGAATATTGTATGAGGGTATGAAAAATTCTTGGTACATATGCTCTGTATTTTATTTAAACAAGTAATTTATGATCTGTCACCTCAAACTTTTACCACTCTTCCTATACAGATCCTTAGTTTTTGCTTAAGATGTTTTTTTTTTTTTTGGTGATGAATATTACTTTTATAAAGAACCAAATGTAGGAAAACTGAATGAACATAACAGAACTAATAAAGGCTGAGGTTTCTTTTTATACACTCTATAAATAATAGAAAATTTAAAATTGTAAGCTATCTGCCTCTCTAAGCAACCATGAATAATAATAAAAATAATATGCTTAGTATTTTCAATGAACCAATTTTAGAATGAGATCAATTTTTTCTCAGAATGCATGAATAAACAACAAACTTGGAGCCAGAAGTTAAATACAGGCTAATGTAAGAATGAGAATGCAGATAAAGGAACTGGTTAAAGATTGGACTTGTTAAAGTGATATTGTTATAGTCATTACTTTTTCTAAAGATTTTGAGGGGGAGATTCTTGCACTGGGTATATATGAATTAAGTATAAGCTGCTGCAATGTCTGTGGGATGGTGTTTCTGTTTAAGTTGGAGCAAGTTGTTTTCTCCACTTTGCTTTCTTAGACACAGGGGAACCTGCTCACAGGAGGAAATCAAACTTCCAGAAAAAAAGAGATGTTGCTTCAGGACTAAATTTCTGTCTTGATCGAAGAGGAAGAGCACATTAAGAGTAAGCTTCAAATCAAACAAGGAGACCATTTAGTAATTGCACTAGGATAAATTATGTTCCTTTGTGATTTACATGTATAAAAATCCTTAAGATTGCTTCCTTTCCCATCCAGACTATAAAGACCCTCAGACACTAACAGTGAAAACTCTTATTGTAATTACTTGTGATGTAAAAGCATGTTTAATAATGACTTTGTGACCTATTTATTGTTTAGAAAATTTCTTCTGCTGGAGCTCTGATCTGCCCTTTTGTCCAGGAAATCTTGAAGATGTGCTACAAAATAGTGCAAGAACTCAAGCAAGTGCTACTGCCTCCCAGCTGAAATATATGCATGCTGATTTTTGCATCCTTTATCCAGAAGTGATTATCCGGTCTATGCCGTTTCTCATTCTCCAAAAGGAAGGCCCGTAATTAACAAGGTGGTCTACATTTGAGTGATGTTTCTGGGAGCATCAGCACTTCATTATAAATGGAAAGAGAGAGGGTGCTAAAACATATATGAGGCTTTTAAAAATTCTATTCCCATAGAAGGACATAGAAGTAACCGAAATATCAGCTTCCCTCTCTTAGCTGCACTCATCACTTGAACGCAGGTCTGGTAATGGTGATTCACATAGTTTTCGCCTTCATACTGGACAATTGCAATACATTTTGCTGCTTGCAGTTCACCTGGAAGGAAACTACAAAAGAGATGGTTCATTATGCAATAGTCTCCCTTCTAAGAAGATCCACTCTCAGTTCAATCATGGATTCATTGAACTTTCTGGGAATCATTGTCATTGGAGTCTCATATCTCAAAAGTGAGATATGATATTTTTATTCTTTTTCTTCAGCAAAGGGATGTATATGCAAACGTGATGCTGTGGCACAGCTATAGTGTACATACAGTGTGTTAACCTGCCAGGTAACTGCTTCTGTGCACTCTGGCTTCTTGATAAATGCTGTGTAGCTTAGCCACATAAATTTTGTTTTCAGTTACTGTGGTACTCTTTCTATGCCATCTAGCAGTGTTTCTCCTACAATGACAAATAGACAAGGGTTAGTATAAGGTGAATAAATTTGGCCTGTGCTAAGGGGCTACCTGTAAGCTAAGTTTTGGAAGAGGATTATGATAATAGTTCAAAACCAAAAAGTGATTATATACAGGTGAGTTTCAAGGAGACCAAGACAGAACATTGAAAAAGAAAAAATGAGAATGAAGCTTCAATAGATCCTAACATTACTCTGTGCCTCTTGGTAGTTAGTTCCATTTGGGTGTCAGTTCTGACTCTGTAGCCTTTATAACAAATTTTCTTTCACTTTGTAAAATCAGCAGTCAGTCATGTGTTTGCAGCTTGCTACCTAAAGAAATTCTCAGCTCACAGAAGTATAAAATAATCTTGAAGACAATATGTGAAATTTAATCCTTCTTCATCCTTCTTCATCTTACCATTCAGAAAACAGAAAACTTCTGTAAAGAGTGTATTGTGAGACAGATCTGCAGTGGCCCAGTAACTGTGATCTAAAGATAACTTCTCTTCTGAGTGCCGGAAGGGAAATTGAGTATGGAGGGATCTGTTGTTTGCATCTGTCAGTGTTGCATTGGTGGGTTGGTGGGTGTGGTTATTGTAGATCGAGCTCACAGCTCATAGGAGTTGAGGGGCTACAGAGGCTTAGATCTAGTTCACTTTCTGTTGACAGGTCAATCTACTGTTTCCTATTTGTAAAGGTATGAAGTTTTGACTTCACCTCAGGAAATTCTGCTGAAATATCGCTAGCTGCATCCCTGCACTGCTGTTAAGTAGAGCTGAGTGATGAAACTCTTTACTAAAACATCCCCCAAACCAAGTCAAGAAGAGGTGAAAATGTTATGTACTGCAAGACATATACCTAAACCACTTAGAATAGGGCCAGACCCAACCATGGCCTTTGCTTCCAAAAGCTATGTCACCAGGTTTGACTCAAGGTTCAGCCTTGTGCCCTTTGTATTTGAGGAAGAAAAAGTGTTAGATAGGTAATTAATAACTGTAATAAAGAAATGTACAATCTCACTGCACAACAAACCTTTGAGGGTAACTTCTGGTATAGTAATCTCTCCTTTTAATGCACAGGAATCTAAAAATAGCTTTGAGTATAATGACTCATCCCATCTTCTCATCTATCACCAGAGGTTTTGCTTTGATACTACAAAACTTTCCTATAATCTTATCCATAGCACACCATCTAGAGATGTTTCCCCTGCTAAGTGTTTTCCCAGCTTCAGTGGTCTCACTGCTCTGATGATAGTGTTGAGCAGCGGCTTCAGCCTACATTGTTTTCTCTCCTTTTTTCTCTCCTATACAGTCGATGTGAGGAAAAAACTCCATGGTATCTTTCCTTTTTTTTCCTCTAAGCATGTCAAATGGACTTTTGTTTCTGTAGAATTTTCTTTCTGTTCTCTTTTTTTCATCCTCTAATAAAAAATTATCTACTCTCATCTTCCTGTATACTCATTGATCTCTCATCTTTGTGTCTGTACATCAACAATCCTTTCCTGCTTCCCACTCTTTGCCCCGTGTAAGATTCTCTACTTCCCTTGACAAGAGTTCTGTGCTTTTAAGTCACTTGAGGGTTCTTTTATCAACTAAGAGATCACTGTTACAAGACTTCGCTATTTTTCCTGTTAGCTTGTATCTGGATGAACACAAACACGAGGAAAACACAAACACTAGAAAACGAAACTATTCTATTACTGCTATTATCTCTGGACTAAGAAGGTAATTTATACACTGATTCACCCTTGCATAATTCCCTGACCTGTTTTTTGTTGTTGAAAATAGACAATTCCACAACTAAATAATTTTTTCAAAAAAATTTGTCTAAATATGCTGTTGTCTGGCCATAATCTCATTGGAATCAGTGGGATTTTTTTCCATTAACATCAATGTGCTTTGGATCAGATCCCAGATGAACTTTTTTCTTGCCTCTTAATACTGTGAGTACTCAATTATGATGCTCTTAATGCTGAGCCATGCTGGGAAGGGAAAGTTTTTGCACTGCTGGAGCCCTGGTTCCTGGCAACCATATGTCTTTCAAAGGCAATGTTCCTCCATGGGGAATGATAGAAAGATTCCCTCTGCTACACCTCTTTAATTACAAGAGCAAGTATCCTCCCACTGCAGTCCTCCCAGCATCTAGGAGCCGTGCTTTAGTCTTCTCTGGTACAGTCAACATTTCCAGAAAAGATTAAAAACTTCCTCTCTGACTTCCTGATTCACCTCCCATGCAGCCGTTACTTATTACTGCAATGCACTCCTTAACTGAGGATGCTCAGGACAATAAGGATTCCCATATGACACTTGCTGCAGCTCTGAGACTAGAAAAAACTTCCCAGTTCCTCCTCAGTAAAAATATCTTTGCTTAAGTAGTGCTGTATTGTTGCAGTGCTTGGTTTGATTTAGCAAGCCGCAGCCTTCTTGGGAGGCCCTGTGAGGCTGCTTAGGACAGAGCGGCCGTTCTGCTGTTCCGTAGTCCTTCCGGATGGCCCCGCGTACCTGCTCCTGCTAGCTGTTGGCCCCGCAACATGGTGACAGTAAAGGAGGTCAGAAGGTCTCTCCATGTGGGCTTCAGAGGACTTTTATTGTTACATGTTGTCCAGCTGGTCCCCAGGGGCAGAGGGACCTGGTGGTCAGGGAGCAAGGGGGTTTTGTCAGGGGCTCAGGGGTGGTACATGGGCGGAGTTGGGGTACAGGAACCAATAGGGAGAACCCAAGGGAGTGGCCAGGACTAGAGGTGGGGGAAAGGGGGGGGGGAACAATGTGAAAGGCATATATTTAATAAGTGAATCAGTGGGAAATACAACACCACACTGTATGTTGCTTACTTTTAAAAAATTCTGCCTTTATTAAATTCAGAACAAAATGACAAGGACTTGCAACTACATTTATAAATATAGATAGATAGATAGATAGATTCATGAATATATAAAAACCACTGTATATATGTATGTGTGTGTGTGTGTGTGTGTATGCATATAAAGTCAGTTTTTACACCTTCCAAAAATAATAATTTGCTTTTCTACCTGACAAAATTGCTCTAGCTTTCATGTGTTTCAGTCATCCTGAAGCACTGACACCTAAAATTCTGTTTTGACAACCGAGGAAAACATTTAATAAAAGCAGGCTTTTTCCTGTACGAAGGCTGCTAAAATCCAAGTTTTACGTGAAACTCTAAACTGGAAACTAAGCATGGTAAATATGGGAGGAGTAATTCCACAAGTCTGTCCTTTTCCTGATCACCTGAGCATGCAGTTGCTATTTTTTAATTTGTATTGGGGTAATGGAACAATTTTTTTTATCCCCAAGTATTCTGATGTCAAGCGAAAAGCTTTACATTCATGTCTCCCCTTCCACCCCCCACAGCTGGAAATTCCTAGTTTCCTCAAAAGTGCTTTAATGTTTGTGTAATTGCCTTCAGATTCTAGTCTGGAAAAAATAATTAGAATTTTAATTTCAGGAAATACGAGAGCAGGTTACCTAAGTAGAGTATAATGTTTGCACATATTCTGTGAAACAGATGGAAACAATGTGGTAAGTGTTCAAGAAACCTTGGAAATGCTTTCCTGGAAATGCTGGCATCACTGTTTGTATGCATTATGCTGTCTCTGGAATGGTTCCAGCATGCTCCCCCTGGACAGGTGTAGGGTACGCTGTTCCCGGTACCTGCGTTTGGTGAAGGCTCTTCAGCTCACAGCCAGCATTTGCAGAGTGCTTTGGAGAGTGGCAGTTTGTGTGCCCACATAGAAGGTGGGGTGAGGTCATCGCTGCCCTGACTTCAGAGCCTGCCCAAGATGACTCACTGAATATACCCTGCAATGGCACAAGTACTTTCTGGGATTAATGTGTCATGTAAAATCAGAGGATGGTTTCTAGTCAGACAGTGAATCTGAAATACAGCAACAGCTGTGTACAATGCGAGAAGGAATAGTGTGTTTTCAAACAAAGCAATGAATGAAGTTTCTCTGATGGTCCATGCTTGTCCGAATGCCTCAGTCTCTAGTGGCAGAGGTGTACAGGAATGCTGATCTCTTCTGCAAGTGAATTTCAGGCACTGAAAAAACACTATTTACCTTTAATGTGTCAGTGTTAGGGTTCTCTTCAAGACTTCAAAATGGCCTGGTCAGGTAGTAAGGACTGGTAATAAAGACCCTATCTTGAATTCTGTCCTGAGGACAAAAAGAACTGCTGGATACATTACTTCCTTGATGGATTCATTATTGCTTGCATTTAGATATTCCCAGTATACGAAGAAAGATATTAGTGGAAGCAAGAAAAAATTTCTAAACAGTTTTCCAATCTCATAATCTTTAGCTCAGTCCAGATTCTAATCTTTCCACACAAAATGCAGAATCACAAAATCACAGAATAAGCTGAGTTGGAAGAGATCCACAAGGATCATCAAGTCCAACTCCTGCCCCTGCACAGCACCATCCCCGATGGTCACACCATGTGCCTGAGAGAGTTTTCCAAATCCTTCTTGAACTCTGTCAGGCTTGGTGCTGTGACCTCTTCCCTGGGGAGCCTGTGCCAGTGTCCAAACACCCTCTGGGTGAAAAATCCTTTCCTAATATCCAACCTAAACATCTCCTGACACAACTTCAGGCCATTCCCTTGGGTCCTGTCACTGGTGACCACAGAGAAGAGATCAGTGTCTGTCCCTCCTCTTCCCCTCATGAGGAAGCTGCAGACTGCAATGAGGTCTGTCCTCAGTCTCCTCCAGGCTGAACAGATCAAGTGACTTCAGCTGCTCCTCACACAGCTTCCCCTCAAGGTCCTTCACCACCTTTGCTGACAGTCTCTAATGGCTTAATGACTATTTTATATTGTGGCCCCCAAAACTGCCCCCAGCCCTCGAGGTGAGGCTGCCCCAGTGCAGAGCAGAGTGGGACAATCCCCTCCCTTGCCCGGCTGTCGATGCTGTGCCTGATGCACCCCAGGACAGGGTTGGCCCTCCTGGCTGCCAGGGCACTGCTGACTCATGTTCAGCTTGCCAGGACCCCCAGGTCCCTTTCCATGGCACTGCTTGCCAGCATCTCATTCCCAGTCTGTCCACACATCCAGGGTTGCCCCATCCCATGTGCAGAATCTGGCACTTTCCCTTGTTGAACTTACATGGTTGGTGATTGCCCCCCCCCTGATTTGTTGAGGTCTCTCTGCAGGTCCTCTCTGCCTTCAAGGGAGCCAACAGCTCCTCCCAGTTTTGTATCATCTGTGAACTGGCTCAGTATCCCTTCCAGTCCTGTATCCAAGTCATTTGTGAAGATGTCAAAGAGCAGAGGGTGGAGGATGGGGCCCTGTGGAACCCCAGCAGTGACAGGTCCCCAGTCTGATGTCACCCCATTCACTGTAACCCTTTGTGCCTGACCTGTGAGCCAGTTGCTCACCCATCCCACAACGTGTTTATCCAGCTGTGGGCTGGACATTAGGTCCAGGAGGATCCTGTGAGAGACAGTATCAAAAACTTTACAGGCTTCCCTTAATCAGCTGGGTTACCTTGTCAGAAAAGGAAACCAGCTTTGATAAGCAGGACTTTCCTCTCATGAAGCCATGCTGGCTGTGACCGATGACTGTGCTTCAGGTGTTTTTCAGTACCCCCAGAATAATCTTCTCCATAACTCTACCAGGCACTGGAGTGAGACTGACAAGCCTGTAGTTTCTGGGCTCCTCCTTCTCGCCCTTCTTAAAAATTGGGACAGTGTTTGCCAGCTTCCAGTCAGCTGAGACCTCTCTGGATTCCCAAGACCAGTCAAAAATCATTGAGAGAGGTTTTGCAATGACATCAGCCAGCTCTTTGTGAATTTTTCAATGAATCCCATCAGGCCCCATAAACATGTAAGGATCCAGCAGGAGCACAATTCCAGATCCTGCACAACTTCAGGGTCAGCTGGGGAATGATCATTCTTGCGGTCATGGTCCTCCAGCTGAGGGCACTGAGACCCCCCTGGTCTGTCATCTGCATGGGAGACAGAGGCAGAGAATACGTTAAACACCTTTGTCTTGTCCCTGTACATGAGGTTACCATCCTCATCCTGTAATCAGCTGATGTTATTTTTCCAATGCAGAGTATCTTGGCACTGTTGCTTTGAGTTTAAAAAAACAGAGCAAGTCCTGAGGAGCTGTGAGTCCTACGCCAGTTGCACCTGAGGAAGCAGTATAATATGAGGAATGGAAGCCATATACACATCTTGGAAATAACTTCAGACCTCCTTCATGCTGGAGACATATCAGTTTGTCCTCGAACAGCATCATTCAGTTGGTTTTTTTGTTATTTTTTCTCCCTGGTAAAACAGAAGAAGGTGAAGCAAGGTGTCAGGAACTGGCTCAGAGGTTAATTTCCAGT
This sequence comes from Corvus hawaiiensis, assembly GCF_020740725.1. NCBI lineage: Eukaryota > Metazoa > Chordata > Aves > Passeriformes > Corvidae > Corvus > Corvus hawaiiensis. The sequence continues at coordinate 37,739,393 of NC_063255.1, read as the reverse complement.
GCAGAATTCAGATGGGAAACCACAGGCAGGAGGTAAACCCAAGAGCATTCCTCATGTTTAATCATTCATGATAAAAATGCCACAGAGGTTTTCCCTCATATATGGTGATTTATCACTCAACAATATTCAAAAATTATAATTGATGGACCTGTTAGAGATCTGCACAGTAATAAAAGTTTTCTTTCTCAATGTCTTTTGTGCTAAAATGTATTTGGCACTTTATACATTTCATAAACTTAATTGCCATTTTACTGATGTTAGTGATCATCTCTATTGCAAGCATTATTCGTTGCCCTAAAACACAACTTCTAATGCTCTGTTCTTCTAAGCAAGCCATCTGACATTTAAAGAGAGGGCTTTGGCTATGCAGAAAGCAGGAGATATCCAAAATTGTCCCCAGCTGCAAGTGGAACATAAGAAATATTTACCAGCTTTTAGATAACTAGAGGTGAAAGAGAGAAAGGAAAAACCCCATTATTCCCCATTTTATGACCCATACAAAGTCTTTGTGCACCCAAAGGCACTGAGTTTATGAGCAACTGATTTCATGTTTTCTGTAGAGATTTTGGAGACCTTTAGGTTCCCCCATGAATTTGCCCATCAATAGCTGCAGTAGATTGAAATATTTCATAATCAATGAAGTCTGGGCACATCCCGTGACCAGAGGAGGGATGTTGTGGGTTTCTCAGGCATAGTGTGTTCACAGGGATGTAACAGGTATGCCCTTTTCATTTTCCTTCATAGGAAATATTTAGTCTTTGTTGAAATCTTGCAGATCAAGTATCTCCTGCAACATGTTCACTACAGAGTTCTGTGGTCTGGAACAACTCCGTTTCTGATGTTTATGACAGAGGTATGTGTTAAAAAAATTAGCTTCTCTGGCAGGGCTGATCATTCTAGGACAGTGTAGCCTGCTCAGGAATACTCTTCTGGCGTGGTAGGTACTGTTTGAATTTATCCTCTAAAGATTTTATGAAGATGGAAGACAGGTTGTGCTCGAGAAGGAATAGAGGCTTCCCTGTTCAGTTATTCCCATACTTGTTTTTGCCTTTTTTTCTGTTTTACTCCTGTGTTTTTCTAGGTTGTGTGTGCAACTGGTGGAGTTAGGAATGTAGGGACACTATTTTTTTTTAATGAAGACAGAATAATTCTGTTCATTGTACCAGTGTAAGAGCATGTCTATTTTTCAACAAGTTTTTTCAAATAATTTTCTTGACCTGAAATTGATCTTATAACTCATTGGTGTTAGCACAATAATTTAGTAGGAGGCTTTGCTTTGGTCTTGCCTTATTGCAGTTTTTTTAGTTTTATAAAGGAATAATTAGATGTTTCAATAAAAATTCTTTTAGTGTGGAGCTTTTTTTGAGTGTATTTTATTTTATTTTTTTATTTTATTTTTTAAAATAAAGTTGTAATGTTCATGGTACTGAAATGTGTGAAAAGGTTTCAAAGTTTGAAAAGCATGAGTGTAACAAATGAGTAACACCTCACCTTTGTTATTGCTGGAAGTGCTCTGGCTTGAAAATTTTTTATTCAAAAAATTTATTATTTACAATCTGATTGGAAAACAGTGAAAGAAAACAACATGTGTTTCAAAAACTTTTCATTCTAAATTCTTTTAAAAACACAAATGCAGTAGGATTCCATCCAGAAAGGAGAAAGTCTTGACAGAGAAGCCCTTGGGTAAGAAAATCCACAGAGACCTTTCAGAAATGAGAGGGAGCTAACATAGTTTGCATTTTTGGCTGTGGCCTTTCCTTCTTCTGAAACAGCTCTGCTTGAAATGGTTTTGGATTGAGCTTCTCTGACTACACTGCTGTGCACAGTCAGAAGAAGAAAAATTGAGATACTGTGCTGTTATTTTGAGTCTTTATTTGTGCTTGCATCTAGTTTTTTCTTCTCATACCAGACCGTTCTAGCAACTTCAATTACATTTGCCTCTAGAGGTATTGCTACTCCTTTATTGGACAGGAATTCAAACGAGTAGCTGCTCCAGGCAGAGATCACTGCACACATTTGAACTTCCATTAAAAACAAACAAGCAAAAAGCCAAACAAAAGCAACGCCCAATGTTTGTTCAACATGATTCTCAGTTGTGTGCAAGAGGCAGGAATCAAAGGAATTCTTTGATTTCTCTCTTTTTCCCCAGCTATGCTTTTTTCCTCAGGGAAATCTATAAGCATGTTTTCTGGGATTGTTTTCATAATTTGAGAGAGATGAGCAATGCTACAGTTAGAAAGCTATTTGGAGTTGCCAGTTAAACCCTTTAATGCATTAGTGTGAGTGCAAGCAGATAGAGATGTGATGCTAGTGGCTCCATATATCCAAGTCTTTGACACTCCTTCCCCTTTTGGAAATGTGTGGAACCCCAATGAAATGAATTGTTTCTTTTCCACAGCATAGAAAAAGGCATTTTTCTCCCTATTAATCTGCAAGACTTGGGTTTGCTAAAGGTCTTGCTCTGGTTATTTGAAGTCTGTTAAAGACAATCAGTATTCTATCATTAGTACTATGCTGGTCAAGACCTGAGGCTAATGGTTAACTTAAGTACATTATTTTGGATAAAATACTTTACTTACTGACTGTTTTCCTTTAGTCAGTTTTTTTAATTGAAATGTGTATGTTCAGCACTATTTTGTGCATAGAAATATTATTTTTCCTGATTTAAAATGAATATTGATTTTTCCATATAAAAGGAAAGAGTTTAAACTGCAAGAACAAAATTTGACCTACTTTGAGTAATAGAACTTGTGCAGGAAAACCCTGCTGATTCCAAATAATATATACACTTCATATATTGTAACTCTAAATACACATCAGTGATAGACATAAAGCAATAGGAAGCTGTCTTTTATAAATTCATAGGAAAAGTTTTACATTCCCTTCTCGTCTGTCCTGAAATGCTTGATAAAAGTAAAAGAATTACCAAGCTCCATTTTTACATAGTCAAAATGCTCATTCAAATTCATAATGGTAAAAACTGCTCGATGACGCTAAGTGGATGCTTTACAAGATAAGCTAGCAACCATTTTTAGTACGTGTTTTGTGTGTGAACTAGCTCATTTTTGTCCCCTGATCAAGGTCATCACATTCACTATTTTCAGGTTGGGTTAATCCAGTCACACCTATTTTTTAAGGCCTCTTGAAAAACTCAAACAACAATGTAAAAAAAATTGGAAGAATCTTAAAGAAAGATTTTTAAAAAGACTCGACCTCAAAATAAACCTGTTTTCCATCTATTTGGTTTTTTGTTTGTTTTTTGTTTGTTTGTTTGGTTTTTTAAGTGACACAAAAGAGTACTGCTGCATGTGTACAACGTTTGGTGTCTTTGATGTGTCTTCTTTTAGTGCTGAGCCAATGATTATTGTTATTGCTGCAAAGATATGGTGTTGACATAATGTGAAAACTGATTTTAAAACTCCTTTTGGGAAAAATTTTGTTAGTCTCAGATTAATTTCAAGCATAAATATGACAAAAATAATTTTAAGGGATAAAAATAGATTTGGAAATACCTGCAATACCTGCAAACTTGTGAGACAGCAAAAATTTAGAAAAAGAATGATACACAAGAAGATTAGAAAATAGTCCATGATTGTACTCTTGAGTAGAAGCCAAGCACTGTAAAAACTGCTTGACATATTCATGCTTACTTTTTGGCAATTAGTTTTATATCTTAATTTCTTCCTGTCTTAAGACATTCTGTATGTTTACATACATGTGAGAACACATATATATATATAGGACTGGTTGGGGATGTGAAGGCTGGGACATCCTTGGCTGCAGTGATCATGATGTGGTGAGTTGAGGATCCTGCTTGGAGGAAACAGGATAATAAGAAGGATTAAAATCCTGGACTTTGGAAGAACTAACTTTGGCCTCCTCAAGAACCTATTTGTATGATATCTAGTTCTTAGGGATCCATGGGTAGGAGGACTTAGGACAGTGAGTATTCAAACACGATTTCCTCCAAGCTCAAGATCAGTGCTCCCTTGTGAGCAAGAAATCAAGCGAAGACAGGAGATCTACACGGATGAACAAGGAGGTTCTGGCAAAACTCAAACAGAAGAAGCAATTTTACAAAATGTGGAAAAAGGGACGGGCCACTTGAGAAAAATATAGGAATGTTTTCAGAGTATGCAGGGATGTGACAAAAAAGTCGAAGGTCCATTTGGAATTAAATCTGGCAAGGGATGTCAGCGACAAGTTTTCTTCAACTACCTCTGTAGCAAAAGAAAGAATCAGGAAAATGTGGCTCAGTGCTGAATGAGGTGGGTGCCCTAGTGACAAAGAGAGAGTGGCGTACTGAATGCCTTCTTAGCTTCAACCTTTACTGCTATGTCTGGGCTTCAGGAACCCCAGACCCTGGAGGCAAGAGAGAGTTGGAGAAAGGAAGACTTTCCCTTGATCAGGAAAGGATGAGTTTGGAGGTCATATGACAGCCCTGATAGGATGCACCCAGAAGTGCTGAGGGAGTTGGCAGATGTTATTGCCAAGCCATTCTTCATCATTTTTGAAAGGTCATGGAGAACAGGAGAGCTGCCTGCAGATTGGAGAAAAACCACTGTCATTGCTGTATTCAAAAATAGCAAGAAGGAGAACCCAGGAAACTACAGGCCAGTCAGTCTCACTTCTATCCTTGGAAAGGTGATGGGACAGCTTATCCTGGATGTCATTTACATGGGGAGGAAAAGGAGGTTATCAGGAGTAGTGAACGTGGATTCACCAAGTGGAAAACATGCTTGACCAACCTGATAGACCTCTAGGCTACAGTGACCGTGTAGATGAGGGGAGAGCAGTAGGGTGTTGTCTGCCTTGACTTCATCAAGGCTTTTGACACTGTCTTCCATAACATCCCAGAGGTGAGCTCAGGAAGTGTGGATTAGAGGAGTGATGGGGAGGTGATTTGAGAACTGGCTGGGTGGCAGAGCTCAGGGGGTTGTGACAAATTGAAGGCCTATGGCTGTATTCCCAGGTGGTCAATGACCTGGATAATGGGGCAGAGTGTACCCTCAGCAAACTTGCTGATGATACAAAACTTGAAACAGTGTCTGCTACAGCAGATGTCTGTGCACCTGGATGGGCTGAAGTTCAAAAAAAGCAAGTCTGCAAGTTCTGTGCCTGGGGAGGAATAACCCCAGTTATAATGCACCAGTACAGCCTGGGGGCTGACCTGCTGGAAAGCAGCTCTGCAGAGAAGGACCTGGTGGTCCTGATGGACAACAAAGTGTCCGTGAGCCAGCAGTGTGCCTGTGTGGCCAAGAAGGTCATTGGTATGCTGGGCTGCATCTGGAAGAATGTTGCCAGTGCAATACACAAGAAATGATCCTGTCATTCAACTCAGCCCTGGTGAGACTGCATCTGGAATTCTGAGTCCAGTTATGGACACAGTTCTGGAACCACTGGAGCAGAAAAATAATCACATTAGTAAGAACTCACTGGATATCAACATAAAAGAAGAAGCTTTGGTTGAGTATAAGAGCAAATGTGAGCTTGATATTTGGTCAGAGAGTTGTCATAGTCATTGTTGGCAACAGATATTCATGAAAAATATTGGCTTCATAAAATTAAGTAATGAATTAGCAAACTCTTTATTGGAAGCATCTCTAGACAAATTGGTAGATACAAAAAAATGTTGAAATCAAGCTTCTGGAAAGGAAGGATTGACTGTCAATGACTCAAGGTTTATGCTTAGATATGGTTATTTCTAGATTTAAATGCAGCTGCTGCTATGAAGACCATTCACATTGCAACGTGATAAAACACAATATGTTGGATATCAGTGAAGAAAGCAGCTGTGATAGAATTTATTGTTACAAGTGGCATGGTAATGATAATTGTTATCGTCCTTGTATGGAAATAGTTTTATGGCTGTATAACTTAGCAGTAATATTCTATTAAAAGCTATTTTGCCACTGCTATTGAAATTAGCTTGTGTTCTTTCAGAATTAACTTGAGCTACTATATCCAGTTCTAATGCATCAACAAGATTGATGAAATGGTGGATGGCTAGGTGGAGATATGATCCAAACCCCACCTATTTTAAGGATGGTACAAGCTGTCCTAGGTAGGTCATGTGAGGATTTCAGTGATGTGTTGCACTCTTTAAACAGCTAGATGTATTTCTGAATCATAGTGCTAATTGCCTAAATCAACTAACCCAAAAATTTTCAAGTCTCAGTAACACACCTTGTTGTGTGTGTTACAGTCCTGTGGAATACAACAGTAGTAAACGGAGATGAAGAGATGAAAAAAAAAATAATGCACTGTGACATCTGCCCAGTGAGCTCTAGGTTTCAAAATCTTTGTCTTTGATGTTCAGCTGATATGAAGCTCTGTAAGTCTTCAATATCATTCCATTAGAAAAGAGGAACAGAGAATTACCTACCAAGAGACAGGGACTACAACCATTTCTGACTATTTTGGCACAGCAGCTGAGCAAAATGTTTATCAGAGGACTTCAAAACATGCAGTGCACAGGACAAAAAAAGCAGTTCAGTTCATGCTTTGATTAATTATTTATCCTGTTTCTTCCTCCAGTGAACACTGCATTTTCTTTGAAAGATCTCTTATGTGACAGTTTAAAAAGTGCATTTACTGTAACAATGTGCTCTGAATAATTGCATTTCACATAGTTTCCATGCTATTTTGTGTTCCTATCTAGGATACTAAAAACATGTTTGACTGTGATTCTTCATTAGGATTTGCTGGCATCACTTCTCTTCCTTGACATTCATTATTAGCTTGGCATCATCTGATTTGGCACAATAAAGTTTCTTTAATCTGATACCAATAAATGAAATTCAAAATAGCTGCATGCTGTGCATGCTGTGCCCAGCTGTGGAAATTTCCCTTGTGACCCTTCTCACCAGGCAGGACATTAATATCAGCATAAAATTGACTATGTTTATTCGTGTGATTGTTAGCAATGAATTTGATTACTTATTTTATAATAGTTCTTCTACACTTGTTGAGTGCCTAAGTGAAAGGATATCATTGCCGGTTGTTATGATGTTGTTATAAACCAGAAATAGTAATGCTAGGAACTTAGAAATAACACACTTTTTCCTCAGGGGAAACAAGTAGAAAAATACTTTAGGTTGAATAGTTAATGTAGGTATACTCAAAAACACTTTGATAAAGGATGATTTATTCATTTTTGTCTGTGTTACTTCATAGCTAACCTAACTGTTATGGAAAAAAACCTTAATTTTTTGTAAATTTTAAACTGTTCATCAAGCCATCTTCTTAATATAAATAAGGAAAAATATTAATATTCTAAACTATTGAATTTAGTTGTGAGTCTTTTGATTTGTTTCAAAATATTTTCCCATCATGAGCCTATAGTAATTTTTTCTCAGCCCATCTGAATAATGAAAGAAATATGGAAATGTGAACAGCCTCCTTTTGGTATAGAGTCCTTGTGTGTTTGGAAACTAATGAAAAAGCTGAATTTCTTACTCAGTTGCAGGCCATGGTGGTGAAGTCAATTCATCATATTTATGTTCAATGTGTAGCACCATGGGATTCTTCCCTGTGTCAATGGCCAACATGCATGATTATCCTACAAATAATGGATACATAATTCTTTACAGATTCTACTGGAAGAAAACAGAAACCCCTTAGAAAGCAAGTGTAAGCAACTCCTAAAAAGAATAGAAACTCTACTAGTACATGTACTTCCTGGGGAGGGACATGAGTAATTTTATTTGAAAATACTGTCTTAAGGATAGAGATTGTCTCTATCAAAAATAAGCAGGCCAGTCTAGAGGATAAACATTTCACTATCAGTGTAGTAAATATATACTGGATGTCATTTTCCCATGACCATCAGGTAAGTTATTATTGGACAGTGTCACATTGCACTGGAATTGATGTCTGCTTTTCTCTCTATTATACTTTTTATTTTTTGGAATATACTGCTTTGAGATTTCAGGAAGTCCAAGAACAAAATTGAACATCTGTACATAAATGCCAAATTAATCAAAAATTTTAGGAAACCAGGCTACCATATATATATATATACGTATTTACTTAGTATCTGGAGTTCACTTGCTGTTAGTTTCATTTTATACCTGCTAGAATTTTGCAGACAGGTGCCTTTTGCCACTGACTGTACCTCCACATTTTCTACTTTACACAATTTCTGTTCTTTGACATATTTAGAATTACTAAGCAAGACTATATTTTAAAATACCAGAAATATAAAGAAAAAATGAATGGCTGCTTATGTAATTTACAAAGACTAACAAAACATATTAAAATCAATAGTCAGTTACACGATTTGTGAGTGACACTAATAAATGTTCACTCTGAAGAATACAAAAAATTATTGCCTTGTATCAGTTCTGTTCTTCTATGGCTCCCATATCAGTCCTTGCAGAGAGTCCTTATAGCAAATGGTAATAACCAGTGTAGAGTATATGGAGAATTTTCTGGTATAGGCAAAGTCATATGCTATATGGAATACATCAATACCTCTATATCAGTATATCTGTGTTTACTATATAGGGAAAGTTCTGAATTACTCTGTTCTTCATCAGTAAAAGATTTATCAGAATAAAAAACCCACAAATGAAGAATGTTATTTCAGATTGGCTGAAGTGAAAAATCTATGTGACCACACAACATAACAGTTTCTGAACTACAGATGTGAAACATCTTAAGAATTTGACTTAACAGTGTGGATGGTGCTGTCTTTTAAAGGACCAATTGATAATCATCTATTTATTTAAATACACAAGTTGTTTTTGATTATATTGATTATTACTGTAAGGATGATTGGGCTGTTGAGCTGTTGGAGATGTTCCTGAAGAAAACACTTTGCTCAAATAATGGGCCTTAGAGCTGCCTATAGACACAGCCCAGGGATGATAGGCTGACAAATCATGACAAATAGCACGATTGATTGGTTTCAATACTTGTCATGAAAAGAATCTACAAGAATTTATCAGTAAGACTTCCTAGAAGAAGCAAAAAGACAGTATATGTGCTGCTATGAACTGTAAAATGTAGAAGTTAACTAGCTGAGGAAATCAGAAATAATGTAAATATTTGTACACAGATGTTACCACTCAGGCCAGCTATAGTTGACAGTAACATTGTAAGCAGGACCAATGTTATACAAAGATGATGGCAGAAATACTGAGGTTGGTAGGCACTCACCAGGAAATAGAGCACTAAAGTGAAAATAGGACTCTCTGGAAATTTGTGCTGTGATAGACTGTATTAAAATGAAGATAGATGGAGCAGAGGAAACAACCACTTTTTGTCATGATTGTGGAAAGATGACAAGATTATTTATGGTGAATGACGTTTTGAAATGCTGTAGATCTCAGAGTGAGATATTGATCATGATATGCACTATCACCAGGAATAAATGTTACCGATTTCTATATTAATGTTATTTTTTCCCCAGAAAGATGTTTGAAAGAACATATTACTTTGATATTGATGGTGTCTGAAATTCCTGGATGAGATTGCTAGCAACCTTCTTCACCAAATATTTGCTGAACCAGTAAAAAGTGTTATTACTCCAGGTTCAGTTTTTGGTATTGAGATATTAGAGAAGAATGAGCTTTGGTAACAGATTCTAAATGAAGTAATCACAAACAGATTCAATTTAAGTGAAATGGTAAGAAACAGTGAAAAGACTATCATTAAAACTGATCACTCAGGTAAAGGAACTAGATGGAAGAAATGCTCCAGACTTGGAGTTTGGGAATTGGAAGGTGTAAACAGTGGAATTTCTGTACAAATAAGTGCTGAAGGTCTCAGGAATCTGTATTTCCTAAAAAAGAAGCAAAAAGCCTGCAGGAAAGGATTTGCCAAAATACGAGAAAACTGCCTTCTCAAGAAGCATATAAAACGCTGTAATAGAAAAAAACCCGTCAGTTATACTTAAGTTTTAATTTTTTTTTACTTACTCTAAGTTTTACTTAAAGATAATATTAACCAAAAAAGCATTTTTTTAGAGATCTGAAACTTAGGGATAAGCCTTCACATGGGAAAGTATTACAGGTCAGTGGAACTAGACCTTGAAAATTGTTATAACTAGTAGCAGAGAGTTATTCAGTGCTAGAAACTAAATGATGAGGTAGAGTGCTGTAAGCAGATAGGGCACAAAATGCAACAGTGTAAAATTATGTGCTGACAATCTAATCACAGTCATTTCAGCTGTAACCTGATGAGTTAGAAATTATGTCTGCAGAGAACAACCTGAGTGACTAGCTAGTTCAGACTCATCTCTGATTGTCAGTGTGATGAGACTGTAAAACCTATAATGCACCCTTGGAATGAATTAGGAAAGGTATTTCTGGAAGAGATGAAGTAAAGTCAAAGTATTTGAAAAGGGTATTGATAAGACTTAAATCTGGAGTACTGCATATAGTTCAGGTTATATTCAGGAAAAATGGATTTCCACCTGGAACGTTACCTGGGAAGGACTACAAAAAAGATAAAGTTAATGGTTGTTCATGACAGGAGATTTAAAGGGCTCAGTTTGTATAGTATTATAAATTAAAGATTGAGAGGCATGTGACAGATACACATAAATATGTCCAAAGATAACCACAAAAGAGGAAGAAGAGCTTTTGTGGTGAAAGGGTAACATTAGCAGAAATCTGAAATAAATGTGTCCTGGAAATTTATGATTGTTAGGAAAAAACCCTAATGAAATGATTAGGGGGGAAAAGCCAAACATCTTAAAGATGTAGATCATTAAGTCTGAAAATCTCTGATATGGTTGTCCATGTCCAGTACACCAACAGAATCCTTAAGGTTGCATGAAGATGACTCTTGATGTGTATGTTAGGAGGATAGAATTTACTTAGTATTTTTCACAATATCATTTATTCAAATAGAAATGGGGTGTTTCCTTAACCCCCAAAAGGTTAAAATACCAGGCATTTTGACCCTATTAACTCTTTTTACTTTTGGTAGTGTTGCACCCTTGGGATACATTCCCGAAACTGCTCCTCATTCTGTTAACTCTATACTGCTTTTGCGGCTATTTCTTCTCTCAAATACACTATAGTCTGTAACCAGCAGTATAGCTCAGTTCAGGGTTTTTTTCTCTGCTTATCACCTTTCATAATGTTTGACTTGAGTCCAGTATCTGAACAGTGGAGAACAGTTCTAGACTGACATAGAGACAAAGAAACCCACTCTTTCTTGTCAAGCTGTAACAAATTACCTAACCACACACTGTAGAACCTATGTTGTGCATAAACAGTATGTTTCTAGCTTGCATATACCTCATTCCATTGATTTAAGTAAAAATGGTGCACTGACATGCTGAAAGGATCCCTCGTGTTTCACAGGAAATATTTATTTTCCAGTCACAATACCCTCTCATATTCATCAAACACAAAAGAAACATGGAGGGGAAAAGCAATTTGTTCTGTTGTTGTTTTAGTATATTGGCTGCAGTGTGATGTTTGAGCAACTGCATTCAGTGTGTTTCTTCATATCAAAGGGTTCCAGTTCTAACTGAAGGAACACAAGCAAAAATGATAGCCTAATTATTTCTTTCTCTTCAGGAGAAACTGAGACACTCAATCTGTACAATGAAATTTATACCAAATAAGAACCAACAGGAGAAAATTATTGAGACTGCAATTCTCCCTAGATATCAGAGCAGTTTTAGGTATGGATGAGACTTGAGTAAAAAGCTGGGCTAGGATCAGATTCAGGATTGTTATAGAAGCTTATACCTGTAGAATACAATTCCTTAGCTGGAGCCTATCATAAAGACTTTATCCCAAATGTGACAAAATTCCTATCTTAGAAAGCACACCCTTTTGTTACGTGGATTATTGTTTTGTCCAACTGTTTTTGCAGTGCTCAAGAAATGTGTAGGCCTCTCCTTTTACTGGTTCCATAGGAGCTCAAATTAAACATTCCATGGGATCAAACCTGTGGTTTCAATCAGCCAATTCACTTTTATGAAAAATGTTGCTCAGTATTTTGCCTTACCCTGGATCTTTCTCAGAAGTGGTGATTAACCAACATTTATGAAAATGGTCACTTAAAATTTTGTATTTACAGTTTATTTCTCTCCAAAATACAGCTAAAAATCACTGGCCAAATCTTTTTCAAGTGTCAGTGCCACTAAACTCAAAGGAAAAGTTTTATTTGGCTACTAGGCAACAAGCCACCTCTCATTGTTTCTGGACTACAACAGCAAAAAGCTTAGCAGATTTGGCAAACCCTATGTACTCTTTCCCAGGAAGCTCATGAAAAAAGATAAAATTACAACAAATTTGGAAATAGATAAGTATGAAATCTTCCCTTATTGACACAGATGGTGAAAGCCTAAGTAATGGAAAGAGGTTTTATGTACAGTTTTGTGAAAGTCCTTCTAATGCAAAATCCTGATTTTTTCTAATTTTTGTGTTCAGTGACATGGCTGGTTCACTGTCTCCAATTTTAAAGATTGCACAATGCAGGATCAGAGAGTTAAGCAGATCAACTCTATGTGCAGAAAAGTAGGAGAAGTTTTGCTGCAGAATTGCTCCAAATTGCTCCTGGTTGGCTTTTAAGCTTGGTGTGTCAGAGGCTGAAAACCACCTGCATTCAGAGGCATATAGCAAAGCAGAGAGTTTGAAATGTTAACCCACGGTACATAAACAAGTTGCCATTGTTGGAGTCCTCTGTTCTTCAGTGGGAATAATCATTATGGCATAAACACAGAAAGGCAGAGAATGTCTGCTTGAATGCCAAGAGAATTTGCTGTGAATACTGGTTTCATAAAGGAGAACCTGTCAATTCAGAGTGCCAGAAAGCTGTCTACTGTGCTACACCAAAGGGTAGTGCAATGTCTAGAACAGGCTACTGTCTTTCCAACATGGATTTTGAAGCGAGGATGGGATTGCCTTGCCTTTACTATGTAAATACTGCTTTTTCTCAGAATGCTCCTTTGAAATTACTGAACTAACAAAAGGTAAGAAGCTTTCAATTAATCTGTGAGCATTCAAGTAATTATAGCAGGATGTTAATTAAATAATGGATACGGATTCCTTATATCAGGAAGACATTAAGTAATGAAACGAAATCCTTTTGCAGGGAACAATACCTGCTAGCAGTTGTGATTCTGTGCCAGCCTTGTGATACAGTAAACAAAGAAACAAAACCAACAAAAAAAAGGTAAAAACATATATTTATAACATCTCTGAGACTGTGTGGGCATCCTGCATGAAAAAATATCAGCAGATTAATGTGGATGTTTTTCAAGCTAATTAAATTGAAGTGCGTCATTTCTCACCATGAGGGGCTAATTACAGAACGGAAGAGTTGGATAGAAAAGAAGTACTCAGTGCTGTAAGGACAATCAATACAACTAAAACAGTTTCAGTACTAGTCCTGGATCCTAAGATACGTTTAAATAAATAGTAAGATTCCATATAAGGAAACATAAATCACTGCCACTACATGCAAATTGGTAGTTACTTATAGCCACACACCATTCAAAGTACTGAAGCTGACTCAGTGTAGGAATCTCTAGGTATGGATGAGTGGTGGGCAGCTTTTGACTTTTAATATTTTTGAGATCTGATAAATATTTCAGCAATGTCAGTTTGTGTTTTGGAAGACCGTGATATTACAATTCTTTACAAAATAAGTTCTAGTCTCCACTTAAAAGAGATTGTTCTGCAGTACAAAGCCACAGTTCTGAGGTGACTTTATTAAATATTTGGGACCCATGGGATATTTTAGTGACATGGATATTTTAGATGGAGTATAATCATCATGCATTTTCAAAACTAATCAAGAATCCAAAAATACTAATGTTTCTCCATGAATCTCATGGGAGTTTACTCACAAAAGAACAGATTTAGGGCCAGCAGAAATCCATTGCTCTTTAGATGATTTGATGATTTTTCTTTCATATACTAGTCGATATATCATACTCTTTCTACAACTGTTGCATGAATACAGCTGATTTCAAGTCTGTGTGGGAAGATGTGTTGCTGTTCAAGCTGATGTGTATGCCATGTCAGGAAGAACTCTCCCTCCCACGAACAGCAAGGTATTTAAAGCTCTCTCACTATGATAACATACAGTCTACTCCACAGGAAAAAGCACTGTTGACTAAGTGCATCCAATATTGATAGCTATGCCTACAGGAATTTCAGCTGCAGCCCTTACTGATATTTACTGAAAAAACTGATAGGAAAATTATCCAACCTATGGCATCAATATGGTAAATATACCAGCGATATTGTATATTAACATACCTTCCAGACCTACTGAGTTTAACACAGTCTGGACTATCTGTTGCAGCCTTTTAGGAACATCCATGAGTGTATGGCATTCCTTGGTACATCTCCTTGCACATACAAAAAGCCATGTTAGCAGTTCAGGATTAATACTGAATCTTCCTAAGCATGCACAATATATTATGTTTTCTTTTTGCAGAGCTCTGCTCTTATTTAGCAATCTGTCAAACAGCTGCTTTTGAAAATGTAAAGAATGTGTAAAGAATATAGAAACTTCTTTTCATAAAGAAATGTGTCACAGGGAGGCATATCCACATCAATGATTTCCTTTCTAGCACAGTGTGGAAACAGTAAACATCTGTGTACTCTGCCTTCTACCAACAAAACTTATGTCTCTGAATGTTAGGTCAAGGCTTTGTCTGTTAAGAGACTTTTCTTTTCTTTTGTTTTCATCTTGTAACTCATCTATTGATATTTTACCAGTTGAGATGAAACAGAGTGTGGGAAAACAAGCATCCTTTAAGCTTCCACCTAGGCAGGAGACTTTCAAAGTTCATTTTTCCTTTATTAAAAGCCAAACATTCAACAATAAAGATACAATCTAATAGCTGGTTACAATTTGTTCTGAAGGAGATAATCAAGTATAAAGTCAAAATGGAGGTGTAAATATAACACGTTTTTTACAGAACAAGACTAGACTGCTAGTCCAATCTACATCTCATTTTATTTTCAGGTGTTTTAGAAGTATTTAGTGATATACAGATGAACAGCTATTGGTAGTCATTTGCCATATTCAAAGAGATTTCAATTCTTGTGGTCTCATTTTAAAACAGATTGATTGTACCTTCTTGTTGCAGTTCTTTAGGTATTGGAAGAAAATGGAGGAGACTGAAAGAGACCTACCAGCTGAGTGGTCAGCTGTGTCTGAGAGTCTATACACATGGTCTTCACACAATGAAGTGTCTTAAATTAGGTTGCAATTGCAGTGATCTGAAAAATGATAGCTGATATGTCTTGGCTAATAACTTCAGACCTTGGAGACTCCATTGTTTGCAATCACTCATCCAGAGCCTAGTTTATAGCTTCTGGTCGTAGGAGCTAGACACCAAAATTTGTTGAGGTGAAATAGATACTGGTAACAGACACAGCTTTAGATACATGGAAAACCCCAAGGTAAACATTAAGGTGCTAGAGTTAATGTGAATTAAAGTTCCAGAATTTTTATGGGCCTAAGAACTGTTGTGGATTTTGCTCTTATCCTCTCAGTCTTAGGTCTTATGAAAAAGGGATAGTGTTACTACATATTAAAAAATGTTTTCACTGTGATGTATTCTGTGCTGTAGTAATTTTGCTCACCTAAAAACCAGAATTTATCTAGAAAGATAAGAATTCAGCATATGTTAAATTATGAGAATTGGAAAAACATGAATTGTCAATTAAAAAATCACTCTGTACATATACGTGACAAAACAATTGTGGCCATGTTTGACACCGTCCTGCACGACTTTCTTGTCTCCAAATCAAAGAGATATGGATTTTATGGTGTTAAAATTATGTTTTTAACACCATTTATATCTTAACTGGGGCAGAGACACCTCTGCCCCAGTTAAGGTATAAATGAGACCATATGCTGAAGTCAGTAGCACAGATTTTTATTTAACAGTACATTGAGGTAGAGAGAGAGATAGGGAAAAGAGAGAGCAGTGGGGGAGGTCTCAACATCCTGGGCTGCATCAAAAGAGGTGAGACCAGCAGGTCAAGGGAGGGGATTCTGCCCCTCTGCTCTGCTCTCATGAGAACCCACCTGGAGTGCTGCCTCCAGCTCTGGTGTCCCCAACATAAGAAGGACATGGAACTCTTGGAGAAAGTCCAGAGGAGGCCAGGAAATTGATAAGAGGACTGGAAAGACAGGCTGAGAAAACTGGGGCCCTTCATCCTGGAGCCTGTGTGGAGACTTCACAGCAACCTCACAGTATCTGAAGGGGCCCACAGGGAAGCTGGAGGGCAACACTTCATAAGGAACTGTAGTGATAGGACAAGGACTAATGGGTACAAACTGAAAGAGGGGAAATTTTAGGATGGATATTAAGAAGAAATTTACTATGAGGGTGGTGAGGCACTGGAGCAAGTTGCCTAGGGAAGTTGTGGATGCCTCATCCCTGGCAGTGTCCAAGACAAGGTTGGATGGGGCTCTGAGATGGGATGCTGGGACTGGGTGATCTTCAAGGCCCATTCCACCCCCTTAACATTCTAGATTCTATGTTACATATATGTTTTAGGTAAATTTGTTTCATATATGACCTTCATATATCATGAAGACATTTAAGCTATATAACTTCCCCTAACAGTGCTTGTCCCTCTTGTCTTATAAGCCTTCTCTTTTGTGTTGTCAGATGATTATTATAAAGCCTCCAACATAAAAAAAATCTCTAGGAGTTTGTCAGTGGTCATGCTCAGCTGGGAAGTACATTAAATTTGCAATGATGCTATGAAAAAGCATATAATATGCTTTATGAAAGGTCATAATTTGATAGAAACAGAAGAAAACACTTCAATAGGGAAATATGTTATAAATTAAATCACCTAACACCAACTACATTAACTAAATAAGCATTTTGATCCATTTGCCATTTCTTGCTTTACTTTCATATTTTACTTTTCCTTTCATGGAAAATTCAAGTCTCTATGTCAGTTTGATTTTATTTTATGCTCGTTCTGCAAAATAAAAATTACAGAGATAAAAAATGAATGGTGAAAAATATAGTACCAGAGAAATCAAAGTAGCTCTGCTATCTGTTTACCAATTGCATGGTCTGTTTTGTGATGAGCCATAGATGTAAGTTTCCTGTGTTTAGTAAAGAGGTAACTAGAATTTGTTCTACATAAGTTTCACTTGAGTGAGTTGCAAAACTGAGTGTTGTAAAAGCTGCTTTGGAAGTCACTAGAAGCAGATCATATTCATGTTTCCTAATATTAGCAGTAGAGCATAGGTTTTTACATTAATAAATGTCTTCTGGAGAAATTTATTTCCCTTGATTGACATATAGGGAAAGTAAACCATAAGTATTGGCAGTCAAGTTTGATACCAATTTTTCACCAAAATGCAAAGATAGGATAGTATAAATCAAAATGTAGGGTGGGTAACATAAAACACATTATGGTGGATATTGTACATTTTTTCTATTGCATCTAGAGTGTATCTCCTGTATCACATTTACTTAAATACATAGCTATGGATATAATATGTTTTACAAACCCTTTCTAATCATTTGCTGTATGGTGCTGTACACTGGTTTGCTTAGCAAATAGAATAGAACCAAATGTTGAACAATTAATTAGCCTGTGTCTAATGTGACCTTTTCCTAAACACATTAACTAGAATTAAGAGGGCTAATATATATGTTATAAAGTTCTACTGTAAAAAACAAATGTAGGTATGCATATAAATGATATATGTATTAACATATATAATTTTTATTCTGTCATCTTTGTTAAAAATAATTTTATTGTATAGCAATAAAATTTCATTTTTATGTTACTTTTTGTTATACAAATTAAACTTTTAAAATACAAAAAATAGTATAACAAAACATTAAGAGTTATAAACCACTTGATTACATTTGAACTTTAATTTCACCTCTACTGCACAAAATAATTACACATAAAGCTTTCGACTGTTTTTACACAGAAAAAGATGTGCAACAGTACAGATGCCTTGGAGTACAGAAACTTGGAGAACAGCTTTTATTCCCATTAGCAAAGTCTCTATTAAAAGGGCAAAATGTTTGTTTCCTATTGTGTCATGAAGAGTAAATAAAACTAAATTAAACTTGAATCTATGAATTTCTGAATGAAATGAGATGGACTTTGAAGTATGGGTTTACATTTGGAATTTATGGTACAATTCTATATGCAATTACATGTGGCATTCCTATCATTTTAACAGAAAGTTTGTAGACTTGTGGTTGTTAACTGTAGTGTCACATTTACTACTCTGTTTCTTTTTTCCTTCTTTTTTTTAAAGTCTATCTATCTATCTATCTATCTATCTATCTATCTATCAATCATGTTTTCTTAGTGTGCTGTTAACTCATTTAAAGTGAAGATTCATCATATTTAAGTTGTTCCCTTCTTACCCTATAGAAGGTATAATTTTGAGTAACAGATCAAGCAGCTGGAGGAAACAGAAGAGAAATACAGTACAGAAAACCAGCAACTATCTCTTGAAATTGATAGACAGTCAAGTAATAAAATCAATTAAATTAGGTAAAAAAAGAAAAAAAAAATTATGGGTGCATCTCTATTTGTAAGATTCTATGAAAACTGTAAAACTGCAATGATGGAACAATACAGTAACTTTTAGCTAGAGAACACAACTTAAGGTCTAGTTCCACATATTAATAATGCACTTGAAAAATTTTCAGTCATGCACTCTTAAATTTAATGCATTCCTACCATATTTTTCTGCAACAATTGCTTACTGCTAGGAGACTTTGTTCTGTGTGGTCTCCTTTGAAAAAATATATAGAAAATGCACTGTTCTTTCATTACTTCAAACGTGGGCCTATTTTTCTCAATGAAACAGGTCTTTTAAACTATATGGTGTACTTTAAGTAATGTGGTGAGCCTCACAGACTATGTTTCCTAGATCTCTGACTGAGGAATTCACTCACCAGATCCACTGCAGAAAGGTGTGGGGCGCTAGGCCAATTTTCAGGGCTGAATCTCTGCCGTGAAATAATTTGACTTTATACTTGATTATCTCCTTCAGAACGAATTGTAATCAGCTATTGGGGTGGTCTTGGGGCCCAAGGTGATTTTCTGCTTGGAAAAATGCATATCACAAGATGTTATTGTTCCTAAAATTAATTTAAGGCCATGTATAGCTATCCAAGAGAACGAGATAAAGGTATATGTGATTTGTACCTTTAGAAACTTAAAGCACCTTGCTTGTTGGTTGACTTTGTGTAACAGGAAGCTAAATAATAATTTCCTACCATAAAGTCTCCTTATAATTCAACTCCAAACCATAGTTTTAACTTTTTTTTTTGCACTTGTTTTTGTTACATCCTGTTATTTGCAAGGCTTTAACTTCCAAGGAATTCTGTTTGTGAAACATGGAATGGATTTGGTTACTAAATCATTATTGTATGTCTTTCACTTGCAACATTCATTCTCACAGTCTAGGTAACTGAAGGCAGTAGCACTAGTCTACTAGTTTTTGATGTCTCAGAAATGTCTTAAATTGTTAATGATTTCTGTTACACGTTATTCTGAGGGTTATAGTTGCTTCAAAATAATCTCCACAAAAATGAACAAATTATTTTTCTTTGTTCATCAATATCTTTTGGAAGACGGTTACATACATTCGGTGCACTGGTAACTCTTACTGTTACTATGAATACAGGAAAGAAATTAAAAGTTTTTGAAGGTTGTGAATCTCCAGATTGCAATAATTTTTCTCTTCCCCTGTGCAAACCCAATACTGTTTTCTAATTCCATAATGTACTTTCAAGTGCAATTTTCAAATATGTTTGTTGTTGCTCTTTAGGAAATATAAATTTGAATGGAAAGAAATAAGTATATTTTACATCACACTTGTGAATTAATTAAGAAAATCACTGATACAAACTCTGTATTTTAAAATAAAGATGGAACAGTGATTACATGAAAACTGATAAAGTGGCATCATTATTTCATGCAGTTACTGAGAAAGAATGTAAAATGTGAAGAAGGCCAAAGGAGACAGACCAAAGAGATGGAAAATCAGCGAGAAAAATAGAACAGTACTTCAGTCTGAGTGAACTTTGGCATAACTTGATTTGTAAAGGGCACAAATTGTAGACTTAGCTTTCCATTTTCTTCAGAGCAGGATACTGTTTCTATGACTTGGTAGAGGCTTGGCCCCCAGTGCAGTCACCTTCCACTGAGGACATTTCTCATGACAGGTTGGACAAATCAAGCCTTGGAGGACCCCTTGTCAGTCAGGCTGGGCTTCTGAGCCAGAGGAATTTACACAGACAAATGACAGGTCATTTCAGGCTGTCTCTTTACAATTTATATTATATTCAGGATTTAGTATTAGCATCTCATCTTTTCTATTTAAGTTTTTAACACTGTTTTCCCTTTTATTTCTCTGCACAGCCTACTGCATTATGTCAATCCTATCCAGAAGGTTCACAATTTGTATTGCAGTAAAAACAACATATAGTAATAAAATAGGATGCAGCTTAAAAAATAAATTCTTCTGTCCTATTTTCTTAGGTTACCTGCTTGAGTGTTTTATTATTTTGATTAACTCTTACTTAAAATTTTGTGTGGACTTCTTATGGGTTGGCAGAGGGAAAAGGTGACTCACGGGAGCCCACAGTGATATTCATGACTTTCTGTATGTATCTATGTAGGCAAAGTTACTGGACAGAACTTCAGAGACGCTTAAAAAAACTTGCCTGCAATAGCTTTAGAACAACACTTAATAAGACTAAGCTGGTTTTCTTTTTTTTTTTTTTTGAGGCACTTGAATTGCAAATCACTGATCCAAGGTCTTATAGCCTTGAAGTTCAAGTCAGATTATCAGCGAATATTAGAACACGCACATGTGAGACGGCCTTTACAAGCTTTAAGATCAAAGAATCACTGTGCAACCTTCAGAATAATATCATTCTGTCACTCAAGCAAGCATTAGAATGCTGGAAAAGTTCAAGCTTTCAAGCAAACTTTAGAACTCCTTTTTCATAAAGTGATTTTGACCATAGAAATCTTGTATGGAAAAAATTAAGTTCCTACCTTCAAAAAAATATATTATACTTCTTTCTAATGAAGAAAAATAAAATCCCCAAATTCACTGTTCTATTTGCTGGATAAATTCTGAAATTAAAATATCTTTTGGTATGTCTGATTTAAACTTGCCTTTCCAGGCTTGGGTTCCATAGCCCCTATGATCTTAGCAGGTGTGCTTTGCATCACTTCTTGTCTAATGCTGAAATGTGGCATACCATACTAAAAAAACCCTAAAACCAACAAGTTTTGAGTTAAAGTGTTGGTAGGTCCTGTAGAACCCATGAGATTACTTGTTTGTTTAATATACAGCAGGTACAGAAATGCTCTGTTAGGTCAGGGTTGTAGAGTTCAATGTATTCTGATGGAGTCTGCTGTCAACATTGTACTGGAATTTTTTTCTGTCCAGACTCATTATATTTTTTCTGTAGAGTTGTGAAAGAAAAGAACATTGGATCATTCACTCTTTGTGGCATCATTACAAATATATTAAATATATATCACAGCTGATGAAGGAATATATTTTCCCTGGTAGAGGAATACTAATGTACGTGGACAGTACTTTTAGGAATACAGGCTAGTTCACTGTACATTAGGCTTTTAACATCTTTGTAGCTTGAATTTTCTCTGAAAACTCATGGTACTGAATATGATTTCACATAAACTGGTGCAGGATTAGAATTATATCAACTCCAGATGCTGTAGATACATTATCATACAGTGTTACCTCAAATGTCAAAGTGTAGAAATTGAATCATTTGGGAATTAATTTCATAAAGTCATACCCTTATGGTCTCATAGAATCATAGAATTTTTTAGGTTGGAAGGGACCTTAAAGATCACCTAATTCCAAGCCCTCTGCCATACGCAGGGATAGAACTCACCAGATCAGGTTCCTTAGGGCCACATCCTGGCCTAGAATACTTCCAAATTTTAACACTTTGATGTTATGGACTCAGTATTTGGAGTTTTAAGTAACCCCACTCCCATTTAATTTATAACACCTTTAAGACTTTTTTCTAATAGAGCCTGCTTTGAATTATTTTCTTATATGAAAAAAGAAGCTTACATATTTGTGGTTTCTCTTAAAACAAATGGAAACACCAGCAAGGGATAACTAAATGTAATAAACCAGGAGCAAGCCTGTAATTTTTATTGGCAAAGCAATTATTCTTTCACGTATTTTATTAATTGCTGACCTATTGTCTTTAGGACTATCTTATGGCTACTAAGTACTCAGAATTAGTGCCAGTGGCTGGCTGAGATTCCAATAGCAATTACTTAATTAGAAGATATTCCTGGATGTATTTCTACCAGTAATAATATTCAAGGAAACTTACTGGTATCATTACCCTCATCCACTCGTCTTTATATTTTTCCTTCAGAGTAGTTTCTGGAGCATAAAACTGTATTGCACTAGTAACGCAAATGCATTCATGGTAATTTCATCCTCTTCCCTTTGTTATCTTTGAGAATAGCAGTAAAAAAATTATAGTCATTGTAAGGTCAAAATGATTTTTTTCAAAACTTTTAATCAAACAATGAAAGATGTAATTTTCTATTGAGTTACTTATACTGTCTATACCATACTTTTCTATAATGAGCTGAATACCTATATTTTATAAACTTTCAAAAAAAAGTGATGTTGGTTGTGCCAATTTCACAAATAAAAACTTTAAAGACTGTATTGTCAGCAATTCTAGACTACATACTGGCCTGTAATTGGTAACTACCTCTTTATTAGGAGGTACACATGGCTGTTGATAGAGAAAAGTTCTCCTTTCTACCAGGAGGAGGAGGAATGATATTCCCAGCTTTTATTCTTTCCTTGTTCCTCGCCCGTGAAAAGTTCTTTTTCTGTTACATCTCTGGAAAACCAAATAGATTGAGAAGGATTTTGAAGTTGAAAATGTAGCTTATCTCTCTTTAAGTGTTCTTAGCTGATGCACTTTCATTTCATTCTTTTGGCATTATTCCAAGAAAACGTGAAGTCGAGGATGCAGCAGTGGCTTGAGTTGCTACCGCCTCAAAAGTAGAGTGCTTGAAATCTTGTCTGGCAGAGGCTGCATTCAGTGTAAAGCAGAGCTACACAAGTAGCCAGCCTTGAAGATTCAGTGGTTGAATGGAAGAGAAGGCAATCTCCCTTTTCCATCTCCAAAATCTACTTTCATGCTAATCCAGATATTGCTGCTTGTTCAGTTTGGAAGGACAAAGAAACATTCTATAATTTTTTTTGTTCTGAATAATATTTTGTACCAAAGGTGGTTACATGCTATAGGAAGAGGGTCACTTGGCACAAAACTTTCCTTAAGTAAGTATACCCCAACAAGTGTAAATAAATTGGACAGACGTATTTTATTATTTTCCATATACATGAAGAGAAAATGAGTATCTACGTGATGTTTAAATGCTTTAGAATCCATTATTTTTTCCTGAACATGGAAATACGGATATTTCAGTTATGATTTGTATTGCTGATAATTTTGTATCTGTAATTTGATAGTTTTGGATGAAGCCAAAACTTGCTTTTGACCAGGGCTGCTAAAAACTTCTGGTCTCAGAGTTTTGCTGTGATCCTGCAAGATAAGGATTCACCTTTTCCATTAAATCAAAGTGCATATACATATTTCAGCAACTTTTAATCTAATTACTGTGATGCAACAGCAAAAAATATGTGCAAGTATCCACACAACAATACATTGACCTTTTCCTATGAGTTGAAATAAATGTAACTTCTGCCTGTACAGCAAAGGTATTCTTCACTTAGCTGAATTTGCTCTTTTAATTTTGGCTTTCAAAGCTAGCCGGGCAAAAAATGCAGAACAGCTCCATAAGAAGAATCGATATCAGTAAAAATGCTGGTCAGATGTCTGCAAGGAATAAATTACATTTATGCACTCAGGTGCTGAAATGGGGACCAAATGCGATTTGATATTTTTGAGGAAAAAATCCACTGTTAATGTAGCTGTAAAACACCACCTTGCTTGGATCCAAAATCTTGCCCTAAACAATATATATTTAAAAAAAAATGTTTTAGAAGGAGGAAGGCTAAGACAGCATGGTAGACTTGAAGAACTTCTTTTTCTGTTTTGGCTTTTTTTTTAATTTTTTTTTTTTTTTTTTTTTTTTAAAGAAGACACCTTATGAAGATTTGGAACTCTGCTTGTCTCTACACCTGTAAAATTAGCATATCCACTTTTGCCCTCATGGAATGATTTAACATTTGGTATGAAACTGTCTTTCTGCATGTTTACTTTGATTTCATCATAGTTGTCATCTGATGAGATCTGTACTCTTGAGTTGGTACATGGATCTTGGTTGCCAAAAGACTGACATATATTTTGGGACTCAAGTTATACTTCTGGTCCAAGAATATTTGGTAACATGTAAAACTATATTTTCCAGGTATTCTTACAATACAGGACAACAATTAGAGCAACAAGAAATACATGGCAGATAAAACAAAATGAAGAAGGGAAGAAAAACAGATCAGTTTTACCTAGCAGAAAAGATTCTACTGATTTACTTTTTTTCTGTGGTAGTTCTATTTTTTTTCTTATTTCACCTGGTTTTGCATTCTGTTGAAATAATAACACGCTGAAATACTGAGATATGCTTTGAATTTTGAAATTCTTTAAATATCTTGTCCTTTATGATTGACCAGTCTAGTGCTGGAAAACAGAATGATGAGTAGGAGGAAATACAGTGGAAGTTGTATGTTTTTATTTATATTCTTGCTTGAAATCAGGACACTTGTCAGAAAAGCTTTGGCTTAGATTTGGAAGCAATCAGAAAAAGGTTATAATTTCTAGCAGTCATATTTATCCTTTGTATTACACAGGATGAAAAAGAAGCTTAAATGTCAGTTTAGAGAAAATTGGAATAAAATTTAGACATCTTATGGTTGCAGACATTTTATTTTTTTTTAGCTGTGGTCTGAAACAGAGGCAGCTCAGAATAAATTAATGAGAGTTGAGGAAATAAAAGAGTGATCCATTAGGATATCAAGTGGAAGACCAAGGAAGTATAATAACACTAAATCTTGCAACACTGACAAATAAAGCCTCTCTGATGGTACAGGAAAAGTTCACAGAACAAGTTATCTTTAAGGAGGAAAACTCTTGTGAGACCCCACCCAGAATACTGTGTCCAGCTCCAGGGCACCTAACACAAGAAAAATATAGACCTCTTGAAACTAATCTGCAGGAGGGCCACAAAAGTGATCAGAAGGCTTCAGAGGGCTATGTACTTTTTAAAGTATGTATTTTAAAGGCACCATATTAACACTTTTGGTGCCTTGGAAAGATTGCCCTGAAGCCCTTCCTTACATAGTTGTGGCACAGTGGCAATGAAACTCCAAGTCTCGGACACCACATTTTAAAGATTGTGAGTTGATCAAATTCTGTGCAACAGAAACCGTCCTGTGGACACAGACAACTCTTGCCACTGCACAGTTTCAGGTTCTTAAAAAAAATTAGCTATTTCATTTGGGTGTGTGACATGGAAGGAACAAGGTCTGAAATGCAATGTAACCAGCATTTTGAATAGGAACATTAACTGACTTTTTTGACTACGTTTATTTTAAAATGTGCTGACACTATCAAAGATGTCATCTCTTGACAAGCTGTGAAGCAATGTGAATGTGTTGATTCCTAACTTCCTATTTATTTGTATTTTACTTTGCTAAGTACAGTGTTATGAATAAGGTGTCTTATTTTTTTAATTACTCACACCAGCAGAGGCTGCTTGATCTTATTTTTATGCAGCTTTTGATGGAAATTTTTGCAAGGGCTAAGCACAGTATTTCTGCTGCTCTAAAAAATGTATGTAAATGTTAACAGCTGAAAGTATCAGCATGACTCTATGCAATATGCTAAGTTGAAGATGAACAAAAATAATCCCTTCCTTGGATTAGAAGAAGAAATGTATAATATCAATCCTTGCAAATATGCACAAAATTTGCCAGCCCATGCACAAAAATGACTTATTGCCACTCCATCATTCTGATTGAAGACAACAAAACCAGTAATATTTTACTTGCTTCAGTCTCTTCTTGGATGAATTGATGAATACATTATTTCATATATTACAATCTACTTAATTTGCCCAATAGGTTTCTGTCATCAAAAGAAGAATGAGTCGCTAAGTTTTTCCTTTAGTCATGGGAGCCTCCAGAGGGTAATATACGCTTTAATTTTCACCTGGCATGACTAAAATCCACTGCTCTGCAATTTCTGTGTATATGGCCACCGCAGAAAAACAAAAATGTAAAAAAAATATCTGGTTCTGCAGTAATTGTCCTGAACACTATTGCTGGTAGTTGTGGCATCTTGTATTTAGCAAATACGAGAGAATATTTAAATGACAGATGTCTTCATGACATAGTGGCAATGAGGACAAGTGAATGAATTGTTCATATACAGGTGTTGGAGGTATGAATATATTTAAGTTTGTGACAAAACTTTGCATCCTTTTAAACAGGCAAAAGTTTCTCTCTATCTGTCTGTCTGCTTTTCTATGCATTGGTACCCTTTACTTCTTTCTAATCTGAGCATCTTTGCAGCCTAGCTATGAACTGAGGTCAAGTGACCAAAGTAATGAAATAAAACTCTGGGGTTTTATTCTGTGTTTTTCTAAACTGCCTGTTTTTCAGGATTATCTTTTGCACTCTGTAGATATTTTAAAACCCTGACAGACAGTCACGGCTAATACTGTATTATATATTATTCATAATTACTTTTTCCATTCCTGCTTTTGAATATGACAAGTGGACATCAATATGCAGGATCCAGCTGAAAAGGGGATGCAGCAGTATGATGCTGCATCCTCTCAGTGGGGGCAAAATCTGTGCTGGATCTGTCAAGAGGTTACAGCTGCCTGGTATCAACAAGCAGAGAACTGCCTAGAATATCTGATTCTTCCAGCTTATCCAGACATGTCTGTATGTCAGAAACAGAGCTGGTATATGACATGATTATTTAAATTTACAAAAAAGATAATAAAGAACTTGCAGAAAAAGCTGCTTTAAAAAATATTTTGCTCAGAAATCTGCATTAAAATGACTTAATTTTGGCGAACTATTAAAACTTATTAAGAGTCAGAATTAAATGTAGTTTTAAGAAGCTTAATCTAATTCTACAACATGTATGCTATGACACAGTATTTCATTTCCTGCTATTTTTTTCCATTGGAGCCTCTACCTGGTGACTGCAATGAACAGTTTTTCAGAATACTACCTCATCAGTGTTTGTCCTATTTATTAACCTTAGAACAGTTTTAATTTCTGTGGTTCTTTCCTTTCGAGCTCATTATTATTCTAGACAAATGGCATTAAATGTAAGGTCAGCCATGTCGGTAAGTGCATTTTTTTAAATATACGTTCACCTGCACTGTTTATCAATGTCACTGGATCTGTTGCACTGGAGTGTAGCTTTGGACCTGATATAACAGCAGTGGTCAGTTTGTCAATGGGCAGTGTTTTTTTTGTATTTGATAATAATAGAATTAGAACAAAATTTAAAGAAATGTCCACTTCAATTCCTATATCTGATAAAATGTGCAGCCATAAACACACACTATTACTGTTTTCTCTTCTCCTGTTCCAATCATCTTCCTTCCCAAACCAATTTCCTTCTCCCAGTCGTGTTGCCTTTGTCTTCTTTCTTCCAGTTTCTATTCTTCAGGCAAAATCTTTACTGCAGCTATACCTGTGTTATCTGCTGTTAAAGGCCCAGTCCTTTCTCTTACTCTATAGATTCTTTTCCTTCCCATTTCATTCCTGTATTCTTGTTAAGCCAACACAGTGCCCCTTAGCTATATCTGCTCTTTTTCCTTAGTTTGCTTGTTCATCCAAATGGGCTTCTTATTGTTGGGTTTTTATTCTACTTTTTTCCTCATTTCCAGTGGAGATCTGAAATTACCCCTGCCAGAATCCATTCATTCTCTATCTAACATCATTGCATGCTCTTTGCCAACCAGTCACACCCTTGTCAGTCTTGTCAACTAAATACTAGATACTTGGCCTGAACCCAGGCTCTCAGCAACCACTGCTTCTCTATGTCCAGCCCAACCTCTTCCCTTTGGAACTAGTTGCAACTTTTTGTACTCAGAGCTCCCAGACCTGGAATCTCAAAGAACCCTGTAGCCACCAGCCTTTGCTTCCTTACATTTTCCCATCCCTCCAGTCCCAGGCTGGACCAGCTGGGTTTGGGAGCACCAGAACCGTTCCCAGTGTTTTGTTCTTTGTGCTAATCTGTCACTCAGCTAAAGGTCACAATTGTTCTACTTCTCTTTCTGCTTCAGTCTTGCCAGATATTTTTCCAAAAGCAACTTCTGTAATAGCAAAGGAACGGAGAATTCCCATTCATAGTCCTTAAGGCCAGTTCTACTGGATTTTGTGAAAGGATCCTAAGAAGGAAATCTCATTTGGATTTGCACTAGACCATGTTCAGTGGTACAGTTCTGTTGTGAACAGAACTTTAATGACAGTAAGAAAGGAAAAGAAAGCACAGGTAGAAAGAGAGAAATTGAAGGATTTCACTACAGAATATGATGAAAAGGTGTGAAAAGCTGTTTTTAAATAACTTATCTGTGGGGTATGCCCAGCCCTTGCCATGGAGGGACGTCTGCTGAGATAAGGAGAGTGCTCAAATCTCCCAGCAGAACTCCCCTGGAAAGGCAACCACTTTTTCAGTTACAGCAAGAAGAAGACAAACCCAGAATCCTCTGGGAAGACCCTATGCAGATCATTTGTAGTCCATTGGCCTTTACCCTCTGACACCCACCCCCTGTATCCCTATAAAAGCTAGCCCTCAGCCCCTGCGAGATGAAGATGCTCCTCCCTGGCTCCCCTTCGCCAGAGTATGGATCAATAAAGCTGCCTCGTGCGGAACAGCTACTGAGCCTCTCGTCTCTTTCTGGTCTGGCCTAGAGGCTGCCCTGCAGAGCTGAGCTGAAATCACGAGCTGACAATCACTAAAGAGCTGACAGCTTCTGCACGGGCCCTCCTAGCCAGCAGCTGAGGGAAGACACTGGGCCTTGAGAAGGCGATTCCTTTCGGGACCATCTCTCCGGACCGGTCACAGCTTCCTCGGTCAGAGCTACTGACCCCTCACCAGCTGTCATACTTATCCACTTTTCTAAATACCGATTCTTTTTTGTAAGAATGATTAAAAGCATAATTCCTTCCACTAAGGCCAATGCACTGCCAAACTCCACATCCATCCTTCAAAGTACTAGAGCCACCGTGATTTCTGAGTAAAGTATATTGCTTATTTACAGAAATAAAATTTATTTCTGAATTTGTCTAGAAGAAAAGATAAAAAATGAGTTTCCACTCAATGTTTCATCTCAATTAATTTCAATTTGGCAAGGACAAGTTGTTATAAACAATTAAAATTAGATTTATATTATGGAATCTGGTTTACCCATTACTTTTGCCACACTCTGCTTCTTGCTTGCTGCCTTTAGAGGCTAGGACACCCTCCTTATTTTGCTGCCATGCTAGCTGAAAATGTAGACAATTGCTGGCAGACTGAAGAGACGTGACTCCAAAACTCAGGCAAACAAAATGTCACATGAGAGCATATTTTTTCACCACCAAAAATATGTTTAGAAAAATGAATGAATTTGACCATGTTGCTCAAATAATTACTTTCAACTCCAATCCTTTAATTTATCTTAAAAATCATTGTTATCATGTCTGAGAACCATGACAGTTTTCATCAGTTCACCTTCCTGAAGGTCAAGGCTTAAAACAACTGTCCTGCCTTTCTAACCCAGTAATCAGTTTCTGCCTTGAGGTAGTTTTTTCTGCAATCAACACCACAAAATGTACAATTTAAAATGTTTGACACTGGCTGATTTTGTCCTTTGTTTTACCGAAGAAGCTGGTTACATCACATAATTCAGTTTTATATAGAAAGACTACAGTTTTACAGCATATTAAATTAAATTGAAACCCATGCAGAAATTGCACATGCTGCTTTTTGAAGAAACAGCCAACTAGAGTGTATCACATAAAATAGATTATGACTTTTTTCCTAGCATTCTAAGACAAATATTTTTTAATTCAGTTTGGAGTAAGCACCTCCTTAAAACACTGGGATTACCACTGGAACTTTCATGTCGCAGCAAAAAGACAGATAAGGAGCTTTGAAACATTATTTTAAGGGGACCAGTAAAATCTCTTTAGTAGATAAATATTCTACAGTCAAAGAGAATAAAACCCAAATGATTTGGTTTTCTCTTTCTACCTTATGTGGTATTTTTTCATCCATTTGTTTTTCTGTGTTGTATCAATAGGTAGTAGAAACAGCAGCTGTTTTACAACAACTATGCTACCGTAAACAACACAGTAGATGTTGTTTACGCAGTGGCATACCTGGTTTCAAGGAACAGTACAAGGAGAGTTAATTTTTCTAGTCTTTGAAAGAAAGAAAAAAGAAGGGGAAAGAGTAGGGAGAAGCGGAGAGAGGAGAGGAAAGACATAAACCAAGAAGACAGATCTGGAAAAAAGATTTAGATATTTAAATATCCCATCAGAAAACAAAGTTAAATCCCTCTTGTGAAACCCTGATTAGCTGTCTAATCCTATCTAACAGAGTATCCCTTACGCCATGTGGAGGATTTAAGTTTGTTACCTGTCTTGGAAACTCAGAAATATGAGAAGAAATGCCTTGAAGACTCAATGTGGTCTATATACATGGCTCAAGTTGTATGTCTGTCCAAAAGATTGCAGCCATCCTGCATGCAGCTGGGGTCGGAGGCGAGGAACAAATTTGCTTTACAGAAAAGAAACATGGGGCTAGAAAAAAACCTCCAAAGTGCAAAGGCAGCTTGCAGGGAACTGTGAGAGGATCAACAGGTTCATAGCCTGCCTGTTCCCAGATGAGGGGAAAGCTGGTGGAATCATAGAAGGAATAAATTAATCTACCTGGAGTAAATAAAAGCCCATGAGTCCAGGTACTGGCAGTAGTTCACGGAATCTTAGATTTGTTGCTTTCTACCGTCTCTCAAAATTGGGCTTTGGGAAAGGGGCCTTAGTGTAGGTTGCAGTATCAACTTTTGCTAGTGATGTGCCTTTGCACCTCCACTGCTGAGCATTTATTTATCTTCCCTCAGGCTACAGTAATGATACCTGAAGTCCCAGTTAGGTTAAGTTTGTGATACTACTCTGTGTCTGTATCTGTATCTCTGCTAAGTATACTTTAGTGAACGAAGTATTTTCAGTCCTTCACAAGGAGTAAGATCCATAGAAGAGAAGAAGAAAGAGGAAAGCTGATGTTTTATAGCCAGTCATATGAAACTCGTTAGATGCATTTTTAAGTTCCTGATTAAATCATGACTATGAGTTGGTAATCTGAGTTTGAGTTGAGGTTTTAATTTTTAGAAGTCATTTGCTGAAACACTTATTTCTTTTGGAAAGCCTGCTGGTTTTAACTGATCCATTCTTTCATAAATCACAGATGATAAAAACAGACAAAACTGTGCTGTGATCAGTGAATGGAGAGTTTTGCTTTGCTTGTGTTGTGGAAGACATTTATGCTAATGGAAACGATTGCACGACTCTGTTATAGCCATGCATTTCAGCCTTGTTTTGATCAAGGTTGTGTCAGCAATTCTGGTTAGAACACACGTAAGATGCTCTAATTTAGCAGAAGGTAAAAGACTGCTCTAGCTTCAAATCTGGCTCTATGCCTGGGAGCAATATTTTAAACCAAATTCACAGCAATGTCATCAGCTACTTTACTGTCCTTTTTTTTTTTTTTTTTTGGGGGGGGAAATAAATTAGTCTGCATCAATTCATGCAAGAAGCTTAGTTTACTAACCCAGTCGACCTAGAATATCGTAAGACAGTTCACTAAATTCTCAATCTGAATTGGCTACTACTTTCCAACCAGTCATAGTGCTACTTGTACCTGTGTCTGCTTCAGTCAAAAAGCACTTTGCAATTATTTGGAAGGGAGAAGGAGCAGAACACTGTCTTTTATGAAATGTGTGGTTATTTAGGCATTCTTAGCCATTCTTACTATATTAAGTACTGAGAATAAGAAAAATAAATGTTCATTGCAGTTCTCTCAACCTTGATATATTTGAAATGATTTTATTAAATTTCGGAACTATTGATAGTTTAACACGTGGAAGAGATTTCTGTGATTTTCTCATGTGTTTTGAAATCTACACCTATACAAAAGCCCAGTGTTTTCACATGATGCAGAGTATTGAAACAGTAAAAATTCACTTCCCTGACTGAAATTTATTAAAAAATTTTCAAGTGTTAATTTTGTCCCAGAATGCTCTATATGGGATCCTATATTGTTTATTCTTCTCTAACATAAAGGAAACACAAATATTCAGTTTCATACCTTGGCTAATTTGAGGAGAAAGCTCAAAATACCACACAGGTAACAGTCATACTTCAAATCAATGAGGTATAAACATTTATCAATAGAGAATCGCAGTCATATCTCTGGATAAGGCATTTTGTATCTTTCATTATTCCTTGCTTACTGTTACATGTGAAATATATTCCATGATTATGCCTTTAATATTCTCTGGCAATAATAGTCATCAGCTTTGTGAGTGAAGCTATGTGCATGTTTAAATCAGTGAAAATTCAGAGGTTAAGAGTCTATTAGCTTTCTTCATATTTTGGAGCATCCCTATCACACCTTTGGATAGTGATAAAGTAACAAAAAATTAGATTAGATAGTAGAAGTATCTTAAATCACTCTGTGATTTAGAATGGATTAAAGAAGAATCGTCTGGTTTTGAAGAGCACAGGAAAGATTGTGCTGTATAGGATGCTATTTTGTTTATACACAAAATTTTTATGTGCTATATGAAGACAAATATTAATAATATTATA
The DNA here is from genome assembly GCF_020740725.1 of Corvus hawaiiensis. Taxonomy (NCBI): domain Eukaryota; kingdom Metazoa; phylum Chordata; class Aves; order Passeriformes; family Corvidae; genus Corvus; species Corvus hawaiiensis. The sequence continues at coordinate 37,706,531 of NC_063255.1, read as the reverse complement.
AATATAATTAGCATATTTATTTTCTAATCACAGAGGGCAATAAAAGTAATACCTAGATTTGCTGCATTTTTTCAGTTTCCTTGGTGAAAAGAAACCAAGGATCAACTGTTCTGAATCTGAAGGAAAGCTAAACCACAATTTTCCCTATGATCCAATTAATGACAAAAGGGATGAATATCTGTCTTTCACAGTTTCTGTTTCAGCACTTATACTGCAAGGGAAAAGTGGAGGAGTAGGATGTTAAGTGTCATGATGCATTGACCTGTTCAATTGCATGGTTAGCTGGCACTGCATCTCTTTACCTGTTTACAGGTATCGGGTATAGAGTATAGGTACTCAAATATTAGGAAGGAGTACAATGACAAGCCAATCAAATCACAAATAAGTGAAAAGGCTAAGGTACTTTCCTATTATGATATTCTGATTTGCTTGACATGATACTGTTAGGAATTATATTTTTAATGATTTCTCTACCGGACAAAGACAGTGAAGAGAACAGAAAATTACATTTGACTCCTCTATTGTCCTGGCAAAGTCTGTAACAAGCATACATTATATAGTATAACCATTCTTACAATTTCAGAACTGTAATCTACTGATCTTCCCTGCTTGTCACATCCAATATGTTGCAAGGCATGTTTTACACAAGACCACATTTCTATTCAGTGGTAGCCTAAAGTTGACTGAGATTATAGCTAAATTCCCTTTCTAATGACTGTGCAGAGCTAGAAAGATGCTGTTGTATCATCTGTCTAGAGGCTATACAATTACCTAAGTGGAGAAAAGAAAATTGGTTTATGAAACAATTATGTATTTTTCACTTTCAAGTTCTTTTCAAGAGCATTCAGATTAACATGAGACTATGATTTAGAATTATAAAAAGAAGTAAGAACAAGAAAATAATTGAGATTCAATTAAGCAATTCTACCCAGAGCTGCTATTTTATTTCAGTCACAGGTGTAGCAAGAATATGTGTAGAATAAAGATGTAGTCAGAAAAAACTTTGTTAGAATGTTAGCCACTGCAAAACTCTTCTACTAAAATCATAACACTTTGCAGAAGCCATATCTACTCACAGACGAAAAAACAAAAGCTAGCAATGTCTGAAAAACTGAAATTCATTTTCAAATCCAAATATGGCATTTCTAACTTGATCTTTTGTATTTTTTGTTATTTAACGGAATAAAATTAAAGGGTAACAGCAGATAAACCAGGACAAAAAATAGCTTTAACAAAAATCTGACTTCCCCTTTTTCTTTCACCCTGAATTGTTTCATTCTTATTTGAAATTAAATTGGATTTTGTAAGTCTGCTTATCAGTAAAATAACTCAGGAAGCAGTTGGGAGAGCTGTAGGAAGAAGTAGGTAAGTAAAGAACAATCTGGATCATGCTTAGACATGAATAAAAAAATAAATTAACTAATCACAGAAATCAGGGATTTGAATAAAGCTCCCACCCGTGTTTCCAGTTCACTGTCAAGATTGAGGCAGTGGCAGATGCACCTTGGCAAACAGCCACGTGGCTTGGCAAGAAGAATGTACTGTACAGTAGATCTTACAGTAGCTGATGCATCATAAAATAGAAGTGGTTTTGGACACTGGCTTCATAACTTGTTGAGGACAGCCTGAAAGCTAATTAATGGAGGAAAACAAAAAGGAGCACACAAAGGGTGAACTGAACTGTCTGCACATGGGCCAGAAATCAGCAGGAGAGAGCTAGTGTCTCCTTATGTACTTAAGTAAAGGCTATTTAGAGAAGATACTTGATGACATCTGTTTCTCTACTTATCGGCTGTTACAGGGAAGGACTGGTTGATGGAAGTAATAAACTGGCATTGAAGATGTTTTAGATGAGGCTGGAAACATTGTTGCAATGCGACATTAACAACTTGCTTTTACTTATGTGATTCCTAAGTAGGAAAAACATGGATTAAAAAACAAGCCTGTTAGCTTCTTTTTCTATTCCAATAATAACACAGACTTGCACCCACTAGCATGTACCCTATTTGTACAGGAATTGAACTACTTTTCTGCACTGTAGTATGCGAGGCTGTCATGTCTGAACAATGGAGTTGTTGCAAACCAGTGATCAAATCTCCTTTTCTGCTGCTTAACTTAAAGGTGGGTGGGAAGGTAATGGGGTATTATTGGGAAAGGACAGAAATAGCTATTTTCCCTTTTCTTTGTTGTGGACCTAATATAGGGTTATACAGTAACCAATTTCAAGTCCTGCATAGTCGTGTGGTCTCTTACTAAGTTATTCTAAATACTAATAGATTGAGATTCCTTTTCATATATGCAGTGCCAAACTGGGAAGTGTAGAAGCCACCATTGCTTGCCTTCAATGTAAAGCAAACAGAACAAGGTTAGCTGGGAATTAAAATGAAGCTTAGTTTGGAGACTGTTCACACCTAGTTTTGAGCCTCCCCTTTTCCTGGATTATATGGCAGCCAAATCTACCAATAGTAATCACCTGAGAGGAATTAATAAGTACCTCTGCCTCATGCCTTGATTTTTAGCTTGAGTTGGGACTAACATAAGCTATCCATACAAATGGATAAGAGAAAATGAAGTGCTTAAGGCCTCACCGAGATTCTGTAAAGAGAACTCATCAGAAAACATTCACGGATGCAACAACTGCTTTATTATAGAGCCAGAAATTGTGAGGGAGAATCAGAGCCACTGTTGCAACCCATGTGTCACCATAGCAACTGATATTACAACAACTCGGATAGAAGCCCAGATTTTCTATTCAATGATGAAAACTTGGTCTTCCCACAAAGTGCTTTCCCCTAGCACGAATCTCTCTGCTCAATAGAATAAAGAGGAAGGAAATTAATCACAGAAAAGGAAAAGGGTACATTGAAAGAGGAGAAAGTAAAAGCAGAAAATAAAGTAACAGGACCAGAAGGTGCATGCTTTGTCACTGGTCCTTAATAACCCAATTGTAAAACTATGTGTCTACCTGTCATTCCCATTCCATTATACTAGGGTGCAGGACAATCACATTTGAGCCATCTCTTCAACAGGGGCTGCATCTTCCAACTTTTTCATCTACAATGTCATAGGTTCACAGGAAGTAACTAGTGAAAATGGGGGCAGTGGGTGAGGAGTGTATGTCAAGTTGACCCCCCCAACTCCATTACTGCAATAACTACCCTTTCAATATTACTCATTACACTTCTTCAGTTTAGATGGAAAAGATTGTTGACTGAGATATAAACAGAATTCATTCATCAATTACCATCACAGGCAAAGTAATCCCAATTTGGAGCAATTAATTTAATATATTGCCAATGAAAAATTGAGAAGAATAATGAGAAAAAAGGACAAAAACTAAACCACCATTGTCACACCCCATCCTTCTCAGGCTCAATTTCATTTCTATATTCTCCTATCCTCTATTTCCCTGGCTCAGGGAAATGGGAATGGAATCCTTAACAGCTCCTGTCTGTTGCACTTTCCTCCTTTTCCCCTGCTCCAGCGTGGGTCCTCCGCGGGCCACAAATTCTATCAGAAAAGCTGCATTGGTGAAAGTTTCCCACAGGTTGTATCTTCTCGCAGGGCATGCCCACCAGCTTTGGCATAGGGTTCTCCACAGGCTGCAGGTAGATACCTGCTACATCACCGACCTCCCTGGTCTGCCTCACCGTGGTCTTCACCAGGGGCTGCAGGGGAACCTGCTCCAATGCCTGGAGCACCTCCTCTCCTTCCTTCAATAACCTTGGTGTCTGCAGGGTAATCTCTTTCACCTTTTTTCCTCACTCCTCTCTTTCTCACAGCTGCTGTGAAGTGTTTTTATCCCTTCTTAAATATGCTTTCCCACAGGTGCCAACAGCTTGGCTGAGGGCTCAGCTGTGTGCTGCAGTGGGTCTGACAGAGCTGTCCGCACTGGCTGGCAGGTTGTGGCTCTAGCCTCTCCTCACTGAGGCTAGCCCTGCAGTCCCCAGCCTCCAGCACATGTCCAAGGGCACATGATGCATCATCTTACTGGTTCTGAATTAATAACTGCATTTTGTCACTTTACAGGATAAATTCTCCTGAGGCACTGAATGAAAAGATTTACATGTGTCTAGCTAGATGTTTACTCCATTCTTATTGATTAAGAGGTGAATTATCTTATGAAAAAGAGATGTTAGGTTTGTCTGATATCATAAACTCTGACCTCTGACAAAAATAGTGTTGTATTTTAAAACACTTTTTTCTCCATGCCCTTGATTACTATCTTCTTCACAAACTCTTGCAAGACTGCATAGATTTGCATTCAGAGATCTGTAGTTGTCTACCCCTTTTTCTGGTTGTGTGACTAAATACCATGTTTGCTGTTTCACAGTTCTTGGATGCTCCAGAAGAGACAGTTCCATGGCTGTTTTAAATGTCATAACATAGGCTGGGGTTTTTAGCCACCACTATTTTGGAATAGTGGTTATCTGATCCTCTTTCCCTCTCCCCTGCCTCATTCCATCCAGAGCATGGCATAAATTACTTCCAACTCAGCTGTGGACATTTTCATTTTTGTATTTCCTACTAGGCAAATACTTACTGTCATATCTTACCTATTTAATGAAAAGTGACTTTAATTTTTGAGCTTGTATTTAGTCTGTATGTCAGTGTGGACTAGTTTCAGTTTTTCCCTTTGCAGTTTTTTTTGGTGGTTTTTTTTGTTTGTTTTGGTTTGGTTCTGTTTTGTTTTGTGGTGGTTTTCTTTACCATTTCTTGCATGAAAAATAATAAAATTGGGCTGACATAGTTGGAAAGGCTTTTTTATATACATAATTTCCATGTTGTCAGACACTGTCTCCAACAGCATCTATTTCTTCTATATCTCCCTTTTATTGTTTACAAAGGGAGCACTCATCTAGGTAGCCCCTCTTTGCTTAATGGTCCCCTTCCTTTCCTTAGGACACAAACTTCTATATTGTATAAAATTTTGTGCTTCTTTACCTTTAAATGTCTAGAGCTCTCCAGTTCAAGATTAAACTTTTCAGTGTAGTCATTCTGAAAAGATGATTTACTTAATGTAATAAATGATGTACATTTACATATCTTTATGGGACTAAGAATAGTGAAGCCATATGTTTAACTCAAATTTTGTCTAGTTACCTAAAATGAATTCAATCAGTTCAAGATAGCTTGATCTGAGAGTCTTTCTCAAGCTGAGCTTTTGTGAGTTTTTGTGCTAGTTACTGCAATATATCCAAAATATCATCTAGGTGAGTATTTGGTGGAGAAATCTAACAGCTGTCATGCCTGAGACACTTCTGCAGTGGAGAGTGTCTGCATTACACCAGTTACACCACTACCATTTTCTATCACATCAGTTAAGAGAATTCCGACTCCTTATGCTAACCTGAATGTCATGAAGGATATGACTACTTTTATGAATGTATTGGAGTAATGTGTCATAGTTATATGGATCAGGATTAGAGGTTTTTTGACTATCAGAGCAGTGAAATTCTAAAATCGCTTTTAAAAGAAAATATTAAAGATCCTAATCTATCTTAAGATAAAGATAAGAAATTCATGGAAAAACTGCAGGAACAAATAAGCAAGATACTGTGATTAGTAGTAGAATTTGGGAAGTTATTTTTGCCAAATTTGATACATTTGGTTACACTGAAAGCTGCCTTGAAATACTGAAGATGGTCTGAAAGTAACCCTGATCACAACCTGTGGTTACTTGCATTCAGTGAAACTTACATTTTAGTATACTCTCTACTTCTATAGACATAAATTATTTCACGAATAAATCTTTTTAATTCAATTAAATGAAATCATTTAATGAAATTAAATCAATGAAAACATTTTAATTTTATCCTTAGACTTTCATTTACTGCAATTCTCTTTTCTAAGATAATACTAGCATTTGCTTGGTTACATAAATCTATTGCTCATCTTCCAAATTTGACCATTTAGTAAAATAATGCAAGGAGCTACTAAACTTTCAGATATGAAAAAATCCCGTGTCTGAGAGAACATCTCTGCAACACCTTAGTAAGCTTGTCAATAGGTACAGTGATCACAGCACACAGCAAAGAAGTTTATAGTGATCTCTCCTCAGCTAATACAAACAGTCTAGTTTTGATTTGGATCAGTCTGAGCCTACAATATGATTATTACTATAGAAGGAAAAAATCAAAATTGCCAACAGGGATTCTAGGCCAAAGCCTACTGATTATTCAAGTGAAGTGTCTTCTTAATTTCACAGAGAGTAAATAAAACACTCTTCTGTGTCTCTCCAGTGATATTTAAAAAGAAGGAAAAAGCCTCCACCAAATAAGGAAGTAAAAACAGAAGATATAGGAGGCAGATGGCAAATAGCAAAAAAAACCTGAGCAAGTCGAATTGAGCTACAAAATTTCGATAGAGCAAAGAAAGAAGCAGGATCAGTTGCAGAGGTAGAAAAATGGGTAAAGAGAAGTAACATGAAGAAATTTTAATAGCAAAGCTTACGACATTTTAAGCATACAAATGTCTCTCTGAAGATTAACTAAGAGCCTTAACTTCCATGTGGATAGGATCTCTTGAATTACATTTATAGCAAAGTTCTCTTTAAAATAATGATTTCTGAACTTGACAATCCATAGAAAATGAAAAGCAATTTTCCCCCCTCTCCTAATAAAACTAACCAAGAATGTGACCTATAACCTTATAGAATAATCCTAAAGAGTTAAAGGATAAAATTGTGTGTGACTAAGTTTATCCTGACTTCCTCTTCTTCATAAAAATATATTTTTGCCATCTTAAAGATAGTTTTATGATCTTAGTGTTTTCTGACCATCACAGCTGTATTGTTAAAAGTGTATATCAATTTATCAGAGTTTTCTATAACTGCTCTACAGAGATGATTCAACATTCACTTCTTAGGCATAAAACTTAAAAGGGACCTACTGGAAAAATGGGGAAGAACTGTTTATCAGGAACACTAGTGGTAGGAAAAGGGGAACAATTTTGAACTGGAAGGAAGAAATCCTTTACTAGTAAAGGTTGTAAAATGATGGAACAGGTTGCCCAGAGTAGTTGTGGACATCCAGTTCCTGGAAATGTTCCAGGCAAGGTTTGATGGGGCTTTGAGCAACCTGACCATGGACATAGATGATCTTTGAAGGCCCCTTCCAACACAAACCATTCTATGATTTTATTATTCTAATACACTTTTCTTCCATTTTCATCCCTTCCCCAGGTAATGAGTCTGTCTTGCAATAGTAATAATAATCCACACAAGTTTGATTTTATCCATAAGATTTGTAAGAAACAGCCCTTCATTTATAAACAAGTTCTGTGAAGAAGGAAAGTAAAGAACCAGGGTGTTACAGAACTACTGAGACTTCCTCAGAAAAATAACAAGGGATTTACATTGAATTTAATAGGAGCTGTGAAAAGCTGTGTTTTTGCCTTCTTCACCCTTCAGTGGACAGCAATCGTCATTTATTTCTGTTTGCCTGAAGATGTGAAATAGACTTGAAAAGCAAACACACTGATTTAATTTCTCCAGCTCAAGAACTATTTTTTTTTTCTTTTTTTCTTGGTTGGGTTTTTTTAAACTTTATTTCTTCAGTGCACATGAATATGAATGATTGGGGAATCTTCACACAGGTGGATGTGCAAAATAAAGAAAATGTAAATGTCTGCATCAGACACGGATTTATAAAGACTGATTGAAATTGCTGTTGCATAAGCAAGTCATATTAACAGTTATTACAGTAAGGTGTCATTTGTGCTTTCTCTGTTCCTGAGGAACATTTATTTTTTGAATGGATCTGCTGCCTTGCTAAACCATTAACATTTGTCAGATGGTGAGATTAGACTCCTAACAACTTGCAGATGACATTCAGCCATAGCAAACCCTTTTCAGTTGTTGACAGTTTGTTTAATAAGTGTGCATACCGCTGACATTTAGACAAGAAAATGTCTGTGAAATGTGAATTCTTACAGCGTGTAGCTGAAGCTGATGTTAAGCTTTCCAGGCTTGGGTTTTGGTAGGATCTTTGTGTGCAGATGGATATTCTTTGTTTGCATGTAAACTTTCACAAACAGAAAGAATATGTTCTACTCAGTCTCTCAAAATACAGAAAGTCTTGATGTTTCAGTTTATTTTAAAACTGAATTTTCAGTTGAATGTAATGAAATATTTGTACTGAATGTCTTGCCTTATTTTCTTTGCAAATTGTATTTCCAAAGCTATTGTTCTAATGATATTATTCAGATTTCTTCTCCAATGTAAATTCTGCAAATAACTCTTTCTTGTAAACAATTCCTTTGAAAGTTTTTAGATACATGAAATTTAAGCCTATTCAATTTGAAAGATTGCACACATTTCTGCTTTCAGATTGGGATTGTTTTAAATCAATCATCTACAGCATTTGTTTAAAATCCATTGGTTTGAAATATATTTCAGCTAGAAACATCTTACTTGCCCATTTGACTGGAAAAAAGTATGTAAGTAAATCAGACTCAATTAAAAAGCCCAAATAATTACATGAAATATTTTCTCAAAATTTGCACTGACATTTACTGCAAGAAGATATCCTCCACTTCAAAATTGAAATGGCAAATATTAGGAGAATGGATATATTTTCCTCAATTTCAGACATTTAATTTCTTTCAATGACTAATATTAGTAATTTCTGTTCTTTAAAATCCTTAAGAACACATTCCTTAGGCTCCATTTTTATAGAGTGCAAATTGCTGCAAAAACCCCCATTTTTTTCCTCCACAAAATTATGTTGATGTGCACATAAAGCAATTGACTACATTGTCAGACAGAGATTTATTAACTGCCAATGTACAGATCATAGAATCACAGAATCATTGACTATCCCAAGTTGGAAGGGACCTTCAGGGATTATCTAAGTCCAGCTCCTGGCCAGGCACGGGACAGCTCCAAGAATCATACTGGTTACTTGTTTTGTCACTTCATCTCAAGATGCTTTGTTCATATGAAATTGTTCATACGAAAGGCGCTTTTGAAATTCGACAGTGAAAATTTTACCATATTTATTTATTGTTATACTTAAAGCGTACTTAACTTTACAGAAACTTATTTTTTTCTTCTTCAGTTTTACTCTGAACTAATAATTCTAAATATCATCTTTATCTGGCTGTACAAATGTTCAACATGTAATTCATATTTCTTTTCTACTTATGATTTTTTTTTAATTTTAAAAGTTGTTAGCCTTTTAAACTCAAAAATCCTGAAGTATAAGTTAGGAAACTAACTTAAAAATATCAGTTTAATGTTAGACCCTTCTAAGCTTCAGAAAAAGAAAGTAATTGACAGAGAATTTCAGTTACTCATGTTTCTCAACAAAATTTTATAATTCCTCTTCATGCTTTGTGAAATCATTACTACAAAAAAGGAACAAAGAAAATTGTGATCTTTTATACCCTCACAGTCTAAGCATATGAAAGTCTATAGTCTTTGGCTCCTGCTGTGTCTCTCAGTGTTCTGTCACCTAGACAACACCACAAGACCCCATGTCCTTTGTTGTGCAAAGGGTTGGTGCCAGTTCATGGCTTCTTCCCTGAGGGTCCTGCCTGCAGCTGGCAATGCAGCTGCTCACTGAGCCACCTGCACTGAATGGATTCCTCAACAACCCTGATGCCTCTTCAGCAATTCCAGAGAGCCTACACCTCTCCCCTGGGCAACTTATTCCAGTGTCTAACCACTCTTTGAGTGAATTTTTTTTCTAATAACTAATCTAAACCTCCTGTGGCACAACTTAAGGCCATTTATTTTTGTCCCTTCACTTGAGACATGGCAGACTGACGCCCACCTTCCTACAACCTCCCTTCAGGTAGCTGTAGAGAGCAATGAGGAGTCCAGAACTGATTTGCAATGAGCATGTCCAAACAGGATCTGGGGTGCAGCCTAACCTAAGCACAGGGGGGCAATCAGAAAATCACTGCCCTGGTCCTGCTGGACACACTGTTGCTGGGACCGGGCAAGACGCCATTGGCCTTCTTGGCCACCTGGACACACTGCTGGCTCATATCCAGTCATCTGTGAACCAGCACATCCAAGTCCCTTCCTGCCGAGCAGCTTTCAAGCCACTGTTTCCCAAGCCTGCAGTGATACTTGGTTGCACCCCAAGTGCAGGACCCAGCACTTCGCCCTATCTGAACCTCATGCAGTTGTCCTCATCCCATTGATCCAGCCTACCCAGATCCCTCTGCAGAGCCTTCCTACCCTCCAGAGGATCAACACTCCTGCCCACTTTGGTGTCACCTACAAACTTACTGAGGGTGCATTCAATCCCCTCATCCAGACCATTGATAAAGATGTTAAACAGGAGGGGCACCGACCAACTGGGTGTAACTCCATTCGCCACCACTGTCTGGGTCCAGCTATCCAGCCAGGTTTACACCCAGCAGAGTACACCTATCCAAGGCCTGAGCAGTCAGCTTCTCCAGGAAAATGCTATGGGAGACAGTGTCAAACACTTTACTGAAATCTAAGTAGTCCAACAGCCTTTGACTCATCTACTCATGCCTCATCTAGTAAGCAGGGCCCTTTGTCATAACGGGAGATCAGGTTGGTCATGATATTGTTTGGAATGGTATCTAGGATCATGACTGGCAGAAATCTTACTGTGTTAAAGAGTTTCATGTCTAGGTCTGATTGGGAAACTCTTTAGTAAACAGGTAATAGAGAAAAGGTGATAATATGTGTGTCCTTTTATTTTTTTTGAGATATGATAAGAAGGCTACAAATTAAGTTTGACATATAACATTAAAATGAGGATGTGAATATCCCACTGTAAAAGGACTAGTAACATCAATTGGCCAGCAGTAATCAAATGCAATAGATTTGTACAGAAAGAAAACACAAGGTGGGTAAAAATAAAGACTAAAATAAACAGCTAGAAGTAAACAAACACTTCTGAACCACTTGTGAATTATCAAATGAATTGATAAAAATTATCTGTAGTAGCTAGGGGCTTATCTTTCCAAAAATTGGAGATTAAATCTCTTTGTGTGCCATTCCATAGATTTTGCTGAGCTGATGTTCACTGTCATCTCTGGTCATAAGCCAAAACATATATTGTATATAAATATACAGGAATGCACCCCAAAGGCTGATGCTGCTTTTGTGCTCCACTTCTCTATCACAGCAGCTACAGTCTTCTGAGGTTCCATACCACACAATTAAATGTTTAAATTAAAGAGTTTGTAGCTAAAGAGGAATGGGTAAATACTTTTAAAAACATTCTTTTGTGTCAGAAATTAAACCCGAAAAATTAAGAGGGTCAATAGAACTCTCTGTGATAGTAGAAAAAACTGCAACTCTATAGTTCAAGAATATTTCATAGCAATTCACTTAACCCCCCCTTAATTTTCACAAAACTTAGGTGTAACTTCCTTTCCAAAGGGAAAGTTTATTAGCAAATTAAGTATACTGTATACTTGCTATCCTTTCCAGGTGAAGAAAAAAAACCCTCAGTTTTTTCTTCCCAGTTTCAGTCTTGGAGGAAAGGTTACTATTCATTTTTGTGTTCTTTTCTTTGCTTCTCTCTGTGGCACCACCAAAAAACTACTGTGTAAAATTATCTCTGTCTGTTATGTACAGGGCAGAGGAGCCCTGTTACCTGAGCAAGAGGGAAGAATTTAAAAGAAATTGGAGATACAAGTCTATCTATAATGTGATGCTTTCTTGTTTGAGACAAAATTGTTCTGCATATGGGACATAATTGTATGTCACCCTTCTGAGGCAGTGAGTCTTGTACTAATTATTAAAAGGGAATTAGGTTTACATAAAATACACAATTTCATCTCCAAAGTGTCTTATAACTTGCATCTTTAGATATTATAAATTCTTCTAAATCCACCAGTGTTGTGGATTTATGCTGGCTACTTTTTGCTGGCTCTTTCTTACAGATCAGTAGAGGTTCTTACACCTAAAATATTTTTGTTTATTGTGTGTATTGAGGCTTTTATTGTTTGCATTTAAATGAGACAATGAAGCTCATCATCCCATAATATTAATGGATTGAAAGGCGCATAATATAAAGTGGAACATTGCAGACACAGATTAAGTGATTTCTTTAAAGCATACAAGATTTGGGACACTTCAGAAGTGAATCTGAACTCTTCAGTTCTAGACCCAGGAACAAACCCCATATATGTCGGTGTGACCCAGCCCACTGTGGGGCTGGGGCAGCGAGATGCCAATCAATCCCAGCCCATCCCCTGGATCGAGTTTCCCGAAGAGGCAGACTCAGAGGGTGGGTCGAGGGGCGGCTCAGAAGCCTAAGCTGCAACCCCCGGGGGAGTGCTCGCGTACAAGCCACCTCCCCCGGTTCGGGAAAATTCTCGGTTACTCGGTTGTTCACTGGTTCTCTGTTATATAACACCCACCTCTCAATTTCCCCCAGTGGTTCTTGTTAAATTGTATCCTCCCCCTGGGTTGTAACTCATTGGTTGTTTTCCCCTTTCACCGCGGTTTTCAAACTCTCTATAAAACTGAGGACAAGCCTTGGGGGAGCATTCCATTGCGTTCCATACCTTCCGAGCTTGTTCGGGTTGCGAAACTTCTAACATTAAACCTGTTAGGAGCCAGACCAGAACAGCCTCTCTCTTCCTTTGTCTCCGAGCTAACGTGAGCCGATACCGTCGCCTCCTGCCGTGTTCCCTCTGCAAAGAAGCCAGCTGGCTGGCTCAGCCAGCAGCTCTTTTCCTGATGCCAAAGTCGCTTCAGCGATGCACAGAAGTAATGCAGTTGGACTCTCTCTGACCTGGGGCACGCCAGAGCTCGTGCCTTGAGCACAAGAACTGCGTTACATATCATTCTTTGTTTCTCTTTAGTTCTCAGATAAACATTTTAAAGTTATTAAACCCTTAAACGATATGTGGAACAAATGAAAATGAAGGAGTGAGACTGATACAAAACTTTTAATATGATTTCACCCAAAACCTGCTGAAGGCACGTTGCTACCACTGATTGAAATATTCTTCTTTATGAAGGCATTGATTATTCTTATATGAACTATGTGTCTTGTATAAGGGCTGCTAACATTAATCGTTATATCTAACTAATATCAAGAGAAAACAGATTATTTTCCCTCCAGGCTTCTGGTGAGTTCTTCCACTAACTTTCTATCCAATATAGTAACTGTAATAGCAGCAAAACTCTATAAGGATTTAAGAAGTGAATATTTTTATTGATTATGCTGAATAAAGTTTGTAAATCTCATTACAATATGGGAAAGATGTAAAAACAACAAGGAAATAAAATGTGGAGTGGTTGTATTGTTTCACTTGAAAACTGTTTTCTGGTGCTTCTGAATTTCAGTTTATGCCAATCCCACAGAACTAAACCATTTTCATTTAATTGCCTAGAAGCAACAGTATTTGATGCAATTACCCTAAAGGTGTCTTTGGTCTCATATTCTAAATCCAAATAATCTCCAGACATTATGTGTGTTTGGCCTTTTCTAGTGCCAATGCACTAAACAAGAAATGTCACAAAATAATAATGACTGTAAGGGAGACAGGACTGAGCAATTCTTTCTTCTGTGACCTCTTGTTCTTCCTTTCAAGGAGTGTTCAGTACAGCAAAATGTAATTGCAGGAAGTGCATGGTTCATATCCAGACTACACAAAGGACAGAAGGTACTGGAATGGGTGAAGCGATAATGTCCAAGAAAGTAAATGAACATGAAAGTTCTATGAACAGGTGGCAATGTGAATACAAATATATAACTGGCTGGCAGTCTGCTGCTGGCTGCCTGTGAGGATGAGGCTTCTGAATGTTTCTTTTAACACAGTGTTGAAGAGTCTCTAGTGCAGCAGCAAGTAGAGAATAACAGTCAATAATTGACAGGACAGAGTGAGTAGAGGAGCTCTAAAATGGGATCAATTCAGCAGTGTGGAATAATGTAAGATTTTCAATGCGGAGAGATTCCTGCCATATATTACTGAAAATAATAACAAGCACTTCAAGATAACATGACATGGTTGCAATTACTTGAGCATGTGGTCCAACACAATGAAAAAGCTGATGATAGGTGGGATGTAATTCTAGGACAATGATGTAAAAAAAGCTTTGTGACAAAACCATGAAATTTTATTTCTAAAATAGGTAAAAATAAAGTTGAATGTTGCTTGTATTTAATGAAAATGAAGGCTGAATCTATAGTTCAAATGAACATTCACAGCAAAACGTGACTTGTTATTGGTGGTAAAAGATCAGCCAGAAGACGACTGTGCAAAAGCCATGCCTGAAACATCAAGCTACTTGTGTTTCTATAATTTAATTACTTAGAAATGAAAAAAATATCAACATACTAAAACAAGGAAGAAAAGGCAAAATTATCACTCATGCATCAAATTTCACACTCAAACACTCAACTAATATATTCAAACAATAAAGTGGAAACAAAAAACCCAAAGGTCAACAACTCAGAGTTTCAGGAAACATCTCTACTAATAAGGAATGTACAGTTAAAATCATCATAAAATAAGTCCAAAATAAGTTAAACAGATCATTGCTATTAAGAAAACTATATCCATTTTCCCTACTCCTCACAATGCATTTCCACTTAACTCCAGCGACAAATGATCTGGGGATCCAAGATCAACTGCAGTCATTCTGAGGTACTTTTACTGTTGGGTTGGTATAGTCAGTCATCCCAGTGAAGGATCCAGCTCAGGCTAGGGCTGCTACAAGATGTAAAGGACAATTCAAAAGCTGGCTGAAAGAAAGAAGGAGGAAGGACACAAAGAGGTAAGAGCAGGCCTTTCCCAGCAGCAGTGCGCTGATAGATGAGCTCTTCAAACCTGGACTAGAGATAGATGGGCTAATCAAACAGCTGACAGCCTCAGAGTAGGGCTGTCCTGGAGCACCTGATGAGGAAATGGGAACAGAATTGTCCTTTTGGGCAGCAATTTAGCTGTTGTTCATTGTCCTGGTTTTACAGTGAGCAGTGCATCTCTCCCCATCTGTTTTGACCTATATCAGTTTGTACATAGACAATCATACCTGAAGGGAACTTGTATGTTGCTAATATTTTTTTTGCTTTATGGTGTGTGATTAAAATTGTAACGAATGACTAGATTCTAGAGTCACAGTGGACCGGGAGTGACTGACATGTAGCCCTCTCTTCCTGAGGGAAAAGCACATACAGTAGAAGGATCTCATACATCATCCAAGGGCTGTGAACCTTGGCCCAGAAATTAAGTGCAATTGTGTTGGTGAAGTCTAGAAACATGTATAATGTTGTGTCATATTTAGTGGAATGTGTGAGGTCATTGTTGATTCTTACCACAACTTCTCAATGTCCACAATATGAAGTTCATATAGAATTTTTTTTTTTGTTTGGAGCACACAAAAATATCTACCTGTCTCTTCAGTTTCTTTGACAATGTAATTCTGTTCACCTGTGTTCTCTTGGAAGGCAGCTATGACTTCTAAATACATGCCACTGGGGTATATGTGAAACACTGTAGCAGAAGAGCTCTGTCTGCCAGCATTTGCTGCCTCTACACTTGGGTCTACTGGGCAAGTAGAGCATCAACAGAAGTTCAGGAGAAACAGGATATATGTTGGTTTTTAGTGTTAAAAGAATTTGGAAGGGTGCTGTACTAAACAGAAAGGTGGAAGCAGGCGGTTGTCAGAGCCTGGAGGAATTGATGTCTCCCGACATCTTAGGATGAGTGTGTGTAGGTGGATGGGTGGCGGCAGGTCAGGCCTTGTCCTGTAAAGGCAGTCCTAGAGCCCCATAGAGCCTGTATCCCAGCCTGACAGAGCTGCAAATCATGGCACTCCAAAGGCAGGGCTCCACTCTCTCCTAACCCAGCTCCTGAGTGGCCAAATGACCAGAAGTCCCACCTGGGGGGAGGACCCACAAATGTCCATGGATTTTAAAGGCTGAGCATAGTGCAATATATCCTGACCCTACCTGGCTCTTGAGGTTTCTGTCTGAGCACTGCTGGAAGGCAGGAGTTGGTAGCTATATGTGTTTTTCTTTATGTTTTCTGTCTTTCTCGCTTTCTTCTTCTAATTCTCTCTTCTGGGAACATTTTGAGTAACTTAATGACAAATAGGTTTAAAGTTTGCTGAGTTGAATTGTCCAGATTAATGCTGTGAGAAGTGTTTATGTTAATTGGATGTTGTTCTAAATCTTTTACCAAGGTTCCCTGATTTTCTATAGCTTGCCAGTACACTTTTGTCTTGCTTTGACCACTTGAGAATATTGTATTCTTCCCATGTGTCTAATCTAGAGTACTTGAACCACTGTAAATCCCTTTCAGTGAGTTGTCTGGGGCCTTACAGAGATGAAGTGGGAGAAAGTGGCTAGTACTGATAAATAATTTCATTGAAAATATCTAGTTAAAATGTCTCTGTAATTGAAGATCAGTTCTATGGCTTAAGGAAAATGGAAGATTAATGTGGCACTATTTACACATTCACATGCTACACCAGAAAGCTGTTATTCATAAAAAAATATAAGTTTTATTTACTTTGGAAAAAAAGATGCTTTTTTACAATTTTTTTTTTAAGGACTAGTGAGTTTTTGAAGCTTCTCCCTGTTGTTTGAGTTGGAATTGTCTTCATTATAAGCCTGCTACTGCTTTTTCAGCCTGTCTAAGGGAACAAAGAAAAGGTTATTCTAAGTCCCATAACAAGCTGGGCTCTTCAGCAATGAAATAAATGATCAGCATTTGCTCAGTTATATAACTGCTATTTCCTGTATTCATTCAATTTAAATTCAAATGCAGTTTACAAAATACCAAATGACCCTTTTTTCTTGCAGGCCACTAGAGATCATCAGTAACAGTTTCTAATGTTTTATGGGGTATTCTTTCTAACCCTGTAGGAAAACAATCGAGTTGATTCTTTCCTGCCTTAGTTTTAATTGCTAATAAATCACTCTGCTTGCACATCATGCTCTCCAGCACACATCAATTATCATCTGCTCTCTTCTTCAGGAGATCTGTCTAGAGATGCCTCTGCCTTAAAAAACCCCCCACAATGTTCTCTTCATCTTTAAGATTGACTCTGAGGAAAGATGTTAAAACTAATCTGTCAGCATCTGGCTGTCTTGGTTATTATAGGTGCATGCTGATTTCCGCTGTAGTGCAAAATGTCTTTAGCTGTGACCCTTTAAGTATGTGTTAATGTGATCAGAAAAGCCCAGCCTGAGAGAAAATAAAAAGCAAAACATTTTTAAAACATTCTTTTTAGTAGAGCCTGGTATAGCATAGGTACTCTTTTTACCTAAGACTAGGTATGTCTTTTAGAAGGCTTTAGTATAGGCGATACATTCAAAATTAAGCTCCTTGTACCACTAATTCCCCATATATTTCTTGAATCATTTTTCAGAGTCTATTGCTTCAAACATATTTACCCTTAAAATAATAATTTTATACATTTCAGTCAGCTTGGATGACCAAGGCTATTACCCAGCACTTAGCCAACAGCTGGAATGATTACAGCTTTCTCCCTTGTGTCTTTTCTGGTATTTCAGATCTGATTTCGTTCCCGAGTCCTAGAACTAGCACATACATGCCAGACTTAAGTTTCTTCTCTTTTCTGTTGCTAGACCGACAAATTGCTTTAGCCTGTTACAGTTTTAATCCTCTCTACCTACCCCTGCCATTCAATTGATCAAACATTTCTGTAGGGCTTGAACTTCAGATGAGACAACTGACCAGCCCATTTTTTCTTAGTTCATGAGGTTGGAGGACAAGTCATGCATTTGCCCAGTTTGGATCATGCTTGCTGCAGATGGAATCTAATTTGCTGTGTCTCTGTTAAGCCTCTGGGAAATTTACTTCTAAATTGATGAGAATAAATTCTGCTAATAAATTTTCAAGGGAAAAGGGATATAGACCTGTCTAGCACACAGCCTGTCTGAAAGTCATTCTAACGTAAGAAACCTGCTGAGTTCTCAATGAAAGCCTTATCCTTTTTCTAGAAAAGTTTCATTGTATTTTGGTTAGTATTTTTCATAAATCAGACCCCAACAGCAACATGATATGAAAGGTATTGTGAATAATTTGAATAACTTATGTGCTATTGAAAATAGTTTTGTTGGTGGGAAGTATCTGAAACTGATAATGACAGGCCATAGCACCCTCCCCTCCTATAATTGCAAGTTCTACCCTTATAAATGGATTAAGGCTGCCACACATTTTTCTTTGTCAGGAACATCTTTAGACTAGTTTTTATCAATAAAGCTATTATTGAGATGTGGTACTCTTTATTGTTTGCACAGATGCACTGCTTATGCACACACAGTAGTAATTGTTCATGTACAATAATTGTTCAGTTACTTTACAATAATTATCTTGTGTACTTTATATAAATATCAGTTTTTGACAGCTGGTTTATTCATTTTCAACTCATTATGAACTGATCCCTTTTGTTGCTAGCTATTGCTGTAAAGCACTGTGAAAACAGTATGCAGGTTGTCAGCAGCATTTCCTGAAGTGTTCAGTAGCTAAAGAAATCCCTTGTTTTACTATCAGCCTGGGCCTTATTATTTATATCTTCCCATGGAGCCTGGAAATAGCTCCAGCAGCAAATACCACTAAACTTTTACCAAGGGAAGATTTCATTATCAGATACCAGTTTTCCTAAATTAATTTTGTTGATTGCTTCTTCTCTCAGCTGTATATGTTTCCTATATGGTTTTGCTGTCTTTTCCACATAAAGTGGTAGCCCTTTCAAGCCAGGCATGTATTTTTAAAATAGGAATCATCCTATTTCCCAACAATTTCCCAACATGAGCAACAATCTGGACTCTGTTCCTCTTGAAGTACAGGATCTTCCTTCCACACATTTTAGATGTAGGCTTCTTTTTCTGAATACTAAATTTAGCCATTTACTTCTAATTATATTAGAAGGGTGAAGACTATAAGATTAGATATTTTTAAATGATTATTTCTAATTCTAAATTCTAAATAAAATCTAAATTTTTTTTGCTTTAGTATTTATCTTAAAGCATTCTGGCTTTTAGTGTTGTTGTTGTTAGGAAGTTCTGCTAGTAACAGATTATTTTTGTTTTAATGCTTGAGAGAGAAAAGTCACCATGAATATGCAATCTGCAGACAGTGCAGTCAGAACATAGACCCGTATGGCAAAGAAACCACACCACTGAAGTCAACAAATATGACAACATCCTGATAGGGGATTCAGCAGTAAAAAAGATGAGCCTAACAAATGATCACACACTAAGCAAAGTAGCCTTTTACAATCACTGCCCAAAAATCTGCAAAAAGAATGGAGGGATAATTTTAAGATTCCTTCTTTTATTTCCCTCCCTACTGCCTTCTTTTATCACTCTTCCTACCTTCATTCACTGGGGAAAAGCTAAATAAATAAATTTAACCTGACAAAATGAAACTGAAGTTTCATCCTAGACTGAATCTGATACCTGTCATTTATTCATTCATTCAATTTTCAAAGTAATTTAAGTCAGCCCATAGCTTGTACGAAGAGAAATATATTGAATAGTAATGGAGACAAGTAATAATTGATTATTTAAGAAGGGAACATTGATTGTTCATATTTAGAATGAGCTATGGACCTACTTACTCTTTATTAATTAAAATCTTAATTTAAAGATGCTATTGTGTTAATTATGTGATCACCATTAAAAACCATTATAAAAACCATTATAAAAAGGGGGTTTTGTTGGATTTGTGGTTACTTTCTTTTTTCTGAGCAAATATATTTATTGTTCTAGTTGACTAGCTTCCTAGTCAACTAGAACATCAATGAAAGTTAGAAAATGTTCGGGTTTTTCTTTCTCTATATTGAGTTGTTTTCTGTGTAGGTACAGAAAGTTCTGATCAGTATCAGAGCCATCTCTAACAGGCACCTTTAGTCTGAACAATTACTGTGTTAGTGGAACAATATGCTAGTGATATACATAACAAGAGGTAGAAGTCTCTGGAACTCATCCTTAAATGGGGTAAAAATCCCATCAGCAGAGTAAAAAATGGATGGAAACATAAAAGATCTGTTGTACAAATTACCTTAGAATGATTATTATAATTTATATTGTTAAAGTATCCAAATGTTGAACATTTTGAAAATGTTCTATATAGATATACTTCAAAAATTCCCCCTCAGTGATAAAGGAAAATTATGATTGGGTAAGAGAAATGAAAGGAAATTGTTTCATTCATTCTTTACCCCCTTTCAAATATTTTGACCTTTCTTTTTGGAGGAACGAGGATTCCGGTTTCATTTCTTTCTACCTCTTCACCTGTCCTCTTAAAAAAGTGGTTGCATGCATTGGGTGAAGTTTCAAATCTCCTGTCTCATTTTGACGTTGCTTGCATTGCTGAGGAGTAAGAAAGGCAAGATCATTCACTACTTATGTTCCTTTTCTGGAACAGCTTTCTAAATTCGCTGAAAAGAAACATATGTAACATAACTTTTGTCGGCAAATAGGCTGTATTTTTTTTGTTGGTACAGATGTGATGAGAATAGAACAGTATTTTTCACTGCATAAAATAGGTATAGAAAAAATAGAGGAAAAAAAAAGGAAACAGGAAGTTGTGTTTAGGTTTCTTGCTGGTTGTATATAGGGATGGATGCATTTCTTCTAACTTCAGGCAGCTACAATACAGATTTGAATATCTAATTTGTTTTGCAGGCTCTCTTTGTAGACAAGGGCAAAACCCAGACTCTTTCAGGTAAAATTAATTTCCTTTTAAGGTTGATAACTAAAATAGGTTGTATTAATTGTTCTATTTAGAAGTACTTCTTTAGAAGTGTCTCTCTATTGACTAGAAATGGAGGAAAACAAGCTAGTAGAGATATCAGTGTTTAGAAGTCAGATGAGATATATCTCCTTTCTCACAACTAAAAAGAGCAGATGATGTCAAAGAATCATCATTTGTTAATGTGGTGGAATTATACCCTATTGCTTTTAGAGTTTTATTTTATTATAGACAAAGGTTTATTTTTATTAAATATTTCCCATGAAAAGTCCCACAGAAGCTCGAAATAACAGAGATTTATGCTTCCTTAGCCCTCTTTAATTCTCCAGTTATTTTTTTTTCTCTTGGTGATAGTTGATCTTTCCTGCTCTTTATACCTGTTATATTTTTGTCCTTATGTACTTATGGAAAGGTAGGACTTATATTTTTCTAGATGTTCATTTTCATTTTAAATGTTTTTAAGCAAATTGTATTCAACAAATAGAATACAATACAAATTGTAGTCTAAATTTCTCAGTATTTTAAATTGTATCCTATGAGAAGTGGAAAGAGATAGCAAATTCTGGTTTTCAATAGATTCTACCTAATATAATAGTTACTACCCAAGTGGGCAGCTCCTCCTTCAAAACCTAGACTCTGGCAATATTTCCATGGGAAGCCTTGCATAATGCTGAATCTTGCCTATAAGCCCACACAAAAGTGTTAAATTCTTTCTGAACTCAATACATGCTTCATAAAGAGAACAGGATAGAATTGGATTTTAAACAAAAGCTAGCTAGGAAGCAGGAAGGATCTCGATTTGCTGAGTGCTGAGCCTATTTTTGTCACTTCATTTAAATTCTTCTTCCTTTTGAAGTAACATGCAAACAACATTTACAGTCTACAAATGAAATCAATTAAGAAGCTATGAGTGAGACTTGAGTTGTTTACAAAACTGAGAGTCTGCGAGATTCCAGAGACAAGTCGAGTTGTCTGCTTGAAGGCTATGCTGTCACTCTACTGATAAAAAAAAATAAAAACCAGAATGTATGCAACATAACAATTAGAGAAAGAAGGAGGAACTCACATTAAATATTAGAAGACAGTTTTGATTTCCTGTTGGGATGCAGATTAATATTTATTAGTGTAAGTTTAGATACTGAAAGGTCTTTCTAATCAAGGTGAGAGGCAATTTTCATTAGCTGGTTTTTTAAAATGGATAAATATGCACGAACAGATTAAATATTCAAGCCACAGCAAAATTCTAATAAGGATTAAAAAATATATTGCTCTGTAATCCACCAAAGGAAAACCATTGCTTTCCTCTTTGGTTGCAGACTGCTATTGTGACGAAATAAGAAAGAAAAAAAGTGTGTGTGTATATATATATATATATATAAAAGGAGCTGGATGGATTTTTTTCATTAGATAGGAAGAAGAAATTATTCAGGAATAACTTATATAGTCAGTGGACCATTGCACTGGTAAGATTTATTTTCTAAGCATTATTTGTGCTTACTTGCTGCATTTCAGCTCTATTCACAGTGAATGTGCTTTCTTTCTCATTTTAATCAACAATTCTGTGGTGCTGTTGCTGACAGTGCATGTCCGGAGGCTCCTAATTTATCCTTGGAGCAAAGCTATGCAAGCCACTGGCTTTGCACTAAAGATAAACTTGACCAGTTGGTATGTGAGCCTATCATAAGTTATAAAAACCCCTCATTACAATGTAGTAGTCAAGCAAAACCTTATAGCTCAAGATCTTTGTTACATGTCATAAAAATTGTCTGTTGCCTTGAGAACTGAACTGCATCATACTCCAAACACGTGTTTTGACACTATTTCTCCATGTTCTACAGTTTAGAATGACCTAGTGGAAGTTTGGAGGTTACATATGGCACGTTAATTGACTGACAGGAGGATGATCTAGAATCCAGATTTCCTCTGTTGCACAGTAACACTGTTACACTACACTGCTGCCACTCTCGAATTGTGGTGCATTGTCATGTGTAATGTTTTAGGTTGCCTCAATACACCTTGGTAAACATACTTACAATGTGGTATTAATTAAAGACTATTTATTTTTTATTCTCCCTGTCTAAAAGGGAGGGGGAAATAATACAGTGAAGTTTCTGACTGCAAGAGGTTTGTTTGGCTGAAAGTGATAGGTTGAGTTTCACTTCT
Source organism: Corvus hawaiiensis (assembly GCF_020740725.1). Lineage (NCBI taxonomy): Eukaryota > Metazoa > Chordata > Aves > Passeriformes > Corvidae > Corvus > Corvus hawaiiensis. Next base: position 37,683,692 of record NC_063255.1, on the reverse strand, counting down.
AGGAAGAAGGGATGAGTAAGTTTATTCTAAAGTTAGCATGACATTTCTATAGCATCCTGCCTTGTGCTCAGCTCCAGAATTTCAAGGCTTTGAGTGTATCTGAAGGGAGTTAATCAAAAGCAGTAGAGACAGGGCAAACTTTGCTGTCAGATCATAAAAGCATTGTAGTGGAAAGACTTATTAAGGTGAAAAATAAATAAGAAATAATAAGACTCTTCAAACTGAGGAAACTGGGTGAAAAAGATTCCCACAAACTGTGTGTAGGTGGCTATCTTACAGCTTCTGCTAATGGGGCTGAAGAAGAGAGCTACATTGCCTTAATCGCCTACTCTGTTTTGTTCACAGGTGTTCGTGGGATCCGGGCACAGCGGTTCCTATCTCACTTTTAATTTGTACAAACCACAGTTCCTTCAGAAGGTTTCCCATATGTGCTTAATTGTTAGCTACAGTACTAATGGACATGAATCCAGCTGCTGAAAGTAATATCAAAATGAAAATTCCGAGCATTACCTGACTGTTTACGTAATCTCTCAAATAACTTTGTTATCTTACTTTCCCATCTCCTTGCCCTCCTGCTGTTGTAGCACAAGCTCTGGGAGGACGTGGGGGAAAGCATAAGTGCTATAGCCGGCTCAATAATAGAATCTCAACTGATGAACCCCTGAACAGGTCCAGCCTCTTCGTCTGGTGAGAGCAGGGAGCAAAAGCAGCTGGCAGACTCTTCCTGTGACAGTCGAACTAAATACAGAGCCTTGCTGAGAGCTATGGTTCCCTGCCTCGGGGGCATGCCTCCTCGGGCTGGAAAGTGATGCTGTCTGGAGCACAGGGGCCTTGTGGGGCTTTCAGAAACACTGACACTGTGACCAGGCAATGTGTCTGAAATTGCGTGTTTAGAGATTTGAATTACAAATGAACGAAAGTCAGTTGGTCTTCTTGTATTGTTTTCCATATATTTCTTTCCTTCCTCTAAAGAGAAACTAAGTAATTTAGTCTTCTCTCTTGGGAGCACTTACAAAAGCACTTCTCAGAAAGGATGCTGGTAGTAGAAAGAGAACTGTTCATTATTGATGTCATATTTTATCCTCCTTAGAAAACAGCTGTTCTTATTGTCCTTTTGTAAATGAATCATTTTCACTTTGTATTTATCAGGGAGATCCTTGGAATTTCTATTTTTTTTCCAAAAAATATTTTTGAATATTCATATCTTTCAGAAAGAGGGAGAAAAGATTTTTGTGTTTCAGTAACTAAAGCCTTTACTGAGAAGGTGGCCTTTTTCCTAGAGAAAAAGTTCTGGAAAAATGAAATCCACAGATTAAGTTAAGAAAACATATTTCTTTACCACCTTTTTTTTTTTTTTTTTTAATGGTTCTGATCGGCCTTAGTACATCACATTTTCTGGTGAGTCAGAAGCTCATTTACATAATTTTTATTAGCATTTGATTTATGGAATTTTTTGTTTATTCATTTTGCCTCACAAGTGCATGTCTTTATTTTCAATTCTTCAACTTCGGCATATATTGCATAAAATATTACGTACATGCATCAAAGGTATGTAATGGAAGGTATACACAAAACATTAGAATATTAAAAATATGGGTACACTTCAAGGCCAAATTCTGTTCTAAAATATTTGGGTCTAGTAAGTTTTTCTGAAAAAACAGCTGTGCCTGATGGTTATCAAATACAAACTCAGATAATCCATTTCCTAGAAGAACAAGCTGTTGTAGTTGTCTCTGTACATCTGTTTGCAAAAGCCAAGTCTTTATTTACAAATCAGAACAAGGACCAGATGATGGGCTGTCAAAGCATTTTTGGTCAAGTGACTGTCACTATAGATGTTGCTTGCATAAACATGATGAAACAGTATATGACATCACATCACCATACATCACACGTAAATTAAAGATTCTTGACGTGAAAAGTACATTGCTGAGGCAAATGAGAGGCAGCTCTTTCCTAATCACCAATCACGTCTGACACAATTATTAGGATACATAGGGCAGAGTAAAGAATTAGACAGTATTTAATGTTTTTCAACAGTGTTTGGGCAGAAGTGCTTAAACAGAATCTAATCTCTTCAAAGTATGTTGTGGTGCCATAAAATTCAGCCAAAATCGTGGCACCATAGAATTCATCCTAAGTTTGCACATCTTATGTATTCAGATGTCTTCTGAGTTATGAAACATCTGTACAGACTGTACCTAAATCAAAACAGACTGCAGGCCCACAGAGTAGGTACAGTTTTGGGTTTGGTGCTGAACAGGGGCAAAAATGTTCCAGTTTATTGATACTGAGATTCTGGAGTCTACTTCCACCCTAACTCCCAGAGAGAGAATAATAATAGTAATTTCCACAAATACCCAGTTATGTTACAGAGTAAACTGGATTAAGCCATGTTGATTCTGAGGTGAGCTCAGTTGTTCAGCACATGTTGCTAACAACACCAAAGCTGTGGGTCTGATTCCCATACAGCCCACTCTTTTAAGAGCTGGACTCAACAATTCTTGAGGGTCCCTTCCAACTCAGATATTCTGTGATTCCTTCTGAGTTTGCACCTTAATAATGTTAAAACAGCAGCATATGAGGAACGACTTACATTACAAGTGAGACATTCAAAGCAGCATGTCTTGTCTTGGGGTGATTTGATGTTGTATTCCTTATCACTGCACTATGCCCAGAAATTAGTATATATTCCTTTCTATGCCTTTAAACTGAGCCTGAGAGGGGAGAGAGGAAAGTGTACTTTTTCAAAGCAGTTTGTTTTAATGTTCCGAGGACACAGAGATAAAACCTGTCTGCTTCTGCAGAGTGAAGGTGGGGAAGCAGCCTGCTTTTGGTCAGTTTTTCAGCTCCTTTTCCTCCAGAGAGTTGAACTTTTGCTTTCCTGGGACTTCGTTTTTTTTTTTTTCCCTTTTTCTCTGCTGGACTGTTTAAACATCAGAATACATCGGGAGGAATTTCCACCGAGGCCTTGGCCCTGAAGGTGGGCCCACCACCCTGTCCCAGCTCCAAGGAGGGGGAGAGAGAGATCTATGGAAGGACTCTGAAATTTTCCCAGGTTTTCTCTCCACAGTGAGAGATGCTATTATTTAGCATTATTATTCTTTTCCTGTGTGTTTGTTAAATAAATAGTTTTTATCTCTTTCACTTTCCTTTGGGGAAAAATCAATTTTTCCGAAACCTGGTGGGGGAGGGGTGGTTGGTGGCCTTATTCTCTCAGAGGATGTATTTCTAAGTATGGCCAAACCAGCACACAGCAAAACACAATAATATTGGAAATAGTAGTTAAAAGGAACATTTTATAGTAAAAAAAATCTATCTGAATTTGAGCATGGTGAGAAAGGTGCATTTGTTTTAAAAGAAGTGAAGTTTACTGTTGTTTATGGTTGCATGAACACTGTTGTCCAACACTTAGACAAACTCTATGCAATAGGATTGTTAATTTTGGTCATTCTCTAATAAAATTTCCAGTGTTTATTCTGCACTCTTCAAAAAAAGCTACAGTATCCAGAGTCTAATTTTAGCCATTAAAATAATTTGTCTCATTGACAGTGCATGCACAGAATTGAAGGTGAAGTCTTGCATCATAAAACTGCATTTGACTGTGTAGAATATGGCTATAAATTAATGCAAGTTATGTTTTCAAGACATGAAACCATTTGTGTAGACAGCTCAAGGCTCTAACTATGTCATAGTATTTGAATTGTCAGCTCTGAGGAACATAGATGGAACTTTCAAGGGAAAGGGAAATGCAGGTTTTGCTTTCTTCACTTTAGAAACTGAGATAATTTGGTTTTAATTTTTCATAAGAATGTTTGGAGTATTCCACCTGACCTGCTGGAGCTGGCAATGATTAGTGCACACATGCATTTCTGAAGACTGAATTGCTGGGGTTATTAAGTAGTCCAGAGACTGTTGTCTTAAATCAGGGCAAATCCATTAACACGCTTAGAAACATAGTAATTTGCATTAGCTATATTTACTTTCTCTGTTTACCTATAAATAGTGAAAAAAATTGGAAGAATGAAAAAAGGATTTTGAAAATCTTTAAAATACTCAGTATGCATTGTTATTATTAATTATAATATTCAGTAGTCCTATCTAAGTATCAAAAAACCCAAAGGGGGATAATAGGAGAGTAAATAGCCTGTAAATTAATCCTAAACTGAAATTATGCCATATACTATGCAGATTGTTCAAAATTTTTTATGCTAATCACAGAAGACATTTGCCGTTTTTTGTTGGTACTTTGAAGTGTCATTCTCTGCTCAGTATGCATTTGAATAGATGTGCAATGTGTAATGTGCAAGGATTTTGTAGCAGAAATTGCTAAATTACTTTAATTTTGACAGGTTTAACATTTTGCTACTTTGTCTTTGGTTTTGGGGTTTTTTTTTGAGAGGGGAGGTACTGCGATGGGATTGTTTGTTTTGTTTTTTCTGGTTGTGTATTTCTTCCTCCCTACACATGTGCAAGATAAACACAAGCTGGATGGAAACTGTGGCTATAAAACTGCATCTGTGTTTTAACACTATACCATCTCCTGAGAAAATTTTCAACATCTTGGTGAAACTACCTGGATATTTTGCGATATTCAATTACATGTTGGAAAAAGCAACATACATACATAAAACATATGTACAAATTCATCTGTACAAATGGTATGTAAACTCATGAAACTATGAGTCATAAATGTGAATGATACCACCTTTTGTCTCACGGGATCGCTAACAGGTAAAGATTTAAGGAAGGAAACTAGCAGGTTATGAAACAGAGACATCTCTGACTGCTTTTCCTTTGTTAATATAGTATTTCTAAATTGATATGCTGTATTTATGAATAATATGTTGGAAAAATAAATAGCTAAACAAATTGAAAAACACTGTAGATATTATTAGTGGAGGGAAATTTCTATGAAAGTGAATGCTGTTATGGGACTTCAGAGATTTCACCAAGTTAGAATATTGTATAGCAATTTTTGTAGTAAGTGGAAGTAAAGAGCATTGTTTTCAATGTGTGCTAATATATATGTAGAAGAGGCAGAGAAATAAATTTAATTGAGGAGCTGGCATCAACTGAAGATGTATTTCAAACAGCAATCTGAATTCAAACCCTGAATTTGAAATTTGCCAATCATTATGTTGAACGCATCTTGCAAACTGCTGTATAGATAAAAATTCTTCTTGAAAAGGAAACAGAAAGAAAAGCTCTTCCTATCCAATTAAAAAGCCTCCTTCGGTGTGCCTCTTTCTCTATGTAACACCAGGTCAGGAGTCTCCCTAATGCATATAGGAGTGATTAAGACAGAAAAAGAAACCTTCTTACTGTTTTCTTACGCTATAGACAAACACTCCATGTAAAGCTTGTTTTAAACACTAGATAATTTGTGTCAAAACATCACACGTACTAAATGAAGTTCTCAGAAGTTTTACAGCAGTAAAATTAAATGCTAACTAAAGGTAATACATGCTTTCTACCTTTGTAATTGTGAACACATACCAGGCTGCCTTTATGCCAGTGTTCATGGGTATATTTAACATGTATGTCTCTTCTTCAGAAGAAAGGCAAGAAACTAAATAAATGCTACATTGTTAGCAGAATACAGTCACAGTTGCTGAATGAATTAATTAAAAAAAAAGCTGATTTCACCTTCTCCAGAGAGTGCCACAAATACATACCAAGCAGGATGTCAACACATTAAAATTTGGCATCATAAAATCTGTACTGCAAATGCATTTTTGTTGATTGAGCAAACCCCAAAAGAAAAACCTTAATGGATGTGCATATAACAATGAAGCTATGAATTTAAATACAATAAATTGTAAAAGCAGCTATGTTTATACATCTCTTCTTCTGACTGCATATCTCTGCTTCAGCGTCCACAGGAGCCTTGAAAATACTTTTTGACTTCAACAGGGAAATATTTGGAATGAAGTGCAAAAGCTCATTTTCACAGCACTGATCTTAAATACAATCATGGAAAAACAAGCATGCAGTTTGAGCTGTGATTATGTTGCAGGTGTGCAGGTTAGATCAGTCATGGAGAGCTGCTCTTAGAAATGTTATTTTGTTATTGATCATGGTCTGTTTTAATGGAGTTCAATGTCCTTTTCCTCCCATTTTATGTTTACTCATCCAAATGCTGAATAACTTCATTGATCCTAATCTGGAGGTCTGACTGGGATCTTCTTAAACGTGCAGCTTGCTGTAGGTATTAAGCACTAGAAATATCAGATTTCATTCCTCATGCAAATGCTTTCTAAACTGTAGCAGTTTTATTGTAAGCAATAGTTTCCATTAATTTGCCTTGAGTTCCCTAAACATTTATTACAAATAATATTTAGGGCCTGGTATTGGATAAATTCTCAGTACAAGTGAAGTAATTCTCAGTACTAGGATCAGTGAAGTAAGTGGGATTACGCCATGGCATTCACAGACATTTTCTACAGTCAGTGTAAAACTGACCTTTATAAATGAAGAGAGCTTTTCTTAAGTCAACAGTTAAGATTCAAAAAACTTGTGGGCTGGCATTGCACTGCCTGTACCATCTTGTGATTCATCACTGCAGTGTTACCATATTCAAAACACTGCTTTTGAAGCCATTCTGTACTCTCGTTGTGTAAGCATGTGTCATCTTCTTCAGGTGATGCAGCACTTTCAGGAAGGCAATTAGTCACTGAGGACTACTAGGCAATTCAAAGATGTCGATGGGGAGACAGTATCAAAGACACTGCAAGCTCTAAAATTAACATCAAAGTTATTATATCCAAAAGAAAAACTTGTACCTACTACTGCTCTCACAACTGCAAACCTTTTCGTTTAGAACAATTTGTGTATCTCATGGCTGTGTTGTTCAGTTTTTCTGAAGTTTGTTTGTTTTTCCCCATTGAAGCAAGTAATTATTAAAAGGAAATGAAAAAAAAAAAAGAAGTCATTTGAGTGTGCATATCTGTTGAAGTCTGGTTGGATGTGACACAGAAGCTTCTAGGTAATGGGTTTTTGTGCCTATGCAATAATTGAAACTTCACACCAATATGTTATGCAAAGCTGCAAATAATGGTTCCATTTGAAGAATTACAGAATTATCCAATCTTGTCATCACTAAATAAAATTCTAATTCAAAATGCTACAGTGAATGGAAGTCCAGATGTGCAGGCTTGCTATTGTCAATCAACTATCATCTGGGACTCTTTATCAGAGCAAAAAGAGGAGAACATCGAAAATAATTTTTGGACAGTTGTCAAATTTCATTCTTACCATAGTTAATCACAAGCTCTAAAATATTCTTTACTCTGAAAACCAAAACTGATTACAGATCTTGTGACTGTGAATACAATTTTAATGATTGTATAAAAGATTAAACTCAAAAAAGATCTTTGTTTCAAAACAACTGAAAAAAGCCCCAACAACTACCACTTTCCTCTGCACCCCATTTTTTAACTTGCTACTGCTTCATGGGTTGTCTCTTTTGTTCAAATATCTTTTGTTTTGTGCCTCTGTGAGGCTTTTTGCTTCTATAGTAAGAACTCATCTTCCAGACAGTATAGAAAAGTTCTTTAATAGTTTGGTGTGAACAAAAATCAAGTTGTTTTCTCAGCAAAGTCTCTGTCTTACAGGTGCAAAGGAGGCCCAGTAAAGTTCTTAGGACAATAGACAATATCAGTTGATTCTGCCTTTTGCTTTTCAGATAAAGAGAGAGAGCTGATAATAAAAAATGTTGAAGGAAAAGGTAGTTTGGGAATCCTCCAGAGGAATAAAAATGAGAAAAAGGTTTGGATTCAGAAAAATATATATATTAGGCTAAATATAACCTAAAATTGGAATTCAGTATTTCAGTGCTAAATGAACAAAACCTGGATAAAATCCCATGGGTGATTGTAGTAGATTAAAGAAAGAATTAAAATTAACAGCAAGACAAAGGAAAGATGTCCATAGTGTCTGATTATTTAGATTTTGATGCAAAACTGAATATCAATATTAGTAGTTTTAACTTTTTCCTGGTAGCTATATCCTGAAGATCTGTATTTACCGCCACATATTAGTTAATTTTCTCTTCCTGTTTTTCTTGAAACATAATTTGAAGTACTGTGTTATGTCCTTAGTGGGTGAAACCTGTTGTGTTTAGATGTGATATTAATGCAAACTGTGTTTCTTTGAGTTCTTTCACTTGCAGTGAACTAATTATGAAATGTGCAAAACAATGTAATTTCTTCAAAATTAGCAAAAACGTGGTCATGCTTGTTTGGAAGAGTTCTTTCAATCATTCATAATAACAGTATTCTCTTTGGAGGTTGAAATTGTGGCTAGTGTTGTGCTTTGCTGTGTTGGATAAATGTTTCTACTTCCATTACTTTTCATACAAAAACTGTGTTCAACAAACTATTTTTCTGACAATGTGCAAAAGACTGACGCGCGAGAAAGAAAAATTTGGTAACTGTCTATTTTTTACCATACAAAATTTGTGTGTTTTTTGATTAAAATTTAAAAAAACCCGTTGCTATTATTAAGCTATGATAGCAAATTGCTTACATGCTGAAATAACAACTAAACTGTACAATAATTTCTTCTGACTGTATGCACCTGACACGCACACAACAAAAAGATTGAAAAGATCATCCATGCAGATGACTACTGAATGCCAATATAAACTGATTAATTGTCTACAGGGGAGATTTTCTAAATCACTAAGGTACCCAGAGAAGAAATTGAACTGAAAGTTAATGACATTTCTATTCCTAAGTCTCTTGGTTGTTTTTGAATGTTCAGCTTCCAGATGAATATATTACAAATGAAGCTGTTGAAATACCTGGAAAAATCTGTGTGTTTTCTCTTTCTCCCTTTAGTGCTCAATGATTCTTGTGGTCAACACTTGTCTTCCAAAAATGTGTACACTTTAAAAGTCAGTAAAGTCAATTTATTATTTTGCTTTGCCATGCTTTAATCAACATGTGGATCTAATTTTCTGGACATATGTTGAAATAATCCAGATGAGATTTTTTTTTCTGATGAGATTCTGAGTTCTGCTTATCTTGGCTGGATTTCTTGTCATTAAGAGAGACTTTTCTTGTCATATTTGGTATTCTTTATGAAATGCTGCCCAAGATGAGTAACTCAAGGTTAGATATTCATCAAGCTTCTATCTTCTAAAAACAAGAAAGAGTTTCAAAACCAATACATCAAGTTTGTGAGAATATTCATCTTGGGTACACGTAGATTGTTTCTCCAACTAGACAACCTATCAGACTTCTCAGTTTCCAGGAAAACTGATACTGATCTGATGCCTGTTTTGTTTATGGTTTTAAATGTTGGTTTAATTTTTACATGTTTGCAATAGCTATGTCTTGGGTTTCTTTACTCTGGGGGGTAACAAATGTGTCACTAGCTTCCTGTTTTCTTATCCTGGATTTTGATCTATATTGCTGTGTAAGAAGAAGTTCAATCTGAAGTCATGTGAGGTGGCTTAAGTCACTTTGGCAATGAATGATCTCCCTTGCCTTGATTGTAATACCTGAGGGATTAACAGTTTTTATCTACATGGTATCTTACAGAGAGACTTGGTTCAAGAAAAGTCAATACGGAAATATGATTTAAACACTCACCTTTTGAGAATGTCTGATTTAGCTGTGTAATCAGCCTTCCAAACATTTGCTAAGTGGCCTCATGATTACTTGACAAGATAGATTGGGTCTTTTGTAAGGAGTAGAGCTGCTCCATCAGGAAGCATAGATTGTTAGCTTTTTTCTTCTCTTTTTTGGTTTTTCCTCCTCTCTACCCTTCACCCCTCTCCTTTGTCTCTTCTCAGCTAGATCTAGTTTGAAACTTACAAACAAGTGTCTGGTGTGGCTCATGTTTCTGACTGCATCCTTTTGCCTTTACTGGCTCTGAGAAAATTCCTGTACCTGGTGCGTCAGGTATGTTAATCTCCAGAATTTTTCTCATGAATAGAACATTCAAAAGTCAATAAAAAGCAAATTCACTTCCCTGAGAATACTGGGCACATCCAAGTCTTGTAATTCCTTTTAAACACACTTTGTATTAGAAGGGGTCTGTCTGAAATCAGATGTGACTATGCAATCATGGAATGGGATACTGAGAACACTACAGCATTACACTTAATTAGTGAAGACAAGAACCTTCCTTTTGAGAGTCATTAATTTGGTGCATTAATCAGCCCCTAAAAAATTCAAAGGCAAGCACAATTATGTCTTCTGTGTCCAAATTCTCTGTCAACAAATCCATTGCACCAGTTCCTGAATCTCTGGAATTTGACATAGCATAATGGAAAGCAAATAATTAAAATATTTTCATTTGACTTAATTGGCTTTGTTAACCACTGGTAGATCATTAAATGAAGAGTGTGAAATTAATTTTTTATTGAACATACTTTGTCATGTTATACTAAATAAAATTATGGATTTTAATAGAAATAAAAAAAAAGAATTAAGATCAAAGTATAGACAACAGTTTCTTGTGGACAGCTTTGTATTGATTGCAATTAAAGTTTGCTGTCATACAGTCCCTCAAGAAGCCTGACTTTGATTGAAAATGAATGCAAGATCACATAATGCTCTAATCCCATTATAGAACAAGAAGTGATCATGAGTTTTACATATACTGCAGTAATGATCCAATAACACAACAATGTGTATTTTTAATTTTTTTTTGTTGTTGTTGAGTGTAATGAGATGCAGTGAAGCTTCCTTTAGGTTAATATAATGATTTCACTGGCAGTCATAAGACATGTAATTAAAGAGGAATATCAAAGGAATAAAATTTCTGTGTGCCAGATGGAATCTTAGCTATGAATACTCAAACAAAGACAGAATGAAACTTTGAAATTTATATACCAAAAATGGAGATTCATTAAAGACTAAAGACTGTATCTGATGCTGTGTGTCATTATGTTGATTCTTTTCCTTATATTGTCTTAGTAATGTGAAATACTCATACTGAGGCACAGTCTCTTGCTGGACCCTTAGAGGGCATATGGTTCTGTCACCCATTCTCTGTGTGAGGCACTGATTAGCTTTTGATAATTTATAAAACATCTTTCAGGTGTTTGCTGAGTTTACAACTTCCATTATGCATTACCTGGGAAACTTCCTGGACACACAGGTTGTCAAATCTATACATGCAATACTCATGAAAAGGCTGCTGTTTTGGATAAGCAGAGACCTCTGCTCAAAGCAGAACCTACTTCAATTTCAAATAAAGACTCTGTGGACAAGGACAGTAAGAGAACATGTTTAAAAACTAGCCCATAAGGTAATGCAGCTTCTAAAGAACTACATACACACTTTCATTTGCAAAGGGCACACTGTCATTGGTTAGCAAAGCATAGTCCTGGAAGTGATGTCCTTGCAAAGGGGTGCTTACAGCTCCTCTGTGACCTGACAGAACCTATCAGCTGGCCAGTTTGAATATGGACAATTCTTTAAGCCACTTAAAATTGTGACTGCACTGTGGTCCACATTTAAGAAAAGACAAACCCCAGGCAGATCTCTGTCTCGTTTCCCGTGCTGGGACAGGTGGCTGTGGGCCCTGTACGAGTGCCTGGCGGGCCTGGCCCAGGCCCTGTTTGGGCCAGACTGGGCCGGGCCACGGCCATTGCCCTGCTTGGGCCAGGCCGGGCCGGGCCACGGCCATCCTGGAGCTGATGGGCCCTGTTCCATCCGTGGAACCCCCCCCACATCCTTGATATGTGCAGATGGAGCGGCTTGGCTCCCCTTCTCCAGTGCAGCCAAGATTCAGCAGAAAGCTGCCCACTGCTGTCCAGCAAAAGATCATGGGACCAACAGCGACAAGCGACATTCCAGCTGCAAGGCCTAGGTGAGATTAACCCTTTTAGTGCTGTGAAGAGCTGAAAACCTGAGGGAGGAGAAAGAGGAGATGCTTAAAGCTGAAATTCTGTTGTGAAGCTATGATATATCAGAGTACCTGTTGTAATTTCATGAAGGCATGGGGGTGGAGCATTCAACTTGTACTTGTGAGCAAAAGCACCTGTGCTGAGATAGGCAGATGCTGGCGCAGCTGTAATTTGATGAGAAGTTTGAACAGGGAGAGATGGAAGCAATGAGGACTTTTGCTCCAAATGGGGAAAGGAGAAGACCTCAGTTCCTAGAGATGCTCCCAGAGATAGTCCTAGAGATGAAAATGAGGAGAACCCTTTGCTCCCAGGGAAGGAAGAGGGCCTCTGTTCTTAGAGATGAAAATGCTCCCAGAGATGGGTGAAGAGAACTTTTGTTTCTGAACAGCTCAACCTTAAAATTATACCCCAGTAACTCAAGACTGGACCCTCGAAAGCAGTTGTGGGAAAAGCTGCAAGTCATGGGAAGGGACTCTCACATGATGCAAGCAGAGAACCAACCCGGGCGGCTGTCTCGTTGTGATAATGTTTTCATAGCATGGGCAAGAGAGACACCTCTTCCTAAATGAACTGAAAAAGGTTATTATGGAAGTGATAAACAGACTGAACATCTCAAGGGTTGTCTTTTTACATTGTCAGTGGGAGAAGGGAGAAAGGTGGGGGGAGAAGAGTTCTGAAGGTGTGGTATGATTTTATTTTTAATTTTTTTAGGTCTGTTAATAAACTTCTTTATATTCTTTCAAGTTTTGTGCCTGCTTTGTGTTTCTCCTAATTCTTATCTCACAGAAGATAAACAGTAATGAGTATTTTGGACCAAACCACTACACTAAATTGGTGTTTCCGCCCGGTTACAAACCAAACCTGCTACACACACCAAAAAAAGAAAGGCTTTAATACTGCAAAACCATACTGAGCAATGAGGAGATGTTAACCAACAATTTCAATAACAACAGTATAATGATCTTTGATTCTTAATTACACCATCAGATACTGGTGTCTTTGTCTTTTTTCCGTTAAACTCCTGCATTATAAGAAAGATGTTCAATATTTACTTTGATGAGGATTATTTACTATGTGGCTTTACTTATTTGTCGTGCATCATCTGAATTCTGAATTTTATAATTTCCCTCCCCCTTCCCCTGTCCCCTTCCCCTTTTTCCCCTTTCCCCTTCCCCTTTTCCCCTTCCCCTTCCCCTTTTTCCCCTTCCCCCTTCCCCTTCCCCTTTTCCCCTTCCCCCTTCCTCTTCCCCTTCCCCTTCCCCCTTTTCCCCTTCCCTTCCCCTTCCCCTTCCCCTTCCCCCCCTTCCCCTTCCCCTTCCCCTTCCCCTTCCCCTTCCCCTTTTCCCCTTCCCCTTCCCCCTCCCCTCCCCCTCCCCTCCCCCCTTCCCCTCCCCTCCCCTCCCCTCCCCTTCCCCTTCCCCTTCCCCTCCCCTCCCCTCCCCTCCCCTCCCCTCCCCTCCCCTCCCCTCCCCTCCCCTCTCCTCTCCTCTCCTCTCCTCTCCTCTCCTCTCCTCTCCTCTCCTCTCCTCTCCTCTCCTCTCCTCTCCTCTCCTCTCCTCCCCTCCCCTCTCCTCCCCTCCCCTCCCCTCCCTCCCCTCCCCTCCCCTCCCCTCTCCCCTCCCCCCCCTTCGCCTTCCCTTTCTCCTTTTTTCTTTTTTCTCCTTTTCTTCTCCTTTTCTTCTCCTTTTCTTTCTCCTTTTCTCCTTTTTTTCTCCTTTTCTCCTTTTCGTTCTCCTTTTCTCCTTCTCTCCTTTTCTCCTTCTCTCCTTTTCTCTCTCCTTTTCTCCTTTTCTCCTTTTCTCCTTTTCTCCTTTTCTTTTTCCTTTTCCTTTTCCTTTTCCTTTTCCTTTTCCTTTTCCTTTTCCTTTTCCTTTTCCTTTTCCTTTTCCTTTTCCTTTTCCTTTTCCTTTTCCTTTCTTATTGTTGTTGCTGTTTTCTCCAGGGCACTTAGCCTAATATCTGATTACTTACCAGACATTAATGAATTGATCTTCCCAGTTCTCCTGTGAAAGTAGTAGATCTCAAATTTTTTTCCGATGGAGAATCCTAGTTCAGTAAGAGAAAAAGTAGCATTTTCAAGCTGTCAGAAATGCCAATCAGTTCAGTGTTGGGTACAAAATCCAAGGCCTTTGTCTCAGGTATGTGCTAAATTTTAAGTAACTTTTAGTGCTGGGCATGTGGCAATTTGTGCATGGTTTAAGGTGATGGAGTGCTCTGTGGCTTACCAGCTAAAATTGGAAGATAATATAATTTTTAGGAGGGGCCCAGTACTGCTTACTTTAAGGGTGGATGGAAACCCACTCTTGAACTGAGTTCAGAAAACTCACATGAAGGAGATGGACATTGAAAGTAAGCTCTGTAAAATAACCCAATCATGTCTGTACTACATTTTTGTATGTCATTGTCATCAGGTGATCGATCTTGTGGCCACCATGAAAGGGGAGGAGTGTTTTCCATTGCCTGTATTTCTGGCAAACAAAATAAATGATGTAAAAATAGAAATGAGCTTTTTAATAGTCCTTCCTGTGCTAGTATGCACATATACACACTACTAAAGTAGAGTAAATCTTGAACAAATACCTTTAACGTCTCTACTTTTCACTGATTGGATCAGTGAAATACATATGATTTATCCTTTCCTTAGAGTAATTTTTCTGAGTAATTTTGAGTCTCCCTGAAGGAATTCTCACACTGGAGCATTTTTCACACTTTTATATTTAGAGTTTATGCTGTACAATACTCATCTGTGAGCACAGGGAACCTCTTTCCAGTTACTGCTATTTGCTTCAAACTTCCTGCTTCAAGATGGTAATATCTTTTTCCCTCACTGCTTTTTACAGAACCATCCTGCTTACAAAAGTAAAAAGATTTTATTTTCTTATCTTTAAAATAGCAACAGTATTTTTTTCCAGAGTAGTATCTGCGAATAATCATGGTCATTTACCCAGCTGTAAGTACAATAGTCCAATGACTAGACTTTTCTATGTTTGCAAGAATTGCTAAATTTATGTAACTGAAGACCTGGTGGCACTTTGATGTACTATGACAGATCACAAAAGAATTACTTCTGTAATTTACCAGGGAGGACAATGAAACTGCTTTTTTGTAAGATTTTTTCATTTTTTGCCATGTAGATGTATTCCTTTGGTCTACAATCCCAGTGTGGATATGTCTGGATGTACTAATGAGACTAGCAAACAAAGACTAGTTGCTTTGGAACAAGAAGTTGATGAAGTTTCCAAAGCACAAAATACATTTACAAAATAAGAAAGGACATGGAGTGTTGTTAACATCCAATTCTTTTTTACCGTGCTTTGGTAACTTTTCATTTACATATTTATTAACTTATGCTAGATCAAGTATTTTTTACAATGATAGGCACAGAAAATAAATTAATTGTAATTAGTTTTATTGTAATGAATAATAAATGAATTTTTTTGATAAGCCACTTATTATAGAGTAGTCATTACTACATAGTTTTACTGAGGCATTAAAGTTTGCATTTTAATTTGAGAATATTTGCACTGTATTAATTTACAGAATCGTGCATTCTTAGGAATATAAAACCCCTTTGTTTATTATTTTTTTATACATTTTAGTTGAGATAGCTGGACAAATTATTAAATTTTCTCAATCTTCACAGAATCACGAAATGGGTAGGGTTGAAAGAGACCACTGGAGGTCATCTGGTCCAACCTCCCTGCTTAAGCAGGGTTCCCTGGAGCACATTACTCAGGATTTTGTGCAGGTGGGTTTTTAATATCTCCAGAGAAAGAGACTCCACAACCTCTCTGGGCAGCCTGTTCCAGCACTTCCTGTACTCTGGTTTCTGCCTGTTGCTTCTCATCCTGTTGCTTGGCACTAGCAAGCAGAGCCTGGCTCCATCTTCAGGACACTGTCCTTTCAGATACTTGTATATGTTGTCAAGAACCCCTCTCAATCAGCTTTTCTTGAGACTGAACAAGTCCAGCTCCCTCAACCTTTCCTCATAAGAGAGATGCTCCAGTCCCCTAATCATCTTTGTCACTTTTCACTGGACTTGTGCCAGGAGCTGCAGGTCTCTCTTTTACTCAGGAGCCCCTAACTGGACACAGCACTCCAGATGTGGCCTCACTAGAGTTGCATGAAGGGGCAGGATCACTTCCCTGGACCTGCTGCAAGGCTTTTCCTCAGGTGGGCCAGAAGGCTGTTGGCTGCCTTTGCTGTTAGGTTGCACGGCTGATTAATAGTCAACTTGTTGCTCACTAGAACATCCATGTCCTTTCCTTCAAAGAAAAAGCAAAGCAAAGCTGCTTTCCAGCTGGTTGGTCCCCAACAAGTACTGGTGCCTGGGATATTCCTCCTAGGTGCAAGACTTTGCATTTGCCTTTGATAAACTGCTTGAGATTCCTCTCTGCCCAGTTCTCCAGCGTGTCCAGCTGCCTTTGAATAGCAGTGTAACGTTCTGGTGTAACAGTTACTCTTCCCAGTTTTTGTCATCTATGAACTTTCCAAGCACACACATTGTCCCAACACTCAGGTCACTGATGATGAGGTTAGACAGTATTGGCACAGGTATTGATGCTGGGGTACACAACTGATGGTTTTCTGCAACTGGACTTTCTGCTGCCCTCTCCGGGCCTGGCTGTTCAGCCAATTTTCCATCCACCTCTCTGACTACTTGTCTAAAGTATGCTTTGTCAGATTATCTTTGAGGATGACAGTGTGCCGGAAGCCTTCCTAAAGCTGAGGTAACATGCTCATCCACCAAATTCTGTACCTCGTTGGAGTCTGTAAATTTGGTTGAATTTGATTTCCTGTGTATAAATCCATGCTGACTGTTCTCAAGCGCATTGTGTCATTCATATATTCAGAAAGGTTTTTTTGGATTAGTTGTTCTACCACTTTCCTGGAGACTGATGTGAGGCTCATTTGATGCTCCACAGATCTTTCTTCTTGTACTTGAAGACAGGAGTGACCTTTGATCTCTTCCAGCCTTCAGAGACCTCTGCCAATTGACATGACCTTTCAAATATAATTGAGAATGGCCTCATAGCGATGTCAGCGAGATCCTTCCACATGTCCCATCAGGCCCATGGACTTGAGCATGTTGTTTGCTCAAGTGTTCTCTAACATGGTCCTCCACTGCTGAGGATATATCTGCCTTCCTCCATACTCGCTATGGTCTCAGGGCCTAATGGATGCATCAAGGCCAATCTTACTGGTAATGACTGAGGCAAAGAGGGCACTGACAACCTTGACCTTTTTCATATTCTTTGTCACCAAGTTCCCAGCCTACCCAGCAGTGGATCCAGGTTTTCCCATGTCTTCCTTCCTGTTTCTGTTCTTGTAATATCCTTTCCTGTTGCTCTTGCCAGATTCAACTGCAGGTGTTTATTGGCTTTCTTTACCTCATTCTTGCAAAACTAAAATGCATGTCTGCACTTCTGGATTATTTGTCCCTCCTTTAACCTCTTTTGCACTTCCCTTTTAAATCAGTTCAGTCAGGAGCTCCTTGTTCCTTCAGGCCTCCTGCCACTTCTGCTTATTTCCTGCTTGTTGGTATGGACCTTTTTTTGAGCTGAAAGGACACATCAACCAGTTTTCCTGGACTCTGCTCTCTAGGGCTGTATCCTATGATATGGTACATCTCTGATGAAGGCAAAGGCTGCACTCCTGAATCCAGGCTGTGATCTGCTTTTTTTCCTTGCACTCTCTTGCCTAGGTCCTGAACTACACCATCTCATGGTCTCTACAGCCAAGACTGCTCACAACTTTTGTATCCAAAGACAGTTTTTCTTTGTTTCTAACTGTGAAGTCCACTTTTCATTGTTGTCTCCTTGATCACCTGTGGCAGGGAGTTTTTCTTAATGCAGTTCAGATAAGACCTAGATTGTTTGTGCCCTGCTATGTTGCCTTTACAGAAAATATGAGGATGATTGAAGTAGTGCTTGCAGGAGCATTGTGCTTGAGGAATTATATCTTCTCTGTTTGCCCTCATACTTAGGGCTTGAGAAATCTGTGTGCTGTTGTTATAACCTGTAGGTTACAAGATCTTTGGGAGAAGTAAACTGTATGGATCAAAAGGTGGAGTGTAGTGATCCTGTAAATGGTAGACGGTTGCACATTGAGAAGTCAAATATCACAGTTAACCCCTTTTCATGGAGAAGATGTTTGCATTATGGCATGGGAAAACCCATTTAGCAGTAGTATATGGGGTTGCTAGTATCTGAAGGAACAAAAGATTACTCACTATCTATAGTCCTCTTTTTACTTTATCTTATTAAAGAGCTAAGTCATTTGTTGTTGAGCCTTTTTTACTGCCAGTCATTTTCCCTCTCTCTCTGTTTCTGTTTCATTCCCTATGCTGTCTTCTCCTCCCCCACTGGTGCAAACTCCCTTTTTTTGACATTTTTTCCAAAGATGAAAAAAAAATGTTTGTTAAATACTGAAATGACCATTACAGGATGTGATTTAAAATTAATTTTTATCAAAATAAATGTAAATGCTTAAAATAATCATCCAAAATACTAATAACTGATCTTGAAAAAGAAGAATGACATTTGATATATTGAAGGAAATGATTTTATTTGCAGATAATTCATTAAAATTTGAATAAGCTGGAATTTGTTGGTGGGCTGAATTAATCAAGTTACGAACAGTGAAAATAATACCAATATATTCTACAGTTTCTGAACAACAATTATGTACTTTGAGTGTATAGAACAAGATTTTAATTTTTTCAGTAATAGTACAGTTAATTATTCCTATTCTATGGATTAAGTGAGATATGGTGATGAGTATAATTCTAAATAAGAGTGCTAAAAACCAGCCTATTTGTCACTTACATATAAAATTGAACTGGAACAGTTTTTCTGTGCAGTTTTACCCCTCTCCTCACCCCTCCCCCCTTCCTATTCTTGATGTAAGTCGAGTTTTAAAAATGCTTTGTGAAATCTCCACCATTGTTCTGCCTTTAGATTTAGTGATAAGGCCTCAGGAGATTTGAGTTCAAGTGTTTATAGTAAAAGATGGGAGATGTCCTGACTTCTATGTCATCTAATCTCTGTAGGTGCTCAGTGAACACTTGTTTCTTTCTCTTGCATGTGAGAAAACGGATGTGTAACTGGAGTTAAAGTAAGATGAAACTTTGGAGTTATGAGCTTTCTTTTTGTTTCTTAGCACCTTTACCAGGAACGCAAAACTTCTCTTTCCAGTCCAAATTCGCTACTTGTGAATATATTTTTTCTAGTGTATGAATATTTCATATAATTTAATTTTGGGCCCAGAAACTTGATTTTATTTCTGATGGGTAGCAAGACTTCTTTGATTTCTAGAGGTGATGTACTTTTATAGTTCTATTGTAATAATAGGGACCATCAGGGTAGAATTTTATTCTGATTCATCCTTTACATCTACTTTCTGTGTGCATTTTCTCCTGCTGCTTTTACATATTTCCAAACAGAAAACAACAAGAAAGTATGTAGCCAGAAAAATACAAATATACAACTAAAGCAAATTCTATATAATTGGTTAGAAATGCTTTTTCTTTTTTAATTTTTTTTTGATCCTCCATAAAAAGTAGTATCTGTAATTCATGTCACAAAAAATTGCAATTTTTTCCTCTTAGTAGCTCATAATAAAATAGTTTTGAAAGAGTTATTTTCATGGCAATGTAACTTTTTACTAGATTGTGTTCATTTTCCTCTTCATATGTGACAGTACAGCTTAAGAAACAGCTAACCACTCATCATGAATTATAGACTTGCAAAGTTAACATTGTTACAGCAATTAAGTACTTTGATCTGGACTAGAACATGTTAAGAAAGTCATTAGACGGATTTGCTGTGCATAATGAACATAAAAACTATTTGTATATGATTCTGAAAAGGCAAACATTAATTGGAAGCAAAATACAGCCTTGGGGTATTGCAAGAAGGCTCTGATTTCAAGCAGATGATTTACTTGCTTTCTTTTACTGCCACTTTTCCTTTAAAATGAATTGAAAGATAAAGCTTTCAAAGACCAGTGAGTTTTTAGCTTTTAAAGACTAATGATTTCTTAGCTTTTTGTTGGGGTTCTAGTTTAGTCTTAGTTTTTTTCCTGTTAAAGGAATTTTTTCCCATATGCATGTTGCTAGGGGACAAATGGCTGTACTTAAGAAAGACAAAAGAAGGGGGTGGGGCAGGCCTGGCTACTCTTTTGTTTTCACCTGGGTGTGGGGGCAGTTCGCTCTCAGCGTCAGGAGAGAGAAGCTGCAGAGAAAGGAGCTGCTGGTTCCTTTTTTCGGCCGTTTTTCTTTCTGCTGGAAACAACGCCAGGACTCCAAAGCTGTTTTCCCTGCCCTGCTGGAGGCCGGGCTGTGGCCGCCCTGCCCCGCTGCTGCTTCGAGCCTTCGCTACGCTGTAGCCCTGCTCGCCCTGCCTGCCCGACCTCCAAGGGGCTCCCCGTTTGGATACATCTCGTCTGTCCTCTGGGATCTGTGCTCGTCCCTGCCGCTCCAGCCCGCCGTTCCAGCCTACTGTTCCCGAGGGTCCAGCCGGACACCGGGGCCAGCCGCCTGGGGTTTGTGAAGCCTTTGTTCCATCCTTCCCGGGATCCCAGGCCACCAGTGCCGCGTGCTTCCCGAGCTCGCTCCGGAGCGCCCCCTGCAGCCGCGGGGGAACCATCGCACCTGCCCTGCTCACCGGGAGCCGCCAGCGCCCCTGCCGGCTGCGAGCGGAACTGCACCCGAGGGGAAAGGGCCCGACAGCTGAGAAGGCTGGCACTGGGTTTGTGTTTGCTGTTACTGCCAGAGTTATTGCTGTTTGTTTGACTGGTTATATATATAATAGTAAAGAACTGTTATTCCTATTTTCCCACATCTTTGCCTAAAAGCCCTTGATTTCAAAATTATAATAACTCGGAGGGAAAGGGGTTGCATCTGCCATTCCACGGGAGGCTTCTGCTTTCCTTAGCAGACACCTGTCTTTCAAACCAAGACACTTTTAAAGACCAGTGACTCACAGTATCCTTTGTGACAAAATGTCCAGCACACAGTTGGTTAAACACATCATGCAAGGGGTGAACAAGAGGTTCATGGGTAGGGCACCCTTGAACTATTCGTATAGGAAGTGGGGTCACATCGGACTGGCGACCTGTCAGTATTGGGGTTCTTCAGGGATCCATCTTGGGCCCAGTGCTCTTCAATGTCTTCCTAAATAACTTGGATGCAGAACCCAAAGGTACACTAAATAATTTGCCAACAGTACTGGACTAGGAGGAGCTGTTGACTCCCTCAAAGGCAGAGGCCCTGAAGAGAGACCTTGACTAATCAGAGGTCTGGGCAATAACCAACTATATGAAGTTCAACAGGGGAAAGTGCCAGATTCTGCACATGGGATGGGGCAACCCTGGATGTATGGACAGACTGGGAATGAGATGCTGGCAGCAGTGCCATGGAAAGGGACCTGGGGGTCCTGGCGAGCTGAACATGAGTCAGCAGTGCCCTGGCAGCCAGGAGGGCCAACCCTGTCCTGGGGTGCATCAGGCACAGCATTACCAGCTGGGGAAGGGAGGGGATTGTCCCACTCTGCTCTGCACTGGGGCAGCCTCACCTCGAGGGCTGGGGGCAGTTTTGGGGGCTACAATATAAGAAGAATACAAAGCTATGTGTGAACAGCCAAAGGAGCGCTGTAAAGATGGAGAATGATTTAGAAGGAAAGCTGTATGAGGAGCTGCTGAGGTCACTTGATCTGTTCAGCCTGGAGGAGAGGAGACTGAGGGGAGACCTCATTGCAGTCTACAACTTCCTCATGAGGGGAAGAGGAGGGGCAAACACTCTGTGGCGCCCAGTGACATGACCCAAGGGAATGGCCTGATGCTGAGTTCGGGGAGGTTTAGGTTGGATATTAGGAAAGGATTTTTCACCCAGAGGGTGTTTGGACACTGGCACAGGCTGTTAGGATCCAGTTTAAACTCAGAAAAGCAAAGCAAGCTACATCTCTGTGCATAAACCAGAAAGAATTTAGAAAGTTCAAAATATTCCCAGAAACGAGATTAAAACCAAACAAGGTTAGATGTTGATTCCAAAAAATTGATGTATTTTATTTAATAGTAGAGAGGCAAAGAGAAAGAAAGAAAGAAAGAAAGAAAGAAAGAAAGAAAAAGAAAGATGGAAAAAAGAAGTGTGCGTGGGGGGTGGGGGAACAGGGAGAGGTGACAGGGGTTAGGTGGAAGCATATCATCCATCCAAGGGTTCCAGCGATGTCTCGTTGCTCCCCTCCATCTGGTCTGCTGGTGGTGCACGTCCCCCGTCACTGCTGTGGCCACACCGCCACATGCTACGCCATGCTGCCACACGCCAAAGAGTACAGAATCCTGTGGATTCATATACACTTTGGGCCAGGTGGGAACACCCACATGCCTCCTCTTGCAGGGGCTAGCTTGACCCTGTCCCTTGCAACACTGAGGGTCTGTTGCATCATCTCTGGTGCAGGGTCTGGGAACCCCTTTGGGGGCCCCTGTGATGGGCCATGACACCCCCTTCTGCTGTGGATAAGCTTCCCCCCCCCCCCACCCCTGGTGAGGACCCCTCAGCTGGGCTCCTCTGCACAGGGGAGCATGGGCAGTCACTGCACCTCTGACCACAGGCGTTTCCCAGATACCCAAAGCCTCTTCTCCCTCCGCCCTTTGGTGGAGGGTCTGTGGGAGCCTGGCAGCTGATAGCCCTGGGGCTGTGGTCTCCACCTTGGAGGTGTTAAGCCTGTGCTTTGTAAAATGTCCCCAGCCCTGAGTTGTTACTTTATCTTATCTTCATCAGCGAGCAGTATAAGGCCTCAGTCAGGCCCCCATTCAGGGTGCTGTAGTCTTCTCTGCAGCTTTTGTAATACAGTTTTAAAAGTCCTTCAAGAAAATGTTTAAGTCATAAGTTATAATATTTCAGTCTCTGACACAGGCTCCCAGGGAAGAGGTCACAGAACCAGTGGAGTTCCAAGTGTTTGGACAAGGCTCTCAGGCACATGGTGTGATTCTTGGGGTTGTCCTGTGCAGGATCCAGTTTTGTAGGTCCATTCCAACTCAGGACATTCTAGGATTCTGTGATTTTTTTTCTGTGATTCTGCATCTGATGATTCAACAGCAGGGTTGCTGCAAATAGGAAATATGATGTTAGTACCTAAAGTAAACTAATAATCTCCATATTTTGGGGGTTTAGATAAAAATATCCTCTCCATTGCTTGGTACTATTCATTAACAGTGGGAATTTAAATTTTAGACTTACATACAGATATATGATTATGGCCAAAGTTTTGTGTTCATGTAAAAATGGCACTTTTCTAAAGCACACCAGGTAGTATTAATGATTCTTTTATTCAGATTTCACTCTTCTCTTTATCTAAGTGTTTGTAGATATGCATATAGTGCATCACAGTCGGTAGATACTCTGAAATTGGAAAACCTGTCCAGAAAAGGGCAGACATATGGGGAAAAAGCACAGACAGCACAGATTAATTCTATTAATTTTAAAGAATATCTTTTTACAGTATAAGAATACTACAAGCTGTAGTCTTTAATCATGACAACTCAGGAGAAGGAGATTTCTAAGCCTTCTGGAGAAATAGTATTTACATCTCAAAACTATTCCAACATGTTTATATAGGCTAAAAGTGATTTCCCAAGGGATCATAAAAGAAGTATAAAAGTGAAGATATCTGAATGTGAGTGTGGAAGATATTTATCACTATTTCACTATTAGAACATTCTGGTGCCTTTTTAATACTTACAACTTACCCCTGGTATAGCCTTTGTATTTTACAGAGGTTAAGACTTTGATCTGGTTTGATATGGTGACTGCGATGTGGTTTACATTTGCATTTCAGGACAATTTAAAATATGCACCAAATGCAGAATCTGGATCTGTTTCTCCTCTGAAGCAGGTGCCAGAGCAGAGATAAATGGTGCAGATTGTATCTCTGTATGGGAACAAGCCCTGTGGGAGTTTGAGCTGGTGGTGCCCCACCATTGTCTGGGGTCTGCAGGACTTGCAGTAAACTTCATCGCAGTACAATTAAAGGTGGTACTTTCACAAACGGCTCCACCAATCATAGGTGTGTTGGTAAGCCACATGTCATCGTCTGGCAACACGTTTCACTGAGAGTGACCCTAGCTGAGTAGACAAAGAACAACAGTCGTGTAAGAGCTGTTGGTTTTGATTGTTAAAGAGGAGGCAAACATATATAAAAGCCGAATTAGTTATTACCTAGTCTTGACCTGAGACCTCTAATGCCTTAACTAAACAGCAACAAAAAGTCCCTGCAGCCTGGCATCTAGACAGGCATGCATGCAGCCAGCAAACAGCCTGCAGTATTGTTGCTAATATAAACAAAATTGCCGAATCAAAATTAATAAAGAAATGACATTTATTATGCGACCGAAATATCGGTTTCAAACGCCACTATCGAGAAAAACAGCACCGAGCCCGGGGTCAGAGCTGGGTGAACACGCATAGATCTGATCTCTATCGCATCAGACCTCCCAAGTTCATGGATGCTGCTTTGGCTGGTCCCTTTTTATACAGTTTTTTGGCAGAGTCCAAATTAATTCTATTCTTCTCGTATTCATGAAGTTTTCTTGTCCCGGAGTTGGGCCGCACAAAGCCTTTCCTGGGTCTGATGAATTGTCCATCCTGGGTGATGACTGGGCCATTTCTGCTGATGGATGGGCCATCTCTGGTTCCTGGAAAAGTTATTTTTAGTTCCTGGAATGTCCGATTCCTTATCAGATGCAATGTAGATATCAGAGTGTGGTGATCAAGTCGTCATGGTGTCCCGGTGATAAGATCCAACCCCACCTAGGTGGAATCCTCACTTATTGTGAAAGAAATACTTTTAGTGTTGTGAAATTTTTCTCTCAGCCAGGCTGGTGCAGGGATTTAGAAACTTGGTCTCTGTAGGGTCTAATTATATTTCAGTTTTATATATAATAGCACAAATTACATATTTTATTTATAACATTGCTCCAGGCAACTAGCTGTTCTTGGAGAGCATCTGCAGCCCTGTACACTGCACAGCCAAATAACCTGCAAGATGGCATTGTCTCTCCTTTTACATTTACACTTATATTATTTGGAATAGGATTGAAAAGTACACATCTTCAATGACAATTATTAGATTTTTTAATTAATGGCCTGTGCTCATTTGGGAAAAATACTTGATAGATTAGGACAGGGATTATTATTGTGCTATCAGTGAAAACGTGTAATTAGCCAAGATAAAATCACTTGATGGATTCAAGATAGAAGAAGTTCCATTTTGAAGAAATGATGCAGTCACCCTATGCTCTGACATACTTCTTCCTCCTCTGAATCTTGTCTGAATACTGAATACCGAATTAGCCCAAAGACAGTGCTAGACTTTATATTGAAAAAATAACGACAAGTATTGTCAGCTGTTTTTGTCACCTTATCACAGCTCTGCAGAAAACAGACAAGGTGACACCAGTGAAAAATGGCTGATGGTAGAATGATTTAAATGCATGAATCCTGAATTTAGCATGTTTAAACTGGAGGATACCCAATCAAGTGTGTTCATTTTCTCTGAGTGATCAAATGATGACTGTCTCCAGACAATGATCAGAGGGGATTGTGATTCAGGACTTACCTTGTGCAAAGAGTTTATTGTGAAGAAGGAGCAATTCTAAGTCAAATCATTTTAATTTGAAAACATTATTCTGGAATTAGGCTAATGAAATAATTTTTCGGTTTCCAAAAGTAGCTTTGGGCCTTTCAGTGAGGCAGTGAAATTTCTTTTTATGGACAATGTTTTGTTTTGTTGTCTCAAAAGTCCTATTTTCTGTCTGAAAGACACAGAATACCTGTAATACACTCACATCTAAAGAAAAGCAGTTGATGAAGAAGGAAATGCCAGCATAATGATTTTATTCTAATGAATGCAAAGGAGTTTTAAAGTTTATTATTATTATAATTATCTGTCTACTGTTTACCGTTCTCGTTCACAGTGCAATGCCTGAGATTCAATTGTAAGTCCTGTGAGTCATTCACTGAGTTGTTATTCACGTGTAAAGCATGTAGCCTCATTCAGGTTCTATATGTACAGTAATTGCAGCAAAATTCAATTTTGACTTTCTGGTATATAAGTTTCTGAATATGGTAAGATGCATTGCTTTCCCTGCACTTCTGAGTTCAGCCTAATATTGACAGAAAAAGCTTATATATGCCTTCCCTGCATCTATAGAACTATCAATCTTGAAACTTAATCTTATTTCAGCATCTAACAAAGGCAAGCAAAACAGCATTATAAGTAGCTGCATTCTATTTTCTGGAAACAGATTCTGATTTCTTAGAACACTCATCATACTGGTTTTGGCTGGGATAAAGTTAATTTTGGTCATAGAAGGTGCTATATTTCAGATTTGTGACCAAAACGGTGCTGGCATATTTTTGTTATTGCAGAGCAGTACTTCCACAGCATTAAGGCCTTTTTGTTCTTCTCATGCTGGCCTACCAATGAACATGCTGGAGCTGGAGACACAGCCTGCACAGCAGATCCCAACTTCCCAAAGGAACTTCCCATACCATGGATGTCATAGCCAGCAATAAAAAACTGGAGGAGAAGAAAGAGGAAATTTGGAGTTTGGACTTAATGGCATTTGTCTTCTCAACTAATAAGCATAATGGAGCCTTCCCTTCCTTGAAATGGCTAATCATCTGCTGTCTGGTTAGGAGTAGCGAGTGAGATCCTTATTTACTTTTCTTATGTGTGCAGTTTTTGCTTTATCTATTAAATAGTCTTTACCTCAACCCACAAGTTTTCTCACTTCTACCCTTCTGATTTTCTCCCCTATTCCAATGGGAAAGAGTAGAGGAGGGCGAGTGGGTTTCTTCTGTCACCTGTGGCTAAATGACAATACAGGTAACTGAATGCAATATACAATGTTCTTGCTTTTTTCATGTTTAGTCATTGCATTCCAATTTTATGGAATTTGATTTTTTAATATGTCAGGAAAGCCAACTGTGATAGAATCCATAAATGCATTCACATACTTTCTCACAGGAAGCACCAATATGTTTGATAGAAGAACTTTTGGTCCAAACAGCAAGAAAAAGTGGTGTCAGTCTTGTAATACAAATAACAGTAATCCTCCCTATTTAATAAGCTTGAAAGCTTTGTTCAGAAACAGTTATATATTTTGATAAAAGGTACAATATATACTGCCTGTTAAAGAATAATAATAACATTTGGCTTGTGCGTTGTTTTTCAAGTGTATACCCTATTCTTCAGCCTTTAACATCCCTGATCACAACTCTTGAAACATCAGAGCGTTTTCTGGATATAGCTTGCCAGTGTTTTGTTTTATTTATTGTTGAAATAAATAGTTGAAAGCAATGTGCATCAAAACAATTTACATCAGTTAGTTCAGCAGAGGAAGAAATTAACCAAGATACAAGGTCAATAAAGGACTTAGGACAAAGTACTAATGTTGATATTAATGCTATTTATAAATAGCTTACTTAATTATTCATTGATATACAGCTTTCTTTACTCGAAAACACAGAAGTTGCTTAATAGCACATTGCATCAAAACACAATGGTTCAGAGCACAGAGTTGGACTATCGTCAGAATATAAATGTAACAGATGTGTTTTATTGGCATCTACCCTAGAAGGATTATTGGTGTACAAAGATGAAGGCATAAATTTGGCCAGAGAATAAAGAATTTTAATCCTTATGGGACATTGCAAGTATGCAGAAGAAAAGATGATGTTAACTGGGATAGGAACAAAGAGTACTGTAATATTTCCTTTCAAAGCTCAATTTATGTGGAGAAATAATAAGACATCTCATCTCACATCTGACAGAATTAATTATTTTGAAAAATACTCATTGCATAAAAATGGTGCTGGTTACAACATAGCATATAAGAGTGCATGGAGTAACCATGACAATTAGAAACAAGAAGCTAATTAGATTTGCAAAATGTTTTGCTTCAAAACCAGAATGAAATGGAACCCAGGTAATCAGTAAGTGTTTGATTGGATCCCTTATTATCAAAATGGATACCTTTGCACAGACAGCAAACACAATAAATGCTGGTGAACAAGCTGTTTGCAATTGCAGAAGAAATGTCAGCATTTTTCAGAAGTAGAAAAAGTGTCTAAATCAAGTTATGCACTTGTAATATTCTATTTCCCTTTTATTTTTTCCTTCCCCATCACGAGAATTACCAGAGAAAGTTATATCATATGTTACTGGATAAGAGAGATATGAATGTCAAATATGGAAAACTTCAAACAAATATATAAAATTTTTGTTGGGGAACTTCTGTGGTAGTCAGTTTGTGTTAAGATACAGCACTTAAGGCTATATTAACAAGAGAGCTAACAAGAAACCCCTAACAAGTTCTTTATTGAATGTTAAAGGAACACTCTGTACCCTTAAACACAAACTCTGAAATTAAGTAAACTTCTAAAATATTTTGATTACATTTGATACTTGTAGTCAAGAATTTTGTCAATACTCTGTAGCTTAGCTGAGACATCATCTGTAATTACACCTGTAAACTCACTGAGAATGGAAAGAAGAATGTTTTAATATTTTTAAGTAGCATAATTTAAAGTAGAAGAATGTGAACATATGGAGAAGAGATGAATGAAATATAATTAGGGAAAATAAGACTTCTCATTGTGCCATCTTTGACAGCTGGGCTTAATGACCTTACGGGTCTTTTTGAATCTTAATGATTCTATGATTCTTAATGCAAGAATAAAGACACATTCAAGGATTTCTGAAGTGGATTACACCTACAGCAGAAAAAAGGATTTTTTTAAAAAGCTCATGGTCCAGTTGCAAAACTTACTGCTCCTAAATAGTTTCAAGGTCAAAACCTTGACATAGTTCACACCCAGAGGATGGCTGAGCATGTGAACAGGTTCCCCACGGAAGTGGTCGCAGCACCAGCCTGAGAGAGTTCAGGATCCATTTGGACAATGCTCTCAGGCACATGGTGTGATTCTTGGGATTCTGATTCTTGTGAGCCTGATGGATCCCTTCCAACCCAGTTTATTCTGTAATTCTAAGGAATGTGTACAGTGTTGTACGAAAACGGTTAAACATGGAAAATTAATAGAAAGGTGTCTGACTGCATGACAGAAACAGATAATTTTCTTTCTGTGTCTTAGGAAAAAACTTACCAATTGTTCTTTTGGGATTTGCATACATTTCTCTGAAGAAAATATTCTGTGGAGATACTGAATTGAGAAAAGTGTTGCCATCATGTTTACTTTTCTCCTGTGCTCCTAGTACTTAAGAATAACTTTGGTAAAATATTTTGACCTCATTTTTAAAATTTTTAAATCAGCTACCCAACCTTGACATATAAAGTGTTTCAGATATGGAAGACAAAGCTCTTTTTTCAGTTATGAATGTCATGTTTATATTACCAGTGGAAGTAATCAATTCATTTTGTACCGAGAAAGTTAACTGGATTACGAGCTTTGTTTTCAAATCTTAACTTACCAAATGTGAACTTGATGGATCACAAGTGAGATCATTATATTAATTCTGTGCTCCGTAAAGTGAACTGTGTGAAATAAGTCAAGGCCAGTACTTTAAAATCTGCCATAAAATTGTACTGTAAATCAGGTTGTCAAGAAACACTGACACACACTAACAGACACTGAACCCCTGATCAGATACTTTAGAAGGCAGTTTACTACTGTGTATTAGTTGAATAGTTATTCCAAAATACATTATAATGACTGACATAAATGTATATATTAGATTAAACATAAAGGGAGCATGCTTATAAAGTGAGGTAAAGCTAAGCCCTGGTATAATCAAATTTCACCTGTTCATTTAATTTTTTTATATTTTTTTTTGCACATGCAGGTTGGATGTGCAAAATTATACTTTGCCAGTCTCAATCATATTAAATGCATTCTTGTGCTCTCAGTGCAAAATGTCTTAAGAATATATTTCGTTCTGTTCTGCATTTACAAATACAAAATAAACTAAGAAACAGTTAGAGGAAAAAACCTCAACAAACACAAACCAAAGAAAACTTTAAATTACATATTTCCAGTCTGAAACCTTTTATTCTGAGTTTCCGTCCGCTTTAATATTTACAGCAGACTTATAAAGTATAGAAAATAGGTTTTTTAATGGAAAGGCTCAGCGCCCTTCACTGTAGTAATATGAGTAAGAAAGCCATAACCTAGTGCATATTAGACTTTAGTGCATTTTGCAGTGGCTTGTTTAGTATTCTAATGTATTTAAAACATATTTCTTCTCAAACTGGTTTTAAACACTGCAATATCACATTTTTACCAAGTGAATGCAAAAAAATGATTTTAAAAAACTCCATTATTTTATGTATTTATTTTGCTGATATCCATAAATCAGATATGCTCCAAGCAAGAGCATTGGGTTGAATTTGTATTCAACCTCAGAAAACCTGATTCACTCCAGTCCAATGCCAAACCATGATTGCAGGAGTTAGTCATGAAGAAAATAGAGAAAAAGGGAAAGTCAACCTGCAAAAAGTCATCTCAGCTACAGAGCTTAAGTGGAACATAATTGTACAGTGCAATTCAGTAAGTTCATATATGAGATGGACTGTGCATTCTTAATTCAGATTTTAATCAGTGTTTAGAAATTAAACCTTTACATTTTTTGTAACTCAGTGAGAAAAACCCTCCTTAGTTCTGAAACAATTTTAGAAACGCAAACTTAGCAATTGTGCATTGCAGTCACCGAGGTCACAGGATCATTTTTTCCTCCCATTAGCATGGTCTGATAAATGCAGTGTAAGGCCACCTGCCCATATTCTGGTGCTGTTTAGTCTGTGTTGCATTCATCATAAGGAATTATATCTTGTAATAAATAAGTTGATGTTAATCTAGGTACAAATATTCTTCATGTCATTACATTTCCATGTATGCACAAGATAGATGACTATTTCATGCCTAAAACCAGAAAAAATATTAAAGCTTAAAAGAATGTGGTCATTTCTGCATTCAGGCCTGTTCTTGCATGAAAAATTGTGCTGAAGATTTCTGGAGTTCATGAGTTCCGTCCATCTGAATATGGTTGTAAGTCTGACATTTGTCATGGAAATTATCTAATTGCAGATGACATCTCTAAAGTCACATTTCTCGTATAATCACCCTTCTTTCTCTGCTGATTCTTGTAACAGTTTCTTAATCCTACAGCTCTCTTTCAGTCTAAAATTACTATATGAAATCTGGGGCAGAATTCTGTTTTTCTGAAATGGGCACAAAAAATGTCGAAGAATTACAAGAAATGGGACTTCAGTTTGATAAAAACTTACAGAGCTGGTGTCAGTCACGTAATATTCTTGTTTTGTTATACTTTGTGGCAGCGGGGATTTCTGCAGCATGTATAGGACAGCGAGGCCCGTGGAAAGAAATAGGGACCGAATCTTGATAGGTGTTTCAGAGATCTTTATTTTCCAGCCACGTGGCCGGGGGACTGCCGAAGAACTGAGCAATCACAGGACAATCAGGGTCCTTCCCAGGCAGAGGAACACAAAACAACCAATGGGGAACGGGATTGACCAGGGAATAGGGAGACCCCGTAGGCCATGCCTCTACCCCACGGTCCCCTCTCTCCGGACCTCATGCCAGGGAGGAGGAACCCCAACAATACTTACACTTCTACATCCTTCTACATCCTTCTATAGTTCCTCACAGCACATAGAAAAATCATGTGACATTGAAAACTGCAACATTTTAATGCTTGTAACTGAATGTTCCTAAGCAATGGAGTGTGCAAGTTCTGTGATTGTGTTCAGAAGCCTTCGCTCCCTACCCCCTCCACCTCCGCCAGTTTTGGCATTTGATATTATCTGGCCCTCTTTTTTATTCCTCCATTCCAGGGAGAAGAAGGTGGCTAGTTCCTACTGAGGTTCTCATCCTTACATGCAGTCAAGGTGAAATAAGAGCTGTCCTAAAAAGGGCCCAGGGCTAAGAAGAGAATGCCTTGTCCCTTGATTTAGGTGAGCCTATGTTTCTCTTTTAATAAAGGTCTTCAGCATGTGCTGAACTCACAACTCTTCAAGGAAGCAAGAATATTAAACACTGATCTCTTCCTTAAATTATAATATTTCAATAATTATTTTATCCCAGTAACTTGGTTTACATGGTATGTACAAAGTCATTAAAATTTGCTAAACTGTTATTAAAAAAAGGCCTCAAAAATGTTTTGATGTTTTACGAAATCTTTCGTTTAAAAGAAAAGAAAAATATTAAATAGCAAAAGATTCTTTAGCTGGTAAATTGCAATCTGATGTAGGTATGGTTGTGAAAGGAGCAAACAAATAAAACTAACATGGTGGATACATATTTTGCAATACTGCTGCCCTAGAAATGATCTATATTGAAGTTGAAAGTCTTACAGAGACACTGTTAAAAATAAGGCTATAACTTCTATTGGTAACAAGAATGAGTAGAAAGACTGGTGATCTCTCTCTTAAAAAAGAATATCTCTTTTCTAAATGATGGATAAATAAGCTGACTGGTGACAATTATTTTCGAAAGTGGTGGCAGAAGGAATATTCATGACAGAAGATGATATTATTGCTTAAAGAATAGTCCTAAAATAACGGTTGTTTTTTTCTAGACATGTGACCAAATGCGCAATTTTAAAGAAATTTTACAAAGTGTAAAAGAAAAGTGGGCAAGCCCCACACTAGAAAACATGCTGGTTACCTACTATATGACAAAGTTATGCATCCTAAGAGCTATGTGCTTGCTGTGTCACCACATTCCCCTCCTGTTGCCTTCTATTTACCCTGAAACAATGTTGTGAGCCCCATTCTCAGAGTGAATACAGAGTGTATTTCGTGGAGAGTCACATGCATGTCACATGCAGAAGGTGTCATGCTGATAGCAGAGGTCCTCATTCTTTTGCAAAACAGTGTGAAGTGTACAGATATTTTAGATCTATAGGACTGAAAGTGAAGTAAGTGTTGGTTGGAAAGTCACCCCATTGTTGTGTAACTAGTTTTGTTCTCCTGAAGACCATTCCTAAACCAGTGTTATGGATTTGCTTACCATGTGTTCTGGAGATTTCAAATGCTAAGACGGGTATAATTTGGCGAGGCAGACAAAGACCAGAAACACTCTTCTGTGCCACAGTGTATGGAGATAGACAGAAGGCCCCCAAAACTGCTCAGAGAACTAGAATATCAGGGTGACCAGTCAGCTGAACCTATAGTGCCAGCTTTTTTTCGCAGGGCTCTATTTGGTTTCACTGAGTCTAGCCACCTTTTACCAGCTGAAAGCTAAGTCCACTGTAAAGATTTCTGATAGTTCAGGATAAATGAGAAGGCAGAAACAGTGGCTGCATTTTCAGGTTTTCTATTACTTGGCAAGTAGGATTTACAACATAAACTCTCATGTGTCACCAACTTTCTGTCAAGCAACCGTGCTGCTCACTGAACTACCAAGAATTTTCACTTTGCATTGGGACACCTAATTGTACTTTTCACCAATGATAAGTGACAAAATGTATCAGTCAGATATCCACTTTACATTATTAAAGAATTAATTAGAATTAGAGCCCTGAGAGTTTTCTAATTAACAAAGAATCTCAGTAACAATGAAGGTAATCCAATTGTGTCATACAGTTTGCTCTCGTACTCTCATTCATGATCATCAGGGTATGAACTTAGTGACCCTTGGAATTTTGCAAAGTTCATCAGTAATTATTTCAACACATTAATTTTAAGAAAGACCTGTATTTCACCTTGGCAGCACTCAGCTGTAAATGTTTTCTCCTCTTTTTAACTAAATCAAATTATAGTACTTATCACTTTTACTGGAAAAGAAGGACATTGGAAGCATGAGTCATATACAGATGACTACATGGGCTCCTAAATTAGAATATCCTCAGACCCCTCCAAGAACTTCTAAAGAACTTTTCAAAGTATGACGAGCTCTTCAAAAGAGATCAAGCTGTTTCACAGTCATCCTGTGATGATTTATTAAACACAGATTAGAAGTCCATTTACCTGCTAGTTTGAAGTTTATTGTATTTTCCCCCTTTGAGAGATAAAAAAAAAGGATAGGGTCCTCATCCACAGAGGAATTTCTTAACTATTTTCAAAGAAAAATTGAATTGACAGTGTACTGATAACTATGACAAATATTTGTTTTACAGGTAGCTTATAGGAAACACATATCCAGGAGGATAGAGTAGAATTAGAGGGAGAGATTAAATGGAATAGGAAAAACCTTCCACTACTTGAATGCCCTACCAGGCCTTTTGAAGTGACAAAGAAAAGGCATTTAAAATGATGAAAAAACCCCGTTGTCTGATATATTATTCTCTTATTTCCCAGAAGATGTCCTCATTACCCAAACCAAAATGGAACAGGACCCTGCAAGTGGGACTTCTAATATCACCGCTAGACAGAATATACTATTAGTTGTAAAGAAGGCTTCTTCATTTAAAGAAAAAGAAAAAAATTATCCCTGAAGTATTGTCTTACTCATTGTCTGCTCTATCCATTAATTCAACAGGCATATGAATTTCATGATATAATTTACGTTCAAACAACTATACCTTGTCCTGCAAAATAGAGCTGTTTACTCGGGTGTTAAGCATTTACTAGAAGAGATTTTCTTTTTATAGGGAGTCAATATGTGTGCATTGCTTAAATCAGCTAATACATGTTAAAAGGAAATTTTATTTTTATTGCTCTAAAAGTTCAGAGAAAATTTTAAGGTTGCTTTTGATAATGACTTGGATGTAAACTGAAATAGCAGGAATGAATTCTCTTTTCCTAGCTAATTTGAGCTTATATTTTGATTTACTGATTTGATATGAAACCAGATTTTTATTTTAAGTCCATTTTTTCAATACTAGAAGGATGGAAAATAGTATGGATAAAGCTATACTTTTCCATTTTTCTTTCTTGCAGTGGCTTCAGAAGAAGCTTGGTGATAGGCAGGCCAGGTTCTCTGCAGGCTAGTGAACCTCCAACACTGAGGACTGAAAGGCTTTTTGGCTAGTGTAAGGCAGTTTTCTTTAAGGCAAACAGTGCTTTCTCCAGAACAAAAGTTCTGAGTGTCATCCAGCCCTATCAAGGATGACAATTTGAAACTATTCTCATTTTGGATTGAGAAGTTTGCCATGTTTTTATGGTACAAATAAACACAACAATGGGAGCACCTACTGGAATCATCCAAACTTCTAACAGAAATTAATAGCTGGTAAGAAAACATAAAACAGAGTAATGAACAGGTGTGACCTATGTTCTGTTATCAAGAAACACCTTATTAGCAAAAGAAACTGGTACTCAGAGGCTTCATTGTTTCTTAAGAACACCTTCCCTCTGCATTTTTTCACATTTCATGAGAAGTATTAATGAAGGACATTAAGACTCCACTTTTCTGAAAGGAGTCCTATGGTACCTTTAGGGAACCTGAAGTTCCCTGAATATCTTTATCTACTATTTATACTGGTTTTAAACATGACTTATGAAGGGAGACTGTTGCCTTCTCAGTAGTCAGAGATCTACTTTGTGGTTCTTTGCCTCTCATGTTTCTCCCCCAGCAACAACACAAATCTCATCTTCCAGCATTTTTTGAATGGAATGATATGATTGTAATGGTGACAGGTGAAGTAATTTACAGCATCTGCTGGTCGCCACTTCAGTGTATATAGGTAGTTAATCCACTCTGCCAAAGAAAAGAACCAGAATGCTGACAGGATGAAACCATTACTGTTACTGTGTATGAGTGCTGCAAACTGCCTGCCCTCAGCCTGTGTCTGAGTCAATAGGTAAGGAAAGTTTTCACCATGAGTGTGAGTACTTTTGGGGAATATTTTTCATTCCCCCACAATTATGGTGAATATAAATGAAATTGTGTTGAACACAATGGGAATAACAATTGAGTTGAAAAATACTAGTATGTGTAAACACTGACAACACAAGAATCAAATGTGTTTTAGCAACAACAATCACCTCATAAATAAATACAATGAGTTGAGAAGTGTACTGGAAATCCTAGAAGCTCAGGCTGATCTTTCATCCCAATATCTAGTTTTATAATAGCAGCTATGTTATATCTCTGAGAGTCTATTGTGATGAAGGTAAGTTTTCTGCTTCCCTTTTTTCCCCCTGCCTCTTTGAAAGTAATAAAACTGTATCTTTTTATGCGGGTTTGTACTTTGGTTATAGCACTCATTTTATGATTAAACTTGTATAGATGCTCTGGAAAATTATTTCAGTTTCAAAAGTATTGTTTGTTGTCTCACTTCTTCAACATATAAGATCTCGCTACTTTTAGGAGAAAATTAATTTCTACAGTCATTTTTTGCATGAAGATCCTTTTTTTCATGAATGCAAAAAAAAAAAGAAAGAAAAATATAAACAAATTTAGAAATATCTTACACATAGAAATATTTGGTTTTTCCTACCAAATATTTTGGAATGAAGAGAAAGCTTGTTACAAGGCACTTGGCAGTGCTTCAAATTTCTAGGTGGTGGAGTGCATATAAATGAGTTGATAAATATCCCTACACAGAGTTTTGATGAGGCTGCAGATTTTAAGTGAGGAAACTGAGGGACTGTTCTTCTCTGCAATCTGGCTAATTTGCAGAAAATGTTGTCTGTGTTGGAATATCTTTATAAGCACATAAGTGCTGGTAAGTTTAATTTGCATGTGCATCACAAATTTGGTAAAACACTTGAAACTTCAAGGTCTGGATTTTCCCTCTGTGGCATCCTCATCTTTGTGAAATGTGCACTAACTAATTTTCTTTGAGAAATGGAGGAGAGATTTGAATGTGATAACATACAAGATTTATTCACAGTGGGAAGCAAGTCATCCTCTACTTTAGACAGCTGACCAGACTGAATAGAGAATATGCCTTTTAATTGTGGGAGTGGGTGTTTTTAGGTGGTGTTTTTGTTTGTTAGTTTGCTTGTTTGTTGGTTGGTTGGTTTTTGTTGGTTTGGTTTTGTTTGATTTTTGTTGTATTTGTTGTTGATTTTTGGTTTTTTTCATCCTGAAAATAAGGGGTAGTTGTACACCTTCCTGTAGTGTAAATGTCAGAGGAACACGTAAAATACCCATATACAATATATGAACAAGTTGGAGTGCTCTCACTTATAAGCTTTGCATGTTTCTGGCAGAGATATGAATTAAATTGATTTGCAGGAAGTAAATAATGACATGGAATTCCTGTGAGCTTTACTTTTTTTAACCTTAATATTTATTTTATACCCTGCAGCATATCTAGTTTCTAATTACATCTCTGAGATTACTAGGTCCTACATGTATGTATGTCCACAAGAATCAACTGTCTCAGAGAGGACTGGGGACTCAGAATTGAGATTTCAATAAGAGTTGTGGTTTCAGCAAATAATTTCCTTTCTTTGAAGAGGAATTCCACAGCCATATTGAAACCTTTCCTTTACTAATGTAAATGAAACCTGACACACACATCTTCTCAAAGGTGTGTGCATACTCTTTTTATGTAGTTCATTGAGTAAAATTGCATTAATGAATATTTTTAAGACCCAGGCTCATGACTTGTTTATTATGAAGTGTTAGGTCTTTTCTTATTACCTATTCAATCTGATTTTCTCATTTATACAGTGGCAAGTGTGTATTTACAAAAACAGAAGTGTAGGTGCTTCTGTTTCATCCTACTTTGGGTGAGTGAAGAGATTGTGCTTCCTGTTTAGTGTTTCCAAAAGTCTAATTAACCACCTAAACCAATATCCTCTTGCAGAGAAAGTCAGTCCCCTTATAATACTATTTTACGTATGAAACCAGCTGTCATTAAACTTGAAAGCATTTCCTTTTAAAATCTTCAGATGTTTTCTTGGTCTTGCATTCCATTATTGAAAAGCTGATAGTTAAAACTTGTTTTTGTTCTGTTTGTTCATGTTCTTGACTGCATGGTTTTCCGTTCTTTTGATGCCTATGTTTCACTTAGAAACACATTTCTTGAAGACATTGCAACATCTAACAGAGGGCACTTAATCTAGCCTTGCTTTGTTCGTGCTCCTGCACTTGACAGCATCTCAGGGACTGGCTATAGCTCTAGTGGGACACTGTTTTTCTGCCTTTGGCCTATTTTCCCTCTAGGTAAGTAAAAAAACTAGGCCTTCTCTGGATGCTCTAATCCAATTTTGCCTCCTCAGTGTTATTAGTAATTTTGTGGGAAAGTCAAGTTTAGTGTCCCTCTCATTGGGATGATGCAGCTATGTGTGAAGTTGCTAAGTTCCTTTGGCAGCACCTCTGCTCAGACAGATGGTCCTTGTTTGTCGCATACAGGGTTGGTAAGATGGATATAATGTTTGGGGCCAACACGTGAAAGGATTTTTGGGAGTATTTTCATTGTTGTTAATGGGTCTGTTTTCATTCCTGGCTAGTTTTACTGACGAAAATAACCAAAGAAACAGGTTTTCTGAAAATAAAGGTCTTTTCTCCAGAGGCTTCAAAAGGATCTAAAAGGGGAACCATCTGAGCAACTGAATTATTTTTGGTTCATTTAACAAAAACAATAATAAACTACAATACAACTGGAGGAACTGAACCAGATTTAGAGTTCTGTCATTGACAAAATGAAAAGAATTAAATATATGTGATGTTTATGTTCAGTTTATATGCATTTGAGCTAAATTGATAAAAGACCTAATGATGAGTACTTTTGGAGTACTTGAGCAAGAAATGTTAAATTAATTCCTCTGAGAGAGAAATTTGGACTTTCTCTTCCTCCTTAAGCATCAGATGGTGGGGTATTCTCATATTTTTATTTAATCTCTTGTATTAAAATTCTATTCAAACTTAATTTAAACATTATCTGAAATAGGAATTTGAACCCAAAAGACTGTTGTGTCCTCTTCGTGTCTGGGTGGGCATTCCACCAAGTAATTTTTTTTTTTACTTCTCTATCAATATTCTTGGATGACCTAATATAGAAAAAAATATTTCAAAGAGGAAGAAGTGAAAAAGTAGTAGATGAATATTTAAATAACTTGATCAGGTATTTGTAAAAAAAAAAAAAAAAAAAAAAAAAAATCAGTACCTGACTCTGAGCTTATTCTATGTCTTTAGAAATCCAGCTAAATGCCATGAGCCAGATTCTTGGTGAGAGAATTTCTTACTGAAATAATCACTGTGCCTTTATAGGCTGGAAAACGAAGTCTTACCTACCCTGGCAGTACTCATCTGGAAAACTAGCACCTTGCTTTACCATTTGAGATAAGGTTGTGATAGAATAGAACAGTGTTATCCCACAAATATATATATGTAAACATGAAGTTAAACTGAATTAGATATACTTTTTTTTTTTTAAAAATTCTCTGGGGCATGTGATCATATGAATATTCAGTTATTAACTAATATGCAGGCCTTTGTGAAATAAATGCCTTTGGAATCCTAAAGTAGTAAACAACTCAATCAGGCTCAGGCTATCAGTTTCATATTTACTCATCATTTATAGCTTTATTTTTCTGCTTGTAATGTTGATCAGGGAAAACTGATTTTTATAGAATAATTAGTCTAAACACATACCTCATTTATCGTCAAATAAATTAAGGTACGATAAGCTAAAGTAAAGATAATGACTTTTGAGGTTTTATTTAGCTATGCCAATGCACAAATCTGTAAGTTCAGGTAAAGGGTTTTTTGTACAAACAGCTGAGGCCAAAGTCCCCTCTGGTATTTCTCATGACTATCTAGTAGTGGGGATGGCCAGAGCCCTAAAGTAATACAGGCAAGTAACTAATTTTTTGATTAATTTTTTTGTATTCTCTGAATTATTCTTTCTGAAGTGAAGCTAGCTTTAGAAATCCCTCATCTACATGCACAGTACTAGGCACTGCTTTTAGAGGGCTGAAAAACATAGAAGAGAAAATCCAAGTAAGATACCTTTGAATCTCTTCATATTCCACTGTAGGTAATAGTTTGGCAAATTCTTTCTCTCTCTCTCTTTTTGAAGGACTTGAGAAGAAAAGTTTAGGGAGGGGAATGATGAAGAATAAGGAAATGAAGGATAAGCACTCAAAAGATCCATAGGGTTAGGGTCACAATACTAATATTTCATTTACAAGGCGTTTGAATTTTGATTAACTTGCTAACTACTGAGAAGAGAAGCTGGAATCACAATTTGAACTTTTTCAGGTGAGATAAAGATGGAAACTAATGGCCTTGCATTGAGGAGATCATTAACATTTTATTGTTTAGTTTGTGATTTGCTGCTTTTTTGGGGGTGGGATTCATGGAAAGGTGTGCAGGAGGGGCAATAATTTTCCTTTAAGAACAGTGAGATCTCTTCACAGAGGCTGGTGATTGTCTGATGTGTGAATTACAGACCTGCTTGATTAGCCACTTATCTCTGCAGGATAATTCTGTTGTCTGCAAATGCATGTGAGAGTAGAGGAATAAAGGATTCTCACTGATACTTTTAGAGATCTTCAAGCAGGATTGTTCTGTGATGACATTGAAGGCATTTGAAATAGGTCTTACACATTCGTAGCACAGTGGTATCCTGAATTTTTAAAATTATTTGATTCTAGTTTCAGCTCTTAGAGATGGAGAAGCAATGGGATCCAGATATTTCAAGAGAAGGTGATCAATGAAAAGCTTTACCTGTGCCACAAACTGAGCACCAAACACATTCATCTTGGTATAAAAGTCTGAAGATCATGTAAAAATATCCCTTTTTTTTTGTTATGGGGAAGAATTTGAAAGAGAGAGTGCTGTTGCTAGCACTGCATTGTCTTGTCTAAATGAAAAATTATGGCAGTAGAATATTCTGAGTTCATGAGTAGTCTTCCCCCAGGAAATTGGATAGTCTTCTAGTGGAAGCATTTAAGTAATGAAAAGTTGCTTCCCTCCCCCCCCCCTTTTCTTACAGACTCTGTAGATTAATCAGCAGGTTTTGTTTCTGGATAGAGCACCTCAACCTTTAAAGGAATAGCAGTCTTTCCTCATGTTCTCTTCCCACATGTCCTCTTTTTTTCTAATCAGGTTTGTAAAAGAATTTTTTATTTTATGCATGTATGGAACAGTTGAACGTAGTATTCAATTAAATTTTAGTCACCTAGAGGTTAGTCCAAAATTGGATGTACAGAATGTTCTATCAGGCTGTAAAAAACTCTTGCTATAAAATTAATCATCTTACTACAATAAGAATCAACAATGATTAGGTGTTACCTAAAGGACTTACAGTTTACAGAGTTTTCATTGCTGAGTTAAATTAGAAAGGCCTTTCACTGTTTTTTTAAAGAGAGAATGTATGGCAGCACAATGCCCATAGGGCAACACCAAAGGCTTATAGGGCAATTTAAAAATTACTCAGTGACATCAATTAAATGGCTAGAAATTCCACCAATCTTGGCTAGAAAGTAATGATTATGACTCACTATTCTTTTCTTAGCTCAGTAAAGTAGAGGACAGACAGTTTTTCTACATGCAGAGCACATTCAAACACTAGAATGGCTGCACCACTCCAGCTACCCCTGACACATATCTTATGTTACATAGCTTATTACAGTCTGCCAGTGCTTACACTGTAGATTGCAAAATGCAGGTTAATTCCATTGTGAGTGCTTTAGCATTTATTATGAAGGAGTTGAGTAGACTTGTTGGTTGATGTAATGGATGACACTTAAAATTTCTTCACATTTGGGAAGTTTTATAGGACTAGGAAAAAAGAAATGAGTTGTTTTAGCCCTCTGCCCTTTGTAATTTTTTTGCCAGTTTAAGAGACGTTTTGATTGCAGGACAAAGCTTTAGTGATCTTGATAGGTTTTGCTGGACTGACTCAACATGATTGATTCTCCTGAAACAAGTAGGCAAATCCATGAGATTATTAACTGTCAATGTGAAGCATGAGTTAGCAACGAGTATACACTGAAGTGAACCTGAAAGGCATGCCAGGAAAGAACTCTGTAATAGATAGGTAGATACCTAAAATCATTAAATAAAAGCATTTTCCTGTTATTAGTTTTGTAATTATTACTTTTGCAATGATCATTCTTAGTAATGTAATTATTAAGAGCTTCATTTGATGGATTTTGCTTTTGGCTTTAAAGATATAAAGTAACCGGCTTGACATTATATTCTGGAAAGGACTATTTGTGACTTAGATGTTTGTAGGATGAATTGAAAAATTTGCAAAGGCTGAAAAAATATTCCTTAAGACACTTAGAAGCATTCAAGGTTAATTACATATTTCAATATAATTCCCATAAAATAGACTTAGTTATACGATTTCCCTTGCAACACTGAAATCTAAACTTCATTTATGGAGACTAATAAGCTAGCAGACAGTTCCACTAGTTTCTTATTTCTCCCATAAAATAAAACCACAGCAAAACAAGCAAATACTGATCACTTTCCCCCCAGAAAGAAAATACTATGCTGTTTAAAATGCAGCTTTAGAGGTTGTTGTGAGTCAAGATTATGAAGAGTTAAAATTTAGCTAGGAGTTAGAAGCAATTTGTACTGATTGAACCAAAAGATAAGTTAACAAAGAGTTAGAAATTTAGCCAAGAACTGTAGTTCTATTCACTATTATGTACCTGTCTGAAACTTTGCTTATAGTAAATGAACTGCCATAAGGACAAAAGAAGCTGATAGAATTATAGCTAGCACCTAGATTGCATGATCAAATACAGTCAGGAGCAATGGACTGTCTTCCAGAAGGCTTGCCGAGGCTTGCCCACAGTAGAAGGTAGAAAGTTCATGGTGACAAAGAGATCCCTGCCTTCATCTTTCAAGACCACTGACTCAAATCAAGACCACCGACCCAAACCAAGAAAAGAATTGCACATGCAAAAAGGACTAGTAACCTCATTTTAAGAGGAAGCAGGAATGGGAGGTGCTGGAGATATGTATATGATTAATATGTAACACTTTTTGAAATAAATAGAAGGCAAATAACCGTGTAAGCAGCTGGCACGTCTCTAGGAGGCAATTCCCATGCCGCCTACTGGCGTAATAAACATACCACTTTCTAACTTTAATTAGTTAGAGAGTTTTTGTCCGTAAATACTGGGGTTTTTTAATGATTTAGTTGGTTGAATGGGTCTTTAGAAAATGGCATACTTATTTATAATAGCTAAAATAGAGAAATTGAGGCATGTTTTATTAATTATTTTGGAAAAAAATGCTCTTATTCTTGAAAATAACTAGCTAGTTAAGTAACAAAAATAAACATTCTGTCAAGCCCATTCCTAGATCTTCTTAAAATCCTAAATTTCAACAGTCAGACAGTCTGATATACATGTGTGTACATTATGACTGTATAAGTCCTGAGCTTAATAAAAT
Source organism: Corvus hawaiiensis (assembly GCF_020740725.1). NCBI lineage: Eukaryota > Metazoa > Chordata > Aves > Passeriformes > Corvidae > Corvus > Corvus hawaiiensis. Next base: position 37,640,532 of record NC_063255.1, on the reverse strand, counting down.
ATCGATAGGACCATCTAGTTTGACTTTGTCAGTCATGGGAGAACCAACAAGGGACAGAGGGACCTAAACTGTAACTGAACCAGAATTTAGGTACCTGAGTGGAAATCAGTGTTCTTAAACCTTGATGCATCCAGATTCTGTAGATCCCCAAGTTTATAAATAGCCGTGTTTTTTTTGTGTACATGGAAGCGCATTTGACTTGATAGGACTGAATAACTCCTTGTCTGTCTGCTCTGGAGTCACAGCAGAAATCTTTGGAAAATAAACTACAACTTCATTTGAGGAGGCCTAAGTACTCAGTATCGCATGCACCCTTGCTTTCTTTTCTGGAAAAGGGGACTGCTTTGTGCAGTGTGGCAAAACTGCTGCAAAATCTGTTGCACTCACAATCCTTTTTGCTAAAATTGCTGGATCAATAACAGTTAATTCTATGATTACTCTTATTACTAACTTCTGTTAGAGGTTCTGCAGAGTCTGTTTTCCTGTATTATTGATCGATATCTTACTTTATTTACCATTTTATTTTGGTTCTATGTGCACCATAATATATTAAATAGGAAGGAAAATATCAACAGAACTTCCTTGACAGAACATTGAGGTTAGAGTGAAAGGTTTGCTGAAGTGAATGGAATGATTTCCTTTAGGCACTGTGTCAGGCTTCAGGAGACACATAATCAGTTTCTCAACGTGATTACAAAGCAAAATACAGAGCCTGAGTCCATGAGGGCAGTGAGTCAAGGCTTTTCTTGCTTTGTGAACCAGTTTCCAACTGATCACTCTGCAGAGGTATAGTACTGGTAACACCAGCAAATGTAGTTGGTGCTCAGTGGTTGGTTGGTTCTCAGCATACCATGTTTCCTATATGGTCACATGTGAAGTTGGATTCAATATGACATTTTACAATATCTTACTTACTGAAATATGTCAGGATAAGGCTTTGACCAAGATTTCAATTTCACCACTTGGATATTTCACTATTCACTATTTGGACGAAACAACCCCACTCAAACACTCTCTGGTGCTTTATTTTTTCTTGTATTTTTCTGTGCTTTACCTAAAAAAACAAAAGAAAAGACTTTTCTAAATTTCCTCTTTGTCTCCCTATCTAAATTTAGTCTGTTATGGTATTCTCTGCCCCAAATAATGGATCATTACTTCTCTCACTTATTTCCTTAGCTGTTCTCTTTGATTTGGTCGTTTACAACTGAGAAATACATTTATAAATGAGAATTAAAATAAAAAATTTCCATCCCCATCAGGATGAAAAAAGTAATCTCTATGAAGAATGCAAATAAACTATAAGTAAGATTAAATGGTTGTTCTTTTGGTGTCCATAAAAAAAAAAAAAAAAAAAAGAAGTGGCTTTTTTTGATTTATTGGTGTTAAGTTCAGACACAACAGCCCAATGGAAATATATAAGTGGGGTTTCTTTCTACAACTGAAAATTTTCTTCCTAGTTTTAGAAGCCTTTGATTTGGGTGTCACTAATAGGAATATAATCTGTTGTATAACTTCCTGCACATTATAGTTCTGTCCAGAATGACTCATGTGAAAAAACATTCTGGTTTATTTCCTAGGTAGAAACAACAATTAACAATATCTGAACGAAAGCAGCTTTGGGAAAATGCAAATAGGTCATAAATTCCCTAAGAAGCTCCATTAGAAAGCTCCTATGCTACTGAATCTTGTTGAAACACCACTGAAGAAAGATTAAAAAAGTTCTGTTATGAATTACTGTAAATTTTATTCTTTATAAGAAATTAATAAACAAATAAAAGCAATATTGATTAAATAAGTTCTTACTGCCCATTTGATGGAGAGTCAATTCAGATATAGAATTTCTGACACTTTATGATTTTCACCATATATGCCCATGGTGCCCACCATCAAAGGAGTTCTGAATAAGACATAAGATGACATAATAGCTGACAAGTTGGTCTCCAAACTTTGCCCTATTGTCCTAAAATTGTAACTCAAGAAAAGACATTTGTTTAATCTTGCTGGATAAATAACTTAATAGGAGTGTGAAATCATGTCCAATAATGTGATACAAAATATTTTTTTAAAACACAGTTAAGAAATATTTTCACATTAGAAATTGAAAATAAAAAATATTTTCAAATTAGAAATATTTCCATTTCTAAATTTTCTCAGTTGCAGATACATATTTTTCTCCTGAGCAAGTACTAAATACAGCTCTTAATATCTAGAATGCATACAGCGTTTTTCAAACTTAATGAAAACTTTTACTAAACATTGTATCTCATTATTTGAAATCATAATGTTATCATCATTTGGTTCTTGGAAACCAGACAATGGCTCATTCTAGATTTAAAAAAAAAAGAGCTCAAGTCGGTAACGAGAATATCACAGAGAGGGAATCTAATGATTTCTTCAGAGCTTCTATTTATGTTATTCCCATAATCAAGTGCTTAAGGATTCTTGGACACTTCATGTTTCTTTGTTATTGTAAAAACACTGTATTTTGTAAACACAGCTGTTCCACTTAGACATCAAACCAAACATAAGAGCAGATGATAATTAAAAAAGATAATTTATTCAGAACACTTTGCATGGTTGCTGTCAGCAACTAGTTCACTAAATCATTAGATCTTTATTATTTTAACTAATTTTCTAATTTCTTCCGTAAATAATCACTGGTCTCCAGATCATTTCTGTAGAGTAATTACTATTCAATGTAAATAATTTTATATAACTTTAATGAGTTTTAAATGACATGTTTAACTGTCACTAGGCAGTTTAAACTGGGTTTTAATAATGTCAAAGGAACATTTACTCTTGAGTAGGTATTTTTTTATATAGCTTCCTTTATTTATCCAATTCCACCTTCTGAGACTGAAAGAAGTTGCCTTAAAAATATCAAACTATCAAACAGACTAGAACACCTCTGCATTTTACTTGAAACCCTGACATTGCTCATTGCTTCAGATCTTTCAGCATCTAAGCACAGAAATATCCTGCATGCCTCAAGTTTGATCTGTTGACTTTTCTGAGTTCATGAGAAGTTATCAGGGGTCTGTAGTGGGACAAGTGTTACTTAATATCATTGTTAATGCCACAGGTGAAGGGATCAAGTGTACCATCAGCAAATTTGCAGATGACACCAAGCTGAGTGGTGCAGTTGACACATCTGAAGAACACCTGCCTCTGAGAGGGACCTGGACAAGCTCAAGAGCTGTGCCCATGGGAATCTCATGCAGTTTAACAAGATCGAGTGCAAGGTGCTGCACCTGGGTTGGGGCAACCCCCGGTAAAGATACAGGCTCAGGAATGAATAGATTAAAAGCAGCCCTGCTGAGAAGGACTTGGGAGTGCTAGGGGATGAGAGGCTGAACATGACCCCGTTCAAATTGTGATTCCAGCAAGGTGCACTTGCAGCCCGGAGGGGCAACCATATCCTAGACTGCATCCAAAGCAGCATGGCCAGCAGTGCAAGAAAGGGGATTTTGCCCTTCTGCTCCTCTCCGGTGAGACCCCCTTGGAGTACTTTGTCCAGCTCTGAAGTTCTTGGCACAGGAAGAACATTGAGCAGTGAGTCGAGAGGAGGCCACCAAAATCAGAGGTCTTGCTGATATAAAGTCAAAGTTACTGAATTACACTCCTTCAGCACAGTCATACGAGTACAACCACAATCTGTTATTACACTCCTCTCTTAAGGTAATATAAATTTGAATGATCTTAAGCTGTGACTCATGATGACAGCATGACCATTCTTTTCCTGTATGTGGTGATATTAGTTTGAAGAGCCAAGTAAGAACTTTTTTAAGGCTGACTTCCATAAGATCCTCAGAAAGAAGCTGATGAAGATTGGGCTAGATGAACAGACAATGAGTTGACCTGAAAAGTGATAAGTGGTCAGCGTCAGAGGGTGGTGATTTTGTGGATCATCAGCAGGTTTACAGATGAAACTGAGATGGGAGGAATGGCTCATATGCCAGAGGGTTAGGCTGCAATCCAGAGGGACCTTGATGGTCTAGAGAAATGGGACATTAAGTATCTTCTTCAAGAGTGGGTAGAAGGACAGCATTGTAGGGGGAATTAATATTTGACTGTCACTATAACACTCTTCTCTGAAAAAAATTATGCTCTAGGACACAACTTGTGAATTTCTCACAATCTACTCATTTCTTTAGGTATGATGGGAGTCTCATGCAGAATGACTACATTGGCCCTAACTAAAACTGTTGCAAAGCTTTCTGGGCAGCATCAAAAGTTTGAAAGAACTGCATCTCCTCTTTTAAGAATGCCCCCACAGTGGGGTGGAGATGATGAGCAAGAGTAAAAAAAAAATACACCAACTCTGTAAATCTTATTCTACTCTGTCTTGCTACTACCAATTGAAAACATGAAATTTCAGAATTGTGTTTTCTAAGGTGCAATCTGTTTTCCAAAATCAAACATGCAAAGCTTCTGTACTACTGAGGAGAAAACATTTGTTCACAATGCCTGGCAGCCTACCTATCTTCTCGTACTTCACCTGATCCTTGGTCCCATCTCAGTACTAAGATCTTTTTACTGGCACTGACGATTCCATTTTGCACTGAATGGTTGTTTGCTATGGATTGTAGAAACTTGAGTCCTAACACTGATTTTAAGAAATCTCTCTAGTTTGCTGTGTTCTGCATAATCAAATTTCTCAGAAAGTGGAGGAATTTTGTTGGTTCTTACCTCTGAGAACAAGTCTGCATTTGTAATTGACTTGAAAATATAATCTGCAGTTTGGAAGTAGTACTTTCACGTCATTATTGATGCAGAGGGAAAAAATTCCTACAACCAGAAAAAAACTAACAGACAAGCAAAACCACAACACCCCCCACTGCCTCCCAAACCCCCAACAAAGCCAAACAATAATCAGGGAAGTCTGTTAGTGAGAATAACCACAAGAGAAGGGTGCTGTCCATGTAGTCCCATTACACTGAAATGGCAAAACATAAGTGCATATGCCATGACAGAAAACCACATCATAGACTTGTTAGTTTTGTCTCAAAGTACATTCAGTCTTTTAAAAATTTACTTGCTTCCATTACCTAGAGGATAATTTAAAAATGTATATGTGTTACATCTCTATTAGTTATACATGCACAGCATTCAAACTGCATTCCAACTGTACTGAAGGGCCATTCAGAGACCAGGTGATCCGTGACGTCAGAGCCTTAATAGATTAGATTTGCTCTTGGCTTCTAAGAAAGTTAATTTACTGAATGTTTCTATTATTAGTCAATGAATGATTGTTACTATTTCCTGAGCTCTCATTTTCTTTTCTGACACTTGCAATTTCTTTAATATTAAAGAGTTAACCTTGGATAGACTGCTACCAATAAAGTATTTCGAACCAATTTTTTTTTTTTTCACACAGATCCTCTTGATTTGCAGTCTGCTAAGCAGAGACTTCTTCAGAGGTGACACTCATTAAAGATGCCCTTTCATTGGAGCAGTCAATTTTAGTGTCAGATTATGATGCACTAATCTCACTGCTGAAGCCAGCTGAATAATACTCACAAAATAATTTATTCTATGAATTGCAATATTTTTGAAGTAAATTATTCAACCAGTGTTCCTGCATTCCTAGCCTAACTCTTAAGCAGTATCAGTTTCTCCTCTGTGTTTTCATTACTCTGCAGCTGGACTGATTTGCATGCAGCATTGCTCATTATCTGAGCAATGAAATGGATGTTATATCCTTTGAATTGAACAAGAACATGTTTTATTTACAAATAGACACACTTAGCCTTATTTTTTTCCTTGCATTCTGTGACAAAATTAGTGAAGTATTGTTAACTCACCACTGTTTAAATAAATGAATGTGGTATGTTTACTCTTTGATATTCATTGGGTGTAACATCTGACTATTTCAACTACTTGCATTTAATGATAAACCTTTTTTACAGTTATTTACTTGTTTTTCAGAAAGCACAGTCCCATGTAGAAGAAATTGGTTTTCTAAGCAAAGGCACACTTGTAAGACTTGACACCTTGCCTTCAACACAAGGCAGTTTTAAAGAAGCCAAAGAGAAGACCCCTATTACAGAGAAACCATGAATACTCCACAAAATTGCCGCCTAGTTTTGAAACTCTGAACACCTCATTAGGAGAACCCTAAGCTTTCCTTTGTAAATTGTCACTCAAGTCAATGTTTTTTTGTGTTGGCTTAGGGTTATGCAATTTTCTTTCAGGATGGCTGTTTAGATAAGTTGGGATTTGATGCAATAAGTGATATTCTTAATGACTATACTCCATGCAAATATAACACTGAGTTTTCCTTTGATTTGTCTGCAGTTTTGATGTGCAGTATTACCTGCATGTAGTTGATACAAGACATACTTGTCTCCCTCAAAGATTCAAGTGCAGCAAATTTGCAATGACTCTTATGTCTCAAATGCAGGTCATTTATTTCCCTCCTTCCAGTGAGTCAATATGGCTTCAAGTTTGTGGGGAATGTAAAAGGCTTAATATGGAGGAGGACCTGACATATGGGGAGATGTACATCTATGGCTCTTTTTTATAACAGTGTTCAGGACATGTTTACATAGAGGAGATGACTGTCACAGCATTTGGCAAATCCTATTCCACTCTGATTTCATGGACTATAAACAGTGCCAGACTGAATACTTTCCAGATTTTCTTAAAAGAGACATAGTCTGTACCATCTCCACAGAGCATCTAGAGAATCTGAGGCATCACACATCAACAGAATTTCTACACTAGACTTCTGGAGACCAGACTTCTGTTTTTCAAGAGATTGATTTGAAGAGTACCTTGGGAAACAGCCCTTAAAACAAATGGATCCAGGGAAGGATGGACATACTTCAAGAAAGAAATATTGATGCCTCAGGAGCAAGCTGTCAGTCACTACACGCTGAAAGATAAGCTGACAGGGAAGATGACCAGCCTGGATGGGCAGGGAGCTTTGAAAAAATGAAAGGAAAAAAAGAGGGTGTATCACTTTTGGAAAGATGGGCAAGCTACTTGGGAAATGTTTAAGGACGCCACTAGGTCATGTAGGAAGAAAATTAGAGGGGCAAAAGCCCAATTAGAACATAATCTGGCCACTTCTGTGAAGGATAATGAAAATTTTTTTATAAATACTTTAACAGGAAAAGGAGGGGGAAGGAGAGCCTCTGTTCTCAAATAAACATGGGGAGGAATATAGTTACCAAAGATGAGGAAAAGGCTGAGGTACTTTAGACCTTCTTGGCATCAGTTCTCAACAATAACACAGGTCATCCTCAGGACAACTGGCCTCCTGAACTAGTAGATAGCGATGGGGAGAAGAATGGACCCACTGAAATTCAGGAAAAAGGAGTTAGTGACCTGCTGAGCCACTTAGATGCTCACAAGTCTGTGGGATCCAATGGGATTCATCCTAGAGTGATGAGGGAGCTGGTGGAAGAGTTCACCAAGCCACTCTCCATCATTTATCATCATAAAGCCATATCATCCTGGTTTACCATGGAGGTCCCAAATGATTGGAAGTTGGCTGACGTGATGCCCATCCACAAGAAGGGCTGAAAGGAGGATCTGGAAAAACTACAGGCTGCCAGCCTGACTTTCGTGCCTGGTAAGGTTGTGGACCAGATCATCTTGAGTGTGATCACACAGAACATAAAGGACAACCAGGGGATCAGGCCCAGCCAGCAGGGGTTTAGGAGGGGCAGGTCCTGCCTGACCAACCTGATCTCCATCTATGACCAGGTGACCTGCCTGGTGGATGAGAGGAAGACTGTGGATGTTGTGCTCCTGGACTTCAGTGAAGCCTTTGATACTGTCTCCCATGGCACTCTCTCTTGGAAAAGCTGGCATCCCATGGCTTGGACAGGTGCACCCATCCCTGGGTTAAGAACTGGCTGGATGGCTGGGCCCAGAGAGAGGTGATGAATCGTGCCACATCCAGCTGGTGGCCTGTCACTAGTGATGTTCTCTGCTGAGCCCAGTCCTGTTTTATATCTTTACTGATGATCTGGATGAGGGGATTGAGTCTACCACTGACAAATTTGCAGATGATCCCAAGCTGGCTGTGAGTGTTAGTCTGCTGGATGATAGGAGGGACCTGGACAGGCTGGATAGATGGGCCAAATCCAATGATATGACATTCAACAAGACCAAGTGCTGGGTCCTGTGCTTTGGCCACCACAACCCCCTGCAGCGCTACAGGCTGGGGACAAAATGGCTGGACAGAGGCCAGGCAGAAAGGGACCTGGAGGTACTGATTGACAGTGGATGAACACAAGCCAGCAGCGAGCCCAGGTGGCCAAGAAGGCCAACGTCATCCTGGCCTGTATCAGCAACAGGCCAGCAGGACCAGGGAAGTCATTCTTCCCCTGTACTCAGCACTGCTTAGGCCACACCTTGGGTACTGCATTCAGTTCTGGGCCCCGCCAGTTCAGGAAGGATGTTGAGACATTGGGGCATGTCCAGAGAAGGGCAACAACGCTGGTGAAGGATGTGGAGCACAAGTCCTGTGAGGACTGACTAAGGGACGTGGGCTTGTTTACCCTGGAGAAAAGGAGGGGCAGGGGAGACCTTGTTGCTCTCCACAATGACCAGAAAGGAGGGTGCATCCAGATGGGGGCTGGTCTCTTCTCCCAGACAACCAGTGACAGGACAGGAGGACACAGTCTGAAGCTGCACCAGGGGTGGTTTAGGTCGCACATTAGGAAAAAGTTCTTCACAGAAGGAGTGATTGGACACTGGAATGGGTTGCCCAGGAAGGTGGTGGAGGTGTTTAAGAAAAGAATGGACATGGCACTTAGTGCCATGGTCTAGTTGGCAAGGTAGTGCTGGGTCATAGGTTGGACTCATTGGTCTCAAAGGTCTTTTACAACCTAATTGATTCTGTGATTCTGTGATTCTGTGATTCTACATCTTGCAGACAACTGAGGGAAACAAGCAAAACTGCTATAAAACAAATATTTTAGGCAACCTTCCATACAAGAAATGCCATATTACTTCCGAGCACAATCCACTTAATCAAATGTTCTGTCTCTAACAGCTCAGGAATAGAGATAAGATAGGCTGTTTGCACATGGCTTCATTACAACTCTACAAGGGATTTCCTTCCCCATGAAATCACTGAAAATATTCACAATTAATGGATTAAAACCCAACAGGACCAGTTTTGGTAGACAGTCTGTAGTGCCTATTAAATTAAGAGATCTGCTGCCTCTATTCATTTATTCTTGATTCAGTTTGAACTGGTGGGGTTGAACAGGATCACCTCCAGAGTTCCTTTCCACTTACGAGTCAGTGGTGTGAACAAGAGTATTTTAGACACAATGATTGAGTGATAGCTGTAGTTGTTCTTAGGTTAAGAGGTACAGATAGGTGTGGGCAACTTAAAATAGACAAACTACTGTTTCTGAAAGAAAAAGGTTATATGCTTGCATGAGTGCATTTGTGCTTGTTTACGTGTGTGTTTGAAGCTGATAAACTGGAAGAACTGGTACAGTCTGACTCTTGAGAGGGAGATGTTGAGTTACTTCTGAATTGGCTTGGAGGGAAATTGTATAATCTTAATGAATAGGAGAGAAACATCAGATTTCTAAGATGATATTTGATCTCCCTTGCTTTATAGCTCATTATTGCAAGTGCCAAGATTGCTTCTTTTCCAGCACTGAAACCTAAAGTGGCACTAAAATGCTTTGTCAAATCACAACCTTTATATAATAGGTGACCCAAATCTGCTGGCTCAAGAATAATTAATGAATTAACATTTCCAAGCAGATGGCTTTGCTGGAGTTCTGGGGCAGACTGTGTCAGCGGAAGAATGGCACCGAAACTTAGAAGAAAAAAACTGGCTTAAATTCCTATTCTATTCTATGCCATGCCATGCCATGCCATTCCATGCGCCTTACCTGTACTTCTCAGTACATCACTTTCTCATGACCCTGCCCTGTCATCCTACATATGTGTCTAACCCTGGGCACATGCCATGCAGTGGTGTTCCAGCCAGACGTTGAACTACCACTGTCCCCAGCCCCATGGGCCACCTGAAGGCTGTGTCTGATCATGGTCTCTGTAAAACACCCTGGTCTTGTTTGGGTTCTCCGGAACAATGCACGTCCTTAGTGCCCCACTTTTTGTAGAGATAAAGCTTTCTAGAGGTAGCAACTGATGGCTTCCTATAGCAAATACTTCTAGGTTGCACAGAAAACGTGATGCTCTAGATGTGATTGGTGCACATCCCTTAGTTCAAGACCTTTGTATTCCTTTGTAATAGTGACTTCACTGTGTTTTCTCACTTAGCTGAAAAAAAAACAAATACATTTTTTGCTTATAGGGGTGTCTATCCCTAAAGTCTAATTCATTACCAACCATACACCTATATGAAAACAACAAGTAGAAAATGAGAGGAAATGGGTACAAATTGCACCAGGAGAGGTTTTGTGTTAATATAAGTAAGATATTTTTTTACAGTGAGAACCATCAATCACTGAAAGAAGCCCTCCAAGGAGGTGGTAGAGTATCTGTCACTGGATGTTCTGAAGATGTGATTGGATAGTGTGCTAGAAGATCTTATCTAAGTTCCCTTTCCCATGAAAAAAGATCAGATGATCTTTTGAGGTCTATTCCAATCTGAGCTGTTCTCTAATTCTGTGATTCTAAAATAACCTCCCAAACCAAAACCAAACAAACCTGCCACTTATCTAGGGCTTAGGTGAATCAGATAATATACTAAGTTTTCACAGATTTTGAATGACTGATGTAAAGTGCTTTAAAGCCAAAGAACCCTGTGACATAAAGATCTAGAAAATGTATCATCAATATTTTAGTGGATCTCTCTGCAAATATTCAAAATAAATTTCAGTCTGATATATATTTATCTTTAAGCATATGAATGGCCTCCTTCTCTGAAATGAGGATATTCCTCTCATTTATGTAAATATAACTGACCCAGTGCTTAAATTCAAGCATATAAAAAAGTATTTGGAGATGTGAGGCCTTTACCCAAAGGTAAAGATGATTTTCAGAAGCAGTGAATATAATTGTTTTATTGAGGGATATTTCAAAGAAAAATAAGTTTGATTTATCTTTTTTCCTCCATTTTGATTATCTCGTTTGGTCTCATAGTTGTGAGTTTCCACCTCTTTAAACAATCACGGCTTTACTTATAATTTTTGTATCCACTTTTTCATTCAAATATTTGATTTTACAGTTCCTCTTATGGTCTCCATATGTACTCTGTCACACCCCTAACTAGCTAGACCTGGGCCAGAAATCATGTTCTTGATCACCATTTTAGCCTAAATGTGCTGTGTTAGGGTGGGTGATTACATGTTAAATTAAGGCAATAGCAGCGTGTTGTGATTTTACTCTGGTAGACAGCTAAGTCTTATCCACAGTTCACAGTCTTCATGGGTGTACCTGCTCCTAGAAGAGTATTGTCTATGAACCATAGTCTTTTTTAGGGGTGACTGCAGCAAGGACTTACCCAGAGCCACAGTAATTTTTGTGGTGCAATTGCTCCACTTTAACCGGATCCACGAGCCACAATTCCTTCTGGTGTGCATCAGCTCCACCATGGCACTGCCCATGGCCACAGACCCTTCAAAGGTATACCTCCTCTGTCATGGATTTATCCACAGGCACAGACATTTCAAGGTATTCCAGCACAGCTTCAAGCAGTCACTGGCACTTCAAAGCGTAACTGTTGTAGCATGAACTTATCCTTGGGCCACAAGCCCTTCAGAGCTACACCTGCTGCAGCACAGACATAGCCATGGACACAGATGCTACTAGGTGCACTGTTGCAGTGGGGATACTGCAACACGCATATACCAAACCAGGAGTCCCGTGGAAAGGAAATATATATGGACAGACAGATTCTTGCTAGCTGTTTCAGAGATGTTTATTTCTCCAGCCGCATGGCCGGGGCTCTGCCGAGGAACTGCTACAGTCACGGGACCAAGGGTCCTTCTGCCCGCGCAGGGAACACAAACCAACCAATGGGAACGAGGCTGAGCAGGGGCAGGGAAACCCCGTGTCTGTGCCCTCAGGGCCCCTCTCCCAGGGCTACACGGCGGGGGGGGGACCCCAACACCTCACCCGTTTTATTTTAATAAAAGGAGAATGAAAACAACTGGATAAACATAACAAGAACCGTTTCAAGACAAAACAAGCCACCCTCCCGAGTCTTTAAATGTCCAAACAGATTCTGTGGAACATCTTAGGGCTGACAGAAGGGAGACAGAACTCTGAGCATGCTTTGTGGGGAAACTGAGGCAGGAGAAGGTTTAACTTCTTCCCTCCCCCTTTTCATCCCCCACTCGGCATTGGAAAGGGATTTTTGGGGAAACAATTGGCAAAAGCATGGTTTTGTGAGGGAAACCATGGATGAAAAAATGGATTAGGAATACACTGGGGGTAATAGGACATAGGGTAAAAGGGAAAGGTGGGATTAGGAAAGGGAGACCGTAGGGGGGGCTTACAATGGAGATATTGTCTAACATGACTATGATTTTTAGCATATATACTGCCTTTTACAGGAACACCATCAGGCCCAGTGACCTGCGATGCTTGTAACCCTTTTCTCCCTAGTACAATATTAAATTCCACCACCTCTCCATCTCCCAAGCTTGGGATGCATTTTTCAGGGTTATTCTTTTTAATAGCAGTTCTATGCACGAATATGTCTTGCTGGTTGTCACACCTTGTTATAAAACCATAATTTTGCTTAACATTATACCATTTTACTATCCCTAAGATCTTAGTTGCTATGATTTTTTCCTTTTTTCGAGTGGCTGCTGTTTTCTGTCTCGCTGCGTCTTTGCTCTCTCCTTCGGTCGCTCCCGTGTTGGAATTGTCGGGGCTGCTGGTGCCTGCACGCTCTTCCCGGGGTCGCGTTCGGGGCTGCGCGGGCCGGGCCGGGCCGCGCCGCTCAGTTCTCCGTGCGTCGCCTCCTCTGGTCGCAGCTTCGCTGCCGCTGCCAGGCGCTGTACCCACGTCTCGGCCGGGCCCCCGAGCGATGACCCCCCCGCGCCCTGCTCCAGCGCTCGTCCACCACGCGCTGTGCTGGGCCGTGCGGGTCCCGCCGGGTCCCGCCGCTCCCCGCTCCGCCACCGACACTGCTGCTCACTTGGCTCCGCCCGCGCGCGGGAACTGCCTTGCTGCTGCTCGCAGAGCGCTCGGTGCACGTGGCCTGGGCCGCACGGTCCCTGCGCCAGGCTTCCCTTCGCCAGGACACAGCTGACGTTGCTCAACAGTCTCGGTAACTAAATAATATTCACGAAAATATTCTTCCATCGGCATATATTTTGACTCCAGTATTAACTGTGTCCAAACGGTTTTCCAAAAGCCCTTCGTAAGAATTAAATCCCAAGAAACATAGAAAAAGTTCTTAAACAACCATGCCAGGAAGTGTTTCAGTTCTTTTTGAGCTTGAATCAAGCTAAAATTTACAAATCGTTGTTCAAGAATCATTTTAAGTTTAAGATAAATGTCCATATGCGGCTCTGAGAGCCAAGAGTCTTCCCACGGTTCCTCCATAGTTTAGATATGGAATAGCAAAGCAAAACCAAGAAGAGGAATCCAAAGTTTCCAGGGTTTACTCACACAAATCAGTCGCTTAGGGATCGGGGATCGTTCTGCTCACGAATCTCCACCATTTGTTGCAGTGGGGATCCTGCAACACGCATATACCAAACCAGGAGTCCCGTGGAAAGGAAATATATATGGACAGACAGATTCTTGATAGCTGTTTCAGAGATGTTTATTTCTCCAGCCGCATGGCCGGAGCTCTGCTGAGGAACTGTTCCAGTCACGGGACCAAGGGTCCTTCTGCCCGCGCAGGGAACACAAACCAACCAATGGGAACGAGGCTGAGCAGGGGCAGGGAAACCCCGTGTCTGTGCCCTCAGGGCCCCTCTCCCAGGGCTACACGGCGGGGGAGGGACCCCAACAGTGCACCTGCTCTGTCATGCACTCATCCACAGCCACAAATGCCCCAGGGTGTCCTGCTCCTGTGTGCACCCATCCACAAGTTCACAGTCTCTTTGACTCAGGTTCACACTGGAGTTTTATCCTGCCCAGTACAGCAGCACAGAAACTGCAGCGATGCCCTGGCCATCTGCCAGCCCAGGCACATCTCCATGCTGTTATCCAAGTCTTCCTGGCCACAGCAGAGCACAGAGCTCAGCAGCACAGCAGTACTGTGACCGGCAAAAGTAAGAAGAAGCCTCTAACAAGCACTAGACTTTCATATACAGGATGGCAAGCGAGCCCCTTGGCAAGCATAGGAACCTGCTGATTTATAGCTAAATGATAGTAACAGCAGCTAGGAATTCAAAGCAGCACATTCCAGTCAAATATGTCCTTAACTCAAACCCTTCAAGACCCATATTGGGTGGCACAAAAGACTGTCTTGATATAACCCCAGCAGGCAAATAAATACTGCACATTTGCTTGCTCAGAAAGCTCGTGGATTGCAACAAAGACTGTTTAATACGTAAAGCAAAAGGAATGAATTCACTGCTTCCCTGTAGCAGGCAGGTGTTCAGTCATCTTTGGGAAAGCAGGTAGCTATCCTGTGTACCAGTTAATTGGGAAGAAACTCTGAACTTCATTCTGTTCTTCCTCCACCAGCTTTTATTTCTGAGCATAATGTCATACTGTGTAGGATATCCCTTTGGTCAGTTGGGTTCAACTGTCCCAGCTCTGTTCCCTTCAAACTTCTTGCACACCCCCTGACTGCTTTCTGGAGTGGCAGTGTGAGAAAGAGAAGAGGACTTGATGCAGTGTAAGCACAGTTAAGTAATAAGTGTATTTGTGACATTTTGGCCACAAACACAAAACACAGCCCCATACAAGCTACTGTAAAAGAATTAGGTCTACTTCAGCCAAACTCACTGTAGAGTGTTAGTCTCAATGGTTTGATAAAGAATTGGCCTGGCTGGACCCCAGCAAGCATATGGACCTCAAGTTTCCGTCCTGCTCTCTGGAATTACCAACATACATATGTACGTACACACATACATACATACACATGATTTAGACATTTTCTGTGTGCGACAGAGACCAAGGAGTTGAAATGTAAATTATAGGCTGTCTTCATCAACCAAAGAAACAAAAAGAAAGTGTAAAAAAAAGTTTACATAGGAATCAATTACCCAAAGTAATGTGTAATTACATTTCCACTGTTAGTTCTCATTATTGATGAGTTCATCATAACTTCCCAGTAACAGAGTTAGTGAAACCATCTTTTAAAAATAGGCCTACATGGTTAAACATTATGCAGTTTGTCTTTCAGCTATCTAAAATTAGCATCTAAGGAGTTACACTTGGGGAGCGATTACTCGTGTTTGACTGTGAAGTGCACAGAAAGATAGCACAAAATTAATTATAAGCAACTTAAATTTTGCAAACAACTAGATGTACCAGTGAGTGGTGCTCATGAGATACGAGCCCTCGGGGTGGTATGCAATTGTCAAGGAAAGGATAATATCCAAGTGAATAAATGTTATAGCATCATTCTGTCTGTAACAAGGTAGAAATAGTTTTATTCTGCTTGTCTAAATTTAAAGTTTCCCTTTTGCATAAACTGATAGCCAGAGATGTTGAAGATACAAAATAAAAAAACATACTTGGAGCTGTAAAACAGGTGAATAATAAACCCTGCCAAGAAGTGATTTGAACTTATTCACCATAAAGTATGTGTTTTCTAGGTTTTTTTTTAGTGAGAACTGCAACAAGATTTGTTGTCACAGCTTGTGTGCTGTATACAAATAAACCAATGATTTTTAATATCTTTAACTCCTCAAACAAATATTGATAAATATTCATCAAAATATTGCCAGAAAAAACCCCCTTCTGAGACATTTATGCCATTTGTACAGCTTTTTAATGGTAGAATTACTGAATGGAAGAAAGTAATACCTGAGTGTCTAAATGGAGACTAAGATATGTTCCTTTTCTACAGGAGTAACCCACAGATTGTAACTGTAAACTTGACATTTACTGATAAGTTTCACAGTGACTACAAAATCATAATGTCTAGAGTATCACTGGATAGTAATGTGGTTAAGCCACAAGTGAAAAATGTAGACTTCAGTGCTGACCTCAGTACCTTGTGAAGGTGCATCATCATGTAGAAATTTGTACACCTTTTCCCCAAGAAAAGTAGCTTGCTCTATTGATGGATGAGCCTTGTCTCTGAGTCTGTCAAACCACTACTAAATTAATCAAGAATGGTATCTGTTTTATAAATTTACCTTCCTGAAACTCCTCTGGTTTGTAGACACCAGTTTACTCAGTGGATATTGTTTATATGCTTTCAGGTATCAAACAGTCCCTTTGCTTTTGTATTCATTGCAATATGTACAAACTAATTTAGAGACTGCCGTTCTCTTTGCTGCAAAAAAGATACGAAAGCTGAAAACGTATTTTTAGAATAATTTACTGGTGTATTCTAAAAAAACATATACCTGCTTTTATTTTTCCTTTCAACTTTGACTCTCTAGAATTTATACCTTGAAGCCAAATGATATTTTTATCTCTGTCTAGATCTCTGAAAGTAATTTTAAAATAGTGTATCTGCAGATGTGGAACCTGCAGTACTTCTGGAATCAGAAGAAAAACTGAAATAAATGAGAAAACAGAAGCTAGAGGAAAAACAAATCTTTGAAACTTTAGTCACCAGTAACTGATCAGTATATTTTGTTGTAGTTTGTATAAAATATTAGGAAAATATTCAGTATGCTTCTTTCATTGAAATAAATGAAATTATTACTTTCCTCCAGTTTGAATGGTGCACTGATAGTAAACAGAGTGTTAAAAATAAGTCAAAGGATTCTGCATGGGAGTTATTGCTGTGTAAGCAAATATGAGATTCTTAAAATGAAAAGCCTAGAAAAGTATGGAGGCCCTGATTATTCTGCATAGAAATGGTGGGTCACTGAAAAGATTAAATGAATATCTATAAATTTTAATAAGATTACATTATCCCCAACTAGGATTTACAATTCCTTTTAGCTCAGGTGCAACCCTTTCAGTTCCAAAATAAGCCAGATTATAGCCTAGGTCAAGTAGGTTGATGCAGGCTGCAGAAAGATTGAGCTATGAGTACTCAAACGATGACTCTCAAATTTAGATCAATGCCCATATATTTGTCTTAGAAAGCTGAGGGTCTCAGGGTTTTTTTTTGTTTGTTTGTTTTGTATTTTTATTTTGTTTGCTTGTTTGAGTTTTTTTCTCTTTTTTTCGTTTTTGTTTTTGGAGTTTGGGGTTTGTTTGGTTGGTTGGTTGGTTTTTTCTTGTTTGTTTGTTTGCTTTTTCTTTTTCCTTTTTTTTTCCTGCAGTTCAATTGAATCCACAGCCTCTGTACATTTTTAAAAAATGTAGGAGAAACTTGTGTTGCTAGATAGCTGTTTTTGATTTATTAAATCCATTTAAACATTTGTTAAATAAACGATATTAAAGAATTCAACTACGAAACTCAAGGAAAGCAGGCAAAAGCTATTCATCCACTAGTTTATTTCATGTTCAGCAGATAAAAGCACCTTTTATGTATAACTTCCTCTTTTTTACATATTCTCAAGCCTTTTCTTCAAGGTCTTTCAGTATCAGACATAGAATCATATACATTGAGCAGTGCTAAGGGTGAGACAGAATGAACAACCTGTAGGGAATCTGGATACTGGATTTAACTTATAAAATCAGAGCTTTTACCTTACTTGTTTCAATTATTTGCTCACACCAGCTACCTCTCTGTCCAAGACATCCCTTCCCAGCAGGAAGGTGGCATGAGACATTGGGCAGAAAGCTGTGTTGGTTCCTGATGTGTCTCTGCTCCCAGCCTCAGGCATTTGGGACAAAGCTCACTGAGCACCCCGGTGTTCATCTCCACAGAGATCTGTGACTTTTAGTGCCATTTCTCACTTACGGGGTCTTTGCTGCAGCCAAGGTCTTCACCTTCATCTTTCAAAATCCCCTTCTTCCTTTTGTGAACTCCTGGTTTTGGAACTGTCTTCTCTTTTTGAAAGACTCCAAACTCTCAATTTTCCCATATTTATGTACAGAAGTACAGTATGTGATCAGCTTCCTAATTGATGGTTCTGTCTCATGTGTCTTTATTATTTGGACAATTCAGGGCATCTTTTTTGTTTAGCCAGGATGTTGTCAAAATTTACAATGGAACTATATCACTGGCAGCTGGAAAGTGGAAGGTTTCTGCATAAGGGTTCAAAAATTCAGTATTTGACAGTGTCTCATATATACATGCAATTATTTGTTATGTAATATCATTCATAACCGAAACAATTTTTCACCTATGATGAACAGTTGCCACCAAAATCAAGATATACACCTATCTTACACAGAGCAAGACAGCATTGTATGATTCCATATATGCACAGCAAAATTCAAGAAAGTGAAAATAAAATGTTCTAAAAATATTTAATGAGTCCTCTATGGCAAGACAGGACTTTTTTGGTTTTTTTTTTCTTTGGTTCTCTATGTTGAGCTAACTTCCTTACTTCCAAGATCTTTTCTTGGTTTACAGTACAATTAAATTTTTATTTTAGTATGTATGTGCCAATGAGGAAAATACTGATTGTGCTTACTTTTTTTTCCTCCTTTTTTTCCTCCTTTTTTCTTTGCTAATAAATATTTTGGCTATTATCTAATGAGGTTTAGTTTCTACTTCCTCTGCTTACTTGTGCATTATATATACCACATATACAAAATCTAGATATCTTTTGCACTTGCTGTGAACTCTTTTTTAGACACTGTTAAAGGGTCATCTGTGCCATTCTCTGTCGTGTGGAGTGAGTGATTTGATTTCAGTGTCTCCGTCTGATCTGTATGTTCCTAGCTTGCTCCTGTGTTCTAGACTCTGACAGGTGCTGCTGTGATTCCCTTTCCTATGCATTCCTGGTGGGATAATAATTACGGGTATTGTCCCCATATCTGAATTTTTCAAAGTGTATGCTTTGTGATTTTTTTTTCTCTTTTACTTATTGCTATACTTTGGTATGAATGTATGTGTGATCAGTTTTTAGGGATTTTCTCAGAGACGACATATGAAACCTTCTTTTAAAGCCGACTAACAAGCAAATGTATATAAATCATGTAACTTATAAGATTTTTAAAAATAAATTATGTTGCTTAAAAATCTTATTTCATTTATAAAGATGCAATATTTCAAGCAATTGCTTTGTTCAATAAGCTTCCATTTAATTTATGCAACACAATCATGGATTTACCAGGACACAGTCATGTACTAGTGTCTATATTGGTATTTTGTTTCATGTATATGACCTTTCTTTAAGACAAAGAAAAACATGGATTCTGTTTTATTTCTCAGCAAATAAGTGCAACAGAAGTCTGAAACTATGCACACATTTTCCAGCCAAAATCCGTACTGCTGAACTCACTGACACCACAAATATGTACCTATAACTTCTGCAAAGGGGGACAGGCATTAGTGAGATTCAGTGATGCATTTACGGAGTCCAAGATATTCTATCCTAAAGGCAAAGCATTGACTAAGGAAAACTGTACTTCAATGCCTATTTCATCAATAAGCTCTCCCTTTCCAGATGAAGAAAATGAAATGGATCAATTATGAAAAAGTTAAGTAGAGGTTGAGATACTGAATCCCTGCATGGAACAAATCCACTACATAGATTCTCCGGCCTGCTTATAGGCCTGATGAAGGTCTTCATTGTAGATGTGTCTGCAGGATTCCGTAGCACCCCAGACCTCTGTACAGTTCAGTTATGACTGCTACAGACTTTAAATTTAAACAATAAATTGCATCACTTACAATTCTTGGATATTTTGTTCATATTGCCATTAAGTGGGAATAAATAGCACTGTCTATAGTGAAAACTATTTTTAGACAATATAGTAATACGGTATGGATTTTGGATGCCATCAACTGCCACTGTATTTTCTCATAGCCTGATCAAAGTAATTTATGTTTTTTACTGTTTTCCTAATGAGAGATATAAATTAACCTAGGTACATTTATTTTCTTAGAATACAAAATATTCTTATACTATCATTTAGTTCATCACATTGGATATGAAATGACAGTCAGGGATGCATTCTATTAACTCTTCTATTTATTACATGACCATTTATTTAAGTGTATTGATTTACCCTCTTGCAAGGAAATTGTCTGGATATATTTATTTTTAAACCTTTATGAGTAAAGTTTTTTTTAAAAATTGCAACTGTTGTAATAAATTTATTAATGTGACCTTGCAGCCAAAGTGGTGGAAACAAGAAAACCCCAAAAATGGAATTGTACTGATTCTGGCTGCTATGAAGAAAGTTAGCTCTATCCCAACTATACCATGTGCATTCTGTTTTTTCTTGCTTGACCAGCGAGAGGACACAAGGAACTGGGATGGTTAACCTACCTTGAAGCTACAAGCCCACATCTGCAAACCAGGAAAGAAGACAACTTTGAAGGAAGGGGTCATCCAAGAAGACTGTCACTCCAGCTGCTTCTGAGACAATAGAAAGCAAGCAGTGATTCCCTACACATAGACAAAGGACTGAGAGTGCCATCATGATTGTGACAAAAGGACTTCTGGCACTGCAATGGTCAGGCAGTGAATACTCTGACCAGCAAGAAGTTCTCTGTCTTATGCCAAAAGAAGGAAATGGATAATTGGTTTTTAAGGATTGTGTGGATCTATCTGACTGCCTGGCACACCAGGTCCACAGAAGTATAAGGCTTAGATGGACATCAGGGCACAATGTACCCACCCTAATGTCATCAGGATACAGTGAGGAGGAAGCCAGGTATACTTCTGGAGTGACAGTGGGATATCAGCAGTTGTCTGTTTTGGAGGCTGAGGTAAGCCTAAAGGGGGACCAGCAGCAAAAGCATCCTACTGTGATCAACCCAGAGATCCAATGTACTGTGGGCATAGATTAGTGAAGCAGAAAGTACTCAATGACCTAGAAAGGTACTGATGGGTTTTTGGTGTATCCGCCATGAACACAGAGAAAATTGAACAGCTGTCTACCTTTTCAGGGATCTTGGAAGATTCCACTGATGTAGGATTGCTGTGGATTGAAGATCAGCAAGTGACAATTTTTATACATTGCAATTTCCAATTGCAGCATAATCCATATTCATTTTCTACTTGCTCTTTTAATCTGTGTTTACACTGCATGTAGTAGAAATGATCTTCATCTGTGACTTGGGTTCCAAGATACTGCTATGGATTTGCAGCCACCACATATAAGGCTACAAAGAGCTTTAGAAAAATATTTAGCCTTTTTAGAATATGCTACTTGGTGTTTTCCCTCTCTTTTATATTTATTATGGAATATTTATTTTTTTAAATTGTTCTTTACTATTTTTATTTGTTCTGTTTTAGGGAAAGTGCAATAAAGGAGGACTGTACTGGAGAAGTGTTTGGTGATTTTATCCAGCTATTTGCATGAATTTTGTTCTTACATTTGATTTGTTCTTAGATTTGTTCTTAGATTTGATTTGACCATTCATTTTTGGGAATGTATTCAAATTGAAAGAGAGTACATTTAGATTAAATATGAGGAAAATGATCTTTAATGTGAGTATATGAGGCACTGCACAGTTTGCCCAGAGAAGTTGCAGGTGCCCCATGCCTGGCAGTCTTCAAGGCCAGGTTGGATGGAGATCTGAACAACCTGGTCTAGTGAAGGTGTCCCTGCCCATGACAGGAGGGTTGGAACTAGATGATCGTGAAGGTCCCTTTCCAACCCAAACCAAGCACCAACATATTCTGGCAGCACTCCCTGCAATGATTTCAATCAATCAAAACTCTGCAGTTTTTCAAATCAACTTTTTTCCTGGAGGCTTCTTGGAAGGGGCAAAAATTAATTAGCCAGAGAAAACCATAAAACTCAACTAAAAAAGCAAACAAAAGAATTCCGCAGAAAGTGATTACTTGTGTAAACGTGGGACAAGATCCTGCTCATTTAGACCTGTACAGTTATTGTAGTGCCTTCATAACTAGCTATAATCAAGAGACCAAAGTCTATTTTCCCACATTTTACACAAACTAGTAATTTATATGCTCACTGATAGTGGATTCTGCAGAATACTTCATGCAAAAATAAGAACAGTATTTGTGCTAAGTTCTTTTATTCAGAGCTTCAAGTTAAGAAAAGAAATACAGGATAAAAAGAAATCCGTAAAGCTGAAGTGTCAAATAAAAATAGCAAAATGCTGTTCCCATATTTTTGAAATGGTCTCAAAAGAAGGAGTTGCTTAAATTTCAAAATAGTCTTCTCTTCAAAAATTCTGAACTTTCCCATCTATATAAATAGGGTGATATGGCTGTATAACGCTGGAATGATTTCAATGGGTTGTAGAGAAATGTACTCCAATGAGGTAAAATAAGGATGATAGATATTTTTCTTAGCATAATTGCTTATGTTATTTCCTACACGTGAAAATATTAGACTGATGAACATTTTGAAAAGCCATAATTTCTACTAAAAGCATTTACCAGTCACATGATAATTTGCTATCCCTTCATATGTTTTTAGCTTTAAAAGCATTAATTTAGGGTAGAAACTACCCTGCATATTTGGAGAGGCAAAAAATCACCCCCTTCTATAAATATGTTTAATTTTCTTATTAAAATTATTTTCATTCCCTAAACAGAGATTGTCTCCAACATTTCCTTTGTCTTGAGTATGCTCAGAGGATGACATGTTTTGAGACTTGTTGATCCGCATATCAATTATAAATGTAATTTTTAGTAAGATCAAGGTTAGGCACAGTGAGACATATAGGGGCTTTTAAGACAACATTCTTTTAATTTCACAATTCTGAATGTGTCAAATAATGAATGTGGCAAATAATTAGATGCTTCATTTAATATTAGGTTACGTTCAATTCTCTTGTGGTCTGATCCCCATTTGTTTTTTTTTTTTACACCTAGCATTGGTAGCTGCTAGACTAGGCTTATGTGCTGTATGGCCTTCGTTGGTTTAGGGTTCTCCCACATTGGACTATGCAAAAAACCCCTTTTCTTGCATGTTCGAAACACTTTCTGCTGAGATTCTTTCAAGAATCAAGAAAGGTTTCTTTTAAGGCAGAGAATAAATATCATACTACTTTATGGGCATAAAACTGAAACCTGCATATCTTCTGATCTGGTTTTCTGACCAGATCTCACTGTTGGTATGTGTAAAATGAAAAAAACATCTTAACAAAAATGTTAGGAATAAACATATAATCCAGTTCTGATTCACTTCTGATGACTTTGCTGTGACAGCACTCAATATTCACTGTCTGGATTATGACTTTTGCATGCTTTCTATATCACCCAGTTGGTTAGAGCATGGTGCTAATAATGCCAAAGTTGTGGGTTTGATCTTTGTATGGGCCATTTCCTGAAGAGTTGAACTTGCTGATCCTTGTGGATCCTTTAACTCAGAATATTCCATAATTAGCTTTCAGCAGTGTACATTAAAAATAAGTTATGCAGTCCTTAACAGGGCTTATGCACATGCACGTCATATCTACTTCTTCTTCATTTTGGTTTTGATGGTTTATGCTGTCAAACTCAACACTCTTGTTAGAAACTTATGCAAAATCAGATTATTTCATGTTATGAATAGCTGTGTTACCATTTGCAATTTGCTCACTCCTGTTAAATCAAATTTAGAGTTCACTAGGTGCAAAGAAAGAGAGCAAACAGGAAAATCAACTCTTTATCTTAACCTTTATTAACTATAAATTTCAACATCTCTCTGTACTCCTGCTAATCCTCTAGAGCATTTTTCTGAATTTGTTGAGAGCTCAAGAACTTATTTTGGAACTGACATGTGGGAAGTTATTACCACAGGCCTGGTTCCTACGGTATATCACCGTGTCCCACAGCTATAGGGAGGAGGAGGAGGAGAAGATCCAGCAGGCAGGAATTGTGCAGCAAGATTGATTTATTTAATTATTTTACAAACTCTTTTATAGACTTTTTTCTTCATAGTCTAATTGGGCAAAGGACCAGCCACCCCTTGGGGGTGATTGGCCAAAATCCTAAAACATCCATTATCAAAATATTTTCTACTATACCATAAACAAGACTTTCCAAGGTTGCAGGTGGCTTGGTTGTTTACATTCCCTGCTACCTCTTCTGTGAGAGAGAAAAGTCTCTCACGGACTTAGAAAAATAACAAGAAGATCCTCACTAACAGCATTTTTGTACCTACAGGAAGTGATGGGAAAACTTATTCCTTGGGCTAAAGACTGTTAAATTCCATCCTGGTATCTGAGGGATGGGAAGGAGCTGTGAACTCAAGTGTGAAAGCATAGTTGTGTTATCATATGGCAATTTATGAGAAAACCTCAGTCAGCAAAAAAGGGGGCTGTGCAGAGAAGAAGATTTGCAAGTGAAATACAGATTTTCTCACCATTTCTGAAATACAGTTTAGTTGACTTCTTCGGTGCTGAAAGGCAACCACCAGTACAACTGACTTCTTGACTGAGCCATTTGAAAGGCAGAACTGCTTCTTGATTGCGTTGGCAATTTTGGCTGAACACAACTATTCCTATCAAAAATGTTGTGTACACAGAAACTTTAACAGGACATGATCCAGGAAATAATTCTATGCTTCTTAGAGAAGTTATACAGAAGAAAGGCAATATTGCAAACTTAATGCTATCTTAAGCTTAATTCTTATTTTCAT
Source organism: Corvus hawaiiensis (assembly GCF_020740725.1). Lineage (NCBI taxonomy): Eukaryota > Metazoa > Chordata > Aves > Passeriformes > Corvidae > Corvus > Corvus hawaiiensis. The sequence goes on along the minus strand of NC_063255.1, from coordinate 37,615,878 downwards.
ATTTTGAACTTTAGCAATTTGACCTGTTTTCTGGAATTCTCACAGGATAATGGGGAAATTACATATTCCGTAATAATATGCCTGCGTATTACTGTCTCTCTACATGATTAGTAAAATATTTGCCATGAGTTTTCCACCTTGTATGGTGTATAGTGTCTCTGACTACAATTGGAATTTATATTTAGAAAGGGTGATGTGAGAGAATAAGGTGAAGCTTGTGAGGTAGGGATTGTTTCCTGAGAAAAACTTTCAGAGTTTCATTGTACTTCTTAGCATACATGAAATGCTTTACTCCTTTGGGGAAAACAGTCTTTCTTGGAAGATACACTGGATATGCTGAGAGCAGCTAAAATGAGGCGTCAAAGTGCATGATGCCAAAGTTTGTTAGAAACCAGTGAAAGTTTTATTTCAACATTCAACAGCATGTTGCTGGGCATCTTATTAGTGCAGCCATCAGTGGGAACCATTCTAACCTGCTCCGGCTACCCTCTGGCAGAGGTGACAGAGGTGCCCTTCTCAGGCCCACAGAAAGGAAGAAAGAGTGCAAGGGAGCTGAGCAGTAGAAGCAAAACTTTGCAATTAAATAAGTAGATAGAAATCATGAGAGAAGAGGTGCAAGGGGCTGCTCAAATGAAGTGCGCATACACTAAGAACATAGTGTGAATTACTAGCACATTCTTTGATGGCTCATTAGGACTGGTTTCACCTGAATCACTTAATGTCTACATTTTACAGCTGCCTGTCTCAAGGATCAACAGTATCTTAAAAATGCCAACAAAAAATGTTGGTTTGATAATAGGGAGTGGCATAACCTCTAGGAAATCTGACATACGCTCAGAACAAAGTACATCATTTCAGCGCTAGGCAACAAAAATTGGAAATGCTTTCCTGAACTCCTGGCTTTGGAGGTGACAGAGTTTATTTTCTTCTTAGTAGCTGGTAAAGTTCTGTATTTTGAATTTAATATGAGAAAAATGTTGCTAACACACTGGTGGTTGCCAGGTAGTCCTTACCAAGTCCTTAGCTAAGGAGTTTCGAGTTTCCCAGTCTGCCAGTGAGCAGGTGCACAAAAAGCCTAGAGGGAACACTGCCAACACAACTGACCCAAAGGCATATTCTATACTGTAGAATATCATGGCTACTATATAAATTTGGGCAGGGGGGAGAGGAGAGGGATTGACTGGGAGAGGAAGATGGCTGCAGGGAGATGGGCTGGACATTGGTCAGTGGGAGGTTAACAGTTTTATTGTGCATCACTTATTTCTCTTGGTTTTTTCCTCTCCTTTTCATTACAATTATTACTATATTTTATTTTGTTTCAGTTATTGAAGTGTTGTAATCTCAACCAATAGACTTTACCTTCTCCTCCCCACCAGAGGCAGCACGGTGAGTGAGCAGGTGTATGGTACTTAGTTGCCAGCTGGGATTAAACCATGATGAGAAGAAATTGTTGTTTATGCCTTAATTGGACATGCCTTTCTTCAACTTCCCACTTAATAATGAAATTTGTGTATAAGGTATTAGAAATGCCTGGTTGATAAACTAAATGGACTTTTATATCTTTTATCAGGCTTGCTGGTTTATGATGTCAGTTGCTTTGGAGACATATCTGCATAAAGGCAAGATCAAGAGAAGGAAGGGGAAACCTTGTTATGACAGGCAGTTATGAATTAATGATGAACAATTGGTGATTATGCTTATTAGAATTATCATACTGAAGAATGAGCCGTGCAAGAAGGATCTGTACTAGTATCAACTCTAACTTGTTTATATGGAAGTGGTAGATTCTTTAGTTTTGTTTTAACAGCTAAATGTTACTAATATTTGGGGTTCTTTTCGCAGCTAAAATTACATGATGGAATTATATGCACCATACAAGAAGGAAACCAGATCCAGAGATCCTATATTTACCTTTTTAAAGGTCTTAAAACCTTGATAAAAACTATTATAATAGAAACATACAAAAAATATTATTCAAGGAAAGAGAGTGTAATAGAAGAGAGATAATGACCAAGATAAAGGATCTAAATTAATTAAGTGAAAAGTTACGTAAAAAACTTCTTGAGGCTTTTAGAATAAGAGCTGGGCAATAAATGGTATCTTATGTAAAGAACATTCTCAAATCTGCATATTCTTATGCAACACGCTGACTGCATCCCTCTGCAAGGAAATAGTTTTGCTGTACTTTCGAAGTAACTGTATCTGTGTTATTTTCAGGAACAAAATTTTATTCTTTCTTTTGATGTGTGTCAGTTCTTACACATCTTTTGTGTAATATTTGCAGATTGAGAGGAAGCCATACATACACATTTTATTAACTGTATTGCCTTTCTATAAACAACAGTGCAGATTTCATCACTTGGTATTTGTTTCATACCTTAAATACATTTTTCTGAGAAAACGAAATAGTAGATTGATTGAAGAAAAGAAATACTGCCTGCATCATAGAAAATAATTATGATTTCTCATAAAATGTTATGAAAAGATGAGTAAATGAATGAGAATCTTATAAGGTTTATCTGTTTCATTTTGCTATCAATTTCATATTATAAATACAATAATGAATATATATTTCCCTTCCTGTCTGTCTGTCACTCTTTCTGACTCTCCCCAGTTACAAAAAAATCTACAAAAAAGCCATGTCTTGAGATTCTGAGAGTGAAACATCTGCAGCTCTCTGAACAAATCATATTGTCTGAGCACCATTTCTTTTTAATGTGTGTAGCTTTTCCAATACAATAGACATTTCCATAGCACCAAAACCACTTTCTTGAATTTTTTAGTAGAAAATATAAAAATCTATGATAAAATATTAATAATGTACTCTTTTTAATGAAACAGGAGTTTTCAAAGTAAACCCCAATAATAAAATGATGCTCTGACCAGATAATTCTAACTAGAAAAGCTATTCAGGAAAATATTGCTATTTAAATTTGTAATAGGCAAGACATTAATAGGAATTTATTCCAATGTATAATATGTGAGAAAGAATAGAAAGAGTATTGAAAACAACATGGAGTTACAAAAAATGTTCTTGATTAAAGTTGTTTCTTCAATAGCAATGCTTTCACAAACTGGTTTTGATGGAAAACAATGTTAAATGCACATTTATATAATATTGATAAGTATCAGATCAATTCAAAATCCCTTGTTGAGTTGGTGATTAAGTGATTTGGTGTCATAAGGACTTTTGAAGTATAAATTTCAACAAATGCTTCTAATGGGTGCAATTTGAAAGATATATACCACACCAAAGTTGAGGTATGTACGGAAAGTTTCCTTTTAGGAGTTTATTTGTGATATGAGCAGCAATTGCATATTTATAGAAACTACAAAAATCTGTGTGCAACTTAAGTCGACTTTCTTCCATGAAAATACAAATGGTCTTTTGCAAATGTAACAAAAATTTTTAGGCCAGTGCTATAAATAAATGCAAAAGAATTCCTTTTTTAAAAGGGAATGATCCTTTGAGAATCAAAAATTTCCAGTATTGTTGAAATATTTCTACATTTAAATTATTCAAATTGTAAAAAAACCAATATTTAATGCTAATATTTCAAGCAGAAATATTACGTTCAGAAGATTTACTTAGGTATTCTGCCAAGAATCAGCAGTAGCCATGACTAAACAATGTGGTTATAACTGTTTGTGTGTAAGGCCAATGCAGACAGATAGGACACCAGGTGCATTTTTGGGATTTATTACCTAAAATTTATTATTCTTATCTTTTTTGATTAAATTTCACATTGTTCCAACAGCTGGTAGTTGGACAGATTTATTATGCAAACAGAAGTACTGAATGATAGTATTATAACTCAGCGTCACTAATTTGGGAATTTCAGTGCCTGTATGCAAAATGCTTCTCATTTCCAAATTCTTTCTGATAGAATCAGATTCTTTACTCTAGAATATGTAATGATATTAACTCATTGTTTTGTTACACTCACTGTTATAGATCAGTGTTTCATGATCCATAGAAGTCTTGAGAGTACTGCTTTATTCTGCTGGAAATGATGGTCCTGAAATATTAACTAAGCCAGAGGAAAAATAATACAATTCTGCTGCTCAATGAAGCCCAATTCTTTGCATCATATGCAATAAAGGCATTTAAGTCTTTGTATGTATTTATGGATTTTTGGATCTATATAGGGAATTTAGAGTTTTAACTGTTGAGTTTTAGATATTAACTGTGATGATTTAAAAAAGCCTAAAATCTGTTAAATTTTTTTACAATCTTTTTCATTTTTCTTTCAAAACTTAGTCTTAAAGGCAGGCAGAGGTTAGACAGAAGAGAGTGAATTTTCAAAGTATTTGAGGATATGTGAAACTAGCAGGCATTTTCAGAAGAACACAGTTTTCAAATAGTCACTTATCTGTGCCAAAATCTTCCTCGCATAAATAGGAGTCCTCTTAGTCAACACGTTTTTTTTTCCCTTGAGTCATCAGTGAGTTCTTTCATAGGTAGGTACAGTACTGTACACACTCAGCCCAAAATTTGGACTTCTCCTTATAACACCTGTAGCAGAACTTAAAATTTTTGAGGAGAGTTAAAATTTTTTAATTTTCTTATTTTTATAACATTATAGCTTTTTATACAGTGTAAACAGGAAATGTAAGACACCCTGAAACTATTGTGCATTTTAGAAAAGTTTGAAACTACTCTAAGCTTTCATCTTTTTCCTGTAGAAAATCTGTAAATTCTCTTTGCACTTTCATTCTGTGAAGAGTTAAAGACATTTAGAAAAAATTTGTGAATATATATTCCTCGTGTTAACATGAAACATTTTTGTGTGTTATTGAAGGTCCCTAACAACTCTTTACAAAACCTTAAACAGCTGTAAACTCAGATGCTCAGGTTAAGTGTGAGTATAATTGCTTAGGAGTTGAGAATATGAAAACTTACAGGTCAAATGACTTACGCAGAGAAAGAATGTGAGAGGAGAAGACAAGATTTTTTTGATTCTAATCCACACAATACCTTGTCCACAGCACATTCCTCTGTGTTGTGACATTAGATCCATGATGCTACCTGTTAAGCAGCAGAGCAGGTTTAGCTTCAAGCAGACTGTTGACTACTGTGAAAACTCCTTATAGCTGCAATTTCATCTGAAAGTGTCTAGACAGTGGTTCTTACGGTTCCCAGACACAGGTCCACCTAAAGAAAATAGTGACAATATTTAAGAAGAAGAGACTGGTTTATATCATCAATCCTCTATTCACCCAGAAATAGATGTGGAAAATTAAAAATGGAAGCAGTGATTGCTGGACATTTTAACTGAAAAAGGGAGACGGTTATGGACTTTGTGGAATCACAATATGGATTTTGGTTTCATATGAGTAGGATTGGTGGAGTTTTAAAATTCAGCAGCATCGTCACAATTTCATTGACTGATTTAAAGATTACTGATCTTTCACCAAAGCTGTGGTCCAAATATATGTCACAATAATCTAATCCTGTTAATTTGCATTTCCCTAATACAATAAATTAACATATGTCTGTTTAATCTGTTTTAAATGTGGTATCTGCTTTATCATTTTACAGTGAAAAGTTAAACTCTGAAAAAATCAGCTTGCAAAGATGACACTAAATGGAAACTTTTGAAGTTGAAGTCAGTGATAATGAAAAAGGCTGCAGTGACAACAGTTGAGGTGAAAATCTTGTTTTAGTCAGAAGATAAACTTCAAAGGTTTAAAATTGCCTACAACATTTAAGTCTGAACTTTAAATCTGATCTATGTCTAAGACAGGAATTCCAGATTATCATTATTCTTATCACATATCTGTAGTTTGCATGCCTTTCATTTGTCTTGGTGTTTTTCAACACATTAAATGTCAAATGCTAAAGGCCAAGTGACTGTGCTATGTTTAATATTGCTAACTTTTGTATTAATGTTGCTCCCGAAAACTATGAAGAAAGACTGTGAGGTTTCAGATATGAACTATTAACACAGACATTAAAAAATTCTGAAAGAACTGTTTTCATACTGTATTGATAATTTTCCTTTGGATTACAATTTTAAAAATTAATTTAGAAACATTTACAGTGCAATTTCATAGATGCCTCATTAAATTAAAAGAAAAGCTTTGAGTTTATAATTTAGTATATTTTTTACTACAATTTTATTAGTAAAAATTTTACAATCTGGATTGTCAAACACTAAACAAAGGTGTCTAGAGAGATATGGAACCTCTTTCTGGGACATAATGAAAGTTCTACCAGAGAAGGCCCTGCACAACCTGACCTGTGCTGGCCTAGCTTTGAATGGCAGGCTGAACCAGAGGACCTCTAGAAGTACACTCCAAATTAAATAAATCTGTGACATTTATCAAAATGTCAGTCATTTTGCTGCTTTATTTTACAAGCAATGAACACTTTAAACTCCACCGAAATAAAAATGCAGAAGTGATACTATTTTCCTCTAGCAACCCAAAACTTGAATTCCTCATTTTTTCTACAACATTCAGAGTCTGGTATTTTAAAATCCTATAGAACAGGTCCTCTTCTCCAGCACTTTTGTGTGCTGTAGGCTATCTATAAAACTAATTTTAGAGATATGCTCAGACATTTAAGTTCAGCATGTACCTGCTGCAAGTGCTATGAAACTGCTCATGATAGATGATAAATTTGTTATTCAAGAAAGGATGCTGTACATTAACCCAGCAGTCTCTGCATCAATATTGCTGGAAACCTGAGACGTGCTACAAGGGATTTTTTTATTATTTATTTTGGCCAAATTTTCTGGGACAATACATTTTATTTTAAGACTGAAGATAACAAACTAACATTTACAAAAACATCCTCAAATAATTAATTTCATTTATTATCTGTTCAAGGATTTTTTTAGTGTTTTTGTTTAGAAATACAAAAACATGCAGTATCATCTGAGTGTGTACCTAACAAGCAAATGGAATAAGTGAACATAAATACATAAATCAGTACATTTTCTTTTAGCTGTCAGGTTAAATGATTACTGGAATGACTTCTTCAAGACAGAAAGAAGTAAAATGTGTTTGGTGTGCTAAGTATACATGTTGTGCTAAGATGTTATGGAAGCTGAATATGCATTTATGTAAGAAGTATTTTACAGACCATAACCAGTTGTGGTAGAAGTACACTCTTGTTTTAATAGCATTACTGAAAAATTTTATAGAATTCTTTTTAATCCTATGCTCTTAAAGTATTTTGATATTCTGAGACCATCAGGTAAACTGTGTAGAAGAGCATAATTATGTATTGAGATCCACACTGTCTTGAAATGAGTGGGATGCAAGTCCACAGGCTTTACTCGTGGGCTCTCTTGGACTCGTATGTTTGAGAGGTGGGGCAGGATACACATTTGTCTCTCTAATGAAGACAAAATCTGACGGAAGGACATTTTTACTTTCATTCATAACCTGCATATACTATGTCAAAAAGAATGAAAAAACCATTTATCTCTTAATCAGTCCTGTATTCTCAATTTATAGGATATGTGGGGCTCGTATTTAATTTATTTTTGTAGGTAGCAAAATATCTATTCCTACACTATTAATTTGAGTTAGTATCTTGTTATGCCTTGGGTGAAATAGCTTCATATAATCTAATAATGTAACGGATTTATGCCAGAGTCTTTGTGGAATAACTTGTATTAATATTGGTTTTCTAGATGCTTTTATTAATATTCATGTTTCACTTTTAGCTCCTGTGGCTCAAGAACTGCTACAATTATTTAAATATCATGAAATAAAAACCATTCTGATTATAAACAGACAAAGAAACATCTCTTTTATGCTGATTTTAAATTTTGGTAGCAAACAAACAAAAATATATAACCTTGCAAGTGTTTGTACTATTTTAATAAACACTTAGGCATAACTTAATGGTGTTTACCATTTTGATGCCATTGGCATTGGCATTTGTATTCTGCATGCCAAACACTATACAAAATGCATGTATAAATTTAACATTAAATCACCTTTATACCTCAGGATTAAATAAGAAAATGGATTGTGATATTTTACTGCTTTGTATTGTACTTCCAGCAGGAAAAGCTGCCTGCTATTTTTAAAAGTGGATTTTTCTCCTACAAAAATTAGTACTCTGAATACTATTAATGTACCCCTAAGAAAAAGAGGATAAAAAGAATTGATTTAAAATGTAAATTGTTGAGATGAAGCCATCTAAGGCTTTAAAAGATAAAAGCTAACAAAATGTTTTGTAAGAAGCTGTCCCCAGTTTTATAGTTAGAATTTTTCTCTTATGGAATGTGACTCCCTTTACCTGGCTCTGTACACTCACCGGGGTGTTTCTGGACACACCAGACACCCTCAGTTCTCAGGAAAGAATGTTTGGGTTGAAGTCAGTTCAAGTCTGTTGTTTGCTTCTCTCTTTAAACTTCATTCTCTTTTGTTTGTTTGTTTGTTTGTGGACTCTTTATTTGGTTTGGTTTGGGCTTTTTTTTCCTAGTTTTAGTACTCCACTTTTGACTGAGCTATCTATACACTTTCCTATACTGGTCTTGGCTAGTTGAGGGAGGCAGTATTTTCTATAATTAACTCAGGAAAGACCATTTACAAAACCAGCGGAGTGACTCAAGTGACATAACCAGTTGATTCACTTTACAGAAATTTATGAATAAGAAATCCATTTTTTTTTCAGTTCCCTTTATGTTGAGATACTTTCAGTTTTCCTTCTAACTGTCAATTTTTCCCCTTATTCTTCCTTGAGCTTTACAAACATTTTACCTGGGCCCATCTTGCGTGATTTTTCTTCCACCATATGGGTTTGTTTCTCTGTTGCATATTTCTCTGAATTTGAAACTTGGTGACTCCTGAGAAGCAATTGTTATTTCCATTTTTCAGTTTCAGTGGCTCTCAGGGACATTTTTTTTTTCTTGTAAGTATTTAGCCTTGGAATTTATGTATTATGGTCTGGGAGCTACTCCCTAGAATTAAGGGGGAAAGCCTTTTTGGGATATATATGACCCCATGCACTGAAGGGGCAGAACTTAGGAAAACAATTATGTGGAACAGTATAAAAGAAGATTGCAAGATAAAGTGCACATACTGAAGAAGAAATTAAAATGACACTGGAACTCTGCACATGTTTGAAGATTATTAGTGTTTGCCTCTGCAAATTTGAGTGGGGTGGTAAAAATTTTTCCACCTGAATTTCATTTTATCTGGAATATATAAAGTCAATGTGTTCTTAACCACTCTTCAGGTCTGACTTGAATGTAAATAATCTATTGTGATCAGATAATGGCTATATAACTAATTATAAGATTATTTAAGAAAACCTTCTAAGATAAGAAATAAATAGCATATAGTGTTTATGACTAAGATATTTTTCCAAGCACTTAACAAAGTTCCTGCATCTTTTAAATGACACTGTTCTGATTCAGACTACTTCAATACGGGGCAAAGTTCAGTTTGTCACTTCTATGTAGGTTAATTTCATGAACATAGGTTATTTTTTGGCATTAATATGTCTAGTGGTGTTTAATGTGTTTATTGTGTTTGGTTGTGTTAAAAATCTGTTTTATTAAATATTGACTTTTCTCTCTAAAACTGCCATGCTTTTCTCAAATTTTCTTTCATTGCTGAGGCTTTTAATCTTGGAAAACAGAAATTTGGCATCCATTTAATCTACATTAATTGATTTCAGCATTCATTTCTTAGTGTGTGTGTGTATATATTTGCATCTCTAAGGTTTGGAAACTTTAATTATCATGCGGCATCAGAATATCTAACTGTTAACAACATTTTCTATTGGTGGTAAATAGCAGAAACCTACCTTTTTGAAGCAATAATATGTAACTTCTGACTGAAAAAATGGTAAGAGAGAGACAAAATACCAGATTACTGGATTTTAAGTATAGGGCCTATACTATTAATCTCAGTTCAGGTAAAATGTGAAGAAGATATTCCATATACATGAATACACTACCTAAAGGCCATGCAGATGACCGTCTGTGGTAGTTCAAATTCATACAACAAAATCAACTTTTACTATTGTTATTATTTCCTGGGATTTAGTGAGTGTTATAAATGAAACTGGAAAAGTTGGCTTTCCCATTAATGAGTGATGGTTCATTAATTTGTGATTAATTAAAATTGTATAATTGAACAATTAACCTGAATTATAAAAGTTAAACTCTCCAAGTTTTAATATTGTTACCCTGTTCAAAGTTCACATTGATGCTTAAGTTAAATGTTCATGTTAAACTAAAAAAGTTTAAAATGTGTTATAAAGTTATATTTCTTTAACTAATCTATAAATTAAGTCATGCTTCAAGAGAGGAGAGAAGCTCCAAAAGGGACTATCCAGTGAGCTATATTTGGAAACCACCTGTGGACCTGTCAGCAAGCTCCATGGCAACACTGAATTCGATGGGATGGGCTAGGGGGTATAAAACCCCATGTCACAGCCCGGAGAAGTGTGTTCCTGCTTGGGAGCGGCCCTAGCAATGTTGAGTGCTGTGGGTGCTTTACCTTGGGTTCATAGCTGAGTCAGCTTAGAGTCTCTAATCACTGTAGCCTGGAAAAGTAATTTGAATAAGGGAATTCGGCCTGTTAATTAATAAACCAAATTTTAAATTCTAAATTGAGTGTGGCCTCATTCCTGACAGTGAGTGTAGAAAATTTTAACATTAGCTCTGCTTCTCTCATGCAATTATGTACTGGCTTTTTTCAATGTCAAAGAAAAGGCTTATTTCCTGCTTTTACTTGTGCTTTGTGCTTCACTTTGAATCACGATGTATTTGTAGGATTATGATCATTTTAAAATAGAATTATTTTGCACATGAAATCATTGCTACAAGGATATTTCTTGGTAAATGTTAGATATTTAGAAATTACTTATGCTTAAGGGCACATTTAGCATTACAACAGTCTCTGATAAGGAAGTAGATCACATCCAAGCATCACTAAGGTATTTGGCAAATCTCAAGAGTTCTATGCTTTGTGGATAGTATTTTGAGGAGCGCTGTAAACTACATCTGTAATTAAAATTTGTTAAATCACGTTAGGATAGGTTTGGCATAGGGAAATGTTGTAATTGCCGAAGTCTGAAACATAAACTTTGATTTAATCAAGAGTGTCAGAGTAGTTGAGCTCCTCACCATTTCTACCAATTCCACACCAATATGCGTTAGTTGCATATTTATGATAATCATCACTTGATATTTTGAAATAGGGTGTTTAAATTAATTTTCACAGACTATTTGTAAACCACTGATTACCTTTTGTGGAGATCAGTGACCACCAGACTGAATAAAACAGAAGTGAAGAATAAAAGCCATCTCTCCTCCAAAGCAAAACTTAAATGAGTATCTGACGTGTATTACCACATCCATGTAATTTTGTCCACTTGTAATGAATCTGTGAAAATTAAAATATGAGGGCAAGGCCCAAAATAATTGCTGTAACATCAAGGTGGAGGAATGCAACCTTTGAATACAAAAAAAATTAATTCTTATTGTATCACCCTTCATATTGCCTGAAGTTTGACTGAAGTACATTAATTATAGGGATAATATAGTTACAACCTAGGTTTTTGACGTATTGGCACTTTAAGAGGTAAAATAGCCCTTTGCATTTCAACATGGGACAAGATGGAAACATTTTACCATTATCCTTACAATTCACTTCTTCCCCCTGTTTCTCCATGTACATACAGCATTGTTTTGACCATTCAGTGCAGCTTTAAATGACGATCCAAACACATAAACACAGATTTTTTTTGTGCAGTACTGTATGTTGTTTATCAGCCCTACAATCTCTAAGGGTATGGATTATTCTACTTTCATTTTCTTCAGCTGTTAAGCTCAAAGCCGGTCTCAATATTTACTTTGGCAACTTTATATCCCCTCTGGACAGGAACTGATGTCTGAAATTCTAAGAAGATTTTTTCTGTTTGTTGATTCCACTGCCAAATTTGATCACCACTGGAAAAAATGCTCAAAAGCCAGTTCCACTAATGATATATATTAGTTTGCCTACAAGCTGGCCCCTCCCTGCTCCTATCCTGCCATTCTATTAAGAGGAAAAATACAAAAGTTTAATGTAAGGCTAACTGGCAGAAAACAAAAGATACGGTGCCACATGAGGAACTTATCAGTTAAGTAACTCTGACAGTCCATTGCTTCAATTTTTTTTTCTTTTCCCTCAAGTATCACTGTAGAGTTAGTATCTGAGTTATAATAGCAGGATTTTAATGTTAGGACTTTCAGCATAAAAGATTATAAGCAAGCTCGTTAAATACAGTGGATGACTCCAGTCTACTTCATTAATCTCTGTAATGTTAACTTAAAATCTTTTATACAGCTTTATTTTTAGATTTGTCCATATTTTGAGCATTCAGTACAGTAAATATGGTTCTTAGGGTATTTTTATAGCTTGGTAGTTTGTGTATTATTGACAGTACTTTCTGCATCTTCCAATAATACTGCCTAGCCAACTTCCACAGCATATTTTAATAGAAATTTACTGTGTTTTACAAGTGGGAAATGGATCAGCTGAAAAATACTTACTATTACTAAAAGCTCATTGGAGATAAGCCCCTTGTACTATGAAATGACTGCTAAGAAGTCACTTGATTTTTTTCCTAAGAGGAAATCAAGTGTGGTAATTTACAAAGTCATTTTGCTTGCATATGTCTTTCTGAAGTAGTCTGTTTTCAACCACATTGCAGAAATTATAATTCCTTGCTGAAGAGGTCAAATTGATATTTTTTAGTATTAGTTTTGCTGTAAGTAAACTACAAAATATATACAATTTTCATATGATATGTCAGTGTAGGTTACTGAATGGAAAGTGTGTCAAAAAGTTTGTATGTATACGTACAAATCATCAAAAGGTTGACCACTTTGTGGACTTTGAATAATTACACTACTTTTGTACTGTTTCATCAAAATTTTAAAATCTACTTGAACAAAAAGCAAAATACTCTGTTTTGTATCATTTCTGAAGCTCATTGTCTTGTCAAACTGTCTGAAAAGGACTTATATGTGGAAACTGAGTTTCTTCCCATGAGGAGAAACTTCCAGTCTTCCTCACAACTAAACTACCTCAAACCTGCATTTATTTTTCACAAGTGAATGAATAAATTAAATTAAACAAATGCTTTTTCTCTAGAAGAAGAGAGCCTGAGAGGCTGATGGCACCAAATGTAAGGTGCTTAAAACACAGGTATCTACATTTGAGGTACTTGTCTGGGTTGGCACAGCCATCAGAAAGCTGTTCTCCACGGATGTTATTTGGAGCAAGATCCAGCTGCCCAAGGGTGGATACAAATTTGTGTGTGGGAGTTCATGTGGATTTGGAAACAGCTTTTGTTTTCCTTTCCGTTCTACAGATCACACTGGTAAAGAGAAGAATGGGAGAAATTGTGCTTTGCTTGGGTTGTGCAAACATCTTTCAGAGGAGCTGGAAGAAGAATCTCCTTTCTGATTTTTGTTTTATTTCATCATCTTCTCTCAGAGCTAGACATGAAACTACGTGTGTAGATTTCAAGTGGAGGTAAACAGTATTTGTAAACTGTCACTCTAAATTCAGATGAAGACTCTTACAAACAGGCTCAGGATTGAGCTTTAAAATTAATTTATTAACAAAACTAATTCAAAAGACAATAAGAGACCTCTTGCGGCGATTTTCCATACACAAAACAAAGGGTGCAGCGCTGGGAGCTTGATCTGGGACAGATCAGACTAGAGGCTCCCCTTGCAGACTCGGGTGATACATTTTATACCCCTAGTCTCTGCCACCCGGCCGCCCCTTTCCCCGCTCCACTGGAGTGCTGTGATTGGCTCACTGATGTCTAGAGTCCTTTTATTAGCTCGTTGTCCTCTGGCTGTTGTCTGGGGTCTTGTTACTGGTCCGGGGAACATCCAGTAATGGACTTTTATTTCCACCATTATGTAAATAAGGTCTGAAGCCCTTCCTTTATAATTACATCATAGATGCCCTGGAAGATTACCGGTTTTTCATTTTGTACCACAATCCCCATAATAAGTTTATTAACAATAAGCATGCTAAATAGTTCAATTAATGGCTTAACTTTGATAGTTTACAATAATCAAACAAACCAACTGGAAACTTGACTGTTTATCTGCAAATTAATTAACAACCTCTCTTAACAACTAATTAACAACTTTATTTTTAACAACCAATTAACAACTTTATTTTCACTGTGAAAGCCAACTTTTCTAAATTTAATCATAACAAAAAATTATGATACTTCCTTAATTTATTTAATACAAATTCTCATTTTGAAACAAAATAATGAACTGGAAACCGAAACTCAGATATTGAAGCCAGATAATTCCATGTTCTTAAGTCTTTAAAGAGTTGGTCTTCAAAAGCAAGAAAAAAAAAAGCCTTTTTTTCCAGAGAGTTGTGATTGTGAAAATAATGCTAAATTGTCAGGTTTAGCGCACTAGCTCAAAGAGATCCCGGAGGTCTAGCTGCAACCCAACTGCACTACGGCGACACACACACAAAAGAGCAGGCAGACGGAGGTGCGCTCCTCACTGGAGGGGGCTGTCCCTGAACAGGGTGTGAAGGCACGCAGGCAGAGGGGAAGAAGTGAGAGAGGGAACTCTCCATATAAGTTCCACACAGAAGGTTTATTTAGGTGAAACGATGGGGGGAGGAGATGAAGAGCCAAGGATCTAAGGGTGTCCAGGGATTTTATAGTGGGGATAGGAATGGTGGGGATAAGGGACATGGCCAATGGGATACTTGACAGGAGGCAGAGTTGAGGTAAAGGGAACCAATGGGAACAGTACATAGGAGGGACTTAGGGGAGGAATCAATGGGGTATCAAGTATAACAGAACTTTCTAGAACTTATGCATACTAACTAAGGGAAATGAATTTACATAGACTTACACATAAAACAGGGAGTGGAAAACACGAACCAATTATGTAGAAGTATGCAGATAACTGAACTGGGGGATTATGGGCTCTCACCCTAACTATGAGTGAGACATTAAACCTTGGAGCCTGGCCACCACAGCTTGGCGTCTGTTGGATCCTCAGGGGTCAGGGTGGCTGCTGCCACTTGCACCACCACACTAAATGTCTTTTCACTTTCAAAATCACTTCTTGTCTAAAACAGAGATTGATTTTTATTTCAGAGCTGAGCATGCTATTGAGCAGGAGCAAATGCTCAGATTGAAATTCTCATCATATTCCCATTAAAGTTTAGTTGCTATGGGTTTTTTTCAGTTTTAAATTTACTTTTTCCTTGACAATTTCTTTTTCAGGGTTTTGAATATTCAGTTTGTTGTCCATTGGTAGGATATGGTAATTTAATTAATTTCCGTTTTTCTTTTTTTTTTTTCTTTCTTTTTTCTCTGTACACACTAGCAAGGCTATATTATATGTATTTTTCCCCGGTAATTAGTCTTTACTGTTCCATAAAACTGCGGTCTACCAGTATTTAAATATCTAAGCTAAGTATACAGCAATTTATCATGTTTTATGAATTGCATTGAGCTCACATGTCATTTAAGGCTTAATTATGATTAAGAGTATTTAATAAATTCCAACTCACTTTAATAAATTGACCTCACATTTGCACAGACTTTATAAAGGACTTCTAAAAATGAACAATTTGAACTGTTATAGTTCAAACTAGAATATTTTCAAATAAGGATTATTTCCCTCACACTGTGGGTAGCTGACCAAACTCCTGAAGTGTTTCCTGTATTATTTTTACTTTTTTTTCCCTAATTAGTCCCAAAAAACTTGTCAAGCTTTCTTAAATGAGAGCAACCTTGCTTTTAGTCTCTACATGTTATGAAACTTGTCAGGCCTTTGTCCTTATGGATTTGTGAACACCACATCTTTAGCTTTGTAAGAACCTGTAAGGGATCAGACAGCCATAGAAGCTGAGAGCACAATGGAGTTAGACAGCAGTGTGGACCTTTTAGCTCTGGTGCAGCAGAAGCCTTGGGAAAGATAAAGGCAAGAACAAGAAGTGAAAATGGAATGAAGAGGGTGCTGCAACTTGACTCCTCTGGTGCAAAGAGGATATTAGCCACTGTGGCACAAAAAGGAGGTCGACAAGGTCTTGATAACTGACAAGATAGTGTTGCTAAGTGAGCAAGGGCAGGGGGGTCTGAGTGGAAAATTTTGTGTGGAAGTTAGAGAACTATAAATGCTGGTGATGAGTGTAATAAATTGGCTTTGCTTGCTGGCTTTGCTAGCACACAGCATGGTCCGTTGTTGCAGTGGGGATACTGTAACACGATGTACCAAACAAGGAGTCCCGTGGAAAAGAAATATATATGGACAGATTCTTGATAGATGTTTCAGAGATGTCTATTTCTCCAGCTGCATGGCCGAGGTCTCCCAAGGAACTCCTCAATCATAGGACCAAGGGTCCTTGCCCGCGCAGGGAAACACAAAACAACCAGTGGCGAACGAGGCTGACCAGGGGCCAGGGAAACCCTGTCTCTGTCCCCTCAGGGCCCCTCTCCCAGGGCTACATGGCAGGGGGAGGAGACCCCGTCATTTCACCCGTTTATTTTTAATAAAAAGAGATTTAAAACTTAACATTGAAAACAACTGGATAAACATAACAAGAACAATTTTAAAACAATACAAGCTACCCTCCTGAATCTTTAAATGTCCAAACAGATTCTCTGGAACATCTTAAGGCTGACAGAAGGGAGACAGGACTCTCTGAGCATGCTTTGTGGGGAAACTGATGCAGGAGAGGGTTTAATTTCTTCCCTCCCCCTCTTCATCCTCCACTCAGCATTGGAAAGGGATTTTTGGGGAAACAATTGGCAAAGGTATGGTTTTGTGAGGGAAACCATGCATGAAAAAATGGATTGGGAATACACTGGAGGTAATAGGATATAGGATAAAGGGGAAAGGTGGGATTAGGAAAAGGAGACTGTAGGGGGGGCCTTCAATGGAGATATTGTCTAACATGACTACGATTTTTAGCATATATACTGCCTTTTACAGGAACACCATCAGGCCCAGTGACCTGCGATGCCTGTAACCCTTTTCTACCTTGTATAATTTTGAATTCCACCATCTCTCTATCTCCCAAGCTTGGGATGCATTTTTCAGGGTTATTTTTTTTAATAGCAGTTTTATGAACGAATATGTCTTGCTGGTTGTCACATCTTGTTATAAAACCATAATTTTGTTTAACATTATACCACTTTACTATTCCTAAAACCTTAGCTATGATGATCTTTTCCTTTTTCCGAGTGGCTGCTGTTTTCTGTCTCGCTGCGTTCTTGCTTTCTCTTTCACTTGCTCCCGTGTTGGAATTGCCAGGGCTGCTCGTGCTGCCGGGGCCACCGGAGGTGCTCATGCCTGTGCGCTCTTCCTGGGGTCACGTTCGGGGCCACACGGGCCAGGCCGGGCCGGGCCGGGCCGTGCCTCTCAGTTCTCTGTGTGTCGCCTCCTGTGGTTGCAGCTTTGCTGCCGCTGCCTGGCGCTGCACTCACGTCTCAGCTGGGCCCCTGAGCGATGACCCCCCCGCGCCCTGCTCCAGCGCACGTTTCGGCTGGGCGCGGCTCCGCTCCACTGCCACTGCTGCCAGCCACCGCCTGAGCGCCGCTCCTCTCGGACAGGCGTTCATGGGGCTCGCTCCACCACGCGCTGCATGGGGCCAGGTGGGCACTGCTGGGTCCCGCCGCTCCCGCCGCGCCTCGCTCCGCCGCTGACACTGCAGCTCGTGTGGCTCCTCCCGCGTGCGGGAACTGCCTCACTGCTGCTCGGAGAGGGCTCGGTCCACGTGGCCTGGGTCACACAGTCCCTGAGCCAGGCTTCCCTTCGCCAGGACACAGCTGATATTGCTCAGCAGTCTCGGTAATTAAATAATATTCACGAAAATATTTTTCCATCGGCATATATTTTGACTCAGAAATTAACTGTGTCCAAACTGTCTTCCAAAAGTCTTTGGTAAGAATTAAATCCCAAGAAACATAGAAAAAGTTCTTAAACAACCATGCCAAGAAGTGTTTCAGTTCCTTTTGAGCTTGAATTAAGCTAAAATTTACAAATCATTGTTCAAGGATCTTTTTAAGTTTAAGATAAATGTCCATATGCAGCTCTGAGAGCCAAGAGTCTTCCCACGGTTCCTCCATAGTTTAGATATGGAATAGCAAAACAAAAACAAGAAGAGGAATCCAAAGTTTCTAGGGTTTACTCACACATCAGTCGCTTAGGGATCGGGGATCGTTCTGCTCGCATTTTTCTACCATTATGTTACAGTGGGGATACTTTAACATGCATATCAAACAAGGAGTCCTGTGGAAAAGAAATATATATGGACAGATTCCTGATAGATGTTTCAGAGATGTCTATTTCTCCAGCCACATAGCCGGGCCCTCCTGAGGAACTCCTCAATCATGGTACTGAGGGTCCTTGCCCACGCAGGGAAACACAAAACAACCAATGGCGAACGAGGCTGACCAGGGGCTCAGGAAACCCTGTCTCTGTCCCCTCAGGGCCCCTCTCCCAGGGCTACATGGCAGGGGGAGGAGACCCCGACAGTCCGTGTCTTTCTTTCAATTGCCGCAAGAACCCACAGTTCAAAAAAGGATTTTTCCTATTATATTAAAAACAACAGTTAAAAATGATACAGATATATGGATGCCCACGCACACACTTCCTCGCCTACACAGTGATAAAACTGCTGGCTGGCCCTAGGGACCTTAAGAGATTGGAGAGACATAGGATCTTTTTCAAACCGACAGGTGTTATACAAGTGGGTGTAGGACTAGCAGCAGAGCCCTTCTGATATCATGTATCTTCATGTCTAATAGAGTTAATACCTAATGTCTGACAGCTCTTGGATCTAGTCACTCTTGTCCTTCTTCCAGTGGGCCCTAAGCAATGTAAAAAGTGCCTGGAGAGAATAGGCATTTTTTGATAATGAGAATGGCTTTGTATTGGGCAAGTCTTTGTGAGGAATTTCTTTGGGAATTTCAAAGGGTGTGATTGATACAGGTATCTGACTAGATTTTAAAACATGCTCCCTATCAATGCCTGAATAAAGATGACAGAAATATCCCCATATCTATGGGCATGCCTGCTTCCAGTGCTTGAATATGTTTCAACTTTTCCACAGTGCTGCTGGGTGGGGTAACTGGTGGTGTACACTGGTCTGTACAGGTTTTATATGGTTCTAAGGTTCTAAAGTTTTTCAGCACAATGGCATGCAGTGCTTAGCAAACCTTAGCATTTGTAAATCTCAAGAGTAAAGGATGGAAAATGGATTTTCCAGAATGAAATTAAACAACAGACCAAAGTTGTTTTCCTTGTGTCTGTGGCTTCTACTTGGTCTTGACACTAAAAAGGTTCTTTATTGCTGGGCTCTATCAAGGAACTGCATACATTTTTGACTGTACAATTTTCTTTAGAGATTGAATTCATTATCATAAATGGCAGTATTAGATAATACATTTAAATGCATCCTTCCAAATTAATTCTTTTTTTAAAAGCTAGAGTAACCACCACAGAAAGGATAATAGTAAAAAGGCTGAAGTGGTAGTCAAAGAAGGAAAATCTTTGTTCAAATCAAAGAACTATAGATTCCTACTGTGATTCTGAGTTACCACATCTGTCATGATCTTTTATTATTTTACAGATTTGGTTGTAACCTTAGTAACCAGGTATCCATAGTAACATGTATATTCAAAGACAATCGTTTGATCAAAACTTTTTTGTGATCTGATTTCTGAAGTCCTGATAGACTGTTTTGCTCAATTCAGGATGAAATTAGAGCCCAACTTTTTCATTTTTTAAATACTCAGTTTCACCTCACAGATGACCTTTCCCAAAAATGTATCTAGTTGTAGTAATAACAAGTATGCCACTGTGTGTCACACATGAGGGCACAGATTGCTATATCTTACAGTACCTGGTGGGTGTTGAAAGTGAATATTGATTTAAATAGAATATTTTAGTGATGCCATGAAGATTTTTTGCGTTTTCTTTTACACCCCTGTTATACCTTTTTACAACTTCTGTATTCCTAGTGCTTTTTGCCTACATTCTTGGACTTGTTTGTCAAGCTAAGAGACTAAACATTTTAGAAGCTTCGTAGCTAGGGATCAGTGTGTCCCAGACCCCAAGGTCCTCTCCAGAACAAATTCTGTAAACCAAGATAGAACCATCCAGGGGAAGGTTCCTTGGGGAGGGGGGCTTGCTTGAGCCTCTCATTGAGGAATCTTTGATAGATATGCTAATTAGTAAAACCTATAATGATATACCCGATCTTTGGGGATATACTCGGCGGGCTGCATCTCGATGCATTTGACCTGGACATGTGCACCTAAGGATCCTTAAAATAAATACCAAGGTAAAATCCCTTTTCCCCTTCTAACCATGTATAACTCTTGATTTTAAGACCAGGAAAAGGCATCACTAGAACATAGCACATGGATATGCTTATTTTGCTATAGAGTAGAAAACACTAAAAGCATATTTCTTATACTACATCAACATAATAAATATCTGAGGCACTATTGATGCATTTATATTAATTTTGCATCATCTTTAAATAGATATGAAAAAGGTCTTTGAAGTTTTATAACTTTTGAACAAACATAAAATATTGAACTGCTAAGAGATGATTTGAACCTCTTGAAAAAAATCCAAACAATGTGGAGACACAGTATAAAAATTAGAATGCAACAACATCCAGCTAATCATTTACATTCTGAAACAGTGTTAAGTTGGAAAACATTGTCTGCCCTCAAGCCATCAGAATGAGCATTTTATTTCAGGGAAAGCTGGAAATGTTGAACACATGTTGGATTGGTTGTGCTTACAGTCCTCAAGTTTCATGAAATTGGGAAACCCTGTAAGTGATAAAATACAAGAAACAATATTGTCTGTAGTGACAGGATCATCAGGTTTACTATGCTGGCACTATAAACTTTGGATAGTAAGCTGGATGGATTGGTGGCTGGAAGATACCTGGTTCATATGTTATCAATCAACACTTAATAAAATGAGAATTATGAGGTCCTCTTCAATATATGAAATAGAGAATACTCTTTATAATATCTAAATAAATGTATTGCACACACATTGTATTTAATTCAATAAAACCAACCAACCAACCGACCAACCAACCAACAATCACATGTTTCCAGAATCCAGCTTGTTACTGTGCACCTCCAAATTTCCTTTTCAGAAGAAGATAATTTTCTAATTTTTCCTTTAGGTCATAGGTTCTTCTTTTTTTCAGAGGAAAAAAACCTCTCAGCAATCCACACTTGATTTAGTCTCAAAGGTCATATATTTGTATTAATAGTAGAGTGTTTATTATCTATTAATTTTGTAATTGTGTAATATAGTCTTAGATGATCTTTTAACATATTAGATATTTTATTTTTATTAACTTTCTTCCCTAATATAAGTAGGTCTGATACTGTTTTACTCTCTTCATATAAAGTTTTCTTAGACCTAATTCTCTACAATTTTGTTTCCTCATTACTACAGACAGGATACCGGAAAAAGCAGCTCACTAGTACCTCACATCATCACAGTGATGCAGGTTATAGATGCAATGCAAGAACACTTTATACAGTCTTCACTCATTTCTTTCTGCTGCACAAATGTACACAAATTTCTCTACAAGCCATGCTAAATCTAGGACTTTTAACAACCAGTGTCGTCACAACCATTATGAATTACATGTTCGTATTTTATAGCAAATGTTTTGTATCTATACAGGCAACCAGGTGATGGTTTCAAATGGTATAACTTTGTTTGTTCTCAGTATCTCTGCATACCTACATCAAATTCGAACTCAGTGGCTTGAGGAATCAGGTAAAATTAAGAAAAAGACCTGTAATATCAACAAACATGATCTGGCTTATTGTATTTAGTTAAATTAAAGCTGTATTTTAACCTTAGCATCACTGGACTCAATATCAAGATTAAGAGATTTAGTTCCTAAGAAAGATATAACATTTGTATATTTTTTTAAGTGTTTTCCCACAGCACTTTTCTGTGCATTGTGTTAGACCTCTCTGCTGCTATTTTATATTGTTTGATTAAATATTGTATATATTTTTTGATTAAAAAGATATGAAATTTGCCCTAGAGAATTAGCAATGTAAATTCAAAGCTGATGCAGATAAAAGTATATGGAGATGACAAGGTTATTTACCCAAAAATGCATAGTGAAAACAGTGGATGTTTACTGTACTTATTTACTAACTTGACTGGCAAGTTTATTTTCAGTAGATTAAAAAATTTAGATTATTTTAAATTAGTGTATAATTTATGATTAGAAGATAATAGATATGCAATAGGATATTTCTAATGGAGAATCAGGTTCTATCTTTTATGTTTATCATGCACTTGAATAAATTGAATATCAACTTAGCTGAATAGTTGGTCATTAGTGTATATAAATTAATCTAAATATGAGTTAAAGATACATTTTGACATGGATGAAAATAAAATTATAAAAATAAAAATTTAAAAAGTGAGTTTTGCTACAATATTTAAAGTTGCTTTTTAATAAAAATGAAAAGTAATTCCATCACAGCCTTGGTTATAGAAAACCACAAATGTTATGGAAGTATGAAAACATTGTAGTAAAATCTTGGTTCTGGTAAGTGTTGATAACTACAGCTTTTGAAGACATGACTAATATGCATTTGTGGTAGATACTACTCATAATGTTAGTAAGATTAGTATTATCCAAGCAAATGAAAAGGATATGGAAAGTAATTTCTTTAAAATTTAGAAGAAAACATTTAATCCCTGCTGTAATCAGAATACTGCTATAAATTACAATGGTTTCTTTCCCTTTATGTTGGCTTATTTCTGCTATGAAGGAAGACCATCTCTAGTCTTTCCTCGCCAAACTTCATTCAAATCATTAGACTGCATAGTCTCCACAACAAAGAAGAATATACTGCACTTTTGTTTTTTTATGTGCCGTGAAGATACACATCAAATGATCAAAAGATCAAAAGAAATCCTAAATCAGAGAAGAATGAGGCCAGGCCTGAGATGCATCATGTAGTTGTGCTGATAAAGAATTCTTTTGACACAATTTTTGATCAGAAAAGCACAGCTTCAGGCTGAACCAGTTTCTGTACAGCAGTTCTGAAATGTTGTTCAAACATTGCTAGTTGAAAACTGGTTTTGAATTTAAAATTTAATGAATAGAATAAAATTATATATTACACACAAGAAAATGAAACATTTTGGCTTGAATTGTAATCAGGAGATAAAATCCAGTTTATCAATACAACAATAAAATGACAGCCAAAGGTGACTCTTGAGCAGGTCGTAAGAGTTAGTAGTATGTGGTATTCTGAATCACAAAAAAATCTGAAACAACATTACAGAAAGAAGAGCTGCTTAAAACTTTCAAAGGTAACATCTGAACACATTATCTATCATGCTAAATGATAGCATTTAGGCAAAACCCAGTCTGAAGTAGGTTTATTCTGAATTCTATGTACTTCAGGATATATCTTCAATTAATTAAAAAATCCTTTATTTACTTCTTTATATTTACTGTCCTTTAAGATTTGATGTAATATTTCTTACCCTTAACATAATATTTCTGATTATGTTATCATAATCAGAGTTCATAGAATAATTTGCCTTGGAAGTGAGCTTTAAAGGTCATCTTGTCCAATGCCCCTGCAATAATCAGGGAACATCTGCAACCAGATCAGGTGTCTCAGAGCCCCATTTAACCCTACCTGAATGTTTCCAGGGCAACCTGTTCCAGTGCCTCACCACCCTCATTATAAAAAAAGTCTGTCTCATATCTAGTCTAATCCTTTTTTATTTAAAACCATTATCCTATGTCCTATTGTAATAGGTCCTACTAAAGGGTCTGTCCCCATTCTTCTTATTCCTTTTTAATTATTGAAGGACCACAAAAAGGTGTCCCCAGAACTGTCTTTTCTCCAGGCTGAACGACCCCAGTTGTCTCAGACTTTCTCCATGGAAGAGATGCTCCTATCCTCTAATCACCTCAGTGGCGCTTGCTCCAACAGATTGAAGTCCTTCCTGTGCTGGGACCCCAGATCTGGATGCAGTGTTCCAGGTGGGGTCTCACCAGAGCAGAGCAGAGGGGCAGAATCCCCTCCCTCCCCTGCTGCCTACGCTGCTTTGGATGCAGCCCAGGACACGTTTGGCTTTCTGGGCTGTGAGTGCCCATGGCTGGGTCATGTCCAGCCTCTCAACCCCCATCATCTCTGAGTCATTTTTGGAGGGCTGCTCTCCATCTGTTCATCCCCCAGCCTGTGTTGGTACCAGGGGTTGCTCTGACCCAGGTGCAGCACCTTGCACTTGGTCTTGGTAAATCTCATGAGGTTCTCATGGACCCATTTCCCAAGCTTGTCCAGGTGCCTCTGTACGCCATCCCTTCCTTCTGATGTGTCAACAGCACCACTTAGCTTGGTGTCCTCCAAAAATTTGCTGAGCATGCACTTGATCCTTTTGTCTATGTCATTAATTAAGATATTGAAAAACCCTGGTCCCAATACGAATCCCTGAGGGACCCCACTTGTCACTGATGTCCATTTGCAGTCTGAGCCTTTGACCACTACCCTCTGGATATGACCATTTGGCTACTTTCTTAATTATCCAAGAGTCTACCCACTGAATCCATCTCTCTCCAATTTGGAGAGAAAGATGTGGGTCAAAGGCTTTACAGAAGTCCACATAAGTAACACCTGCAGGCTTCGCTTGTCCACAGATGGAGTCAATCCATCATAGAAGGCCACTAGGTTGGCCTCCCTCTTTGGTGAATCTGTGGTTGTTACTGGAAATCACCTCCCTGTCTTCCATGTGCCTTAGCATAGCTTCTAGGAGAATCATTCCATCATCTTCCTAGGCATAGAGAGGAGGCTGAGAGAGTGGTACTTCCCAGAATCTTCCTTTCTAAAGATCAGTAAAATGTTTCCTTTTTCCAGCCCCCTGGAACTTTACCTGACAGCCCTGACTTTTCAAATATCATGGAGAATGTCTTGGCAACTGTATCAGCCAATTCCTGTTGCAGTGGGGATCCTGCAACACGCATATATCAAACCAGGAGTCCCGTGGAAAGGAAATATATATGGACAGACAGATTCTTGATAGCTGTTTCAGAGAGATGTTTATTTCTCCAGCCGCATGGCCGGAGCTCTGCCGAGGAACTGTCCCAGTCACGGGACCAAGGGTCCTTCTGCCCGCGCAGGGAACACAAACCAACCAATGGGAACGAGGCTGAGCAGGGGCAGGAAACCCCGTGCCTGTGCCCTCAGGGCCCCTCTCCCAGGGCTCCATGGCAGGGGAGGGACCCCAACACCTCACCCGTTTTATTTTAATAAAAGGAGAATGAAAACAACTGGATAAACATAACAAGAACAGTTTCAAAACAAAACAAGCCACCCTCCTGAGTCTTTAAATGTCCAAACAGATTCTGTGGAACATCTTAGGGCTGACAGAAGGGAGACAGAATTCTCTGAGCATGCTTTGTGGGGAAACTGAGGCAGGAGAGGGTTTAACTTCTTCCCTCCCCCTTTTCATCCCCCACTCGGCATTGGAAAGGGATTTTTGGGGAAACAATTGGCAAAAGCATGGTTTTGTGAGGAAAACCATGGATGAAAAAACGGATTGGGAATACACTGGGGGTAATAGGACATAGGGTAAAAGGGAAAGGTGGGATTAGGAAAGGGAAACTGTAGGGGGGGCTTACAATAGAGATACTGTCTAACATGACTACGATTTTTTGCATATATACTGCCTTTTACAGGAACACCATCAGGCCCAGTGACCTGTGATGCTTGTAACCCTTTTCTCCCTAGTACAATATTAAATTCCACCACCTCTCCATCTCCCAAGCTTGGGATGCATTTTTCAGGGTTATTCTTTTTAATAGCAGTTCTATGCACGAATATGTCTTGCTGGTTGTCACACCTTGTTATAAAACCATAATTTTGCTTAACATTATACCATTTTACTATCCCTAAGGTCTTAGTTGCTATGATCTTTTCCTTTTTCCGAGTGGCTGCTGTTTTCTGTCTCGCTGCGTCTTTGCTCTCTCCTTCGGTCGCTCCCGTGTTGGAATTGTCGGGGCTGCTCGTGCCTGCGCGCTCTTCCCGGGGTCGCGTTCGGGGCTGCGCGGGCCGGGCCGGGCCACGCCGCTCAGTTCTCCGTGCGTCGCCTCCTCTGGTCGCAGCTTCGCTGCCGCTGCCGGGCGCTGCACCCACGTCTCGGCCGGGCCCCCGAGCGACGACTCCCCCGCGCCCCGCTCCAGCGCGCGTCTCGGCTGGGCGCGGCTCCGTTCCACCGCCACCGCCGCTAGCCGCTGCCCGCGTGCCGCCCCTCTCGGTCGGGCGTTCACGGGGCTCGCTCCACCACGCGCTGCACGCGGCCGTGTGGGTCCCGCCGGGTCCCGCCGCTCCCCGCTCCGCCACCGATACTGCGGCTCGCGTGGCTCCGCCCGCGCGCGGGAACTGCCTCGCTGCTGCTCTCAGAGCGCTCGGTGCACGTGGCCTGGGCCGCACGGTCCCTGCGCCACGCTTCCCTTCACCAGGACACAGCTGACATTGCTCAACAGTCTCAGTAACTAAATAATATTCACGAAAATATTCTTCCATCGGCATATATTTTGACTCCAGTATTAACTGTGTCCAAACGGTTTTCCAAAAGCCCTTGGTAAGAATTAAATCCCAAGAAACATAGAAAAAGTTCTTAAACAACCATGCCAGGAAGTGTTTCAGTTCTTTTTGAGCTTGAATCAAGCTAAAATTTACAAATCGTTGTTCAAGAATCATTTTAAGTTTAAGATAAATGTCCATATGCGTCTCTGAGAGCCAAGAGTCTTCCCACGGTTCCTCCATAGTTCAGATATGGAATAGCAAAGCAAAACCAAGAAGAGGAATCCAAAGTTTCCAGGGTTTACTCACACAAATCAGTCGCTTAGGGATCGGGGATCGTTCTGCTCACAAATCTCCACCATTTGTTGCAGTGGGGATCCTGCAACACGCATATATCAAACCAGGAGTCCCGTGGAAAGGAAATATATATGGACAGACAGATTCTTGATAGCTGTTTCAGAGAGATGTTTATTTCTCCAGCCGCATGGCCGGAGCTCTGCCCAGGAACTGTCCCAGTCACGGGACCAAGGGTCCTTCTGCCCGCGCAGGGAACACAAACCAACCAATGGGAACGAGGCTGAGCAGGGGCAGGAAACCCCGTGCCTGTGCCCTCAGGGCCCCTCTCCCAGGGCTCCATGGCAGGGGAGGGACCCCAACAAATTCCCTCAGAACTCTAGTTCTCAGATCAAGGTTCATTGGTTCCTAATGCATCTCACCAGGTCCCATAGTCTTATGCACATACAGTTTCCTCAGGTTGTCAGGAATCTGATCTCCACTTACAGGGATGTTGTTCCCCTGGTCCCCATCCTGCTGTCTGTCCACTTTACAGGTGTGAGAAGAGAGGTTGCAGTTGAAGACTAGTCATAGAAGTTGTTGAGTACCTTAGACTTCTCCTCATCTATTGTTACCAGTTTTCCAGCATTTTTTATAAGGTGATGTACACCTTCTTTAACTTTTCTGATTAACATACCTATAGAAGACCCTCTTATTCTTATTTGTGCCCCTTGTTGGTTTCAATTCCAGCTTCATCTTGGCCTTTCTCACTCCATTCATCTCTATATCATTCCCAGGTCACCAGTCCTAGCTTCCAATACTGGTGCATTTGCTTCTTCCTGTTTCTGTTTGACCAGTAGTTCCCTACCAGCCATGCTGGTCTCTTGCCTTCTGTCCTGGGTTGCAGTGTATTCTATTACCATCCCCATCAGCTGTTGAAACCAGGTGGGGCAGTGTTTTCCTTGCCTCCTCTCCCCAGACTATCTTTCTGTTAATGGCCCATCATTGTCCTGCCGCCTGACTCAGAGATAACTCCCTCCGGACTATCTTCTGTTAATGAGCCTAATCAACACTTTGCCTCATGACTCATTACCCCATTGTGAGATGCTCCACCCAGAGGGAGGAACCAAGCATCCCATCGTGGATATAATCTGAGGCTGAACACCAGAGACACTGGCTTCCCACTGGATTTCCAGAGGACAGGAGCTACACAGCCACCACTGGACTTCCTGAGGAAGAGCAGACTGTTTTACTACAGGATCACTGCTTCAGAGGACTGCAGCCACCATTCTACCAGACTGCTACCACCACCCTGCCTAACAGGGTGTCAGGTTGTACCTTGACTCTGTCAGTTTGACAGTGTTTTCTTTTACCTTTTTTTCCCCTTTTCTTTAATTTCCATTAAATTGTTATTCTGACTTGGTGCCTCCCACTGGTTTGTTTTCAAACTAGTACACCTTCCTTGCCTGATTTCTTTTTCCTGGGGATTGCCACCTCCTGTGCTCTGTGGAAGACTTCCTTAGACATCTGCCAGCTCTGTTCCACTTCCTTTTTCCTCTGAACAGTCTCCTAGGAGAGCCCACTGACTATCTCCTTACTGGTAGTTTGCTTTCCTAAAGTTCAGGACCCTAACCTTAACTGACCCATATCCCTCAGGACTGCAAACCCCAGCAGTACATGGTCACTGCAGCCCAGGCTATTTCCAGTCTTGATGTCCTTGATTCTCTCCCTTACCTTGGTGACCATCAGATCCTGCATCACATCCTCTCTAGTAGGGCTATTACCTGGCTCAAGAAGTTTTCCTCCATGCATTCCAGGAGTCTCCTGGATTGCCTGCAGCTTGCTGTGCTACTTTCCCAGCAGATGTTAGGGTGGTTGAAGTGCCCCAGGCAGATGGGAACCAGCAAGTGTAATGCCTCCTGTAGCCTAGGCAAAAAGACTTCATTATTAGGCTCCCCTTGATGAGGCAGCTTATAGTAAAATGCTTCCTGGACTGGAAATAAGGCATAACTACAACTACCAGAGAACTTAAGGGCAAATCATAGGAACCACAGGGATTTGGTGTGATATTTCTAAACATTTTGCTGCATTCAGTAGTGCAGGATTCTGTATTGAAATATAAATTATATGTAGGTGGTATACCAGAAGAGTTTAATTTTACCACTTTTGAAGGCTTAAACATTTAAAGATGTGGTAAAAATGGAGAGTGAAGAGGTAAATGTAAATTGTATCTTTGTGAATATTTTGACCAAAAATAAGGCTGAACAGGATAAGTCTCATCTCTTCATAATCAATGCAGGGGGAAAATTTTATGGAAATCTGTTTTCAGATTAAGTAGCAGAGTTCCAGTTTAATTACAACCATACTTGGTATAGTAGCTTAGTTCAAAATATCCATTACTTATTTTCCTTCTGTGAGATAAGAATTAGGAGAAAGCAAAGCAGGCACAAAACTTAAAAGAATGTAAAGAAGTTTACTAACAGACCTAAAAGAAGGAAAAAAAGTCAAACTAAACTTTCAGAACACTTCTCTTCCCCCTGCACCTTTCTCCCTTGTCTCACTGACAATGTAAAAAGACAACCCTTGAGATTTTTTTCAGTCAGTTTACCACCTCTATAATAACCTTTTTCAGTTCACTTAGGGAGAGGAGTTTCTCTTGCTCATGCTATGGAGACATCTCCACGAGAAACAGTTCTCTCATGGCTTCAATGTCACAGCAAGACAGCCACCCGGGTTGGTTCTCTGCTCACAGGTGATAAAGTCCCTTCCCTCGACTTACAGCTTTCCCCACAACTGCTTTTGAGGGTCCAATCTTGAGCTAATGGGGTACCATTTTAAGGTTGAGCTGTTCAGAAAAAAAGGTTCTCTTCACCTATCTCTGGGAGCATCTTCATCTCTAGGAACAGAGGTCTTCTTCTTCCCTGGGAGCAAGGGTCTTCATCACTTTCATCTCTCTCTGTTCACGCTTCTCATCAAATCACAGCTACTTCAACATTTGCTGGTTTCAGCACAGATACTTTTGCTCACAATTGCAGTTTGAATGCTCCACCCCCCATTGCTTTTATGAAATTACAATGGGTACTCTGATGTATCATAGTCTATCACCATAGCTTTACAACAGAATTTCAGCTTCTAGGTTTGAAGCATCTCCTCTTTCTCCTCTCTTGGGGTTTCGGCTCTTCCTTCTTCACTGACTTTGGTGTCTTTATGGTGTTTTCTTCACTTGCCTTCACGCCTCCTTTTCTTTTGACTTGGGAGAGGATTGATGTCTGCAGGCTTCATCTGCTCTGGAGGAATCTTACAGCACTAAAAGGATTAATCTCACCTGGGCCCCGCTGCTGGAATTCCCTTATCGCTGTTGGTCACATGATCTTTGCCGGACAGCAGCCTCAGATGAATTTCGGCCACACTGGGTGAGGACTGGTCTGGCCTGGCCACGCTGCTGGGCTGCCTGCACGGAGCAGGGCTGCGGGAGCCGCCCCGCACAGAGCAGGGCCGTGGGTGGAACAGGGCTCCGAGGCTCCGGGGTAGCTGTCTCCCAGCTGGCCTGGCCTGCACTGAGGGGCTGTGCCGGGTGTCCAGCGAGCAGAAGCAGCTGAGATCTCAGCCAAGCTGTGCCACTGCTGACCTGGCTGGGCCACACCGAGCAGGGCCCAGCTTGGACCCGCTGGGCCACACCACAGGCTCCCAGTTACCTGTCCAAAAGCCAGAAGCAAGAGAGCTTTCCTGGGCTTTGTTTGTTCTTAAATGTGGATCACAGAGGCGTGTCAAGCTTCTTAAGTGGCTTAACAAAGTTGCCAATATTCAAACTAGCCAGTTGGTTGGTTCTATTGGGTCTGGAGGAAGCTGTAAGCACCTTCAGGCAAAGAATCACTTCCGTGACTGATGGAGCCCTCTTTACCTAAAAATCCAAACTGTGCTAAACCATGACACTTGGGAGCACGATAACACAAAATTCAGTGATTAAGTAAAAAAAAAGTGATATATTATTTATGTATTATTATGTATTATTTATGTATTTAGCTGTAAACGCCCTTCTTTTCTCTTCTCCCTCCCCACCCCTACTAAACCCTCTGCTCTTTCCAGTTCTTAGGGGTTCTCTCTTAAACTGTTTTTGACAAAAATAATTCATTTTTTCTCGCACAGTATAGCACTAGTAACACTTCTTCCTATCTTTCCCTGTGTTTGCATTCCATGAATTACATGGTTCAAACACTGCTTGCAATAAAAATACTCCATAAGTGTATGCATACACTTGTAGGATTTTCTTCAATTATTTGTGACTTTTTCTTAAACAGGACAAGTCATCAAGGAGATGGAAGGCTTATTGTTTTGTACAGCTGTCTTAATACTGCATCATGAAATTTTCATTTGAACCCTCCCAGACAAGCATTTAAAAAAAATTCTTCAAAATTTGCCTGCATATTTAATGAATAAAATTAGCATGGTGGAATCTCTCTAGTTGTCATTTGAGATAGTCAGCTTGCAAAAAAAAAATTGAAAAAATATAAGTCTTAATCTTTTTTTTTTTAGAAACTGTTATGGCTTTATGATGGAAAGAAAAGGAAAGGAAAAAGGGAAGGAAAGGAAAAAAAGAAGGGAAGGGAAGTTTTATCCTCTATGAAGAGTTGTGTTATTGATTGGAAACAGAGACTCGAGGAGCTAGAGAAAACCAGATGACACCACAATTGGATTAAGTAGAAGTGAGCACTAGAAAGAGACTAAACTGTGCTTCAGGTAATTTCTAGTGTTCTTTCATGTAGAGAAGCCCAATATAATGGTATTTCAGGCTAGATTATAGAATTCCTTTTGGGACCTGCCATGATTTTTATTCCCTCTTCTTACTGTAGAACAATTAATGCTGGATTCTGAGCATTTTTGTTTCACAAAGATGGAAGTTAAATGACAGTTATTTGCTAGAACGAAAATATTTAAAAAAAAGAGAGATATAATAAGAAATCTAACCAAATTGTATCTGATCTTAAAATTAGAACTGCTTATATAAAGTCTTTCAGTATGCTTTGACAATGCTTAGCTTATTTGTACATCTGAATTTATTCATTTACTTCTCAAACTAAGTTGTCAAAAGTTGGTTTCTGTTGTGATTGGTACCATTATCAGACTTTAATTTCTATTCTGATCCTAACAAAACCACCAGAATTGAAAGGAGTAAGTCTAAGAAAAGAAGGAAAATTCAAGAGTCTCAGCAACATATTAAGCAGTTAAAGGTATTACAAGCAATTTATAACATGGACTTCCATTGTTTTAAGGATAACTAACATGAATCTTCCTTGATATTTGTGTTTGAATGTTGGTTTGGGGTGTTTGGTGTCCTCTCCTCTCCTCTCCTCTCTTCTTCTCTCTTGTCTTCTCTATGTATTCAGTCCTGGAAATAAGAAAATCTAGACGATTGTGAACTCCATATAACTGATATTTCTTTATTATAATTCCCAAACTTTGCTAATGCAACTGACTGTATAATGTATGCCAATATTAAAAAGAAACTATAATAATCCTTTGGTATGATTGTTTACCATCAGTCTCTGTCATGATCCTAATTGCACTGAATGATCTCATCTCCTGACAAATGAACCCAGGTACAAAAAAATGTGTATCTTACATGTTCATTTTCATAAATACTAATCATTCAACATAAGGATGAAAAATGGGCATGTCAATGTTGAAAATGCATTGAGAGTAAATATCTGAAGGTAAGAAATGCAGTTGCTGAATGCTGATTTAACAGGGTTGTGTCTCTATCTTCTCTTTTACTATCAAGTAATAAAAAGAATGGCTGCTGCATTCTATGCTTAGATGTAAGTCTGTTGGGTCATTGTAATGACTGACAGATGCAATGTTAGTAAAGTCAAAATAAGAGAAAAATAACTTTTCTGAGGAGTTTTTGGCTCAGGATGTACATGTCACAAAATGTGGATAAAATTCTATTATAATAACCATATGGCACCATAGCAAAAAGATACATTCATCATCCAGTTGTGCAAAGGCAGCACACTTTTTTTCCATGGATTGTTCTTTTTCTGTACCCTTTCCTGTCATGTTGTTTCTACTGGCAGCATGTGGGAGGTTGACTTTGTAGCTTTGTTTCTATTGTGCCAGAATCTTTTGGAAATTATAAGTCAATTTCTGAATTACATATTGATATTGTTTTACGTGCTGTTCTATCTCTCTATTGACAGCAGGGTTAATCCAAAATTCTACCCATGAATCCAGCAAAGCAGTAATTTGGATTTACACTGGCCAAATACGAGTTGCCAGGGTCTCGCCCAGCATGGGTCTTGAAAGCTGGAGGGAAACTGAAGGCAGTGTTCCTTACAATCACTAAGGTGGTCTCCCATGGCCTGGTTCACACCAGATTTTGCACCAGTCTCTATCCCTGCAAAGGAACATGGGGTCAGTGGCACCATGTGTTGCACACACAGTGAAACTGCCAAGTTTTTGGTAGCCCTGCAAGGTGGCATTTCTTTTCAGGACTCTTTAAGGTCTGACTACACCCCACAGTCAGTCCCCCCCTGTTATGTATAGATGCTATGCACTCTCCAAAACCAGTTTTGTACTTGGGGTAAATGAACCAAGCCAGGCTGAGCTCACTGTATTAACACTTTCAGAATCACAAAATGGCTGATGGTGGAAGAGTAGTCTGGAGTCCATTTGGTTCAGCTCTGGAGTTGCTGAAGGCCAGATTTGCTTATAAAGTTTGAGGCAAAAAAGGTGTTCGTTACCTCTGCCTTTTCATATTCTGTCACCAGTCACCAGACTTTCTGCCACATTCAGTAAGGGGCCTACGTTTCCTTTAATATTCTCATTCCCATTTATTGATTTAGAGAAGAAGCTAGTGTCTTTGGCATCCCTTACCAGTATTAGTTCCAGGCAGGTTTAGGTTTCTCTAGCTACGCCTTCTTAAGCATGCTCAGACAGCGTCTGTATGATCCTCCAGATTATTTGTCCTTCCTTTGACCTTCTTTCTTTTTCTTTTTTGATGTATGAGTTCTCTTAGGAGCCACTTGTTCATCCTTGTCCCGACAGTTTAATCTTATTTCCTGCTCACTGGGATAGATGACTCTCGATAAAGCCTTATAAATACTTTTGTTAAATACTGCAACAAGCATACAACCACAAACCAGTTTTCTCTAGTTTGTGAGTACTAGGTACAGCAAAGCACATCTCCTTGTTGGATCCTCTGTCATTTCCACCAGGGAGTTTTTCTTGATGGTCTCCAGGAAACTTCTGTGCTCTGTGCTCTGCTCTGCTGTTCCTCCAGCAAATAATAGGGTGGATGAAGTGCCCCAGGAGGACCAGGGCCTGTGAGCAAGAGGCTACTTCTAGCTGCCTATAGAAGGAATTGTCTGCTTGTTCTTCCTGATCAGAGAGTCTGTAGCAGACACCCACTACATTGTCATCCATATTCGTCCACTTGTGAATTCTTATCCTCTCAGTTGGTTCTCTACCAAAGACACAGAATTCCATGTATTCCAGCTGTTCTCACATAAAGAAAAACTTGCCATCCTGTCCTTCCTAAAGAGCCTGAATCTTTCCATTGCAGCACTTCAGCCCCAGCTGTGCCACCACATCTCTGTGATCTCAGCAAGACTGCGCTCTGCACCTGCATCAGATCTCTAATTCCTTGTATTTATTCCCCATGCTGTGTGCATTAGTGTGCAGACAGTTCAAAGAGACACTCCAGCATGCTGATTTCCCCAAACCATCCTGTTTTATGTTTGGGTTTGTGAGAAACTGGAATGTTAATGGTTAATGACTCGAAACATTCTGTTAGGTGGCAGGGTGCTTTGTTTGCAAACCTAGGGGGAGGAGAAGAGATTTTTGTGCTGGGTGTTGAGCCAGATAAGGGAGAAGACTGGTAGGAAGCAGACCCTGCAGAGATAGGATAGTGCTTTTATAATACATGTCCTCCCTTTGATAACTGGCTCAGTCGTAAAACTTCCCCTCACCTCCCTCTGCCCACCCAGGGAAGATGTTGGGGAATTTACATTTTTACGGGACATTCACAAGTGGGCCTGAAGTATCCATCCTTCCTAATGGGGCTCAACCATGCTGAAGTGAGAGGCAGAAGTTGTGTCTTAGAAGGCATCATAAACCATCACATGCCCCTGAAGCACTCCTTTCACTCATTTCTGGGACCTTCCTCCTGAGGACCGTGCAAAATTCAGTGTATTGCAACAGACAGAATAAAGCTCTACTCCCAGGGGAGGTACCTGCGTGCTTCCACCTAAACTTAAATGTGTCTTAACCCAATGAACTTTGTGTTTTGTGGACTTTACCCAGCCTCTGATGCATCAAGACTGTGACCATCACTTTGACCAAGAGACAACTAAATGGCAACAATGAAGTCTTGTTGCTGGACCCACAGGTGGTGATGCCTTTCTATTCTTATCCTTTCTCTTTCTTTCTTCCTTTTCCTTAAATATTTTATTGCTATATTACCATAGATAATAATAACCAAAATACCTACATAGCAGCTTTCCATTGCAACCAAATTGTTCTAAAATAAATACTACATATATATTTATAAACACTGATCATTCAGTGTCTTTTCACTCTAATCCACCCCAAGGGATCTATTAACAAGAATGTGGGTTACCCTCACCTTTTGGGATGGGCTGAAACTGGGTTTTGTGATTTTATTTCTCTGCATAGTGGTAGCTGCTAGCCACTTATATGGAAATATTTCAGGTCACCCCTTCTAGGCCCAATATTGTTGATTTTGTGTTTGCTTTCATTCAAATTTCTCTAGGTTCTTTCCTTGTCAACCCTGCACATCCCTTCATTAGAAGACTGCTGCTAATTCTCCCCCTGTCCTCATTCCCTCTTTAAAACCCAAGACACGAGATCAGTCATCCTGCTGGAAAGGATGCCTTTGCTCCGCTTACTGAGCTGGATCTCATCTCTCCCAAGATGTTTATGGTCAAGCAGCATCCCGCAGGCACTGAAACCAAAACCCTGCTGCTGATACCAGCTCTGCAACCAATTGATGACATGCCTTCAGTGAAGTATCAGTGCCTTCTTCTTACCAACCCTTTTCCCTCAGCAGTAAGAGCTAGGAAAACACTAGTTGGGCTCTTGTACCTATATTGATATTGTCCAGACTGCTCCTGGCAGTATCCTTGGTGCCCACCTGAAAGCACAGCAGATTGTAGTTGTCAAAGATTAGGCAGGCCTTGACAGTCTCCACAACATCTTGGGTAAGGGCCCCAGAAAGCAGCGGTCCAATACTTTTATTTACTATCACAGAGTACTGTTGATTTGTGCAGAAAAAGTAACCAGATTTCAGCGTTGGGTGAAATGATTACTAGGTAGCTCATCAATCAGTGTGAGAGTTTGGGTAAAAGGCACTGCAATGTGATAAACATCAATACCCTGTAACCTTGGCTTTCAATCAAGACAGTAGAAGTAGGAAGAGAGTGCAACTTCCTCAGAAAGATTTGTTATACTATATTACAGAATATTGTAACACAGTGCAAATAATAAAAATCAGTTTTCCTTATTGCCATGCCTTCAAAAATTCCCATCAATCTTTTTATTGCAGATCTCTTTTCTAGGTTATCTATTTGACTTCTCAACACATTATCATCTTTAGTATTCTCAGATAGAATAATACTCCATACATCAATCAATTTGCAATCACATTTCTTTTAAGGTTTTTTTATCATAGTGACCCAGTTTCTTTTCTGATGACTTCAGAATAAACTTAGTAGTGATGGCTTAAAGGTGACTTTCTTATTAGCCAGGAAAATCAGAAAGATGCTTAAAGCCACAGAGGAACTGCGAGCCCCATAACATTTGGGAGGCATATTGCTTCAAGGGTTGCACAAAGGTCTGTAGATATCCTTACTTTGATGAGCACTGAACATGTCTTGTCCTCAGACCTGCCCATGAAGACAATTTTGGTACAGAAATGAATTCATTGGAGTCTGGAATGAGATCCATCATTCCTTGACCTTGCAAGGCTAGACGTAATGCCTAATTGTTTATAAATGGAAAATAACTTTGGGGAATATATTAGCTTTCTGGCCCTGTTACAGAAGTACATTAATAAAAGCAATAGTAGACAGAGGTTTTTAAGGGTTTTGTCTGCAGCTGGACAGATTTACTGATTTCTACTTTTCAGATCTCTTAGTGTTTGATGACAGGATGATAATCACTTATTGACAATGCCAAGGTAAAAGAGTAAAGAGAGAAGGAAGACTGAATCCTTTCTAACCACACAATATCACTAGCTCATGTATATTTGAAAGAAAGACAAATGTTAAATGAATGGGAAGAAAAGAAAGTATAGGTTAAAGTTTAATCTGATTATTTTAACTTACTATAATCTTGCCTAAAAATTAAGTAAAAAGTGTTTGAATTCTCTAATTCATTACACCGTAACTTTTATTAACTTTATTTTTCATGTTTTTCTAACACTGCCCGTGCCTAACCATTGGCTGAAATGGAAGAATGATACTCATTTTTGTTCCTTGCCTTCAAATGTAGGTTCTCCCATTACCTTCAATTAGTAGTTATTTTAGAGTTGGTACTTTCTGAAAATCATGCTCCACAAAGAATGCCAGAATCCATAAATATTTGTTAGTTCAATCTGCACCTCTGTAGTAGCTTTTCACAGTAACGTATTTGTATTTCAAAGTAAGAGGACAGCCAGCTGTAGAGAGGAGGCAGTGGCGCTCATCTTTATGTGCTTGATTGCAGGGTCCTGGAATGGTAGCCTGAGGGCTCACAGGTGTTTTCTAGAAAGGGTACAGATATGATCTTCAAGGCTTTAGTCCTTCTATATGCTTTAATTATCTTTATGAAATTAAACCTATACTAAGGCAATAGGAATGACTTTCTGAAAGGCAGAGTTTTAGTCCCTCATCATCTACAGTAAAGTGCAAAAGGTTCATTTTGACAGGGAAATGGGTATGTGTAATATCCGGTTTAAATTGCAAAACCATTACAAGGTCTTGTAACTTTTATGAATACACTCATTTTTTCTGTGAAGTATTTGAGAGAGAAAATTAATCCACCTGTAGTTCATGCTAATATCTCCATGTGACTTGCAGTGCTGATGATTGCACATCACCAATGCCAAAAGAACAGAATAGGAGATAGAAACATAAAGTTTTTGCTTTGCTGACTACTTGTGAAACCTAGAGCAATTATTGCTGTAAATTTTGCTTTGAGATTGCTGCAGCTGTGAGGAACAGCTCAGTTTGAGGCTAATTCTGAAAAATAACTGATACTTGTAAATCTCTTGGTGCACAGCAAATGCCATTTAAGGATCTAGCCCTTGCTTATGACCACCATCTCAAATGATGCAAGAGACAAATTTATAGCTTTTAAAGATGGAGGATGGCATGTAGATTCAATTAAGGGAGGAATTTGTCTTAGAAAAACTGTGAGGGACAGGACCGGGGGTAATTAACTTGTTTGTGAATTAAAATAAACTTATTGAATAAATTGCTCTGGAATTTCAAAACGAAGCTGAGCTTAATGAATTTTTATTGCATACTGGAAAGAAATAATTGAAGGAATTACTTTTGATGTCTTGCAAAGAAGCTTGTTCCTATTAATTTATTTTTATGGCAAATAAGAATGAAATCAGTGGCTTGTATTTGTCTTTTGAGGGGGTTAAGAGTAGAATTGATTGGCTTGTTTTCAAGATCTTAAACATTGCAGAAAGGAAATAAATTGTTAGAGAAATTACTTTTGTCTCTAATTGATCCTAAATAAAGTTTTAGCATGGAGTAAAAATTCTGTAATTAAAATTACTGCTTCAGACTTTTTAGTAGAACATTAGTTTGCAGAGTATTATTCTGGACCATGATTTTTACTCGGGTGGTAGGGCTTTGATTTCAAAATCTTTTTTGATTAAATCCTGTTTACAGCGGTATTTGTGCTGACAATACTGTAATTCTCTACTGTTTTTTATCAAAACCAGTGGATTTGTATGACCATTTTTAATTTGAGACATCAAAAAGCTCCACTTGAGTAAGCTTGTTCCTTTACTTTTGCATATATTTGCCTTTCAAGGCACAGGAATCATATCCTCCACATATAACAAGTGATCTGTTGTGGAAGAAACACTGTAGACAAAACCATCAAAGTCTTCATTCATCTAAATTACCAATATGAAGTCAGGTCTTTTCTCCCTGTCTCAGGACTTTCTAATAATGAAAAAGTATACAGTAGCCTTTCTGCAGAGAAGGGTTCCTAGGTGTGGGGGACAGGGTGCAAACATGTTTTGTCTCAAACATTCTGACTGTGGCAAGGGGAAAGTTGTGATTAAAGAGAGGGTCCCACAGGGGTGGGGACGTACAGCTCTGAACCACCTTCCATTACCTCCTTGATAAGGGTGCCCAGTCCCCACTAATTCCTCCCTTGACTCACTTCCTGAAGGAGGCTTCAGAAATGTTGGCGTCATGTACACAAAAAAATGGTGCAAAATAAGAAGCATACACCAGGTTAATTATAAAAGGAAGTGGATCAGTCTCCCTCTCTCTTTTTTTCCTCTTTCTGTTTTTGTCTCACTTCCTCAACTCTGAACCATCTACTCAGAAGGACCAATGTGGGATCTAAAAACTGATATTTTTTTCTCTCTCTGTCTCTTTTCTGCCTTTATTTCTCTGCACCCTTGCTGTGTCTGGGCAACAGCTGTATCATTATTACGAAAAGAGTTTTAGAGCAATATTCAAGACAGAGAAGCAACCCAGGATGAAAAAAATCAAAACAAAAGCAAGATAACTTTCTCTGAAACTCCGCAATCAATTTTCTCAACTCTGTGAGTGTTTGGCTTCTCATTAACATAATACTCATCCCTTATGGGTAGAAAACAAATTAAACAAAATATCTGAATCCAATTAACAGAGCAATGAAAAGGAAACATATCCAACATGTGCAATGATCACACTTGAAAATTGAAAATTAGGTATTGTAACTATATTGTCTATTATGAAAGTAAGGAAAACTGGAAATTATGTTCTTGTGTGTACTTTTAATTAAGGCATATAGCAGCATTAGAAGACAATGAGTTTTAATTGACATAAACTCTTATAAGAAGGTAAGATTCAAATGTTTTGTTGAAAGCAAAGGTTGGAAAAAACAGACTTCAGAGCTTTCAGATATCAAGTAATTGCTGACCACTTTCTATCTCACACTTATTAGCATACAAATATGGGCAAAGGCCAGAATCTTGCTACTAATTTTTAGCCTGAGGTTCACATCTGCAGCAAACATACTTCGGTTCTTAATCACCTATGCTGAAACTAAAGATTCAGTGTAGTATTTGGGGTGGTGAAATCACATTGATTTTGAAAAAGATCAGAGGATTAATTTAATTGCTTTATGTTATGGTTGATGTGGAAGGTTTTAGGATTCAGAGATATTGCTAGAAGCTAAATTTATATTCTGGGCTTCTTGTGGTTCTCATGCTTCCTTCTTTGCTTCTCTACCATATCATGCAGTATAACACAATTATACTATTTCTCTATACTCAAATTTCTTTTGTTTGTTTTTTTTGTTTGTTTGTTTCAGAGGTTTTTTTTGAATACTGCATTTGGCTGTTTCTGGCTTTGGCAGTATTTAAAGTTAAGTAACTCATTACTTGTCTAAGGTTCACAATATTTCTTGTGTGAATTTAGTTATTGATTTTTTTTATTTTCAATTTCTGTTACATTTGTGGGTCAAAAATGAGTGTCAAAACCCCTCAAAGTCAATAAACTGTTATTCAAGAAAGTTTAAGACTATCTTATCAAAGTACTTCTCAGCATGCATTTGACACATTTCTGAAACCTGAAGGATAAAACATAATTTGAAACTTAAGGCCAGATCACCTCTATAAATTTAATACTATACATCTTTTTGGTTTTGGAGAAGATCCCTCCCTGTCTCCATAGACAAGTACCTCTGGGAGAATCATGCATGTCTAGCACACAGGAGGCTGAGAAACTTTGTCATATATTGAGTATATTTTAAGATTAAGGCCCACCTTACTCTTTTTCATTTCACGTGTCCTGCAATACATGCATAAAGTTGGGGGAAGAGTATTCTTAAAATCAAATTAGAAAAAATAATCACTCAAAAGCTGGGAAATGCAGAATTAGAATTTCTTTGTTTCAGTCATTTTAATTTGTACACATGTACAGATAATTTCTTAAATATAGGGTACCATATCACTTTTTAAGAATAAATGGAATTTAGGTAATGAGCTTTTTGTTGATGAATTTGGTGTCCTAGGCAGTATTTGCTGAACTTTATGTAAGCTCTACTGTATAATAAAGATAAGTGTGTTACAGAAAGATTGAAGGCTATGGTGAGACCCGACATGGGGCTAGTTGTAGTAGTTGGATCAAACACTAAACTATAACCAAGGAAATGTTCTTGAAAAAGGTTTGACACTTTCTATCATGAGTGGTGCTAATAACCTCACTTGTCGTTCACCTGTATCTGTAAGGAAAAATGGTTAGACCACATTGTGGCATTAGAGTAATGTATCATCACTTCATGGATTCTTTGATTTCACATTTGTAGCCCCACAGTGCAGAACAGAGAAGAGGAAAGATGTAAGTTAAGACAAATGTCTTGTGGAGGGTCTAGAGCAAGGCACTGTAGACTCATCTGCTCTTTGTTCTTTTCTGAAAGCCCAGTATTGGTCAGAAGCAAGGAGGGGATTGTTAGATGGGTCTGGTACTCCCATCACAACTGGGAAGTAATATTATTGACTGTCTTCCACTGCTGCTTGTTTCTTTCTCTCTCAGATGTGTGGTAACTGTCACCCTCTTTTTGCTATAGTAATAAACCAAGGGTTACAAACACTTGAGTAGGTGTGAAGAAGGAGCCACAGTAGTGCATACTGTAAACACGATCTGGTCTCTGAAGCTGCAAGGATAAATACAATATCCTAAGGTTAAAATAGGCCAATTGATGTATAGCTTAAATTTCTTTGAGAAGGTAAGATGATGAAGAACAAAAGAGATGACAGTCTGTACTAGTTTTCTCTGGAATAGAGTTAACTTTCTTTATAGTAGCTTGTACATTGCTATGTTTTGAAAAGAGGGGTGATAACACAGGCTTATTTTAGTTAGTGCTGAGCAATGCATGCACAGTGTCAAGGATTTTTCTTCTTCCTACACTGTCCCGTTAATGAGTAGGTTGGTAGCGAACAAGAAGTTTGGATGAGCCTGACCACAACAGACCAAAGTGATATACCAAACCATATAATGTCATGCTTAGCAATAAATGCTGGTGGAGAGTAAGATGAGAGGGAAGGGTGTTTGGAGTTACGGCATTTACGAAGATAAAGTAACCATTACATATGGTGGGGCCCTGCATTCCTGGATACAACTAAACATCTGGCTGTCACTGGAAAAAAAAAAAATTCCTTGTTTTGTTGTGATTAAACAGACAGCTTTTGCTTTACCTGTTAAGTTTCTTGATCTCAATCTACCAGTTTTTGCCCTTTTATCCTCTGATTTTCTCCCCAGCGCTGCAGTGGCGGGGAATGAGTGAGCCGCTGTGTGCTACCTATCTGCCGTCTGTGGGTAAACCATGATGTGGTCAAACAATCTTTTTGTTATCATTCTGTTAGGAAGATACTATGGAGAAAACTCCTAAATTACCCAAAAT
Organism: Corvus hawaiiensis; assembly: GCF_020740725.1. Lineage (NCBI taxonomy): Eukaryota > Metazoa > Chordata > Aves > Passeriformes > Corvidae > Corvus > Corvus hawaiiensis. Next base: position 37,573,385 of record NC_063255.1, on the reverse strand, counting down.
TTTAAAAATACTTGTCAAGCACTGCCAAGAGCTATCTGCAAAAAGTAATGAAATTCCCTAGAGTTATTTCTGGTTTTCTTCATGTTACAGTGGATAAATACAGTATGAAAACTTTTCTTTTTCTTGCAAGCATCAGTTCTCAGTAATGTAAAGGACTTATTGAAAGCTTTCTAGTTCAGAGACAAGAATTTCTAAAAAAGAAAAAAAAAAGAAAAAAGTGAAAAAAAGATATTTATGGTTAAATCTTTTTCAGTATTATAGATTAACTGTCATTATACAGTCATTTGACACCTTCCATCTGAAAAGAATTTTTGCATATAACTGAACATGGTGCTGCCATTCTTATCTGGTTATTAATTTAATTATGAATCTAGATTATTTAATAGAAAAAGAAGTGTGTTGGAACTGATTTAGTAAAGAAATAATTGAAACAGAACAATGCACTTCTGACTGCTACCTTAATTCTAGTTGCTACTAGTCCACTTCCAGAACCTAAGAATGTCATGCAGATAGGCTTTGTTTGCATAGCACAATTTTGTTTGGGATGGGAGAGCCTTTAGATGCTCAGATGGGCTTCAAGGAAACATCTTATGCACTTGACAGAGCTAACATGATGAATTCTAACATATCTACCCTGAGGTTAAAAGAATAGATGAAAATATTTAGGTGATGTATAAATTTTACTTCCAGGAGGACAGCAGCTGAAACTCATCCAGTGGTGGACAATTACAGTAGTTGATTCTGTTTGGTGAGAAGGACTAAACCAGACTTCAATCTTTTCAATCTAATGAATTGAAAAAATGACTTAATGGAAGCCAAAATTCTTAACAAGTGATGCTGAGGGGGAATTTTGGAACCAAGCAGCACAGTGGCAATGATATAAAAAAAGCTTTCCTTTTTATATCTTTTCCATGCATTATACGTCTCACCTAGTACAGCAGATAAGATCAACTCAACATTATTCCAATATTTAAAGATGACAACAGAATTGACAAGCACACTCTGTTGCTATTTTGACACCCTTGACAAACACAGGGCATCATAAAATAGTAGCTGAAAGTAGATATCAGAAATTAATAAAAGAATATTTGCTAATCATTATGAAACTATCTGTAGTCAAATAACCTTAACATCATTACAGTGTCTTGGAAAGACAGGAACAGAATGGATCAACTGCAATTGTCTAAGTGGTTCCTGGAGCCTGAAAACATTAAAACTTTATAAGCAAAGCTAGCTTAAATTAGTGTTATTTATCGCTATATAGAATCACAGAATATTTTGAGGAAAGGGACCCAAAAGAATCATCAAGTCCAACTCTTAAGTGGATAGCCTATACTGAAATTGAACCTACAGCCTTGGCATCATTATTATCACCATGCTCTAACCAACTGAGCTAATCTCAGTATATATATGCATTCAAAGTCACCATTTCCCTGAAGAGAAAGTGAGGACTGCCAAGTGTTTGGCAACTGAGTTGGCAGAAGGCCTCCTCTACCTTTATACCAGCAGATTTCTTCTGCATACGTTACATTCACAAGCCTATGAATTCAGATTTAGCATTCAGTGAACAGCATATCAACAGGTATTGTTGATAAAGAAAACAGATTCCTATGCAAAAGAGGGTTTGGTTGTTTTTTATTTTCTAAATTTATTCTGTAAGAACTAATGAAGCCTACTGGGATTTTTACAGTGGAATAGAGATTTTTATACTTTCTAATGAATATTTGTATAAGGTTAAAAAATAAGACATTAATAAGCTTCTTGGTTAGCAAGTCCTCAGAGTGAACTTTATAATTCTGTCTATATTAGTCTGTCAAAATGTCTTTAGTTGTGTGCTGAATTTTGGAATTTTCAATTTATTCACAAAAATTAAGCCATTGGAGCTATCTGTACAGGACAAGGACTTACACTTTAATCAAAGAAGAACAGATTAAGGAATTTTCCTGAATGATTATACATCTGGTTGTATCGTTTTTGTTTCACTTACATGAAGAGTGATTTTTCCTTTCGAGTAGATTCTTATTTTTGCATAACAAACTTCCCTTCAAACTTTATGCAGCACAGCAGCTGAATCAAACAATTCTGATCATTCCTCCTGACTGATTTTCTGCTCAGTAAATCAATTCAGGTTTACTATATTTGTCTTTTTACACAGAGGAAAATCACCCCTGGATTAGTATAATTTGATATAGGTGGGAAAGGGTGGAGTGTGATAATTCAGTATGAAATAACATTTAAGAGAGAATTTTATAAGTGAGGCTTAAAAACAATACAGACATACAGCTTCAACAGTCACTATGGGAAACCTTGTGGGAAACAACAGTCACCATATTGTCAATGACATTTGGGTGAGACCAAACTGGACATTTTCCACTTGTGTATAATTCCACGTTCTTAAATTGTTTTAATTAAAGGAGCTACTGAGTCTGAAATAGATGACATAAAAATTTTAGACAGAAACCTATCTAGGATGACAGCTTTAACAACTAACTAATTATTTCTCCCGTTCTTACCTTTTAAAAATCACCAGGTTGTTCTTAAGTTAGCATGGAAAATTCTTGAATACTTAAGCACATTTATTCACATTTATTTATTATTAGTTTGGTGAAGGCTATATAAAGATTTGCATGAGAGGAACAGAATCTTGTTCAGCTTACTCCTCACTCCATACAGTATACTCAAGGTCTTTCAACAGCAAAAAAACCAGCAAAAATATTTCTTTGTCTCCTTTTATGCAGGGTTCAAGTTGACTATGTATAAGGTGTTGCTGTTTTATCATTGAAAAAATAATTAGTGTAACTTCAGCACTTGAACTGTTTCATTTGCCTAAAATGAACATGTTCTTGTCATATTTTTTCATCCTTTGATGAAGAAACACTTCATGGCATTGTATCAGATTTTTAATTGATATTTAGGTTAAGGCAAAATTACTTTCCTTAAACAGATTCAGGTAACTCTACTGTTTTTATTGCTTTCATTAAAGTGACTGACTTGGTGAAAAGGTGACAGATATTCTATAAAGAGAGCATACTTTTGAAGAGTATCTTTTAAAAGAAACAGAAGAGTCAAAGAGATTCAGGATCTTTTGTGCTTTTACAGGCAATTTTGTTGTTGATTTGGAATAAAAATTATAATTTTAAATAGGTAATTCATATTAATTTATTTGTTTGATATTGAGTTTAAATAAGTTTACTTCCTCCTTGGTTCTTGTGTCTCTGCTACATTTGTTATAACTGGAAAAAATAACAATGATAAAGAAGCCAACCTCCTTTCATGTCTTCCCAGGGCACAGAGTTTCCTGTCATTTTTCTAGTAAACTTCATTTGCCATTACTCCAATTCAAACTTCTTTTTTCCTGAGAAGAGGTATCCTGACTGAAGACTTTATAAAGGTAAGACATGAGTAAGGTACTGTATTACCCATAACTTTTGAAACAGTATTCATCCTTTACATTTAAAAGGGAAAACTATTATTTTGTTCATGATTTAGTCATAACCAAGTGAATATCTATATTTGGATGGGGTGAATTTTCAGAGTTTCCTGCAAAATGTAAAAAAATCTTAGATATAGGTGCAATGTATCTGACTTGACATGCGTTTTTATATTATTGAGCTTCACTGCATTGACCCAGCTCAATTCTGTCACCTGTATCACTCTAGTACCAGTCCTTCCTTTTCTCTTGTTCAACTGCTGCTTTTCCACGTAACAACATATCAACTTCTTTACTGAATTAGTTAGACATATTTACTGAATTCCCTAATTTTGGAAATAAGTTATGAAGAAAAAGTTATAAGTGCTAATTTATCATAGATTCCTGCCTGCCTTTTTTTTTCTTTCTTTTTCCTCTCATTGACTTCATTTAAAAAAAAAAAGTCTTTCAAAGCTGGTTTTAAGCCTTATAACCTATTAATATTAACCTAATGTTTTGTACTTGACTTTATCTTCCTCCTCCTCTTGCATGAACTTTAAAGTTCTTGAGTCATATGCTACTGGTTTTGACAGATCTTCTAGGAAAGTGCATTATTAATTGCAGAACATAATGGGTTAGTTGTTTCAGAGATGTTGGAAGAAAATAGCTTCTCTGTACTGAGTTAATTTTAGTACATAAAACTGGACTGCAATTTATTTTGCCGCTGTCTCAAACCTATTAGCTTCCTGGTATTTACTTATACAGTATGTTTATTTTACCTTCTGAAAAAAAACCCCTAAAGCCACACACTGTCAAAACAAGAGTGGCATATCTTACTTTTTCTTGGTTTAGAACTATGTATTGATTATCTATAATCTTTGCTCTGCCCTTATGTATGACTACCTTGCCACTAATGGTACTGTTTTTTCACAAGTGTGGAGAATATCTACCTGTTGTAAACTTGTTAAATTCTGACTTGAGACTTTTGTATATATTCACTTCCATCTTCTACAGGCATGCAAATTAATTTTCACCTAACATCTAAATGCTAAGACATAACACTAAATCTCTTGTGACCTGATGATAGGATGGTATAGGTGGATGACATAGATGAAAAGGCAACAGATCTTTCCCCATCAGTTTTAAACAAAATTGACAGATGGGCTGAGGTCTCTTAAATCTGTATTTGTTCTTCATGTAGAAGCTGCCAACAAAAAGCTAATATTTGTACTTTGACTGAATGAAATGCACTTTCAAATACTGAAATATTCAAACCCACAGATCACAGAATCACAGAATAAGCTGAGTTGGAAGGGACCCACAAGAATCATTGAGTCCAACTCCTGGCCCTGCACAGCACCATCCCCTAGAATCACACCATGTGCCTGAAAACATTGTTCAAATGCTTCTTCTGTCAGGCTGATGCTGTGACCACTTCCCTGGGGAGCCTGATATTGCAAATTAGCCTTAGACTGTTGCTGGTATAAATGCAGAAGTTTCTTTTGCAGCTGTATGTGTGAGACTGGAAAGATTGATGTCTTGAGACATTTTGGGATGCAGGTGTGTGGGGGAGAGGCAGGTCGGGCCCTGCCATGGTGAGACAGTGCACTGCCCCACTCCCCTACCCCAGAGCCTGTATCCCAGCCTGGCAGTGGTGCTGGTCATTGGCACACTGGAGGCAATGCCCCATCTCTGGAGCCCCTAACCCAGGTCCTGAGAGGCCAAAAGACTGGAAGTCCTGCTTGGGGGAAGGGCCTAGGAAGGCCAAGGGGTATTTAAGGCTGAACATGAGGCCGTCACATTGTCTGGACCCTACCTCTTCTCAGAGTTTCTGTCATTGTTGGAAACCAGGAGTTAGTAGCTATATGTATCCCTTTCTATACCTTTTCTGTCTTTTTCTTCATCTAATTCTCTCTTCTTGGAATTCTTGAGTAACTGGAAGTCGAACGGTCTTAAAGCTTACTAAGTTGAATGGGCCAAGCTAATGCTTTGGGAAGTGTTTCATGTTGATTGACTGTTGCACTAAATCTTTTGCCAATGTTCTCTGATTTTTTAAAGTTTCCAGTAAAGTCTCTTTTTGTTGTTTTTGACCTCTTGAGGATATCTTGTTGGTATTTCTCCTGTGCATCCAGCTCAGAGCACATGAACAACCATAAGCCCTCCTTGCTGAGGGAGTTGTTTGGGGCCTTACACTGTAGTGTACATGGTATAAGAATTTAGTCTGGAATGAGCTTTTATCTTAAACTTGAATGGAATCGCAGAATAGAAGCGACCTAGAATTTAAAATCACCAGATACTAAATAACATTCCTTTGCTTATCATTACAATTTTCTTGTTTCTTTAGGAGATTCTTGGCATGGGTGGTCACTTGGTACCACCAAAATAATGCTTTAAATATGTGGAAGATTCAGCTACATACTCATACTATTTTTTCTGCATGTTAAGGCTTCAAAATACGTTGCATTTGGATCCTTAGTATTTAATTTCTTTTATAAATATTTCATGTTTTAAGAAAAATCAATTATATAACTTGTAAAACTCACACCAGAAACACAGAATTTTTTTTCAGAGAGTTCATTAATATAATGTATGCTTGTGGAGCAAGTATGCATTATTTTATACCTATTGCAATATTATTTTAAAATAGTATAAGAAAATTGGTTCTCATGCATTCATTAATTTGTTATAATTGACCTGATCATATTTTTTTTGTCTCTGATGTACTTTCTTTATTTTCAATGACTGTATGATTTGGGGTTTTTAAAATATAGTTTATAGAACACATATTTCATGCTATATGAAAGAAACATCAATGATCTTGTGAAATTGGTGAACTAAGGCCCTCCAATCTGACTTGACTTTCAAGAAGAGAAACTGAATCCAGATGAACCTGGATTAAAAAATGCACCTTCATAATTTTATAGGTAGAAATCTCTGACTAATTTACACATTAAATTATCTTTTATGTTTGCAAATGAGGTAATTCTACATGTAGGTCACTAGTTAGATACCTTGTTAGCTGTTGGAATTGTACATAATGATTAAGAGTAGGTCCTAAGTGTGTGCTTTTGAACACCGGAACTGTGAATTCTCAAGAAAAATTTTCAGAGGGTGCTTTCTGGACTACACTAATTTTTAAATTTGTTTTAAAGCAAGAGGCAAGTGACTGTCTAATTGTATCATTCTGCTCCTTATGTGTGCACAGGATAAGTAGATTTTATGTGGAAAAGCTTTCAGAAGAAAAAAATTGCAAAATAGGATCTAATGTGTTGATCAAACACTTAAAAGTAAAATTATTGTGTTTTAGTTTTGAATATTATTATTTACCTATAAAAAGTACAAGTACGTGTGGTGATCTTCACCACAGTATAATTGCACCATTTGTGCTCCAAGATATTATTGTCTAGATGTTTATTGCTGAAGAAATTGAGTCTTGTTGGGTTTTTGATTATTGTTTTTGGCGTGCCCGTGTGTATTCCTGGAGACAGCATTTGCTGTGCATCCGGATAATAAATATGAAAACAGTGTGAGCACATGTTGCCCTTTGCACATTTTTTGTGTGTTTGAAATATCTAGCAAGAAAAAAAAAATAGCAGGTAGTTATATAGGTAGTATTAGGCAGTTTGGGTGTTAACAGACAAATTCAATACAGGCTGACTATGGACTGACTGTATTACTTCTGGCTCTAGAGATTTTACTGGGAACAATAGGGATTGCAGAAACTAATTTTTAAGTAGTCTAATCTTGGTCAAATGGACCCTAAAGGATTTTATGAGGGATTTAAATAATGTCTAACAATATGATTGATTTCATAATTTCATCTGCAAATATATGAACTTATTTCTATCTTTCTTAATGTAAGGAGAATTGTATATGAAACACATAAATAAAAGTACATTGGTTTAAATTTTGTCAGTGTATCTAACCAAGTACAGTTAGCAGATGACCTGTATTCAGAGATGCTATAGACCAGGTATTTCAAAAGAAAAAAGTATAAGGAGCTAAAAGAAATTAGTAAAACCCACATATATTCAAATCCATGGGAGGAAAAAAACCCCAAACACTGAAAAATGAATTTTGTATTTCTTTGTATCTTTGAAAAGTTTATGGCTTTTTCTGCCATCAAATTCATGCTATCAGCTCAGAAGTCTCTGAGGAGCTACAGAACTCTTGTTAGATCATGTCCAGTAGAGGAGTTCACTGCAATTAAGCACGTATGATATGTGTATTTGTGATAAAAGAAGTGGAGAGTTGAAAGGAACCTTGAGGGATCATGTTATCTGTCTTTCTGGTCTTAAGTAGTATTGATATACTTAGATCATCCCTGTTAATGTTAATTATTTTGTAATTTAAAAACTTCCAGTAAGATTTTGTAACCTTTACAGGGCAGCCTTTACCCTTTTTGCTGTAATTGCAGTAGCCTTTAATTTTTCACCTGTGATCCCACAAGACAGCAATTGTTCCACTTTCATTACAGAAAACCTCAGTGGTCTTTGGATTAAAGTAGCATATATAGATGCAGTGTTTCCTCAGGATGCAACACTTTTTTTTTTCTATACATTTGCTTAAATCATTAACTGCTACACCCAAAACTGAAGGTGTACTCCAAATGATAGCTCTCCTAGAATAAGCAGATAAGAACAGCTGTCATTAGTGGCATGTATAACATTCTTGTTGCTATATCCCACAACAATAGCTGCCTGACGTGATGATAAGGAGCAGCATTGCACTTTTGACTCACAGTCTATTTTATCTACTCAGCATCTAGTTCCTTTTTGCAGGATTTCAGCCCAACCTGTAATTGCTCATTTTCTATTCTTGCATTTGTTATCATCTTTCCAAATGTAGTTCAGTGTATTTAGTGAATTTCATCTGACTGATTTTATGCCAGATCTAAAATTTGCAAATTATTTTTAGTTACAGACTTACTTTCTAAGGTATGTACAATGCATTCCAACTCAGTATTATTACTGAAAGTCAGTATTATTACAGATTTTTTTAACTGCACTTTCTATTCAATTTAGTTATATTAAAAAAATAGTATTTCCCCCTAACTAATGCAACAGACCTCCCATTAAGAAAGCTGTTTAGCATGATTCTTTCTTGTCCTGATTAATTCACATTTGCTGTGCTTTTTGTAACTTCAGTAATTTTCTATTTGCATATAATTTGCTTGTAAACATTTATTCTAGCATTATTCTGGGGACTGAAATACGGGATGACTGGTTTCCCTTCTTAAATATTAATATATTTCCTGTCGGTCTCTCTCCACTTAGATTTTGGTGATTTTAATCCAGAAAATGAATTATTTAGTTTCTTAAGTATGTTTTCCATACACATACACACACACACATATATATATATATATCTTTTAAAGGAATAGAAAATAATTTTTTCAGTCACAAGTGCTTATCTTTGGTTACTTTGAAATTGAAAAGGTTTTAATAAACATAACTTTTCAAAATAAATGGTCTGAAATGATATATTCTGTTGTTAACAGAGCTATCTCATTAATATAGAGATTTCTTTTCCCTCTTCCTTTTATAGTTTCTTATCAGTCATGCTTGAGTATGTGAGAATATGGTGGATGCTTGACATACAAGGTCAGGGGTTAAATTTTGCTGTGAAAAGATAAGAATGTAATAAACAGAAATGAAGGCCTGTGTTACATAAACTGTTGGTAATAGATGATACAAATCCCAGAATGAAGACTTTCACTCCAGAAAGAAGGTTGAGGTAAGCTATTCCACCCTCTGTGTTGGTGCTTTTTGATGCTAGGATTCATCTTGTTTGTTACTTGATTTTACTTTACTTTCTTTGGGGTTTTTTGTTGGCTTGTTGTTTTTGTTTTGACTTTGTTTTTTTTCTTTTTTTTGTTGTTGGTTTGGTTTTTTGTTGTTGGTTGGTTGTTTGGTAGGTTGGGGTATTTGTGGTTTTTTTGTGGGTTTTTTTTTGGTTGTTGTTTTGTTTTTTGTTTTTTGTGGGTTTTGTTTTCCGTTTTTGATTTGGTTTGGGTTTTGGTTGGTTTGGGGTTTTTGGTTGGTTGGTTGGTTTTAATTTTTTTCCTTTCTTTTTATGCTATCTTTAGTTTTCTTTTTGAGTTGCTGAGAAACCTGAGTACCATTTTCCCCTCACCCATGAACTAGTTGCTAGCCACTCAAATTCAAATTTCTATTAAAAACCATCAGGCCATAGCAGTCAGTTCTTAGACAGTGCATTGTAAAGTACAACTCTGTATTGACTGACTGGCCTTCAGCTGGGATGAGGACATTCTGGGAGCTTAATTGTACCTACAGGGATACATTTTTCTCTGTCAGCACTTTGCATTATACCCTGTTTCACTAAAATAGTATGTGGCAGGACTTGTTCTCATCACGAACAGTTCCGGTGTTTTTACTTCAGGACTGCCCCTCTTTTCTTCTGCTGGAAAGGAGCCTTCCAGAGAGTATCTTCCTTCTGCAAGTATCGCACACTTCTCTTTTGCTAGGGAAACTGTAGATACTCTGTTCAAATTGAATTCAGGTCCAGGTCTGGCATTAAACCCACCTTCCAAGAAAACCTTATTCCACTGTTTAGTGGGTTGCCTAACACTCAATAAACCTCAATCTCTTTAATTTGCTTTAATAACAAAGTGAGTCATTCTGTGGCTAGGGAGGCAGCTAACTGCCAAGGGCAATAATCATCCCAAGAGCACATCTTAGGGTGTGAAATTGTAGGCAGCCAAATTTATAGTTCATGCTAAGCAAACTTTTTGAATGTAGCAGCCGTTCTAGCTGGCTCCCACTGCTCTGCCAGCTAATTAGCAGTGAGAAGAATGGAGCAGAATAAGCAGATGGAGCTGTTGTTAAGTTCCTCTTGGATGAAGCTCCTCTTTTTAGAACTTACACCAGCCATTACCTGTTCATTGCAGGTATCCCTGGAATGTGGCTGCACAGATAGATAGATGCTGGATGGGCAACATTCAGTTCCCATGGCATCTGGCATGGTGAAACTTAAATTTGGCTGGTAACAAGGAACAAAGAGAACAAATTGGCGATGACTCTAGAAATAAGACAACTTCTCTAGGCAGGCAGCAGTCCCTTGAGACAAAAACCAATTTTTCTAGTGTCCCAACATCTGCTTGCAAAAGGAAATAGGTTCTGATCTAGGGAGAGTTTATTTCCTTCCTTTTTTAAATGAACTCATCATCTCATTACAAAGCAAGCTGAGGGTTTATTGGTGCTGCCAAAATGTAATGAATGACTGACTCAGCTGGGGAGATGTTTCTGTGGTTGAAACTGAAATAAGAAAATAACATGCAAGTCATTCCCTTCTACCTTGTAAGTCTCTAGTGGGCTCAGCACATAGGGTATTCAATCGCCTGCTTGGTGGAGACAATGGACTGGGCAAGGATCTTCTCTAGGTCATCTACATCCAAGTGGTTATACTGAGAAAATGAAGAACAAAAGAGTATTTCTTGTAAATAATACTATTGGTAAACTCTGTTCTAAGATTTATTTCCTGTTATATTCTAATTATGTACTATATTCCAATTATATATGTTTGAATTATAGATAATATTTTCTAATTGCATCTATATTTTGAACATCTATTTTGCATTCTATTTTTCTAATTTATCAATATTTTTTGTTTAATTTAAGTAATGAATTCATTCAGCACTTACACGTTTAAGAAAATACAAGCACTATTTGACTGTTTCAGGATGCAATCATTCATATTTGCTTATATTAAACTCTAGAAAAATGACTTCTATTGGCAGAAAAATATCTCTGCTGCTTTCATTTGCATCTAAAAATTACAAGTACCACATGTGCAGTACACATTCAAGGCTATACTTTTTCTAGAAGCATTCAAGAGGAAATTGAATGGAACAAACCGTGTAAAATTAAATGTGCTTACACAGCATATCTGTAATCTGAAAAAAATGTCTGGTTGCCATCTAGTCTGAAAGCTTGTAGATTTATTTTTAACTCACTCATAAAATATTTTCCTGAGTTATTGCATCTAGATGTAAGTTATTACTATACACTGCTTGGAAAGATAGCAGATCATTAAAATGTAATGAAGATTTGTAAAAGTTTGTAGAATTTTGTAGAAGAGCTTAATTTAGGTTTCATTTGCTCATCCTCCAACCAAAATTGAAATGTAATGATGGAGAAACCCTCAGGATTCTTGTTTTATCATGGTATGCTTTGCTGATTCCCTTATACATTGAACTATTTAAAACTAATTTATATGGCTCTATCAGGTTATCTGAAATTATGCAAATAGGATAGACAGTTTAATATTTGCATGACAACTATCTTTAGCCAGTAATTTTATATCAGATAATTTGTATCCCTTGCTCTAAACCTTGCTGGCAAGAAAACAAATTGTATCATGAAGGAAAAATGCCAGGTTGACACCCACTGTTTTCAGCTAGAGCAGTACTCAGTGAAAAGTTGGGTTAGCAGTCTATACAAACTGCATTTTTCTGGGAAGGGGGGAGGGTGGGGCTTAAAAAAAAAAAAAAGCTCTATGCAAAATGAATATAGAAGCAAATTTAATGTATGCATTCGGAAACCATCACTGTACACAGTGTTCCTACTGAAATATTGAGCAGTGTAAGTGTTTAGAATTCAGCACACATTCTCTGAATACAAGCCAGAATAATGTACACATAGTAAATGAATGCAAAGAACTGAGAAGAATTGCAAATGTGGTTTGGTTGACTATAATTCCTGAGAAGTGTGTAGAAAGAGAAAAGCTGATCTTTTATATTCTGCATAACTGAACAGCCAGTGAGCCTGTCTTCTCTAGATGCACTTCTTTATGTGCAGCAGCCTTTATTTTGGAATTGGTGCCAGTGGGAATAGGAAGAATGGGATACCTTCCCACTCATGTTGAGATATATATAAAGCTGAGTCATATCCAGAAAATGTAACATTAGTTTCAGTGACAAAGCAAGAAAATCGCACCAATATTTCTGCATGAAAAGCCATTTTTATTGTGATATGTGCTAGAACATAAAATACAGTAACATTTATTCATGGGAAGAGAAGTGCAAGGAGGGAAGAGTGATTAGCGCCAGAGGCACTTTCTTGTGTGCATATTTTTGTATATATACATACATACGCACACACACACATATGTATATACTGATATACATACAACGAAATACTTGTATTTAACTTGAATTATTAAATAATTAAATAACAATATCTAATGTAATGGCATTTATTTTATTGACATGGCAATTGCTATTGGCTGTACCTTGTGTATAGCTGTAAGAAGACACAATGTTGAAGGGAGAAAATATTTATTATTGTCTTTTCTTACTTTTTAGAGCTAATTATTTCAATCATTGATGAAGTCTAGGGTATAGAAGATTTAATTTTATGCAGCTCTCCAGAAACTATTTCATTTATGTAGCATAGATATGGAATATCAAACATATATTAGTATTGCTATAGCTTATATATACATTTGATAGACAAAACAAAAAATGTCTTGAAGTCCCAAATGAATGATGGATATTGCAGTTAGCTCTGAAACTTTTGGAGCTTATTTTCATTGCTGGGTGTGTTTAGTGGTTTGCTTTTGCTTGAAGACATGTAAAGGTGCAGACAAACTCTCACTGTGAATGCAGGCTGCATAAACCTATGATTTGAAGATGGAGCTGCACAGCTGTATAGCTACAGCCACAGCCTTAAAATAGTCCCAATGATGGAAAAAGGCAAAGCAATATATAAATTTTATACATCCCTGATGGCAAATTCATGTTGGAGTTTGTTCTTGGATCTAGTGTTGAGGTATTTGTAGTTGGCATTTGTCTGCAACTGTCTGGCTTTTTTTTCCAAGCTATCTTTTTAAAGCAGCATATGCTGCAGTTCATCTGATTTCTGTGAGTATGAAGTGCAAGTATCTTGCTTGTGCATGCCAAATATTTTTTGAAAAGCTAGTTTTAAGGTCATGCTGTGAAGAGTCTTCTACTTTACTGTGAGAAAGAAAAGCCCAATAAAGGAAGCTCGTGATAAGGAGAGGAAGTAAAGAGAAATATTACTCAATATAAGCCAGCTATGTGGAATATGACAGCTGATAGCAGGCACAATGGAAAGGAAGCTGTGTTATTTCTGTTCAATGTCCTGGTAAATGGAGGCACAGAAGGACACACTGTGACAGCAAAGAAAAAGATAAACGGAAATAATAAACAGCACCAGATGGTTGTTTTCTTGTAAATGGCCTTTCTTTCAATTTCTGATGAATGCAATAAACCCCAAACATTACTGTATATGAATATCTGTTGAAATTTTTGGTTGGCAATTTAGCACTAAGTTTTTTGAAATCAACAAGCATAATGCACTTTCAAAAAACAGTTAAAAAAAATCACTTTTATTTTCAGGGCAGTAGATATCTATTTATACTGAGCTGATGATATCAGTTCACACCACTGTCTCTTGAAGATATATGTAAGGGTTCACATCCTATGAATGTGTCTGAGACTCAGTACATTAAAAGTGTAACTGAGATTGACTGTTCATTCAACTGAGTCATAACAACCCCAAGAAAGCTATTTAAAACTACGTTAAATTTACCCGATATCTCATATTTCAAGTGAGATAAGTGGAAACGGTATAAAGCACTTGAGTAAACTTTCAGTAGCTGATGATTATGGCAGTGAACTCATGAAAGTATTGGCATCAACAGCAATAAGTTAGGCACATAAATAATCCTTGGATTTAGTTTACGTTTACTGATACTGTGATGCTGAAAATAGGAATTCTATAGTATGGACACCAAATTATGATTCTGCATGAACTGAATATAGCCTTCCTTCTCTCCTTAACGTCCTTTTTCCATTCAAGAAATTCTGATTTAATTGCTTGCTGCATAGCATCACAAAAATATGTATGAAAAAAAGTATTAAAAAATGCCAAACCCAGCAAAATCCATGTAAGAAGGCAGGAATGAAACAGATGCAAGTCCTAGGGAATAGCTTTATTTTTTATTTCAGTACATATCCTTCATGTTCTTCATTTCACTATGATGAAATTTAGTGTGTTAGTAGAAGACAAGTACAGTGTGTTTAAGTTCTTTTATCTCTAGATTTTAATAGATTAAGTGAAGGTAATTTTTATATATGATCTTGTAGGGGGTATATTGAAAGTTTTCTATTTTTGAAAAATAAACAAAAAAAAAATCAAGGAAAATCTTCAGGAAAAGAGTATTTGAACCAAAGTTAAGAAAGGCTTAAGCCTTTCTACAGCAGAAATAGCAGATTTAATATTATTGATGCCATGTTAAATGTTGATTAGCGAACATGTGTGTGACAATTACAGCAATTCCAAAAGTTAAACAACTGGAAAATCATTTCATCCAAAGTCCTCAACCAGATCTTCTTTTCAGAAACACATATTTCATCTCCTCCCACTAAGGAGGAGCTTTTCTATAAGGAAAATATAATAGCTGAAATAGATAATTCTTCCTTCAAAATAACCTACCACACTTTCTGATTTCTTAGTTTGTGATATTTGAAAATGACCAGAAAAATCTTCCTGTACTTCATGTAGCAGCTTTCATGAAATGCTCTTTTTCTGCTGAGAAATTAACATTCTTCTAATTTGTCACTGGTATACTAGAAAAGTTATACAAAAAGTACTTCAACCTCTTTGGCTGAAGCTCTTGGCTATGGACTCAGTACATTTCTGGATTCTTAGAGAAACACCAAATATTATCTTCTCAGGATGCTCCAAATCAAGATATGTATAATTCTTTCTCAAGAATTTTTTCTTGTTTTATTATTCTTCACTTCTTCCCTTGCTTCAAGGACCTTTTGGCAAATACAACTCAAAGTGCTCTAAAATGTTTCTACGATGCTCCAGTCCTGCCTGTTCTAGAAAACCCAAGTTCAGTATAAAATATGGCTTCTTGGATGTGGTCAGATACATAAATACCAGATAGTCTGCTTTCTTCTTACCCTACAGGTTAGCTCATGGTTTTAGGAAAATATTAATTTTGTGACAGATATATACCTAAGATTTAGCTTCTTCCCATTCGTCAGGAATTATGGCAGGAAAAAAGGAAACAAGGTACTGTAATATTTGCCTCTGCTCAGCACATAAGACTGTAAATCCACCTTTTTCTTTGTCTGGCTCTGAGAACTACGTCTTAAAATCTATTTCTTTTTCATGAAGTGGGGACATTAATTTATTCAGGAAATACTTTCTGACTTCAAAAACATAAAAATGAAATTATTAAGGAGGTATTTAATTTTAAAAAGCAGGGAAATTCAGACAAACCATATCTTAAAATAATTTTCATACTACTCTGATTTACACTTGCTGAATAAGCTGTTAATTCTTGGTAAAAATCTTGAATTTGTTTTAGATTTCTATTGCTAAACAAAGAAGTAAATATTATATGAACATATGTTAATTCAAACTAATTAATTGCTACTGGATTTTCACGAACAAACTACTGTCAATGTTGACAGAGCAAAAACACTTAAACCAATCAAAGACAACTCCAAATCTGATTTTCTGAATTATCATCTTTAGGTCCTGTATGCAAGTTTTAGTTGTACCTGTAATTTCTTCTTTATCCCTCAAGTTACTTTCAGCTTGTCCTTCATAAGAGACATATTTGTTCATTCTCTATCTTCTTTTATGCTCCATTATATTCTGAATTGTTTTCTGATGGTGAGAAGCCTTTGGGGTTTTCTTAATTGCAATATACCTTTCTCACATAACTGTCTTCGTCTAGATTTTCCCTTTAACACAGGAACAAAGTAGAGATTTATTGAAGAGATATTAAGGAATTAATCTCAAAAAGTCTAAATTAAACTAGGCATATTTTAGTCTTAAATCTTAGGCCTGACTCCAAACTAAAACTCATTTCAGAATGGAACTGAAATGCAACAGAAATTTTGTAGAGTTAGGCTGCTTTATCTTTTCAGATGTTGCAAATAGAGTACAGTAGGAAAATAATGTTATATAATAAACTTTATAAAACAAACAAAAAAAGTAAAGGGAACTGTCCTGGTTCCATCCAGGACAGAGTCAATTTTTATAGTAGCTATGAGGAGGCAGAGCCTGGCCAAGAAGTTATTCTATACCACCTCAGGTCAATTGCCAGGGGCAGGGGCAAGGGACTCTCTCACTTCTGAGAAGAAGGGTGCTCCTTACAGGGGGAAGAAAACATGGCAGAGGAAAGAGTCTGTATTGTTGCAGATTTACCATGTAAATTGTTTCATTGTCTTGTACCCTCTGTTATTCTAACACCACTGTGTTTAGAGACACCTACAGTAATTCTCCTCAGTGCATTCAGCAAGGTAAAAAGAGACTGTCCTGCAAAATCATCTGGTAACACAGGCAATCCATACAATTAAGTTCGAGATGCTGAGGGCCAAGTAATCTCTTTTTTGGAGGCAAGAGGCAAAGATCATTAGGATTCCCATTCTTTAATGGAACTAGGTGGTTCTGGGGCAAAGCAGACTCTGCTCTATCTGAAGTTTTGGGAAGTGTTAAGATAATGTGACTCCTCTGAGTCCCTTGTCTTCAAACAGAGTGGAGTAGGCAGGCTAAAGTCTTCATTGGAAAGTAGAGTTACAGACTCTTCTAGGGGGATCATGTAATGGCATGGAAAGATTTATGTTTTTAAATGGCATGGAAAGATGCTGTGGGTTATATTTTGTCCAGTTGCTTCCAGTTGTTCTGCCCTCCAACCTGCATTTAATTTTTGTTGTTGTTGTTGCTGCTGCTTTTGTGTTTGGCGTTGTTGTTTTTTCATGAAAAAAGTGCACTTATCAAAATTCCCCACATCAGTGGGAAGGTATTAGCTTTGTTAATTGTCCCCCAAATGTTTTCCACAGAAAAACATTAAGGTCTGAGACTGAGGACTACACTAAGGTGTATTACAACTCTGTGGTCTGGAAAGTTTGGCATTCTCAGATTAATATTGCTATGAAAGTTGAAACTGTGGCTGGACAGTGTTTGAGTGTGTTCACAAATGTTCAATTAAGTTATGGTTTATATGATTATTAACACCTTAAGGACAGGATGTGCTTTAGAGTAAAGCTTGAGTGTGGCAGGAAAGTGTTGTTATATTTTCTGCAGAGGAACATATGAATGGAGATTATAGATTTTCTAGGGCAACAATGGGTGAGAAATGCAGCATTCAGGTGAGTCATGGCATACTGCAATTCAAAGCCTTCCTGTGAAAAAGCTGGTTTACTGTGTTTGCTCAACCTGTCTCTTGGTGCAAGGGACCATCAGCAAATTTCCTCTAAGCAGTACCTAACGTTACTCTCCAGAGCCTCACTTTTCAACTATACTGACAGATGTTTTTCATGCATTGTCTGGACTACAGTGTACTCCTGCTAGAAAGATGCTTTAAGGTTTTTTCCCTTAAACTTATATTCTTATATAAGTTGGCTCAGTTTTCCTTTGATGCTCTTTAGACTAAATATCATGTTTACAGTATGGAATAGTGTAAAGGGAGAATTCTGTTTTTTTTAAAACTTTCTTCCTTTTTCCAGCTAAAAGTATTTAAAACCTAGATGTATATGAAAGTAATATTAAATTATGTCTTTAGGAATATTTGCACTTAGTTCACTATGGTTTTCATCCATTTTCATGCATTTTTTACGTCTCAAAGTGTTAATAATAAAACAAGAACCATCAAATTCCAAACAATATGCCATAATGAATACAAACATACAAGATCTATAATCCTATGTGTTTATGCATGTGTATGTTCATAGGGAACCAACAGCTAAACAACCAAAAACCAAGCCATTAAACTTGCCCAAAATCCCAATGTTTTATATTTACTTACACTAAATGAAAATCAGGTCTGTTGAAAGTGATCAAAACCAACAAAAGCTATGAGGAAAAATAAAAAAGAGCCCAAAAACTATATAAAAGACAAATTATTTACTATTTATATTTCAGCCATAAATCTTCTGATTTTATAAAGCATGAGAAAATATATCAAACAGAAAGTCATTACAGAAATAAAAATCAAAGATATAAATACAATGTATAGACTTTATTTGGGGCTCCAAGAACTTGCATTTAAGTTATAGTATTTTTCCTGATAAATGTAATTTAAGAAAAACTGTGAAAATGTGAATGTTGTACATTATACATTTTATGCATTGATTAACAGTAGACTCTTTTGCTTTCATTTGAGAAAATGAAAATAAAATGCACTTAAATTATAATTTATTATTTCCCAATGGCATGATCAGAGAAACTCTCAAGAATCCTGAATATGTTAGGTTCCTATTGCAAAAATTGTATCTAAAATTTTTATTTTTCCTACAATACAATTTATATTTTTCCTGATTTACTTGTGTTAACAAGAGCTGAGTTAGCTTGTTCATCCTGACCCTTGGAATCTATAACTCAGTGTTTTTTGCTAGATTCATCCATGAAGTCTATCAGACTTACTGGCAAGTATACCTTCACGGTATATTTGCCTAGGTCCAGTAACCCTTCAGTACTCAAACACAAACACAGGAAATAGATTTTTCTCAAGTCAGTTATTTACTGCAGCATAAGCACAGAGAATTAATTGCAAAAATGGAACATGAATACAAGTTAGAGTGCAATAAGAACTGAGCCAGATGTGCTTTGATCCAGCTGAATGGATTAGATTAAGATCTGTAAAATAGAAGTTCGTTAGTACCTCACACAGTCAGGTAAAATCTCAAAAACATGGCTAGTGCAACTAAAATAACACTATAAACAGTAGTATGTGTACTTTGAAAATTTATTTATTAATATCTGCACTCTGCAGATATACTTTCTCTGTCAGTGTGTCCTCAAGTGTATTATAAATTATTTATTTTTAGCCCATTGACAAGCATTTTATTTCAATTTTTCTTTAATTTGGTATTAAAACATTTTTAATGTCTCTGCTCTATGTATTTTATAGATATTTAGTCTCAAAGTAGCCTGGACCAACATACCTGCAGTACCATTTTCTGAGCTGACTTTCTTTGTTGTCTTATTTAGCTTTGTGTATTTTTCACTCCTTACTTTTACTCCCTGTGCACCAGGACCACCCTCCCAGATATTTTTCTCATTCATTTTTTCTCAAGATACTGCTACTTGCATTACTGCTTTGAGATTATTATCATTCTCTATTTGTTTCATGCTGTTTATAAGAAAAAAGTCTACAGGGCTTTATTTTCTCTGCAACGCATGCACAGAAGTCCTATTATTGTTAATGGAAGTTTCATGTGCCCATTAAATTGTACAATCAGTACAAAAAGAAGGAACTGTAATTGGCCTATCTTTTTGCCACATGGAAGCCTCTAGCTCATTATCTCTAAACTAAACCAAATCAGTTTTAATGTCTATTATCAAAAGTCAAATCAGACTTTTAATGTCTGTAGGCTAACTTTAAATATCACTACTGATAGTAATTCTGCTGTCTGTGTTGGCAGTTTTCTTCAGTGTTTGTGGGAGAAAGTGAGGAACAGCAGTAAGGTGCTTAAAATAAGATTTACATCCAATTTGGTTGGTGAATGTGTCTATGTAAAAAGTTGTGTATAAGGTCTCAGAGATCTGAAAGGAAATTTTTTGGAATACTAGAAATCCCTGAGTCATGCATAGTGTTCATAAGAATGTTGCTACATGTTCTGTGAGACTGCTTGAATATTCCTTGTTCTTACTCAGTTTTCTGAAATAACTGTGTTTCTTGCAAGTTCCTAGATGTAAAAAAGTTGTACATGTTGCAAATATTCAGTAGTGAATATTCTGAATTATGTTTTCTGCAGGTACAGAACACTAGCACAAACCTTACTTTTAGCAGATATTTGTTGTTAAACTGAAATATGTTTTAAGTAGAATGAGTAATATAAAGTTATAATACTGTGATTTTTTGTGTTGTTTTCTTAGATTTGAATGCTTAGCATGAGTAGATGGATTTGATGAAATTTTTGGGCCCCAAGCTGTGAGCATACACTTAGACGTGTTTTCAGCTGGAAGACAGTCTTAGTAATTTTCCTGGTAGCTGGTACAGTGCTGTGTTTTGTATTTAGTATAACTGGAATATTGATAACACACTGATGTTTTCATTGTTGAGAAGTAACATTTAACCTAAGTCGAGGATTGCAGCAGCATGCAAGTACACCTTAAGTCCAAACTAGAAGACAAGGAGACTAGAACCAACAGCTGAAGCTGCAACTTAACAAGAATAGTTAACAGCCTGCCTACATGGACAGAAGAAAGATTGAAATAAGGTGTTAGAATACCCAGCCTAAAAATCACCACTGGACCAAGAGGCTCTGGTAAGGCATGTTGAGAGCATGTGAGGGGAGGGTATGATTGCCCAGGGATTTCTTTGTTTGAAATCCCTCTCCAGAAGCATCCAGCTCAAGCTGACCAGCTACTGTACCACATTATTACATTATTTACTTTTGTGAATCCAGCAACTGAGACTCTGCTATGGGAAACATAGGAATGAGCCTGAAAAAGAAGAAGGAGGTCCTGAGAGTGAGTGTGTGTGTAAGAGAGGAGTTGAAAGGGGCACTCTCAGCTCACTGCAGCCATCTACTACAAAAGGTCTATGGTCCCAGCAGTTAAAGTCTCTGGTGGTGAGTCTGTGAGTCCTTGAGCGGTGTAAGAATTCTCATGCAGTGGCTTTTTCATTAAGATCTGGCTGTTCCACTCTGACACCAGTGAAGTAGGCATAGCATAAACAAAAATGTGAAACAGACTCTTGGATATTGTAATGTTTTCTGAAGATATTTTAAGTACTGAGCTGTATTAGCAGCTTACATTTGACAATATTTGGCTTTCAGAGAAGGGTGTATAAAATAAGTAAATGGGAAAAACCAAAAAAGGCAGCTTTGTCTATTCTGCACAGAGACATAGCAGCCTCTCTATTTTTAAGCACAAAGAATATATGAAATTATCATGTATCATCACTTGTGGATTTGTTGACTCTCTATGGGGACAAGACCCTTGCAGAGGGTTATGAATACATTGGAGCATTGGGCAGTAATCAGTGGCATGAAATTTAACAAGAAAAAATACAGATTCTGCCCCTGGGATGCAGGAAAGCTGGGCACAAGGACAAGCTGGGAGAGGAGTGTGTGGAGAGCAGCCCTGCAGCAAGGGATCTGGGGGTGCTGGTGGGCAGCAGCTCAGTGTGAGTCAGCAGTGTGTGCCCGGGCAGCCAGGAGGGCAAACCCCATCCCAGCTGCATCAGCCACGGCAGCACCAGCTGGGATCGGGATCATCCTGCTGGATGCAGCCGTGGTGCGGCCTCGCCCTGAGTCCTGTGTGCTGTGCAGGGCCCCAGAGTTTGAGAAGGATGGGAAGGTCCTTGAATGGTCCAGAGAAGGATGGCAGAGCTGGTGGAAGGGCTGGAAGGCACATCTTGTGAGGAGCAGCTGAGGGCTCTGGGTTTGTCTAGTTTGGAGAGAAGGAGGCTGAGCTGAAATGGTGAACTCATTGCTCTGTACAGCTTCCTGAGGAGGGGACATGCAGAGGGAAGTGCTGATCCCTTCTCCCTGGGGTCCAACGACAAGACACATGGGAATGGTTCAAAGCTGCATCACGGGAAGTTCAGACTGGGCATTAGAAAACATTTCTTTTCTTCAAGGGTGGCAAAAAACACTGGTACAGGCTTTTTAGAGAGATTGTTGATGCTTTGTGCCTGTCAGTGCCTTAAAAGGAGGCATTTGGACCATGTGTTTAATACCAAACTTTAACTTTTGGTCAATATGGAATTGGTCAAGAAATTGGATTAGATGATCATTCTAGTCCCTGCCAACTGAAGTATTTTATTCTATCCATTAATTTTGGAAATGGTCTTCTGTCACCTTTACAAAGTATTTTAAAGAAAAGTTCTTGAACAAGATATGCACAATTATGAATATATGATAATATATTTGATTTATTTACTTGAAGTTTTGGATAAATATGAGTGAGAACCTGTCTTTGAGGGTATCATCTGTGACCCTATGTCTGATAAATTCGTTAGACATAAAATAGGGTGACCTGTGTATATGAGATGTATAAACCTATAATATCCATTAACTCTCTCCTTCTGCTTCTAGGCACTCCTTGTATTTCATGAAGACTTTCTGTTTGCATAAGGGTTCTGCCTCCTTGCTTGCTACAGGCTGAGAAACTTCATAGGTAGCACCTGAACCCAAACAGCATCTAGAAAGTAATTAATTCTAGGTGTCCAGTAAGATCTGGAGTGAATTGTGTTCTCAGCGAATGCCTGAAGATGGTCTTGCACAATTTGTCTTCCTTTGTTTTAAGGTGTGATGTTAACCTGCCCATTTTTTATTTAACAGTGCTTAAGAGCAGTTGTTAAGACCTGAGTGATTTCTCTGCATGTTTCTGAGTTCTCAAAAAGTGCTACAGCCTCTAGCTTAAAGGCTGGAAAAGCATCTAACGTGCATCTAACTGCTATCTCTTTTTCCTGAAATGTGCAAAATCTTTTTCATCAGAAAGAGAGCAAAAATCTTTCTCCAGGAATTATCTATATCCCTTCTGTAATTTAGTACTGAGACATGAATCCAAGAAGGGGATAATCAGGTTTCTGAATCCTGCTTCCAAAATTTGTCTGGAATTTAGATTTTACAGTATTTTCAGGAAATGTATCAATATTTACTGAAACAAGAAACACAGTTTGAAGAAATCTTCTGACCAAAATAATCCTGTTCTTTTTCTCTGGAATATATTTTGTAGGGTAGACAGTGAGCATTTTCTTCACTGTTGCTTCTTTGTTTGAACCTTCCCCTCTTCCTGTCTCCTGAAGAAATTATTAGGTGAATATGTTATTGTGCCATGTTTTAAAAAAAAGGGCATTAGTGTCTTAGAAGAAGATATTGAGCCTGTTTTGATTCTTTCAAACATTAGCTGTAGGTATGTGCTCTCAAAGGGGAAAAATTTTAAAAAATAGAAAAGCTCAGGTCTAACATATATGAAACAGCTTGCCTGGAGGTAATGTGAGACAAAATGTCAATTTAGAGCTTCCATGCAGTACATCTGTGTTTAGTTTTCTGTGATAAATGCAGTGACTTTTCTCTGTTCTGTATTGGAGATCCAAGCATTTGACTGAACTTTGGGATTTGCGCTAGGGAACTGAACTCTATAAGTTCAGTTCTATTCAGCCCTAGAATATAGCCTAGGAAGTGTCATTTAGCCCTTGGAGTGGTTGAGTCTAAAAATTTTAAGGAGAAAATAAAGTACTTTGTATGGTGGTATATCATACAATTTGCCATCATTGATTTACTTTTGTTTCTGATAAACTAAGAGATAACACAGCTGGTAATTATATTGCATATCCCACATGAAAAAATATGTCAATGTCCTTTTTAAAAGAATAAGTAAAAATTAATGCTCATAAAGCATTTTTCAGTTCTAACTCATACTATATGTTCCTCCATTTCCCTCATTCTTTTTTTTTAGTGGTGTTCCTTGAATTATCCCTGAAGAATCAAATAAATTTTCCCAAAGGTTATGGAGTTTTATTAATGAAAAGTGATGTTTATGCCCTGACTACCTAGTCACATTGTTCTAGTACTGTTTTGTTCTGTTTTGATATTAGTATTTATGCAAAATTTGCTACAAGTTAATATTCATAATATGTTTATATTTAGAATTCTCAAACTTGTTATTATAATTGATGATGAATAGTAACTAATGGATGTTGTATGCTTATTACATCAAATTATATATATATTGTTGATTTTACATTTTAGAATTTAATGCATGGAGAATTATTTAAAAGCACTTCTGAGTTTTCTTAAGCAAGCAGGATTATATTGGTATTTGAATAAAACATCTAAAATAGTGTCACAAAATTCTTTAGACAGTTTTAATCAAATATGGAGCCAATGAAGGGAAATATATGATTTTTACCAGATAAGTAAATGTATGGATTATAATCCAGACTGGTGATCAAAAGTGCTATTTGTGTGGAAAAATAGTTTTAAATTGTCTTCATTAATTTAGAAATTGATTTTAATTTAGAAAAATGAAAGCCAAGGCATACAGCAGCTGCCTTTAAAATGACAAAACCTAGTATTTTTGTGTAATGAGAAAAACTTACAGTTTGCTTAGGTGATGTGAGATGTCATATACATCAGTGTGATCTGAGGCTACAGATTACATAAGAAACAGCCATTCACCTTCAGCAAGACTGAAATACTCCTATTACACCAAAATAGCAATGGAAAACATAAAGGAGAAGATAGTGAAGGAGGAAGTAACCTCCATCGCAGAATGGAGGTGTAAAATGGTGTCTTAGAGCTGTCTTAGGGACAATATATTTTGCTCTCCTGCTGTAGAAACATAGAGCCATTGATATAAAGAGTATTAGTATCTCTATGGATCCAATTCTTGACAAGAAAAGCAGGACAAGGTTTATTATGTAGAGTCAAAACCAAAACCAAAGAAAGAAAGCATTGCACGCAGTGATGGAGGATAGAAAATAGTTGATTTAGAACTGTTGATTTAGCTCTGAAGTATTTCAGCTTTTATTTGATAGCCATAATGTAGCAGAAATAAATAGACATCATAAACTGATCTGTAGATAAGATGATGGAGAAAAAATCCACACCTTTCTCTTCTGTAAACCCTGTGCAGAG
This sequence comes from Corvus hawaiiensis, assembly GCF_020740725.1. Classification (NCBI taxonomy): domain Eukaryota; kingdom Metazoa; phylum Chordata; class Aves; order Passeriformes; family Corvidae; genus Corvus; species Corvus hawaiiensis. The sequence goes on along the minus strand of NC_063255.1, from coordinate 37,548,375 downwards.
AGTCTGAAAAAATTCATCAAATAAAATAACACATTTTGTCCTCTCAGAAGTCTTGGCTTTTTATTAACTTGAGGGAAAAAACCTTCACATGGAAAAGCAGATTTCCAAGGTTACTGCTGAAGAATAGGCAGGACTATGCCATTTCCTTAGCGAACCAAAATCTTCGTATTTAATTTCCACAGAATTTCCACTTACTATTGTGAATGCTGATTAAATTCAATTTTAACCTTGAGTAGTTGTATGCTGGCCAAAACCAAGGCTCTCTTTATTTATTTGATTTTGAAATTTAAACCTTATGCAGTGCTGGTTACATAAATCATAGAATCGCAAAAATGTCATTAGAGATCTACCATTAATAAGCATATCTCCAAGCCTGAGCATTCATCACTGAAGGGTTATGTGAGGAGGAGGAAGTGCATGCTGTACTGTGGCTTGAGTGGTTCTGCCTAAGGAGTGCAGACAATTTCATGAAAAGTTCATGAACGGATAAAGACCAAGTTGTTAGCTGCATGAATAAAAATAAATTATTCATCCACCTTTGTAACGGAAATCTGGCTGACAACTGTGTTAGTCAAGACACTGAGAATAGATTTCCAGATGCTATTTTAAAATCAGAACTGGAGGTTTCCATAAAAACTGCAATGATTCTCCGTGTACAAAAATAATATATAGGACTTAGTTTAATTTAATTTCATGTCCTACCTTTAATCTCTATAATTTTATTGTCTAAGAAATTAGACAGCTACAAGCTTGAGATCTGATTTAATGCTGTATTTTCTACTGAGAAATTGGTCGGGCAAAATATGATTTGGCATATATGAATGTTTTGCCTTTGGCATCAAGCTGTGCTGCTTTTTATGTTGTTTTTTGCCTTGACGTATATCACCTCCTCCTTTAGGGAAATTAAGAGCTACACTTTAACTGCAGATAAAAAGACCCTACAGGTTAAACAATGGGAAAAGTATTTCTTCAGGTTGGTGTAGGAAACAGAACACAAGATATCTACTCAAAGTATATAAAAATAAGGTCTTACAGGAGCATTCAGCTGCTTATAGAAGCTCTTAAATTGATAGAAATTATTATGTTCAGACCATATTATGTAAACTACTGTTCATTAAATGACTATTTACACATGACAAGCAAAGACAAGAAGGAAGAATGGAGACATAGGGATATGAAACTGAGGGAAGTAATAAAAAATAGTTAAGAAAAAGGTGAGTGAACAAAGTTGTAGGAGGCTCAGGTGTAACACAACAAAGCCTGCAGGGAGGGAAAGAAAGAGACGATGACCTTGGTGAACCCATGTACTCATTTACCCACTGAAGAAAATAATGGATGGGAGAGTGGAAAAGATCTAGAAGAGAGGACAGCAACCCCTAACAATGGGTATACACAGGTTAGAAAAAATTATTTCATTAAATTCCACTATAAATTTAAGCCTACAAGCAATACCTGCAGGTTTTCTGTTTGCTACAGATAACAAAAACTGTGATTTAAACTCACATGCTGAGAAATAGTATTATATTTAAGTGGTAATGATTCAAGAGTGTGAAAGTAGCTCCATGAGACTTTGGTCTCTGATGGACCAGAGAGTTTTGACCTTGTAGAGGGATAATACACTGTACACTGATAAATTCAGTGGGAGTTAAGAGAAGATAGGAAAATGTATGCATGCAGTAATAACAATTCAGAAAAAATGATTACTTGAAGAAATGTCTAATGTAATGAAGTCACCTTTAAAAAACCAGATATTATTTTACCTTTTGCACTGCATTATTGATTGCCCCATGTTTGAAATTTTTGGAGATTTTTAGAAGTTTTTCTTTTGGTGCTGAAATACCTGTATTACAGTGCTACTGAATTATTTCATCTGAGAAGAGTTAATCTTAAAAAAAAAAAAGAAAAGAACTGTAAGGAATACTGTCCTACAACACCGACAAGATAAAAGTGTGCTTTCACAACAGGAGGTTAAAATTGTTTGCCTAAACTCTAGTGAAATTATTAAGGTTGCTATATTCTTTCAGAGTTTTTGAAATTTGGTGGTTCAGTAGTGGGGAAGTAGTTATTAAATATAGATGGGAGATAATCCCATTTTGTTTACAGTGCCCAGTATCATATACTCATTTTCCTGGTTTCATTGGTCAGAGCTCTGGATGACATTCATTCACTCTGTTGAAATTTTTTGTACCTAGACATGTCCTTGTCATGCACATCCCACAGCAGGTGTAATAGAAGCCCATAAGCAGGCACTGGCCAGGGCATGCTTCCCCAGAGAATGCTGATGTCTTGGGGTGACTTTGTGATGTGTATCCCCTATTGCTGCCCCATGCCCAGAAATTAATTTTGTGCCTTTCTGTGCCTTTAAACTGAGCCTGAGAGGGGGAAGAGACAAAACCGAGGGAACTTTCTAAGCAGTTTGTTTTCATGTTTTCAAGGACACAGAGATAGAGATGGCTCTGCGTTCACCTGAGGGAGCAGAGCGTGGCGGGGGAAAGCACCCGGCTTGCTTTTGGCCAGTTTTTCAGCTCCTTTTTCTTTCTCCGGAGACAGATGGAGAGTTGAACTTCTGTTTTCCTGGGACCTTGGGGTTTTTTTCCTTTTTTACTCTGCTGGACTGTTTCAACATCAGAATACATCGGGAGGAATTTCCACCGAGGCCTTGGCCCTGGAGGTGGGCCCACCACTCCATCCCAGCTCCAAGGAGGGGAGAGAGAGACTACAGAAGGACTCTGAAATTTTCCCAGGTTTCTCTCAGCAGAGCAAGGAGTTTTATCATTTAGCATTATTACCCTTTTCCTGTGTGTTTGTTAAATAAATAGTTTTTATCTCTTTCACTTTCATTTGAGGAAAAAGTTTCTTTTTTCCCAAACCTGGTGGGGGAGGGCTGGTTGTAATCTGCCTTCTCTCAGAGGATATATTTCTAAATTTGGCCAAACCAGAACAGCTACAGAAAAGGTACAATGAGCACAGCTGCATTAGATGTCAGCAGTATTTAAGCAAAAAAGTGAACAATTTTTTTATAGCAAAGAAAGCCACAAAGTGGTCAGCCATAGCGCACCTGTTTAGAGGAATTCTTCTACCACAAAATTACAGTTCATTTAAGGAACATAGGCAAGGATCAGAGACAGAGTGAGATAAAGGGACTATTTTCTACGGATCTTCAACAGTTTCATGACTTGGGAACATAGAGAAAAATATTGTAAGAAGAATATCTCAATTTTCATTACTCACTTTGTTTTCCCATTGATTTATTTTACAGACCTTGTGATGTTATGGCAGTTGGAAATTGTATTTATAGCTGTTTTATGGGGAAAAAATGCATCTCTGTCACTGCTAATTGACAAACTCTTTGGGTTTTTTCCTTTACTAGATTTATCTTAAGCCTCATGAAGAGTAAGAGACTTGATAGTTTTATTTTTACTTAATCATTATTTCCTATCTATGTTGAGCACCAAATTTTTCCATTTATATTTTAATTTATAGTAGTTTTGCTTTAATGTTTTAAACTACCACTGTTCATGCATAATAAATATATTATCTCCCCTTTGGAACTTTATCAGTTATTTATCTATGCAGTTCTTGGCAAAGTGAGTTATTTGTTATAATTAATATATTAATAATTCAGAAAGGACATAGATTTATAAATTATATGTTAGCAGCATACAAGCAGCAAATAATGTTGGATCAGTAAAATCTTCTAAAGTGTGTCATCACCATTATTACCCATTTTGACTGTTTATATTATTATGGTTAAAAAATAGGATTGTTTTATGAGGCTGAAATCTATGATCATGGCAATAGTTTTGCAAAATAGGCTTTTAGGATAGCAATTACTTTCTCATAGATGTAAAAGAAAAAAACCCCGCACAACAAAATGGGTGTTTTGTAGATATTTTCTTCAGTACTTCATTAGAAAATATGTTTTTAACATGTCTTTCATGATTTAAAATAACCCGATGTTGAATATCTAAATTGTGTATGCTTATGGGGGGAGACAAGAGCTCAGAATGAAAATGGTAGGAGCCTTTTAGATTCATATAGAGCATGGGATGTTATAGCTGCTTTTTTATTTTTTTTTAATAAAATAAACTTTTTTAATGCATTCTTTTTTCAAAGTCAGGATTATAATTATCAGAGTGATGAAGCAAATCTAAAGACACTTGATACAGGAGACTTTAGACATTGATAGTGCCGTGATACTTCCTCTTGCCTTGGTATCTACCTGAGCAGTTACTCTGTCCCTTGCTGCAGGATACATGGGTGGACCATTCTCTCTTGCAGAGGGAGAGTGGATTAGGTGCAGAGTGTGGAGCAGGTGGTGGGAGAGCAGGGGAATGAAAGCCAGACAGAGTCAAAGATCCTCTTCTATATCTCCTTTAAACCCAATACACTTGTCCAGCCATGTGTAGTCTCAGAGAAAGGCCCTGGTTCCTTGTGTGACTGTTGCCCAAGGAGGGCCTGGGCAGTAAAAATGGCTGGAGCAGGAGTACATGATTAATACCATGTCCCACAAGAGTAATGGCCCTAACTGTAGAAGGTGTAAGTTTTGTCAGAACTGCAAAATTTTTTTTTAAGTATTGAAACTGTTAAAAAGTGCATTTAATTCTATTTTTAATAAAATAGTACATTCTGTTCTATTTTTAACAAGATATTTGAGTTGTATGGTATTTTAAAGAAAAACAATAAATTCACTCATTGGGGGCGTTTTAAGAAATAACATTATTTCTTAACTGCTCATCTTTCACTGACAGTAGTTTGTCAGAGCTCGTTTTTCATGGCTGTGTGTGTGTGCACTTAACACGACTCAGGAGAGCATGGTCAAGAGAAGTGTTCAGATAATAGTTGCCCATGAAGATTAAACAAAAAAACAAGGCTTCTTCAAGGAATCTGGTAATGACCACTTTTTTGAACTAGAGCCTTTAGCTCTTTTGAAAATGTAACCTTTCTGTTAGTATTTTAACAGCAGAATGAAATACTGGATCAGAGTTTTAATTGTGTATTTTAACATTGCTTTTAAGAGTATAACAAATGCTGTTTATTTGCAGAAGAATGTTTGAAATCCTGCATTAGAGAGAGGTACACTGTTGCCACTGACTTTCTTAAGACAGGCCTAAAAGATTTCTTGCCTCTGCAAATCATTGTCAAATCTTTTAAACATAAGAAAAGCCATAAATACTATCTTAAAAGCAACGTAACGTTTATTTGGGATGTTTTGATTTCTGTTCTCTGTTTGCCAGTCCCTGTCATCCTCAGACCATTTTGCCACAGCAGAGCTAAAATCAACAAAGGAAAGATCTTTTACTGGCTTAAGTTACTTTAACCTTGTGTGTGAATAAACACCTTCTTTTAATTTTACAATGGTGATTCACATTCAAGGTCCTCACCAGGTCTCTAAGCCCAGTTCACTAAAGGCACCCTAAACCATAGGAAATACTCTTGTTCCTTCAACCCTGTTGATAAAATGTTCTCTGTGTTGTATAAGACCAAGTCTCTTTTTTTTTTTAAGCTTCTCACATGGATAGTGATAGAAAAAGGAGTAGGACAGTAATCAAGTAACTATGAATTTCATAGAGAGTAAAAGCATTGACTTGCAAATAAAAGGTAGCAGAATAGAATTATAATTATGGATTTTTAAAATTTCTAATGTTAATTACCAGAACGGTCAAAGACATATACACAACAGAGGCAGCCAGGATTATGTCCTAAATTTTTTCTTATAATGTGAAAATATCTTTGCCTTTTAGTACAGAATTTCTGGCAAATTCCTGAGTACTACCAAGCACTTTGGGAAAAAATTAAAGCTGTGGAAATACATTAAATAGTCCAACACAAACCAGAATTTGCAAATAGAAGTCCAGTTAGCTGTCTTGAGCATGGTGAGATAATGGTATTTATTTCTTTCTCTTTCCATCTCAGGGAAATGCATTTTATACATTATCTTCATGTTTTGTGTGAAGTATTGTGGGGGGATGTAAGTATAGCAACATTTATTATTTTATTCCTGACATTATTGGTTGTATTGATTTCTAAAGCCTTACCATGTTATATTCAGTAATGGCCTTGGACCATTTGTCTAAATCAGCACAAGTCTTACCACCACTTGTCAAAAGCTTGCTATCTTATCCTACAATTTGATGAGAATGGACTTGAGTACAGTCAAGACAAAACAAAGCCAGTCAGAATTTCCATTTTACTATTTACAGTGTGCAGGAGTGTTCTAACTCCATACATTTGTCACATGTATCTGGATGTTAAAGAGGAATAAGGGACTGTATTACCGCAGGCCTGGTTCCTACGGTATATCACCGTGTCCTGCAGCTATAGGGAGGAGGAGGAGGAGAAGATCCAGCAGGCAGGAATTGTGCAGCAAGATTGATTTATTTAATTATTTTACAAACTCTTTTATAGACTTTTTTCTTCATAGTCTAATTGGACAAGGGACCAGCCACCCCTTGGGGGTGATTGGCCAAAATCCTAAAACATCCATTATCAAAATATTTTCTACTATACCATAAACAACACTTTCCAAGGTTGCAGGTGGCTTGGTTGTTTACATTCCCTGCTACCTCTTCTGTGAGAGAGAAAAGTCTCTCACGGACTTAGAAAAATAACAAGAAGATCCTCACTAACAGCATTTTTGTACCTACAATTCCCCTTTTTGTTTTATAAGATAACAACCCTACTATTAATCCTAAATAGAAATCTACATCAGTTATTAATTCTAAAAATGTCCTTAAGGCTTTAACTATCTGACTCCATAACAAGAAATTCAAAATTCAGTCTCTGCTTGTGGAAGGACCATCCCAGTCTCTGCTTGTAGAAGGACCATCTGCCTGATGGTTGACATCCTGGTCATCATCAGAAGAGTCATTAGGCTGATGATCTACATTCTGGTCGCCATTTGGATGGTTGGCGTTCTGGTCATCATTTGGAGGTTGCCTGTTCTGCCTCTGGTGCCGCAGGTCAGGGCAAACGCATTTTGAAGGTAGCCACTGTACTCCAGTATCTGTGGAAACGCAAGCATACCCACAACCCCAAACGATAAGCTCATGTGGGCCTTCCCATTGGTTAGTGAGTAAATTCCGTACCCAGACTTTTGCCCGGGGCAGCTGTCTGTCGCCTGCAGACTGCAATGAGGGAAAATGATTCAGAATAACTGGATTATTTGAATTTTGTGGTACTGTAAGGTGATTAATTGTATACAAAGCTTCTGCTAGTCGGCTCTGTGGGGTTTCTCCATGCATTCCCCTTTTCTGTTTGTCCAAAACACGCTTCAAGGTACCATGAGCGCGTTCGACAATGGCTTGGCCAGTAGGAGAATGTGGGATACCAAAGGTATGGTCTACACCCCATAGGTGTAAAAACTGCTGCGTCTTCTCCGAGGCGTAGGCAGGACCATTATCGGTTTTCACAGAAGCTGGCACGCCCAGGACTGAGAAAGCCAATTTCCAATGGGCAATGACATCACGGCCCTTCTCTCCAGTGTGAGCAGTAGCCCACATAGCCGAGGAGAAAGTGTCAATAGACACATGCACATATTTCAGCCGACCAAATTCTGGGACGTGAGTTACATCTGTTTGCCAAATCTGCAAGGCTTTTAGCCCTCTGGGGTTTACCCCCGCTGGCAAAGGCGCAGCGAGTCCATGACAGTCAGCACAAGCGCTGACAATGTCGCGCGCCTCGGTTGGCGTTAAATGAAACTGCTTCTGCAGGGTACGTGCACTTTGATGGAAGAAACCGTGCGATGCCTTGGCTTGTGCAATTTTGTCAGGCTGAGGCCCTACCCACGCAGGGTTGGCCAGCATGTCAGCCCTGGCATTGCCTTCTGTTAGAAACCCTGGTAAATTGGTGTGGCTTCGAATGTGCAGAATGTAATAAGGATGCACTCGAGCCTGAACCGCAGACCACAAGGTTTGCAACAGTGAAAACAGAGCCACATTGTTCACCTCCTTCAGAAGTGAACAATCTAAGCGTTGGGTGATATCTGCTACATAAGCAGAGTCAGTCACCAAATTCAAAGGTTCCTGTGAGAATCGCTGAAAAGCCATGGTAACAGCCCTTAATTCAACTAACTGAGCAGAGCCTGACTCGTGTTCCTTCAGCACCTGCCATTCCGATCCCTCCTTCCAGGTAACAATGGCTTTCCCAGTTTTCCCTGAACCATCCGTAAAGACGGTGGGTCCTTGCACCAGCACTCGGCTATTTCTCGGCCGCAAGGAAAGTACGGTCGATTTTGCCAGCTGCAGTAATTTATGGCTGGGCAGATGGTGAGTGATCTGCCCTGAAACGTTTTGCAGCGCGCTTTGCAAAGGAGCACTATGGATGAGGCTCCACTCAAAGTATTCCTTTGAGATTGGAATGACAATTACTGCAGGATCCGCAGCCATCAGTTGCAAACACCGTTGATGGCATTTGATTATCAGAGAAGCGACCAATTCAAACACTGTGGTCACCGTCCTTTTTGGCTGGTGAGGCAAAAAGACCCATTCTAGGATATGCAAAGGATCAGGCCATTGTGCATTCCACTGGCCAATGATACCTGTAGGATGGAGGTCTGGAATAGTAATGTAAACAGTGATAGCAATGGAGGGATCCACTCGATAAACCTGACGAGCAGAAACAGCCCGTTGGACCTCCTGCAGCGCTTGCCGCGCTTCCGGAGTCAACTCCCGAGGTGAATTCAGACCAGGGTCCCCTTTTAATAAATTAAAAAGAGGGGAAAGCTGCTCTGCAGTTAGACCTAAATAAGGTCGTAACCAATTGATGACACCCAACAGCTTTTGAGCATCATTCAAGGTTTTAATCGAATCCGGGAATTGCACCTCTTGGCGTTGGATAATTTGGTCCAAAATTTTCACTCCTAAATATTTCCAAGGAGGATGCTGTTGAACTTTCTCCGGAGCTACCTCTAATCCATAGGCATGCAGAGCAGCGAGCAGCTGAGGCTGTATTCTCAGCAGCTCGTCCCGAGTGGATGCTGCCACCAGGATATCATCCATGTAGTGGTAGCAGCGTGTATCAGGAAACTGCTTGTGAACTCCGGCTAAAGCTTGGGCGACATACCACTGACAGATAATTGGGCTGTTCCTCATCCCTTGAGGGAGGACCTTCCATTGGTATCTCTTAGCAGGTTCAGCATTGTTAATGGCAGGCACAGTAAAGGCAAATTTTGGTTTGTCATCAGGATGCAAAGGAATTGTGAAAAAACAATCCTTTAAATCAATGACCAGGATGTCCCACCCCGTAGGAATCATGGTGGGAGAGGGCATGCCAGGTTGCAACGCCCCCATACCTTCCATTACTGCATTAACTTTCCGGAGGTCCTGCAGTAATCTCCATTTCCCTGATTTCTTCTTAATTACGAAAACAGGAGTGTTCCAAGGGCTAGTAGAAGGTTCAAGGTGCCCTTGTTGCAACTGTTCCTGAACCAGCTGATGAAGGGCATCTAACTTCTCTTTTGGTAGGGGTCACTGCGGCTCAAAGACTGGTGTGTTAGTCAGCCACCGCAAAGGCAGTGTAGGATGCTGTGTGCCCTTACACACAGTGACCCCTGCTAAAAATTTTTCCCAATCCGTACACCCCAAGCTGCCAACACATCCCGCCCCCAAAGGTTAAGGGAAGTGGTAGCAACATAAGGCCTGATTGTAGCTGTGTGCCCCTCTGAGTCCTTCACCACCACAGGCCGTTCGCTTAGATAGCTCTGTGTGGATCCTCCTAATCCTGCGATGGCCGATCCCACCGGGGCTAAAGGCCATGAGGGAGGCCACGCAGAGAAGGAGATGATCGTTACATCAGCACCCGTATCAATCAAACCTCGAAGCTGAATCCGGGGCAGATGGGCGTTCAGCAGGATCAGGGTACATGTCATCTGTGGCCTTTGGTCAGAGATGTCTGCAGTCCAGAAGGCCTGCAGAAGTCCCGTAGATCCACTGCCGTTATCTTCGTGAGTTTGTTGCTCTATCCTGGGGACACAAGACTTAAAAGGCACCAATTTAGCAAGGCAGGTCTTTTCAGGAATAGTTACAGGGGGATTTTGCGTGGAGACCATAGCGCAAATCTGACCTTTAAAGTCAGCATCAATAACTCCTGAGTGCACTAAGATTCCTTGATGGGCAACATCAGGTTTTCCCACCAGCATCGCACTGGATCCCTGGGCTAAGGGTCCATATGCATCCAAGGGAACCTTATAAATACCCCTAGAGTCTAAGACGACTGTGGCTGCCGTGTGGACGTCAAACCCGTCTGATCCGTGGGTGCCATCTGATCCCTGGGTGCCGTCTGATCCCTGGGTGCCGTCTCTAGGGTGGCTGGGTAGGCCTGTGCCTGTACCTGTGCCACTCCCTGGGGGAGCGACTGCATCGGAGAGCAATTCCCCCTCCTTGCACCCCGGCGGAAGTTTCCTGACAAAGGCTGACCATTGGCATAAGTCCGGGATCTACAGTAGCCCGTGCAATGCCCTGGCCTGCCACACCTTTTGCACTGGGGGATCGGTGTGTTCTCTTTTTGGCTAGGCTTAGGCCGCTTCCGTTTCTTCACCTGTTTTGGTTGCTTTGGTTCACGACCAGAAGATGCGTGAACAGGCTGCAGGAACACAGCCAAAGCAGACCTTCTCTGGTTCCCAGATCCCACCTTAGCGCAGGCTTCGACCATGTCTGTTACCTCAGGATCCCCTGGTAAGGCATCTATGATTTTTCTGCACTCCTCGTTTGCGTTATCTCTCACTAACTGCCTTAACAACAACTGTCTTAACCCGTCATCTTCAACCTGCTTCTCGAGAGAAGCAGCAACTTTCTCTACAAAAGAAAGGAATGACTCTGATTTCCCTTGAACTATTTCAGTATATTGCTTTCTGGGTGCTGACAACTCTATGGTTTTCAACAGGGCAGCCATGCCGACCTGTTGTGCTTGCTGCAGGATGCTAGAGGGCAAGTTACCCTGTAGGCTGGGATCAGAGAAGGGACCAGTCCCCATCAAAGCATCCACTCCTGCTGTCTGTCTAGGATCAGCAGCAGGGAGCTGCAAATTTGCTAATGCAGTCTTCTTGGCCAGCTTTCTCCAGGTTGTCTCAAAAACTGTAAATTGTACAGGTTGAAATAGAATTTGACCTAAGTGTCTGGCATCAAATGGAGAAAGCAAATCTGTATTTATCACCCTTATTATTTGCATAACCTCAGCAGAACCCAGCCCATATTGTGCCACCTTGGATTGGAGGTCCTGGGCAACTTTCCAAGCAATTACCTCATGCTTGTCATGCTCTCCTGAATCTGGGAGAGCCTTATACACTGGGAAAGCTCGGATCTCTTTTGGGGAACCAGTACCATCCTGAACGTCGGGCACAGCCTGCGGATGGAGTGTAACAGCTCCCCGGTTACCCCCAGAATCCTCAGATCTATTTGGCAGTCCAAGGATTTCTAATAACCTCCAGTCACCCTCCCCCAATGCTTGCACCTTAAGAGACTCTAGGAAGAGATTACGATGCGTCGGACGCACTGTTACCGTGCAGTCCGGAAAGGTCCAGGGGCGAGACCGGCGCAGCCTTTTTCTTCGCCGCGCGGCTACAGCCGCCTGACGACCTGAGGCCAGAACCTCATCTGCCTCACTGCCTGACGAGGAATCATCAGGCAAAGGCAACTTTGGGGTGCTGGGAGGGAACAGAAATGTACGGGGAGGGGAGGCACTTTGGCTAAGTTCGCCAGAGCCAGAACAGACAGGACAGACTGCAGCTGGCTGCGCGGCAGTTTGTACAGCAGTGTCTTTACGGGAGGCCGTCTCGGCCAGTTCCGACCGAGCCGGTACTGAAGCTGCAGCCGACTCTGGAGCTACGGCTGCGCCCGGCGCCGCGGTCGGCGCCGCGCTCGTCTCCCGCACAGCAGCCGCGTTCGGCGCGGTCGCCGCTTCCGCCGCTGTTTCGCGATCCCCGGGCGCGCTCGGCGCCGCCGTCTCTGGCCGGCGCTCTGCGGACGCGCCCGGCACCGCTGCCGGTCCGTTCTCTGCGGGCGCTCCCGGCGCCGCCGCTTCTGCCCGCCGCTCAGCAGCCGCCGCCGCTTCCGGGTTTTCCCGCGGCAGCGCTGTTCCCGGTTTCGCCGCCGGCTGCGCCGTTTCTCGGCTCGGAGCTGCGTCTCCCGCTTCTGGCGGGGGGGCCGCGGGCGGCGCGGGCGGCACAGCCGGCGCTGGCGCCGCTTGCGGCGCGGGCTCGGGCATTCGCCGCTCTAACAGGCTGAGCAAGTCCCCCATCCTTTGGGATAGGTTTCGCAGCTCTGCCAGAAAGGGCAAATGCTGCATAAAAAGGTCCATGGCTCGGTTCTGCGACTGCGCAGAACAGTCCAGCGCCAGGGAGGGCAGCGGAGCACAGCCAGGCAGTTCCGGGGGGGGCACGCCCGGCGCTACGCCCGCTAAGTTAGATCCAGGTGCATACGGAACCGAACTAGGAGGCTCTCTGGGCGTCCAGTTGGCTAAGCCGCTGATCTGCGGCCCTGGATAAGCCGTGGCTGCCGTCCAGCCGAACGGCAAGGCAGGCTGTGCGCCCTGCCTCTGCCCTGACCCCCCCGCCTCTGGTGGCGCGGGGTCCCTGGGGGCTGCGGAGTCCTGCGATTGTGCAGGGTGAGCCGGCACAGGCTCTGCCTGTGGAGCCGGGGGGGTTATTCCGAATCCACCATCACTTGCCCCAGAAGCCCAGTCAGCGGGGCCCCCCTCGGACATTCCTCCGTCACTCATCACCGAGACAGGCGATCCAGCCCTGCTATCACAGTCAAGGGCTGTCAGCAGAATAAATAACGACCGCCAGGTTTTGTATAATTCTAACGCTGCCGGCTCCCCAGTCGAGAGCTCGTGTCGGACAGCAGAGCCGAGTTCCTGCCATAAGGCAAAGTCCAGGGCAGTATCTCTGTCCATGGAAATCCCTTTTAAAGTAGCCCAGTCTAATAATTCCCGAACTGAGTTTTCAGGAATGGAGGTTTGCAATATGCTAAACACACCTTTCCAGACCAGTACGACAGCGTCGTTCTGTGAGCCGCTGTTCGCCATTTCTCAGTCCTGTCGGACCTCCTGGTCCCAGGGGGTAAAAGGAACAGTGTACCTCTACAGGAATTCGGCTTGGCTCGCAGCAGCAGGACGCGTCAGAGAGTGCAAATCACGTCGGGCAGCACCAAATATTACCGCAGGCCTGGTTCCTACGGTTTATCACTGTGTCCTGCAGCTATAGGGAGGAGGAGGAGGAGAAGATCCAGCAGGCAGGAATTGTGCAGCAAGATTGATTTATTTAATTATTTTACAAACTCTTTTATAGACTTTTTTCTTCATAGTCTAATTGGACAAGGGACCAGCCACCCCTTGGGGGTGATTGGCCAAAATCCTAAAACATCCATTATCAAAATATTTTCTATTATACCATAAACAAGACTTTCCAAGGTTGCAGGTGGCTTGGTTGTTTACATTCCCTGCTACCTCTTCTGTGAGAGAGAAAAGTCTCTCACGGACTTAGAAAAATAACAAGAAGATCCTCACTAACAGCATTTTTGTACCTACAGGACTGTACTTGCTTTTCAGGAAAATTGAATTCAGGGAATGAAGCTTTGTTAAACATTCCAATAGTATTGTACCTGCTCTACATATTACCCAATTTATTTACATATTTCAAATTCTGAGGATTTCCATATCTAGTTTAGCTTTCCACATATATTTGAGAGAGAGAGAAACTGCCCAAGAAAGGTCAGTTCCTTGTGACAGTCTCTGAGAAATGTAGGAGACAGCTCCTGCAACCTTAATCACCTTAAGAGCAGCATGTATCAACCCTCAGGGGAATTTTGCTGTTTATCAAGATTTTGTAGTGATAATATGAATTCTACTGGATTTACTGTTAATAGGGAATGCACAGCCTTAACAGTCTCTCTATATTCAGCTTGAGATATTTCAAATGTCTAAATCACTTATTACCGAAGTCTATATTCACAAGCATAATACCATTTCCTAATGATATCACAGCAATCTACGATATTTAATCAGCCTCAGTTGGACCATGCAACTCAGTTTCCAGTGTTCGTCCAGCCGTTCTACCTTATCCTAGCTGGAAATCCATGACAGGCACACCTACACTGGAGTTATTTAACATATTCCAAGATTTTGTCTTTGCTTCTCTCTACCCTTCCACCTCTCTGCAGCAACTTTGTTTCCTAGATGCTGTGTCACCACAAGTTTCCGTTGCACTAGAATACTATATATTGCAAGACAAGCAGCCTAATGATGTTGTGCTTTGTACACGTATTTGACTGCTTGTATATCTTTCAGTTTCTTCATTTAAACGAGCAAGCCCCTAAAGAAACAATAGGGCAAAGCCTGACATGGAAAGTCTTCTGGGGAACAGGCTTGCTCCATCCTCTTGCATATACGAAAAATAGTTGATTTGAGCCAGGTTGGCTGACCTATCATGCTTATTTTGATTGCTGTGGAAATATATTTTGAACCAAAGCGGTCATGCTTTTATGGGAACTGACAGGGTGCTGCTTATGTGCCATGGAAAACAAGAGCTTCTCCTTGGCTTATATACTTGAAATAAGCTTCTTGTCCATTCCAAAGAATGGAAAAAAAGAGCAAAAACAACATTCTTATTTCCCAGTATTAGAAATTCCAAATGTAAGTATTGAAATGCTTAGGTGTTCACAGTACAATTATGTACTATAGGGTGTAAAGACACCATATAGGGTTCATACCTACCTCTCTGGATAGGATATGTATGACTATCTTCGTAGATCTACAAAGACTGCAGATATAGATACATATATATATGTAAAGTACAGTACACCCTCTATTGCTTAATTGTATTTAGAACACCTAAATATTGCAATATTCGTATAGAAAGTGTGTATGCATATGTGTACACATGTACATATATAGAAGATGTATATATAGAAAAAAATTGAAATTATTTAAGCTGAAAACTCTGAGACAAATTTTCCAAACTTGACGAATTTAAGTTTCTATAGTTTTTGTGAGAATACTGATTTCCTTTTGAAGAGAGGTTTAAACAGAAACTTTTGAAGGGTTCATAAAATGGGCTGGTGCAACTGGAATATTTGTATAAGGCTGAGGAAATAAGGAAGAAAATTTGGACTGAATCTTATCTCTAATCTGCTTGAAAAGAAGAACTTAACCCATTGTAAAACTGCAGTGGTATAAATGGAAATCAATTGGATTGATTTTTGAGGAACTTGCTGTAGTGCTGCCAGTTCAAAACTCAATTAAACACTCTGTTTAGTGATAAGGTCATTAACTGACCAATAGTTTCACTTAAAGTATAAAATGTACAGATTTTTGCAGTGCATTTTGTGACTTTTAAGATTTTAATTTATTTGGTATTATGAATCTACAATATGCAGGTTTGCATTATGCACTACTCTTCAAAAGAATCCTGCTTTTTCACTGATGTATGAAAAATTTATCTGGATGACTTAATGGAACCCCACTTTCATAATAGCTACTGTGGACAGCCCTGGAATTTGCCACAATGAATATGAAACAATCAATTTGCATGGTGTACTTGGTTTAGATGGCAAGGTTTCACGGTGGTGGTGGTGGTGGAGCGCTGCAGGGTTGGCCTCCATGAGAGGACACCAGGATCTGATCCATGTCATACACAGCAGTCTGTAATGGACATAATGAAAACCACAGCTGAGCCTATCAATCCAGCTGGTGATTCTTGTGTGATAACATATATCGAAGGGGTCAAAAAAATGCTTTATGGCAGTTGTGTGAGAGAGGGGTGCGAGAAAGGTGAGGAAAACATGCCTGCAGACACCAAGGTCAGTGAGGAAGGAGGGGAAGGAGATATACTGGAGCTGAGATTCCCGTGCAGCCCATGGTGCAGCCCATGGTAAGACCCCTGCAGGCCATGGAGGTCTGTGGTGGAGCAGAGATCCACCTGCAGCCCGTGGAGGAGACCCACAGTGGAATAGGTGGATTCCTGAAAAGGCTGTGACCCTGTGGAGAAAGCTTATACGGGAGTAGGCTCCTGGCAGGATCTGTGATTCGATGGAAGGAGAAGCCTCCCTGGAGGGCTGGAGCAGGTTTGCTGAAAGGAGCTTCAGTCCATGGAAGACCTGCACTGAAGATGTCTCTTTCTGAAGGACTGCACTGCATGGAGGGGATCCATCGTGCTGGAGGAATTTGTGAAGAACTGCAGTCCACAAAAAGAATTCATGTTGGAGAGGTTCATGAAGGAGTTTGTTCTATGGAAGGGACCAAATGCTGGAACAGAGGAAGAGTGTGGGAAGGAAGAATCATCAAAATGTTATGAACATACCCATGTCCTGTTTCCCATATTCCTGCACTGCTTGAGGGTAAAAAAGTAGAACAGTCAGAGGTGAAGCTGAACAAGCTGGAGGGATGGAAGGAATATATTTTTAGGTTTCTTCTTATTTTTCATTATTCTACTTGGTCTAATTGACAATGAATTAAAATAATTTCCCCTAGCTGAGTCTGTTCTGCCCATAATGATAATTGCTGAGTGGTCTCTCTGTCCTTATCTTAACCCATAAACTTTTTGTTGTACTTTTTCCCCTTGTCCTGTTGACCAGTGACCAGAGCAGCTTGGTGAGCATGTGATGATCAGCCAAGTCAACTGACCACAGTAATTTTGTTGGTGCCTGACTTAAGAATTTTAAAGAATTCAAGGTAAGGACAGTAACAGGGAGAGCTAACAGGCAAAATATGAACTGAACTTTGCTAGAGAGCAGAGTAATTGTGAGGAATTTCTGTTATAATTTTGGTGAAGCTATGAGGAGTCGTGTGCGTAAATTCCAGCAGGGCTTCTTGTAGGAAACGCAGCCTGGGGAGGATCAGTAGTCTGCTCCTAAAAGACTATACCTCTCAGCAAGGACCCCATGCTGGAGCTGGGGAAAAGCGTGAGGAGGAAGAGCAGCAGAGAGGAGCTGTTATAGATTGAGCAGACTCCCCATTGCCTATCCCTCTGTGTCACTCATAGCAGGGTGGATAGGAAAATTTGGAATGAAGGAACAAAGTTGAGCCTAAGGCTGGGATAAAGGTGTTCTAGTTTTTCTCTTTGCTTTTTCCCATTCTACTCTATTTTTAATTGCTAATTAATTTCCTGAGGTCAAGTCTGTTTTGCCTATGTCTGATTTCCCTATCTTTTCCTCAACCCATAAGCTTTTTTATCTTGTTTTCTCCTCAAATCCTGTTGAGTATGTGGAGGAAGGGAGCATTTTGGTGAGCCCCTGGCAGCCAGCGGAGGGAAGTCAACCCACTGCAAGTGGCATGACATCATCTTGTTGCTTCAAACTTACAAAGGTGACTTACTTTCCCTGAAAAATATGTAACACTGTAGGCTGAAAGAAAGGGAAAAATTCCTGAGAATCTGCCAACAGTCTAAGAATATCTTTTGGAACTGATTTCATATGTAGTATTCCATAATCATGATGTTATACTGTTATACTACATAATCAAACCCAAAGTAGACAAGATGAAACCATACTTACATCAGTGTTTCCATGTGGTCCGACACTGCTGTGTCTGAAGTAGAGTGGATGGTGAACAGAAAGCAAGCAATCAGTGGAGTTCGGTCAGCCGACTTGACAGCTCAGACCTGGTTTAAAAAGGCTGAACTTCCTCTCCAGCTCACCAGTAACTGCTAGCTTGTGCACGAGGTTAATCATCTCTAGGACTTCTAAGGATTCACTCAAAAAACTGATGTAGGGAAAACTAGTTTGGAAGATGATGACATTATGACATTATGGAAAAAAACACTGTGCTATAAAACAACTTTTTATACAAATGCTCCAGCTTTGAAACTGAATGCTGGAACTTTCATTCACCTGCAACTGTGTCCACAGAGAAACATCTTGCAGTGTTAAAAAAATATTTTCTAAATGTATTTCTGAGAGATGGAATTTCCTTTTAATTGAAGGAACTCAAGATGGGTTCTGGAAATCCATCTCATCTGAAGGAGAAAACATAATCATGACTGCTATCTTTTGTGTGCTTCCTCAAAAAAAAAAGTTTAATTAAATCTATCTTCTCATGGTGTTTTTAGCTGTGCCTATGATGTTTCTTTTTAGGAGTGGGCTCTAGATCCTGAGTGAGAGTATTATTTAATATTAAGAGGATGGGTGTGAGCTCAGATACACCTTCCTTTATACATTTAAGAAAAATTTTGCTTTCAAAGAGTTGCATCTTCTTAAGCAGAGTACAGGAACTGAAGTGCTCAGCTGTCTTTTGAGATTCAAATTTCCAAGTTTTCGTATTTGATTTGTCAGTAATCTGCTCTCCTCTTTTTAAGATTTTACATATCCAGATGAAAAGTAACTGATTTCATCCATAGTTCAAGTACCTAGGATTCAATACAAGTACTGCTTTCTGCCATTCCTTCCCACCTTTTCTCCTTTGGTTTCACACTATACGATAACTTATGAATACTATTATTTTCTCCCACACATTTCAGAAACAGCTTACATAATTTTTGTACATTCATCTCTGCTTTTATCTGGCAGCATTATTTTTGTTATCATAACAGCTGAATTTTCCTGAACTATTTTCTTGGACCGCATTTTCAGAAAGGCTCATGCTGTTAAATGTTATCACATGGAGGCTCACTTTACTCTAGTTCTGCCCCTAATTCCTGTGTGTCTGTCTGATTAAGCTGTCTCCTAGAATGGCTGTAGCCAGATCACATTGTTTTACATTTTCTGTGTAATTTCATCACCTGTACTTGATTCAGTTTTGTTTGAATTGAATATTCTTTGTAATTCTTTTTCTCCTGCTTTTGAATTTGAATTTTATTCAGCTGTGGTATGTTCCCAGACTTTCTCAATGAATTTATAATTTATCCAAGATGTCACCCAAAGCTGAATTTATCCAGAGGTGATTTCTAGGTTGAGTGGTTGTTCGCCTCCTCCTTGTCAAATGTTATAGTTAAAAAATGAAACAAAGCAAAATTCTACTGAGAAGCTTTTTCAGACTTTATATGTTGTGTAATACAGTTCTTAAGTATTTTATATGACCTGTAGACATCATATAATTTTACTTTGTACAGATATTGTCAGAGTTGAATACCACTGTCCTATTCTCTGTGTGAAGTCTATGACAATAGTATCAGTCTTAATTGCAGAAATGTTAGCTGCTGTTACAGGTTGCTCATTTTGTCCCCTTGTAAAAAGCTTGATCTCCTTTATCTAGCCTTTCTATCTTAAACTATTTCTTTGATCTCAGATCTGTTCTCTCATTAATGAGAATATAATTGTCCCTTTAAAATGAAATTGCAGCACTTCACTGGAATTTTATTCAATGTACATTGTTGTATATGTTTATGGAACAAGATATTGCTTTGTCTTGAGGTTTAGCTGTTGTTTCCTTTTCTTTGATTTCTTTGCAGTCAACAACTCTGAATTAGCTTATGCTTAAAGTGGTACTCTCTGCCCGTTACAGATAAAGAGGAAGGCACGAATGCTTAGGCAGAAAAAAAATCTCAGAATACTGAGATCAACCACCCTTCCATCCTCCCTGTATTCAGCTATCTTATCAGCAATCCCAGGGCAAATAAAACAAATTGACTCAAGTATCAATAGTTACACCTGGATAAATAATAACTTCATTGTATTTTTGTTTGAAATTAAGTAAGATCTATTCTCCTTTGCAATGCATACCCTAATTTGCTAGAGTAGAGGCATATGATAGGGAAACTAAATATGTGATCACTCAGGAAGAAGTTTGTGAAGCAATTATATGATGGTGCATATAACTGTGCCAGTGTTGTCACCTAAACATTGTGTGGTTGCCACATTGTAGATAAAGTCTCTCTAATTTTTTTCAAGATGTAGGGGTTCCTTACTTCCACAGAAAGTGCAATTAAAGTTAATTATATTAATAGGGGTGAAAAAGGTGCTGTTAGTAATAGAGATATTTTTCTTCTGAGAAATTAGAAATAATGAACTTTTATATTTTATTTTACATTATTAAGGATTAAATACAGTGGCAATTCATATATTTCTATATTTTGTATTCTATATAAAAAGACAGTTATTGCTAATTAACCAATCCCAGTTTCATCTACCTGCAACGGACAAAGGGGAGAATAAAATCCAGATTTTTCCAGTGTTATTACAATGGATGAGAAGCAAAAATTTAATTTAGATGGTGTTCAAAATACCTCAAAAATTGGATAATAATGTGAAACAATCTCAAACATTGAAAAGGAATTTTGAATAATTTTGTTTTGGCTGTCCTGCTTTAAATACCAAAATTGAATTTTTAGAATATATCTGAATTGTATTCTCCAAAAGTTGAAGTGCTGAATGGTAATATTTTAAATTGTGGTGACAATGTGCAATATGAATGACAAAAATTTGGTGTTGACACTAAAATGTCAAGTAATGAGGTAAGAAAGAGCATACATTATTATGTTTTTCACTTTCAAAATCCTCTGTTTTAGAGTGAGGTCTTGCTATTTTTTCAAAGTGCAGTTTTCTTCTGGGGTTCCTTGCAGCAGCTGCTTCCTGAAACATGCTTTATCATATATTATCTAGAATTCTGCCTAAAGTAAGAAGAAATTGCCTAATCGCGAAAGGATTTTCTATGGGTTTTTTTCTGCAGCTTTAGTATTAAATTGTTTCAATCAATTTAAAATGTTTAATCATTTAATTTTTTTTTTTTAATCTGTGGTTTAGAGCGAGTCTACAGTGTAACTGCATAAGAAGAGAAAGGAACTGCTGATTAGGTTTTGCAGAAGTGGGCAGTGAAATTAAATCATCCCCTTCCTTAAAACACACAGCTCTGGAAAACTAAAGATAGTGCTTTTCACAAAAGACAACAGCTATGAAACATTGTTCCCATCTGCAACATTTGAGAATGTGAATGGAAACAATTAAAAACCCAGTTGTTAACTTTCTTTTCCTTTGTATTAATCTTATTTCAGTTGTAGAACTTAAGGAGAAATCCTCTTACAATATTTTTCCAGGCAGATCTCTATCGAGATCTATTTCCTTTAGCAGGGATCCATTATCTAGAAAGAGGTTTTAGCCCTAGAGTATCTATTAATTTCTGGAAAACCCTTAGGTGAAACTCACAGTTTTCAGAGGTACTTTGTGACAAAATTTGTGATATTTTAAAACAGATATGCATGAATTTATTTGCAGTTGCAATACTACAAAAAGATAATCCTATTATGATATCATTAGGATACAATTTCTCTCTAATAAGTAATATGAATTGTTAAAATTATCTATTTTAAAGCCACTAAAATGAAAAGAGCTTGCCTGAGGCTAAAAATCTGTGGGTTTTTTAGTAATATCTAGTTATTAATCTATGTATGAGTAACTGATTTCTAAAAACTAATGAAGCAGCCAATTGAAACTAGCTATGGTACATTATAAATATGAAGAAAATGAGATGGTATTTTTCTCTCATACATGTGCATAATATTATGCTTTAACAAGAAACAGATTTGGTCAGATATTTGCTGATTAAGTATTCTAACAGATCTTTCAAATATTAGTAAGTATGTTTTATATACTTCAGCAATGGTATCTTTGGAACCAAATTCCATTATGTGGGGAGGTTTTCATAATTTCAGAGTAATTCTGTTCATACTGATGCACTTTGCCTCTTGCTGATGGGGAACGACAAATGTAAACCTGTTTTAACGTTAATTTAATTAAGAAATAATTTGTTGCTCACATGGAAGAAATCACCAA
The DNA here is from genome assembly GCF_020740725.1 of Corvus hawaiiensis. Taxonomy (NCBI): domain Eukaryota; kingdom Metazoa; phylum Chordata; class Aves; order Passeriformes; family Corvidae; genus Corvus; species Corvus hawaiiensis. Next base: position 37,526,680 of record NC_063255.1, on the reverse strand, counting down.
GGAAACCAGGCAGTGTATTTCTTAGGGTACAATGCAGTCCTAACTGTATTCAATTTATACTGCTTTCTAAGTATTAATGGTTAGTGGGGTAAGCCTTCTTTTACCCCACACCAGAGTGATATCCCATGAAAAGCTTAAGTGAACCAACTTATGTATCTGAGGAGAATGATGCATCTGCCTTTTCACTATTTTATTAAAAGTGATATTCTGACCTTTTTTTAAATTTTCTTCCCCTCCCCCATCTCCTCAGAAAAAGATATAAATTTAAATAATACTTCTCAAATACTTTTTTTTAGCCCAGTAGATGACATGTCTGACTTGAGTCCCTAGGACTCAAGTCCTCTCTGGAGGTGATTTCTTTCTTTTTTTTTCAACCAGACATCAGTGATACTAGCTGAAATAACAAGTTCAAAACACACTATAATTGTACTTTTTATGTTAAGAGAGCACATTAGGAGTCAGGGAGGAAGGAGATGCCTGTAGTGCTGCTTCTGAACCTTTCTTCCCTTCTGCCAACAACTGGCCACAATGTCAGAGACTTTCCTGATTCATCCCGCCAGTTAATGAAAAGTTTCCTTGCTTTCAGTATCTGTTACTGGGGAAGGTAGAATGGATCAGGGAAAGTTGTTCAGGGGAATTTTTATTACCAGGCATTGATCTAGAGAAGTGAACACATAGCAGGGGATAAAGCTCCCAAGGAAAATTTTAGACCAAGTCACAGAATGGTTGAGGTAGGACCTTTGGATACCATGTAGTCCAAATGTTCTGCTGAAGGAGGTTCACCTGCAGCAGGTTGCTAGGGATCGGGTCCAGGTGGGTTTTGAAAATATCCATAGAAGAAGACTCTGTAACCTGTCTGAACAACTTATTCCAGTGCTCTGTTAACTTCAAAGTAAAGAACGTTTTACTCATATTTAGGTGGAGCTTCCTGTCTTTCAGTTTGTGATAATCTCTTCTTCTGTCGCTAGGCACTACTGAAAAGTCTGGCCCCATCTTCTTGATACCCACCCTTGAGTTTTATGTAGGCATTAGAATCATAGAATTTTTTGAGGTTGGCAAAGGCTTTTATGATCCTGGAGTCAAACTACTAACCAAGCACTGCCAAACTGACTATTAAACTGTGTCCCTATGCGCCACATCTACATGACATTTAAACACCTCCAGGGACATTGACTCCACTTCTATGGGCAGCCTGTTGCAGTGCTTGACAACCATTTAGGTGAAGAAATATTTCCTAATATGCATTCTATGCCTTCCTGGTGCAGCTTGAGGCCATTTCCTCTCATTCTGTCATTTTTTACAGAGAAGAGACTGGCCCCACCTGGCTACACCGTCTTTTCAGGCAGTTGTAGAGGGCAATAAGGTGTCTCCTGAGCCTCCTTTTCTCTAGGCTAAACAACCTCAGCTCCTACAACTGTTTCTCACAGGACTTGGCTCCTGACCCTTCACCAGCTCCATTGTCCTTCTCTGGACATGTTCCAGCCCCTCAATGTCTTTCTTGCCGTGAGCGGTCCAAAACAGTACAGTACAGAGCGACAGTCTCTGCCCTGGTCCTGCTGGCCACACTATTGCTGATACATGCCAGGATGCCATTGGCCTTCTTGGTCATGTGGGCACAGCTGGCTCCTGTTCAGCCACTGCTGCCCAGCACCCCCAGGAGCTCTTCTGCAAGGCAGCTTTTCAGCAACTCTGTCCTCTTCCTGGGGCTGTTGTGACCCAAGGGCAGGACCCTGTACTTCACCTCATTGAACATTGGTCCATTGATCCAGCTTGTCCACATCCTTTTGTAGAGCCTTCTGGCTCCACAGACCAACACTCCCACCTAGGTTGGTGTCATCTGCAGACTTACTGAGAGTGCACTTGATAAAAATACTGAGCAGGACTGGTTCCAATACTAAACCCTGGGAAACCCTGCTAGTGACCAGCCACCAAGTGGATGCAACTCCATTCACCACCACTCTCTGGGCCTGGCCATCCAGACAGATTTTTACTCAGTGAACCGTGCACCTGTTCAAGCCATGAGCAGCCAATATCTGCAGCAAAATGCTGTAGAAAATGGTGTCAATGGTGTTACTAATATCCATAACAACATCCACAGCCCTTTCCTCATCCACTAAACACGTCAACTTTTCACAGAAAGAGGTCAGATTGGTCAGGTTGATCACAAACCAATGTTGGCTGGGTCTGATACCCTGGTTGTCCCACACATGCCACTAAAGATGATCTGTTCCATTACCTACCCCAGCACTGAAGGCAGGCTGAGAGGCCTATAGCTCCCTGGATCCTCCTTCTCTGTGGAACTCTTTCCAATAGATCAGGCCCTATTGCAGTGGGGTCTCCTGCAACATGCATTAGACAGCGAGGCCCGTGGAAAGAAATATGGACCTATACTTGATAGGCGTTTCAGAGATCTTTATTTTCCAGCCACATGGCTGGGGGACTGCCGAAGAACTGAGCAATCACAGGACAATCAGGGTCCTCCCCAGTCAGAGGAACACAAAACAATCAATGGGGAACAGGTTTACGGTACGTGTGACCAGGCAACAGGGAAACCCCGTGCCTAGGCCATGCCTCTACCCCAGGGTCCCCTCTTCTAGGACCTCATGGCAGGGGGGAGGAACCCCAACAAAGCCCCAAGCTGCGTTAGTGCATGGAGCAATTTCTTCCCATGTCCATGACTCCACATTTGACTTTATTGAACTTCATAAGGTTCCCAGCTCTCAAGCCTTTTCAGGTCTCATTGAATGACAGCACAGCTTTCTGGTGTATCAATCACTTCTCCACAGAAGGAAGGAAGGTATGGAAATGAAATATAATCAGGAATGAGCACCATGAAGCTGTTATGACCTATGTGATTTGCAGGGTTTGTAGATCCCACAGGTATGACATGGCCATGGAGTGGCAGTGGGTCACCATTGAGCCTCAGGGACAACAAGTGGTTCCTCTGAGATGCATAAGTAATGCATGCTAGTAGTCTTATGCAAACATGGTTATTTTTTATCTGTAGAACTTGTGATAATGCAGTTTGATGGCCATAGAAATATGAGATTTTGTTATTTGTCTTGTAGAATCAGAAAGGCTTGTCATTCCAAATTTAGGTTGGTTTTTTTTTTTTTTTTTTTTAAGGGGTAATCAAGAGGATTTCTTGCCTTGGGTTATGTATTTCCCTTGCTGTGTGGCCAAATTCTAATGTAAGTGTGCTTTAATGCATTGTTTTTCTGGTTGTTATTATTTTTTTACCATTTCCCTAAGGGAGAGGAAGGGTTTCATTGTGTATATTGACAGCTTTTTGACTCAAATGGATCTACAAATAAATTCAGAAGATATTAAAAAAAATAGTTTTAAGAGAGTAGATCAGAACTTTAGCAACAGAGAAAGATTGAATCTTTTGTTAGTTATAAACACTCCAAGCATGATTCTGAATAGATACCTCTATTTCAGGTCAGCTGGCTCCTGGGTCACTGCAGCCATTTACTGCTTCTTCCTCTGACAGGAAGGCAGATTTTGGCTTGGATTTTTCCAGATACAGCAACTGTACTCTCTTTTCTGTTCCTTTTTGATTGTGGCAGCTAATTTCTATTTTCTTTGATTACCTTTCACTCTAAAGGATCTTGTAATGTTGCAGTTTAGATTCAGTGTTGCTCCCTGGAAAGAATTCAACAACCTTTAGACTTTAAACTGTGATGGAAAACACCATTACTGAATGATTTAAAATCAATGAGGTTTACCGCAGAGCTTTAACTTGTGCAGTACAAACAACAGGTTATATGAGAGTCTCTCTATATTAACCTTTACAATAAAGTAATGACTGGGAAATGTGTATCATCAAGGTAAATCTAATCAGTTGGTCAAGCTATTTTAATTCAGGTACCCAAATAAATATTTCTAGAGCTTTGAAAAATAACATTTTTTTTTAATGTCAGAGGACTGCTGATAAACTGTAATGAGAAAGAAACATTTCCTTTCCAAATCAACAATGTGTAGCAAAACCTATTCCATATATGTGTTTTTTCAGATCTGTTGCACTTTTATCGCCACCAGTGAAAAGGAATTTTAGTAAAATGGCATGGATATTCTATTTTTGTGGTGACAGCAAAGAATAAAATTTTAAAGGATTGTTGTTCTGTGCTGATCAGAAACACACTGATCTGCAAATAAAACTCCAGAGGAAATCAACAGTGGTTAGTGATGTAAATTTAGAAAACAGAAGGAAAGAATGAATTAATTGAAGATTGTCAGCTTGTAGCGGAAGCAATTGAAGAAAGCCCTGATAATAGTCTTAAAAATTATAAAAGCCTCCTTCGAAGAGAGAGGGGATAATCAGTTCTCCATGTCCAGTGTAGATAAGACAAGAAGTAATTGTCTTAACTTTCAGCAGGGGAGATTTAGGTTAGACATTTCTAACCGAAAGGACTGCTAAGCATTGCGTTAGTTTACCTGTGGATGCTATTGAATGTTCTTGGCTGAAGGTTTTTCAGGAGGCGATACACTATCATGAATGATACCAGTATTTTGCTGTCCTTGTTCTGTGCCAAGACCACTGGCTAAATGACCTTTCAACATTCTTTTCTGCTCTTTGACTTTAATACTCCAACTGATATAAGCTTCTGACAGAGCTGAAAGCTGCAAAGTTTTAGCAGAAAAAATCCTTATCAGAATTAGAGTTTTCCTTGATCCAATCTAAATCTGCATCTTGAAGTGGAAGAGGGATTAGAGGAACAGAGCAACAGTAAGAACCAGGTGTCTGGACAGTATATCAGGTTAAAAGACTTTGTGGGTGAGAGAAGTGAGCTACGGGGTAGGGCAAAATGGATAAGTATGCTACTAACTGTGGAAAGAAAATATCACATGCTTTTGGAGAAATTATATTATTTTTCTGAATGTAGTGGATGGCTCTGAGGGTAGTTTAATGCTACATTCACTTTGTGACTTTCAATTTAAAATAACGTAAACAACATCAATGCAAATTTGTTAAAGCTGGTTACTGCTAAGGAATTTGCTTTAATATTCTACTCTCCCTCTCTGCCCCCAGTTAGCAGTTCTGAGATTGCTATGTTTCAAGAAAACAGAAACTGGGAAAGAGAGAGAGGCAGAATGCTTTCTGGCAAGGCACTTATCCTGAGTTTTGGTCATGAAAGGATTTGATTAAAACCAAATAAAATTCTCATTTTTTGAACCACAGCTTTGGCGTATATCAGGATGACACTCTTCATGCACTAATTGCAAACCAACCTTGCAGTGCTGTATCTGCTAACACCACAGCAGCTCTAGCTTGTTCTGCTTCTCCAGGGCTTTGATGATAGCTCTCAACTCTACAAACATTAACCAGTTTGTGTCAACACTGTGCGTAATCAGAGTTAAACCACTGCTGAGGGCTAGAACTGCAGTAGAGTCAAGCAGCATGCAATGTACTGCTGTAATACTAACAGCTAGATTTCCTATCAGAGCTCTGCAGTGAGACCATAGCTCATTTCAATTGTATTATAAAACCTTTCTATTTTCTAGTCTTCCAGTGGCAGGCATCATATGCATATATTTTGAAGCTAAATAGTTCCTGCTAGTTTTGTTTTTCTCAGCTGCATAATGCATGGACACTAAGGAGGAAAAAGGAATGGAAAGGCAAATATCAACACTGTTCTCTAAAGAGGTACAATTACACCTGGCAAGATTCAAACATACTCTGAATTCATCAAGCACTCCAGGTGTTCTAGTGAGATGTATGGAAGCTGAGATGGAGGAGGGGACAGAAATTAGGAATCAATAAAAATTTTTGTCTTCAGACCTACTATATGAGTGTCTAAATACCATGAGAATGACAAATACTTATAGAAATACAACCACATGTAAGTTTCTCAGGACTTAGAAAATTCCTATATTAACACAAGTATTTAAGTATCTGTATGTATTGGGTGGAACTTTTTTGTTGTGTGTTCTGCAGTACGCTTTTCTGTGGGGGTCAAGGAAGGGGATAAATTTTTCTTCCCTCCTTTTCCTTTTCCTTTTCCTTTTCCTTTTCCTTTTCCTTTTCCTTTTCCTTTTCCTTTTCCTTTTCCTTTTCCTTTTCCTTTTCCTTTTCCTTTTCCTTTTCCTTTTCCATCCCGTCCCGTCCCTCCCTCATAAAATCTCTACTGAAAAAGCAGGGAGACTTTTTCCATGTAAATATGAGTTAGGACTGCATAGTTTGGCCTTATAAAGTTCTTTATGATGGTTACCAGTTTTAAAAATTTTAAAAATTATTGTTTATTTATTTTTTGTTTCTTATATTTTATTTTACACACAAAATGTTTGTTTGACTTAGTAACTGCTGATTGAAAAAAAAATCCTGAAAGGAAAATGTTGCTGTACTTACAAACAAGAAGGGGAAAGGAAAAGAAAATTTATTTAAGATGAGTTGCTGTGATTCTCCCAGAACTTTGGTGTTGGTCTTTGAGTTTCAAAGGAAAACCTTTCAGCAAAAAAGGAATAATAAGAATTGTTCTAGATATAAAATTTCCCATTTTTATCTGTCATCTTCTTTTTGGTTTTAATACGGAATATGTAAAAAAATTAAACTAGAATTTAACAGTACCCCTTTATGTTTCTTGAATGGGTCACATACTGCTGTGTTGCTTCAAGAGTAGAACTCACTTTTTTTTGGTACAGATTAACCTGAGATGCAGCTGCTGTTACTTAATGTACTCTATACTGTCTTTCTAAACTGGTAATTGAAAATCATAATGGGAAGCAACAGGAAATGAAGGCCATGAAATTCTCATTTCTAAGTAAACTAAGGATATAAAGAATTGAGAATAGTCTCTTTAAATTTATAACTCTGCATTACAAGTCTTAAACCTCAACTGAGAATGATAATTTTTTTTCTGATTTCACCCAAAAGAAGCAAGAAAATGACTTTTTATTACTACTACTTTGTAAGGCAGTAGCACAAGCAAAACTGTAAGAATTGTTTTTGTAAGCAATGAAGATGACTGCAGACTCTCTGATGAAATGAATAACATTGCAATTAATATAAGAAAAGCTATATACATTCTTCTTGTTCTCCAAAGTTTAGCTGTACCTCTTCAGTGATGCAATTGCATTCTCTTTGACGATATGCATAGACTTTAAGGCAATAGAAACCCCTTTAAAAAATGCTGCTTCTGTTGCTTTGTTTTTCCTCATTTTGTTGTTGTAATATTCAACTCTTTAATTATTTGTTATTCCTTTATTTTCTCAGATTTTGTTTCATTTGTTGTATATTTGTTTTCTTTGTTTATTTTCTTATATCTGTTCTAATCTATTTTTCTTTTAATTAATTGTTCTTTACCAGTGTATAATTATTGTGAGAGAAAAAGGAAAGAGGGAATGCAGAGACTAAACAAACCCAACTGTTTTCTCACATCTGTTATTTTCTTCATTTTGTTTCTCATTGGTTTTAATGTCCTAACATCTTAACATCCTAACATGTCCTTTTAGGTTTTTCTTATTTTTTTCTTTCCCTCCCCTTTTCCTCAGCAGTTCTGAAATTTGTACTGATGGTGTGCTGTATAAAAATGTGTTGCTTTAGCTTTGACCCTGTGAATTTCAAGCTGCACAAGTGAATTAATTATCTGTTAGACAAAAACTGATGTATGGGACAAGTAAAGGAGGATATTGAACAAATTACATTGTTTCTGTAGGCTCTGGAAGAGTTTTCTGAAGACATTTAGCTACCTTTGCTGTTTTTGTTTGTTTGTTTGTTTTGAGAACCAGAAGTATTAGTAATACGATTCTTCTATAAGAAGCTTATAGAGGAAAAACAAGAAGTAAAAACGGCAGTTCATGAACAAGCCTCCGAGAAAGTGATCTTCCTTGGCCTTCAATGTGTCATAGCTCCTTTGTATTACTTTCTGTTACTATGAGGTGTCTTTTAGCCTTTTGCACTGATGTGGTTTTTATTTTTTTCCTTCTTTTTTCCCCAGTTGTCTTTGTCCTATTGTTCTTTCTTCTGTTGTTTCAGTATATTGTCTCTTTTATGTGTCTTCTTTGGCTAATCAGTTGTCTGCAATGTCTACTGGTATTCTTCAAAATTTGTTTCCTTTCACATATCTTCCTCTTATTTTTCTTTTCCTCTTTTTCTTCTCCAGAAAATACTTTTTTGCTGCTTAAAAAACCCAACAGACAGCCAAACAAATCTAAAACAAAACAAGAAAACTCCCCCTAGGGTTAATATCCCTTCAAAGATTTAATAATATACTCTAATGTGCATTATTTACCTATCACGTACATTATGTAGATGGCTTTGTAGTTTTAGTTACTTAGGGAATTTTTCCTAGTTTACAATTTCTGGTGCAACTTCTGCTATTTTAATTCAGGTATCTGCTGTATAGAATGAGATTCAAAACACAGGTGTCTAAGGTTAGGTGAATAAGGATAAATTCTGCTGTTAAGCTGCCTAAAATGTGTAAAACAGATTTTTAAGACGCTATGTTTTGTATCCATTTTATTTGAATTAGCATTGTAAAATCAAACTCCTAGTCATGTATTTGATTATATTTTTTTCCATAAATTACTGATTTAATTTCTGTTTAAGGCTGCCATGTACATTATTCATTTGTCGTAAGTGAAAGTTAATGCACACATGAAGAAAAATGTTGAATTAAGTGGTACATGTTAAAGACTTTGAAGCAAGCTAAGTTATTACAAAAAAAGACATTTCTTCTCAGCAAAAATATTGTTAAAGACTTTATTTAAATATGTAGCTTTAGATAATATCATCGTATGTTGAACAATTGTTGCAGTTACACCTATTTTGAGATCTCTTGTCTCTGTACCTCTATCAAGACGTCAGATTTATCTATTCGTTTGCACAGCAAACAGAATCAGACAGATTCAGACTGTATAGCACAGAATTGATTAAATTAGTCTGGATTTTAATTTTTTTTATATCACAGAGCAACATGCATAATTATATAGCCGCTACGCTGGGAACAACAGAGGGACAGAAATTAAACCTGGAGTGAGAATAAAATATTGTAAATACTTATGCCAGTGTTTATTTATTTAGTATCTAATGTTGCTCTAGCTGCATGATTTATGGCTGGTACCTGCTTCAGTGTGAAACATGACAGCTTGAACTGTTCTAGTGTTTCCCAAAACAGCTAATTGTTTTTAAGAAGGATTACCACTTCTTCATCACAATTCATCCTTGTATGAGTTAGTTTTGAATGAAGTGGCTAGTGGAGCATCACAGTACCTGCAGCTCAGCCTCATATAACTAGAAATCACTGCAGATTAGTTTAGGCTTTGTACAAGGATTGCTTTAAAATGAGAAATTACAGAACCACATACATGTTATTCGTAACACACCTTCAACCACAGGCCTAGGCATACCAATGAAATTGCTAAAATAGTAGTAAAATATTTTTAGTGCCCACTTGTAGATATTGTATATACTATTTAAAGCTTTCAGATGTATTCCTGGGATCTGTGGCATAACTTGAATAAGTATGAGTGTTAAGGACTCCTTTTAATTGTAATCATTACCATTCTCAAATGAGCTGAGCAATGCAGTCTTGATCCCATCTAATACATGCCATAAATACCCTGATAATGAATAATTAGTTTATGAAAATCCCAGAACCTTTCTCCTTGGTTTTCTTGAGGAAATCGTTATGTAATGGGAAGGGAAGGGAAGAATCCTAAGGTGATTTAGACACCTTTGAACCTAAACAGGATTATAAAGTACAAAGCTGAACAGGAGGATTTTTTTTTGAATTCTGAGTTCTGTCAGTGTTTCAGTGGTTGGTGACACAGATGGAATTAAATGAATGCATTGTCAGATGTTCTTAGCCGGCAGGGGAAATAACAGGTTCTCAAGAAGGGTGGTTAGCTTCTAGATATTAGGTTGAAAACTATAAAAGATTTTCCCTATGTACAGTTTTAGAGCACATTTAATTTGAATGATTTAATTTGTATGAGATGAAAAAACAAGCAGCAATCGAACAAAGTTTCTTGACTATAGCCTTGAAGAAACTGTAAGATACTCTTTTAATTTTTGGTGCAGTATACTAGATTTAAACCGAATATTCTAAACTTAGAGATACTCATACAAATTTTAAAGTAGAAGACAAAACCAATTTGTTCTGCAGAAAATTGTGACATAGCTTCTATGCCATGAACAATATCATTGGCATATGTGCTATTAACTGTGAATCTGACAAAACACTTTGTCTTTTTATAGGCAAAACTCCTTGTTTTGCAATGCTAATATTGAGCACTCAATATTGTCATTTTTAAATGCTGCAATAAGAAATGGAATTGCTTAAAACACAAGCATTGTAATTTGTTACAAGGTTGAAAAAATATACTAACGTGAACTTCTCTAAATCAATTAGCTCTGAAATTCTGGTGAAGTACATTTCATAAAAGAAACAGTCATATGTATGGAAATGGCCTACTTAATTCCTTTGTTGTTTGCCTGATTAGGAATAAGTTAGTAGGGGGTACTATTTATTTTAAATGAGAAACAACATTTCCTTGGCACCCCACAGGATAGTATAATTTAGAGAAATCCTTCACAGGCTTTTATTGGTCCCAGCTGTGAACCAAAATACTAGTTATATGTTTTCAATATTATTTCAGCAATTTAGCACAAAAGGAGACTTCCCACTCCAGCATCTCATCTTTACTCTCCTGTTGTCCCACCTAACATTTGCTCTGTGCCACACTGTAACCACAAGCATAAAGCAATGAGTTTATTAAATAAATTAAATTAAATATGCGCTAAACCCAAAATCCTAAGATGATAGGGCTGTTGATCTTTAATGTGTCAGTGTCAGTCAAAGTGTATTATTGTGCAATCCTACAGGATTTGGGATCATGCACTAGCTTGCAGGATGGCTGTAACTCCCAACAAAACCAGACCAAAATCTTGGAATATATATATGGCTATAACTCCAGACAAAAATCTTGGAAAAACTAGAGGAAAAACTATGGAGGTCTTTCTATATAAGCACTTTTACTTTTGATTTGAAGAGTATATCAGTTAAGAAAAGTCTTTCACCACTTTTGTGTTTGTTTGTGGGAGTTTTTTTACTGTATAAATACCCATAGTTATTCCTTGCAGGGTTAAGTACCGGGTAGCTCATTTAGTGTAACACCAGATTCAACCATTGAACAGATAGATGTTCAACCTACTTTTAACAACTTGTAGCTTTTCTTAAGTAAATTATTTTTAAAAATTTGTAAATTTAGTGTTTAAGAATATCAGTGACAGAATCTTGAATGTACATGCATGAAAGCAGTTTTATTTCATCTGCAGAAATCCAAATTTAAAATTAATTTTTCTCCTCAGCTTCTGTTGAAATATTATTTGTGACTTTATCTTCCTCAGGCTTCAAAAACTCTGGTTTCCTGATTCCGACTTGCTGAAGGGCTTATGTTAGCTGCTAAAATTGCAGACATTTTCTATGAGATTTGTACTTCCAGGAGGACAATAATTTGCAAAATTATAGAAAAAGTGAGTGATTGTATCTGTTTTGGGTGTGCATGTTAGTAGCCCGAGTGGGGAGCAGCTGCAGGGGTGGCCTCTGTGGGAAAAGGCCAGGGACTGGACTGGACTGGCATGTGTTGGACACAGGTGGTTCCCTGAAGCCAAAGCTGAGACCATCAGCAAAGCTAGTGAGGCCTCTATGAAAATGTGCTTTAAAAAGGACAGAAAACACTATGGTGGGAAGAGGAGGGAACAAAAAGTGTGATAAAGAACAGATAGAACACTAGGGCCAGAGCAGAAGAAAGAAGTGTTTCATGGTGGAGTGAATCCCCAGACTGCATCCTATGGAATACCCCTGCTGCTGCAGTGAGATATGCCTTAAAGAATTGCAGACTGTGGAGAGCCCTCACTGCAGCAGAGGAAAAGTGCAAATGATACAGTGCCATAAAGGTGGGGAGGTAGTAGTGCTTGGAATGACAGAATGATGGTGAGCTGGAAGAGAGGAAACGTGGTGTTTTTTTGCTTTCTGCTGTGCAGATCTGTTTTAAAAGACAATAAAATATTTTTTCCCCAAGTTGAGCTATTTTTGCCTCTAAGAGTAATTGGTAAGTAATCTTCCTGGCTTTACCTTCACACATGAAGGTTCTCAATTGTGCTTTTTCCTATTTCAGTCCCCATCACAATGTGGGGTGTATATGTGTGTGTGTCTTTGTCTGTGTGTGTAGGTAAGGCTACCGTAATGAACAAATATAATCTCCCACAGACACATGTTTAAAAAAACCCAACATGTAAGTATTTTTTCTTGTTGGTGTCTTTTTAATTAATATTTGAGCACAATTTACTCTGCCATCTCAGAGAATTTAATTATTTTTCAATAAATTAAAGATTTTCTGTTACATCAGAGGTTTACTATAAAAAGACAAAGGACCAGTTTGCCATCATTACACAGATCAGTTTGAATTGTCACCAGGACTGGGTATGAGCACGTCCCATCATTTGATTATTATTGGTTTGCTCAGGTGTGAAAGAACCAGGTTCAAATACTTCTGCACATGGACAATCTACAGTGGTCTGGATTATGGTTAAACTTGACCAGGCTTGTTACAGCTTACAATGAGAAAGGGAGTGACATAGATGTATGTAGAGAAAAAAATAGGCATAAAATTAATGGAATTCCTTAGTAGAATCAAAATTATTAAAGTCAAGTGTTCATCAGATACTATTGAGATACACTTTTATTAATCTTATAAAATAATACAATAAATCAGTTCTAGAATTTATTTTTATATTGTGCACACAATTGAATATTATTTCACCTCCATTTTATATTTTACTTCCTTGCTCCTGTGTACCAAGGCTCTCTGATTTTCTTACAACCATAGAGATACTTTATCTTTTGTAATAGTTCTCTCTTTAGACTGCTTCAAATATAATATTGAGAGCTCTTGATGATGCAAGGATTTTTTTCAGCTAAGATGAGATTCTGTTGAGAACTGTAAACAAGTGTGGTTTTTTTGAGTGTGTTTTCACTAGAACATTTTCTATGTTATAATAAGTCTTCCTTCTTTTGGAAAGGAAACAATAACCATTCCTTTGAACAGCTGTCTCAGAAAATTTGCTGAAAAAGTTTGTTCGTTATGTTTGGTGAGTTAAATTTTCAATGGTTTCAGCTGAAAGTGCTGTGTACTTCCAACATTAGTATTTATTCCTTGTACAGTACTTCTAATCCACATATTAAAGTATTTTTTCTGTCTTTAATGGGTTAATCTGGGCCCTTGTATGGATATATTTGCTATAGTCTTGTTAAAAAGTGGTTTATCAAGTACCAGTTTCAAGCATTAGAGTATGACTACATTGCTGCTGCCTCTGGTATTCTTTTTTCTGAGAATGCTATCCTCCACTGTGCGTAATAAATAGGTAGAAGTCTGAAACCCATTAAAGTTCTTGTAAAGCTGCTTTATAAAAAAAAAAAAATTCTCTCAAGTTTCTGGTTGGGAATTGCCTGGAAAATATTCATATTACTCAAAAGAGCACTTGTGGTACAACACTGTCAAGACCTACTGGCCCAGAAGCGGAAGTCGGTGCAGATACAGTCTGTTTCCGTAGCAGTAACATTCATGAGCGGGTACAGCACCACTCTGATACAGCTGTGCTGATCTGGATTCACTGACATTAGTATTTGTTACTAAATAACTCTGCACTATATCCCTTTCCCAGACTAACTATATCTTGACTTTTTTTTTTTTAACAGGACCTGTTTATTAAAGTTTATTTGAGGTTAATAAAGGTATAAATATTTCCAGCTAGGATTTACAGTAGAGAATTGACCAGAATAAAAGCCTTATTATTAGAGTGAGTCTAAAAGGAGTTTTGTTTGAAGTTAGTTTCAGGTTTTCAGTGGGGTCTTATTTCTGGTTTTGGTTTTGGGTTTTTTTTTTTGTTCTAACTTATGTACTGATTTATTTCTGTGATTAAAAAAATACCAGAAAATTAAATGTATTAAATTGATGGACAATTTCAATGTAAGTGGTTTTTTTAACTTAGAGCTTTCTTCTATCCTTCTGCATCTTAAAATGAAGCAATGTCTGTAGAATATGGGTGAATGTGTACAGTAAGACTAATTTTCATTGAAATTGTGGTGTTACCTGATGAATGCTTGATGTAAGTGAAGTACAATGTACAGGGTTTATTTAAAAAGTGGCGTATGTATTTTAACACAGTGTATATGAGACTGTATAATATGTATGGGGAACAGAAACTATAGGAAAAGGCAGGGGTTTAAATATTTATAGTGTTTTCTATTGCTTTTATTGTCGTACGTCTCACACAAAATATTATGAGTTTTATGAGTATGAATGGTCCCTAAGAAGTTCTCTCTGTCTATAATTGAAAGCTTTAGTATTAAATATAAAAGCACAGATTACATTTCATTTGTAGTTTCAACTACCATATGAAGAATTATCTTGATGTTATCATCCATAGCAGTGAAAGAAATGGAACTTCTAAATCTTTCCTCATCTTTTCTTGATCATAAATGTTGATGAGGACACGGTTAGAAACTAAGGTTCACTGGAATAACATGATAACAATGGAGCAAGTGGCAGTGAGACATGTAGGTAGTCTACAGTTTGTTGGAAATGTATTGTTGGAACACACTTAATACTCACTAGACATTCTCTGGTTCTGCCTTCCTCAGTCTATTGTGGAATACAGTGGAAGCAAAGAGGAACTATTTTCACTTGCAAGTTGTAACACAATTTGTGATGCATTAAAGTAATGATCCTTGAATCTGCTGCCCTTGATAGTGGTTCCAAAACAATACCTGCTGTGCAGCATGAAGAGGTAGCTTCATGGTGCATTTCATTGATAGTGGAGTAACAATGAACTTTGATGTCAATTGTGCATATTATATTATTTATTCACGTGTTCTTGCTTCATTGCCTTTTTAATGGATTTGGAATCATATGTATTACTGTGAGTTTAATCAGCATGACAAACAGATCCTTTTTTTCCCCCTCCTGGATAATCCTTTCTGCTCGCATTTCCACAGCCTTTTTATCCTATCTTCAAAGGTTCATTTTCAGGCTACTGTCCTGGGTAACAGTGTCTGGATAGCAATGTTTTTAATCAGTCTGTCAGAGCCATTCTGCAGTCAGTCTGAGACATACTTATTGATTAGTTGATCTTTCCTCTCTTCAGGAAGCTTCCTGCTTCTTCAATACTATGCACATGCATAAAATAACTTAGTGTGTGCTAAAGGTGATAAGATTATTTTGTTAGTCCATACTACTGATGCTCCAAGCAGTGTGCAAACCTTCCCTGCTCTGCCTGCTGAGTATCTAGCACTGTTATCACACACCTAAAATACCTCCAGTCTGGCTGTTACTCTGCTTTTGAACTACACAGCTGTCTTCTGACCTGATAGTCATTGGTTATATAAAGTGATATTTGAACAATATCTCTTCAACCCCTTTTGGATTTCTTAATAGTTTTATAGTCTGTATAATTTTAAGACATACTGTACTGGCTTGATCTGATGCACAATATTTTGGTGTGGTTCATTTCGTAACTGAGTGGGAAGGCTCTCTGTAGTATAGAAAACAAGCTTCCCAAACACAGCTTATTCCTTATTTATTTTATCACTCTTCTCTTACATTTTTATTTTCTTACCCATGTCTGCAGTCAAATGCAGAGTTTTGGCTAGAGCAAAATAAAATAACAGGCATTACCATTTTAACTTTGCTCAAACAAGAGAAGATGGCATCTTCTTGCAGTAATTGGAAAGGTTTATTTTGGAAACAGGAATGTTTTTTTATGGGTGTTCCTGCTTTTCTGAACAATAGGTCATATCTAGTGTTGACACCAAGCTGTTTTTTTGAAAGGATGCCTTCACTTGCCCCTTTGCCAGTGACCCTTCATTCTCCTACCTAACAGAAGAAAAAGTATGAGCATTATCTCAGTTCTTTTATTCTATCTCACTGAGTAACATGGTTGATGTTCCAGAACTTGAACTGCTTGGAGGATAAAGACCCATCACATTTGATTTAGCCAAATTTCCTTATGTGATTTCCTCTTTTGTTATGCATCACACAGAGCTTTGTTCCAGTCTAGCAGCCTATGACAATAAGCTGGAAACTGAGACTGCAGCTGATGGAAAGCAGAGTTAAAAATGAAAAGGCATGAAAAACTATTGATAAAAGTAAGGGGAATTTTATAGATTATTTAATATGTGCTTATAAAATGCAGTCAGTGCTGATACATGTTGGAGGCTACAGTGGTTACATGCTCCTGTAAATACTGGGTATGCTTGATAATTTTTGCATGTCCTGCCTGCACAAAGTAGTTTAAGAACAACTGCAGAGTTCTGTGAAGGATCATGATTTCGAGAAGGATACCAAAATTTGGGTCATCAAGGTATGCAATTCTTGCCCCATGTCTTCATTTGCTTTAGTGAGATTTTAACCAGACTTAAACCAGAAAAACTTAAAATTCGGAGTATCACAGAACCAACACAAGAGGTCAGAATTCACCAGGTGAGCTCATCCTTCCTAAGCCAAGAAAAATAAATAGCTTTAAGCTACTGTTAAAAAAAACCAAAAGAGCAAATGGTAATCAATCAATTGGATAAAAATGTACCACTAACCAAGTATTTTAGTCCCTTTTTCTTTTTTTTTCTTAAAGTCTAAGTGTACACTAGTACTGGAACTCTGAAAATGAAATTTAAATATCTCTCATAATTATCTAACTTAAACAGCCTAACAGAAGCAATAAAAACTCTAGTGTTTCAAACAATAGAACTGGTAGCATGAGAAAAAACCAAACTCACTCATAAAAACCTTAACAGAAAAAAGGACTGTAGAGTAACAGACTGAAAAATTACTTTTCAAGACAATTTAATATGGAATTAGTTTCTTTAAACAACCAGTGATTGCTCTTCTAAGGTATGAAAAAAGCATAGTTATGTATTTGAATGAGTGTTAAAAGTTCAAAAATACTATAACCCTGGGCAAAGAGTCGGGTCTTTGTCTGATACACAGGTGTACATTCACAAAACATAATGTCATGTTAGTGGTATGATGCTGTTCCGAGATTTGGTGGAATTCATAGTATAAAGTGATAAAATTGGACAGTGTTATGGTATATGAAAATTGGTTTTTTTCTGCAGAGTAATGCAAATAACAGGAAAATTTTAATTCAGATTTATTTCAAAATAAAACATTTCATTTCAAAGTCCTTTTGAATTTTTTTATTGCAGATTTTCTACTGGATTTTTATATGTTACTTTGCATTATCTCGCAATGAGTATGTAATGTTTCTGATCATTCTTTTTCGCTTCCTACTCTCTTAATTTGTTCCTGAAAGTGTGTTTTTTGTCTGTTGGTAGAGGAAAGAAGCCTTGCATTCAAAATTGTTCTGAAAGGTTCTTCCTGGCCCTACATTTTACAACGTATCTTTGTTTGAACTTTGTTCTACAGTGATTCTATGCAGTGAGAGACAGTAATTGATTTGTTCTAGCCTTAACAGGCTGGCCACTTATTGTCTCTCTTTCTTTCATCTGTTTTTTCAGATGAACAAGAGACACTGAAAAATACAAGATTTTTTTGGTTTTTTAGTATTCTAAAACCTCTGTCAGTTCTGGCAGAAACATTTTGCCCTTATCAGCTTTAATGGACATCAGAATACAGATGCATGTTTAAAATCTGTGACAAAGTATCAGCCAATGAATTTTTAACAAAAGTTTTAGGCAACAGGAGAACATTGCATATACAAATTTTAATGTCTAGAAAAAAAGTCAAATTAAATAAATAAATAAAATACTAGAATCCCACATCTATGAAACAAAATTATTGGAATTACACTTGCCATGCCTTGGAAAAAATACTGGGAGAAGAAACATTATGATTATTTTTACTGTTAAAGTAAAATGGATTTACATTTCCATTTCACATTTGAAAAGGGTTTATTTGTTTAACCACCTATGTAAAAAACATGTTCTTCAAAACACAGTACTACTAAAATAGCTTAGCAAAGTAAAATCAGCAATTTTTATTCATAAATTAAAGATGAAAAAGGTTCTTGCGTGTGTATCTGTGTGCATGCGCACATGCTTTTGTATAGGTTTATGAAAATCTTGCTGCCCAGTGCATGCATATTTATGTGCATGTGCTGAGGCTTGGTGTTTCAGGTTCACATGATTTAAGAGCACTAAGTGAAACTTATTTCAGCCCAGTTTTACAAGATTTTTTTTTCTCTTTTCTTGCTTCTTTAGGGGTCTTCAAAATCACTTCAAAAGTTAATTTGTTACTCCTTGACTATAGGAGGAAAGATTGCTGCCTATGAACATTTCCACAACTGGTGATATCCTTGTGACCAGCTGTTTTAATGCTGTCTGGAAATTGGGCAAATTTCTAATTTACTTCCTTTAAATGAAAAACTAAAGACCAAGAAGCCTTCTCCAGAGGAGCAGGATGGAGAATTGCCTCCCTGCTGTTCTTCAGTCCCTGTTCTTGAAATTCAAGGGCTTTTATACAGATGTGTGCTGGCAAATAATACAGGAATAACTTCTGTGTTTGTTACTGCTACAATAATTTTCTATTGTGTCTTTCAGTATCTTTTCATCTTTTTTCTGGCATCCTTCACACCAGAAACTTTGTTACTGTTACAAGAATTTTCAGCATCTGAACTGGAAAATTTCAATAAAATATATTGTTACTCTTGGGTGTTTTATTCTGTACGAAATCGAGAGCATTCTATTAGTCTTTCTAAAAATTTTATTCTGGAGATTAAATTTATATACTTATTTGAAGCTCCTCTCAAATGATCTTTTTCACTGTCCTGGCTTTATACAGTAGGAAACTGACAATACTCATGTGAGTGGCAATGATATAGAAATGAGATGTGCTAAGAAAAGGGGAATTTACTTTTCATATTTTCAATATATTTCAGGAGCTTGATTCTTATAAAACTCTATAATCATTACAAAAAAGATGTATTTTTTTAAAACTTTGATAATTCCAGTGGATTTCATATGTTAGTACTTTTTTGTCTGAAGATAAAACAATGCAGATATATCAGAAACTTAAGTAGCCTTTTTTGAATATTTAAGTTTCTTCATTCACATGCTGTGTATTTTAGCAAATGAATAGATTCATTTTTTTTTGTTTCCTGCGTGCAGACAAGTATTATTTGCAGGAGAATCTGCTGGCCAGGGATACATTGTGAATAACTGACATGAATTGGTCTCGACTTATGTTAATGATGATTGTCTTAAAATACGTCAAAGAGCTGCTGTAGTTTGTTAGGTATTCATTATGTTAATTTTCATGATGACCTTCTACAAAGACTCAAGATACGGCTACAATTATAAATTCAGAAAACTTGTATTCTGGTAACATCATTGCTGTTGTACATTTGGGGCCAAATTTCAAGGAGCAGAAAATGTGGCAATTTACTTTCAAGGTGCTTGTGAAGAACTCTGTTACTTAGAATCAGACAGGTAAGGTAAAATGAAAGGTGAAAAATAGAAAGCTTTTCAAATCAATTTCTCTTTTGGAGTTGTATGTGTGTAGGTGATTTCAAATTGTACTAATGAATAATTTTCAAAGTTTCCTATCATTTAAAAAACATAAGCATTTCGGTTTGAAAAAAGAAAAATTGTAATTTCTCCCAGCCTGGTCAGAGAAGTTCATGGCCAAAACTTAATTCTGTGCATTGGGGTAATTGCGATAATAGTAGTGTGTATGACACACTCAGACTGTTTCTTCCCTATCATGGCTTCTGCTAACTTAGGTCAGTATGCATTTTATCTTTTATCATTATAATTTTATCTTCTGTATCACATAAAGAAGCAACAAACTCTTAAAATTGTTTTTATTAGACAAATTATTAATTCTGTGTAATTTATTTGGTATCTATCCACATTGCTTTAAAGTTGTGACTGTTGGCAGATGCTTAAAGAGTAGACCTGACAAAGTAATACAAAATTCTGCTTTCTTGCTTTGATCCTGAATTCAGAGATTGCCAAGTTTCAGATTTTGACGGCTGGAGTCTCCATGTGCTACCCTGGTACGACTAGCAGTGGTCAACAACCCAGTATGGCAGGACCACAGATTCCATCCCGGAGCTCTGTGCTGGTTGCATTTGAATATTTAATATATTTAAGATCTCTCCAGGCAAAAGTGCAAAATTAATTTTAAATATTGACTGTTAATTTAATTATGATGCACTTCAAAGCATGTCTAGCCATGTTCAGGAGGGCTGTGTCTTTGCTTCAGAGTTTCTAACATTTTTAGTAACTGAATTTTGAGATAGATATCAAGAAGGGTGAGAGATGTAAGAGACCATTAGCTTTTACAAGGTCAATTTATAAACTCCAATAAGCGTCCTGCATAATGTGGATTTGTTACGAATGTTGACCATTTTTAACTTAGTGAATCATTCAGGATGTTTAGCTACTGAATCATTCAATTTTCAATGAATCATTCAGATAATGACGGTAAAAGGTGTCTTTATTATTTGCTAAGTAGTTCAGGTTACCAGAGTGAAGTTGCTGGTTTGAAAGGCTTTTTAATTTTTGTCATTATATAATTCTCTTCTATTCATACAATAAACATGTTTTTAAACTGCAAAACTTCACAGAATGTTTTCAGATGCTTCCGTTGCTTCTGTGAGTTCTAAGAAGTCATCTTAAAATTTGAAAATAATTAATGGTGTGAAGGTAAAAATTACAGCAAATCAAGAGCTGGGTTTTTATTCAAATGAAAAAAACAAAAACTACAAATCAACCAACCAACCACCAATACTTTACTTCTTTTTTGTTTTTGTTTGAGGACCAGACAGTGCAACAGCTTCACTTCTCTGTACTGAGACACTTGACCACTCCTTATCACTTTAGGAGAAGGTGTTTGTAACCCTGCAGATGGCCCTACTCCTGCCCACCTCTCAGGCATGGAGACAAAAGGCATCTAAGTTTCCAGCTAAGACTTCTTTGGTTTTTGTTTGGCGTGCTATTGAGAGGGAGAAGTGTAGTCAGTCATTTTCTCACGTGTTTTTGTCATCTCTCCTAGCGGTGAACGGTAGGGATAAGCAAAAACCCTTTAAGGACTTCCTCCTGTCCCCAAAATCAGAACTACTTAAAGAACTTGGAAAAAGTCTGCACCTTTGCATATCAGAGAATTTTAGAATCTTGGGATTGCAAAATCCTGCCTAATTGGTTAGCAAAATTATGATTGAATGAAGCCTTGGTCATCCCCAAAACCCACATGAACCGCAGGTTAGCTTTTGTGAAGGTGCTTAGGAGAAAGTGTGTATGTATTTAGCACATCTCATTTCCCTTTCAGCTCTTTGTGGATTCTATGTATGTAATTGTGCTGTGGCCCTAAAGAATAACAAGGAGTAATTTTTAAAATAAATTGCTTCTCACAACCAGTTCCAGGCTTGTTGCACATGTTGGAACAGGTGAGTATCTGAGCTATTGGGTATTTTTACCTAGGCAGTAAGACTATACATGTAGTGAAATGTTACTGCACGAAAGAACAAGGAAAATCCATATCTCATCCATATAAAATCCATTTAAAATCAGTGTTTGGGGTTTTGAAACCTTTTGCTATTTCCATACTGATCATAAACTAAAAGTGGTGGAAGCCTATCTACAACTGATGTGTATTTAATTTGTTTTTCTGCACTTGCAAATTTATATCTCTTGGTGGTTTTGTGACTATCTCAGTACCAAAAAAAAAATCATATTATTCTCATTAGGAATGTTATAAATAAGAAATATGATTACTGATTAGAAAAATATTTTTTATTCTGTTAAATAAAGCAAATTAGTAAAAAGCTATATTTGAATGTTTATTGCCATTTCAACAGGTGCATTGAATATAATGATAGCAGCATCATTGAATAAATTAATTGTAATTAGCACTCAGTTTAAAAGACTTTTCTCATCAAAGATGTAGATGTTATAATTAGAGCTCCTAATTTTAGATAGGGAAGAATGTTTATTAACAAATATCTGATGCTTTGGAGAGAAAAATACAGAGAAATGTGTATTCTAGAGCAAAATCACTAATAATGTGAGAGTTACAGTTAAAATATTCCCAAAGATGTAAATTATAAACTTGTGTCCATTTGCTTTAATTCAGTTGTGTATCTCCCACTTACCATTAAAATTGAGCAGTGTAACATAAACTGAATAGCATAGATATCTTTTCCATTCTAAGCCACAGGAAATGAAAATTGGGTGGCACTTACATGACTTACATGCCACATTTAGTGATGTAAATTCCAAAAACATATTATTTTTATGACCAAGACACAAATTTTCATCATGTAGCCTTTGAAGAATCTGAAATTCTGGTCTTTTATGTCTACCCAGATCAGGTTCATAAAGTTCTTTGGAGCTATTCCCATTCCTGTCACCACTTCAACTCAGAAAGCAAGGGGTCTTTATGCTTAGTGCTCGTCCAGGGATGGGCAAATGCAGGACACCATGTTCGTCACATGTAGTCACTGCAAAAATGGTCAGGTGGAAACAATTTTCCTGTTCCATGCATGCAATAGGTCAGTCTCCCTAAGAGTTGTCTCCCTGTCCATAAAAGATCAGATGTGACTTCAAGCATAAGAAGAGAGAAACCCAGTTTTTTTTCATAAACATCCTGTCTGTGGTCACATGTCATCGAAATCCTGTAGGGTTGGTAAAAAAACAAGCAAGAAATAACATAAATTGATATCTCAGTTGCCTTGGTAATAGTTATTATGCCTACATATATTTAAAGAATAAATCGATGAAACACAAAGCCAGGTTTGCAACCTTACAATGAAAGACTTGGTTTCTTGGTTGGGGTACTTTTGGGTTTTTTTTTGTTTTGGTTGGTTGGTTGGTTGTTTTTTTTTCCTTAAATAGATCTGCATTTAGTGTAAAGAAACTTACTAATTCACAATGGCACAATCTGAATTAGTTTAGTTTTGGGAAAAAATGCTTGTCCTATTTGTCTCAGAACAGAAAACTGACCAAGAGCTCAGTTAAAAGACAGGGCAGAACTACAAATGACAGTGTTCATTTGAAACTATATACACGAGTTAAGTGACTAGATAGCAAACCAATTTATGAATAATCTCTTAAAGCAGATCCAGAGGCTACACCACAATCAGTAATGAATAGAAGGTCTCAGTTTTACATTTATTAAAAAACCCCAACAAACTAGTCCTAGTATGTGGATCAGTTAAAGCTGTTTCTGTAGCAAATTCCTTTAGGCAGAACTTTCTCAGTGGGGAACTTCTGTCTGGAACTTCTCTAATAACCAGATTAAATAAAATACGTGCCAAACCATTCTCTGAGAATACCGTAAATCTCAAAATTTTTGCAAAAGTTTCTCTCCAATTAAAACAAAAAATCCTTTAGTGAGTAACACTGACATTTTCAGTTATTGCGCAGTCAGTGGGATAAAACTAAAAAAACATAGATAGGATGAGGAAAAAAAATTATATAAACATATTGTGTTTATATAATACATAAAATTTAATTTATGTGCACATTAGATAAATCTAAATGAATTAAACAATAAGGCATGGTGGTTTAGTACTTTAAGCTTCACTTCTATAGGGCAGAAAGAAACCAGAAAAATAATTATTATTTTCCTAACCAGATATGTTTTTTGCAATCTCTCAAATAATCCCACATATTTCAACATACATCTGGCATACCAAATTTATATTACATCATTTGATTTGCAAACAAGAATGAAATTTTTCTTCTGACTAAAATTCTTTGCTAGCATATATACAGTTCTGCCATCCAAACTGCTTTTTTTTGATCAAAATCAAGCTTCAACTAAGTGTTTGGAATTGCAGAATATTCATTTTGAGTTGCCTGGGTACCAGCTACTCAAACTCATCACTGACTATCAATTACTATTCTCTTATATAAACAGTAGTAGTTGATTCTGAATGCTTTTTAAAAATGCAGCCCTTCCTTTCAGAAACAGACCTTGCCACAGCATGAGGACTACTGTTTATTTTTTTCTTATTAAATCAGCTAAATCAGCTGTATTTGAATATACTTTAAATAGCTTCAGTATTTACTGCAGTTAATGATTGGAAGTTTGTTTTCAAAAGTGTAAATACATTTGGATAATTAAATATTGCATTTTTTTTTCAATCAAGCAGAAAATTATTTCTTTTTGTATTCCTGATTAAAGTTCCCTAAATCTTGTCTCTCCTTCCCAAACATAGAGGTTGTATAAATGCAAAGTACCTGCTGAAGATTAACCCCCTAATGGAAATTGAACCCTGTCTTTATTCCCTGTCTCTGTTTATCCCTGCAGTCACTATTATTTCATGTCCCTCAGATATCCCAGCCTGTGTTCTCCACAAATTCCCACTAGTTTGCAGCTCTGCAATCAATTATTTTTTCATCACATTTACATAATTCACTCTCGTGACAGGAAATCAGAAGGGAAGTGAATCAGTTTTCTCTGAAAGAAGTTTTAAGGGTGAACAGATGAGATTCTCAGATGGACTTTGAAATATTTTAATGAAGCAATTAAAATAAAACCTGGTGAAGGCAGGCTGTTAAAAGCAAAGATTATTATAAAGCTGCTTAGTCATTAGTGCACTCAGTGTGCACTGCAGTTTTATGTCTGGGAGTGGCAAGCTCATGCAGTCAAATATTACAGGCAGTTATTTGCACTGGTTTTCTAAAACTAGGTGTAAAAGTGAAACCTGCTTATGAAGTCAAAAGAAAGATTGTAGAATATCAGTTATAAATCTGATGTGTAAGGGAAGACTGCATTTTAATTGTTGTTTAACTTGCTATGTTTGAAAACGATACGTCCTGAAGATCCATTTCCAGTTTAATCACAGGAGCGCTACTTTGAAATGCCTTCTTAAGAAAACATGCAGAAGGTATATTACTATACCAAGGGGAAGCACCAGAAGGTGTTGCTTGAAGAAACTTGAGCAGTGAAATGACTGTCTATTCCTAAATATAGGTTATAGATTAAAAAACGCTTGCTTTGACTGTGTTAAAGTCAGCTGGTAATATTACCTGATCATACCCTTCAAAAAAGGCCTTTACTACAAAAAAGAGGAAAGGTAACTTTATGTAAATAGTCTATAAAGTAAAGAGAATTTACATATTATTCTACAGGAAGTATATTTTATTTTTATATTATGATGTCACATCTTTTATTTCCTTGAGCAAATGAACCAACCTTGCCTATTTTAAAATGTAGGGTTCATTTAGGTATTTGTACTGGACTGTAGGATAGAGTTAATTGCCTTCATAGCAGCTTGTGTTGTGCTGTATTTTAGATTTTTGATCACAGTAGAATTTACACAGCATCAAGGCCTCCTTGGTACCTCCCTCTGCCCCTACAGTGAATAGACTGGGAGGGGAGAGGGTGTGCAGGGAGGGGACACTACTGGGCAGATTACCCAAAATAACCAAAGAGATATTTCATAATATATAGTAACATGACCAGCATTGAAAGGAAAAAAAGCTTGCTTACCTACTTTTTATTTGGAATATGGACATTGGTCTGGCCAAATGAGATTGTGAGTGATTGCTTTTGTATCACTTGTTTAGTTTTTAATCCTTCTTCTTCCACTTACCATTCACCTATTAAAGTGTTTTTTGTTTGATTTTCTGTTTTATTCTGAGTCCCAAATTTTCTAGGTTTTATTCTCCTTTATGTTTCCTCCATTCTGCTGGAGGAGGGGAGTGAATGACTCTATGCTGCCTATCCTCAGCAGAGTTAATCCACAACAGTATATTAAAAAGACGATGCACATGTTTCAGAGCAAGAATGTCTAAGTGTAAGAACACACAGTCAGATATTAATTCATACAAATTCACCAAATGCATTTTTGGCCACTGTGGAGTATGAGCTTAAGACAAGTAAATGAGGATCTAAACAACAGTACCTACCCAAAACTCTAGGACTTGAGTCACATACAAAGAATCATCTGGTATGATTTTAGCAAAACATTGAAAAATTCTGAGCTCAGAACTTAACCAAATTGAATTATTAACAGGTAAAAAGGCAAGAAAATATTACAACACTGTCTAAATGTCCTCAAATTTCTGTAGTCGATGTTGTCTGTATGGTTTGCTGTACTGGTTTGAGTTTCCATACCATCTTGTGTGGATTGCCATTCATCTGAGCCTACTTCTCAGGAGAGGAAGTTTTCCACTAATTTAACTCTCTGGAAAAAGATTATAATATCATCATAGATACATCATGAAACTGCACATTTCATTTCAATGTGGGGTGCACTTGGAAAACAGCTAACCAGAGTTACAGTAAAGAATTTTGCCCAAATGAACAAAAACCTAATATTAGAGGAGAAATGCATTTAGATTCACATACAGAAACAAATCACTTTCTTCCAAACTATGAACAAGTTTCTAATATAAATTTCATATCAAAGTGTATCGAATGCTGGTCTTAGTTATGTGTTCAGTGTATTGACTAGAATGAGACTGGTTTCAGCTGATGTGATCATCATTAAAAAGTATTTTTTGAGTAGTATTTGACAAACATTGATTTTAGTGGAGAAGAGCTTTAATTACTAAAATTATTTCTTACAATACAGGCACAGTTCTGTTGGCTTGAAAACAACTGTAAAATTCACATAGAAATTGTCCAGCTGAAAAAGAGAACTAGCTTAGGTAGCAGAAGCAATGCAAGAAACAAATGGGTTTTCTTACAGTTTAAATGAGCTTAAATTGTCTGCATTTGTTTCACTTGAGCCTGTAAACTTTTTAAAGAAGTAAATCCTACACAAAACATTAAAACATAATGTTGTCAGTTTTACATTGGTTTAGTTAAATCCGTGTAAAATCGCAACTTCAATCTGGGAGAATTTTGTGATTCGGTTAGTCCCAAATGTAAGGTAATAAAGTAGCTTCATTAAGCAGATACCAGGACTGACACTGAGTCCTCACAGTTTATTGCAAAATTCTGCAAGTATTCCATTGATTAAGGACTATATCCCGCAGGACAGACTGAGCATACTTTACTCTGATGCACTGTTACTGGGGTGGCAGATCATACATTTCTCTTTGTAATCTTCTTTCAACACAGGTTTTTGGTCAAACTTTGTGTACTTAAATCAAACAGAAAGTACCATATGAAATGGTGGCTCTCTGCCATTTCCTCTGCTGTTTGCTTTTTATTACCCATGTTCCCCAGTACTTTACTCTTGAATAGAGAGGAGCTTAATAGCTTTGCCTGTATTTTTTTCATATCCTGTCCATCTTTCTTCAGCAAATGTGTTTAATACATGTTTAGTTTGGATGAGAAATGTGGTAACCAATTTCTTTGCCTTGGTCATTTACATGTAGAAAAATATAAGAAAACATCACTTGTCTATGACATGATGTTGAATTAATGTTTTTGACACTGCTGTAAACACTTGTCCATTAACTTATGTTAAGGATCACTCTTGATCACTGCTCTTAGAGTAGATACACTTCAGAATACATTTCTGTATGGTCTTCAATGTTAGACATTTTTGACCTCTGCTTCTCCTTGTATTGGTGTTATTTCTCTTTCTGTAGTTGTCAACCCTAGTTTAATAGAGTAAGAGACTTCAGACAATGAACTGCTTTCATAGATCAGGCAGCACAGACACTTATATTTTTCTTTTACTTTTCTGCCTTGCCCTTCAGGCAATTTTCAGTTCATAGAAGACTGGTTCACATCCAGATTACTTCAAGTTACTCTTTGAAGCCAGATTTCCTCAGGCCCCATATCAAATGCTTTTCTAAGCTCCTCTTGTACTACATATGGCATATTCCCCTTTGTCCATGAACTCCTTTACGTTCTTCCCTCCTATGGTGAGGGTCAGTGGAGTGAGTGGAAGCTGAAACAAGCTGCCACGAAGAGTAGGTTTTCTGACTCTTTCTGCTGAAGTCTGTTCTCTTGAGTTCTTTTTTTTTTTTTTAATCTCCTTATACTTTCCTGGTAGCATAACAGACTATACTTCCTTTAAAAATCCTTTTTTGCTTAATATATTTTTGATTTATACTTGCTATGTTTCAATGCTACTGATTTACAATTTTTCTCATGTCCATAGTAGCTATTCAGGACTCAATTCTAGAGCCAGTTCTGTTCAACAGGTTTATAAATTATCTGTATGTGTTAGTTGAGTGCACAGTTAATAAATTTGTTGATGATACTAAACTGGGAGGTGCTGTTGACTCCCTCAAAGGACTATAAGAGGGTGGTCAAACACTGGCATAGGCTTCATAGAGAGGTGATCAATGTCCCATGCCTGTTACTGCCTCAAAAGGAGGAATTTGGATAATGCCCTTCATAATATGCTTTAACTTCTGGTCATCCCTGAGTAGGTCAGGCAGTGGGACCAGGCTATTATTGTTTCTTCCATTCCATTCCATTCCATTCCATTCCATTCCATTCCATTCCATTCCATTCCATTCCATCCTGTTTTATTTCTGCTCTTCTGTAATTCAGCGTCCTAGGTCAGGAAAAAGGCATAATTTAGCTCAGTTTGGGATAGACTATACAAAAAAAACCCTCCTTCATCTGAAAGTCTTTATACTAAAGGTGTAGAAAACAGACACATTTTAAGAATGTGTCATGGTCAGGTCATTATATCTGTGGTTATATTTTTAAAAATTTTCTTTCTCGTCTCTTCTTGCCTTGTAATAGCTTTTCTGACTAGTATTTGTAATTTGCCACTATTCAATCTCAGTGTACACTATTTCTGAAAAGGGAAGTGTGTATGACCAATATGCTATCATAATGTATTACCATAACGTTTCTTTTTACCATTGCCACAGTTTTCTGTTATTCATTTTCTTTTTTCCTTTCCTTGTAGCCAATCTCCACCCTATCAGTTTCTCCTGTCAATACTTATCTCTGTGATGTATTCACATCTGTTTATGTGTTTTACCTTGAACTCACCTGCTTTTTGAGTCTCTCCAACTTCTGCACAAAGAAATTGATCTATCAGTTATTTTTTGTTGCAACTTTCTTGTTCATGAAGATTTGGGAATACCAAGCTGTATATCTTCCATATCAGTTATACTACTGGGAGACATTGTGGGCCATCTAGTAAAAGAGTAATTTTAAAATGTGCGGTGTAAAAGTAACTTTGTTCCATTTTAACTCTCTAGAGTAACCAGATTCAAATGACCAGCTGACATGTAATATAGCAAGCCAGTAACAAGTTATTAATGTATTCAGATTCCATTTAATTTTAAGTCCCAAGCACAAACGAATTTTTTTTTTTTTTACAAAAAGACCATTATTTTTTTATGTTTGCATCCCTGAATGTTTAAATTTGAGTCCCTGTGACTGTCTAAAACACTGGTATGATCCATCGCCAAGGGTCTCAAAAAACCACATCATATATTGGTGACAAAATGAGGATTCATATTCCACTAACTAGACAAGTCAAAGCATGGCTTTTTTGGGACTAAATCTGTTGTTGCTGAAAATAACTGGTATTAGGTCTGCAAATAATTCATATATGCTTCAAATTTCTGTAAAGATGTCAAATGTTTAAAATCATAATCTGAGACAAATATCAGTGTTTGCAGGTGTTAGAGTTTACCACATTAGCTGCAGTCTGATCTCTGTCACAGACACATTGTTCAGTAATGTTTTCAGAAAGAAGAAATAAATACAGTTGTTTATGTCCTGTTAAGGGCTTCTGGCCTAAAGAATTTGCAAGCTGACATTTCTCATGGGTTTTGCAGTTCAGATTGTCCTTTCTCTGAACTCCCTCACCAATTCATGTATTTTTTTCTGTTGCTTACTGAGTTCAATAGGATTTGAAGCCACAATGCCTGTCAAATACTGCAATTTTTGAGTCCTCACTTGTTTTCGAAAAATCTGTCATTATCAATTCTGCCATAGCTACCAAACTTTTTTTCTATTCTGGTGTATTTATTTGGAAGAGAAAGCTGTTTTCCTATTTTCTCCTAAAGTGTCCTTGGAGCGGAATATTTTGAAGGATGATAGCAGGCTATCCAGTCTCACACTGCTCCATGCTTTTAATTGCAATCTCACAATGTCAAGAAATACATTATTTGGAGTCTTCTACTCAGGTGCCTTAAAAATGAAGGTCCAATTCAATGAATTGTTTGAGCCTGGCAGACAACTAAATCTGTTAAGTAGCCTGGGCACAAGATTGCTTTTAAAGAGCACTGAGTCTGACCTTAAAACTGTTATAAAAATAAGCTTCGTGTAGGCATCATAAAGCTTGCCAACAGTTCTTAAATAATGGTGTCAAATATTGTTGAACACACCCTTGTATACATTTTGAATTGTGTTTATTTCTACCGCTACTTAATGTAAAGTTTTCCTGGAAAGAATATAATTAAAAAGATAGTATGTGCTTCTTTGAAAAAAGTCTTTAAAACTATTTAAATTATATTATATGTATCTATTTCCTTGACATAGAAAATCAGGCAGTCCCTGCTCCTCTCAGCTAATTGTTCTGTCAAAATAGGCATATCCATTGCAGTGGTACTGGGAATTACCACACACTGTATTTCTTGTAAGTCTGGTTTCTCTGGGCAATTCATATTTATTCTGTTGCTTTCTGCCTGTCATGGTCAAATGAAAGAGAAAGCTGATATTTTGTTTGCATTAAAACCTTGCCTAAGTTTAATGAAGATGAACTCTTGTCCTTTTTCTGATAAAAGAAAAGCCTCTGTGATGTGTAATCAATACAGACTCTTTCCTACCATCTTGGCAAATAGCCATGCCAGACCAACACTGAACAGGCTTACCTGTGTGTGAAGATAAATCTAAGATCCTTTGCCCAGTTGATATTCTAAAGTGATGCTGTGAGCGCAGAATTAAAGAACTGTTTAGGTGACAGTAGCAGCAACAGAGGAAAGGAAAAGGAAATTGACACAAAGGAAAAAAAAATTAACCTTGGTTGGTAAGAAACTTAGCTCTTTATAAAACTGTAGAACAGGCTTTGAAATGAAGATACCCTGCCAGTTTGATCACTTTAAAGCAAGTAATAAAAAAATCTAAAAAGGCAATCAGAGTTTTCTAGAAGAAATTACTTTTCTTTCAGGGGAAAGATGGCTTAGTACCTCTTTTGTGTTTCCCATTACCTTGCCTAAGACAGGCATTGAACCTTTGCCTTCAAAAAAGTGAATTTAATTTATCATGTAAAAGAATGTATTGGTCTCACTTTTATAGGATGTAATTCTTATAGAAAAGTATTGTTCTGAAAGTTTATTCACATGATCATGTACAGTGCAAAAAGGCTTTTCTCATAAAAAAAGAGAGTCACATTGTGATTCTTAATTTTTATCCTGCTCCAAAAATGCAGAGCATTTTTTAAAGGTTTCATACATCTTCACATTTTCATATATATGCTAGTCCTTAATTCCTAAAAAAATAAAGATAATGTTGTTTAGAACATCTAGGAACAGAACTAGCTTAAGTAGCAGCCAGCAAGCAAGCAAAATAAATAGGTTTATTTTCTCATCTACCGTCTTCATTATAGCCTCAAATCAATCACAGAATAATAAAATTTTAGAATGGGTCGGGTTGGAAAGAACCTTAAAGATCATCCAGTTCCAACCCACCTGCCATGAACACTTTCCACCAGACCAGGTTTCTCAGAGCTCCATCCAGCCTGGCATTAAACACTTCCAGGGATAGGGCATACACAACTTCTCTGGGCAACCTGTTCCTGTGCCTCACCACCTTCCCAGTAAAGAATTTCTTCCTCATATCTAATCTAAACCTATTCTCTTTCAGCTTTTCCTCAAAAAGGTTACTTAACCATTTGATATTAAAGATTAAAACTACTTAATGCAGGAAGAAGCATTTTTGATTTCCAAATAGTAATGAATAAAGCTGGGATCTTGGAAATTCTTAGCCACATTTCTCATTGACTTCATGTTTGCAGGGTCAAGTATCATGGACAGAGGTCAAAGAGGTGTTGTAGGTTTTGCAGAACCTGCTTATGTTGGTGTTGGCAAGAAACATGGACCTGTTGGAGTGGGTCCATGGGAAGGCCACAGAAAAGAACCAAGGCATGGAGCACCCTTTCTGTGAAAACATGCTGAATGTTCAGGTTTTCAGCCTGGAGAAGGCTCTGGGGAGACCATATAGCAGCCTTCCTGTACCTAAAGGGGGCTTTAAGAGAGACAAATTTTTTAGCAGGACCTTTAGAAATGTTTGCAATGATTTTAAACTAAAAACTAAAAGATGGTAGATTTGGGCTAGATATAAAGAAATATTTTTTCTTAAAAGGTATGAAACACTAGAAGAGGTTACCCAGAGAGATGGTAGACATCCCATTGCTGGAAACACTCAAGGTCAGGTTGGAAGAGGCTGTGAGCAACCCCATCTAGTCCCTGTCCATGACAGGACTAGACAACCTTTAAAGGTCCCTTCCAACCCAAACTATTCTAGGATTTTATGATTCTATTATTCTATGTAGTTGAGTATAGGCTATTACTGTATGAATAGAAATTTTCCAGGGCCTACTCGTAACTAGTTTGACATCTTTTACAGAAAAATCTGTATTTATTAAAAGAGGTAAAATCCTATTTTATTGTGTGAACAAATATGAAGCTTGCAGGTGAGAAGTGGGAGAGAAACTGTCTTAGGGCATAGTTTCTTTGATTCTGATTTCAAAAAAATAAAAGTGTAATTTTTCTGTATTTTTATACAAATATTTATCCCATATATAAACAAAAGTGGTGGTCTGTATTACTGTGAAATGTATTATGATGGCCAGATTGAACACAAGCACAGAATCACAGAATCACAGAATAAGCTGAGTTGGAAGGGATCTGCAAGGACCATCGAGTCCAACCCCTGGCCCTGCACAGCACCATCCCCAAGAGTCACACCACATGCCTGAGAGCATTGTCCAAATGCTTCTTGAACTCTGTCAGGCTGGTGCTGTGATACTTCCCTGGGGAGCCTGTTCCAGTGCCCCACCACCCTCTGGGTGAAGAACATTTTCCTGATATCCAACCTAAACCTCCCCTGACACAACTTCAGGCCATTCCCTCGGATCCCATCACTGGTCACCACACAGAAGAACAGATCAGTGTCTACCCCTCCTCTTCCTGATGAAGTTGTAACTGCAATGAGGTCTGTCCTCAATCTCCTTCATCCTGAACAGACCAAGTGACCTCAGCTGCTCCTCATATGGCTTCCCCTCAAGGCCCTTCATCATCTTCATCGCCCTCCTTTACACACTTTCAAATAGCTTAATATCTTCCTTATATTGTAATTAATTGTAATTGTATGTCTGTCTTCAAATAAGTAATTTTAAAAAAGTTTTTGTAGTTAACATTATTCTTTTTTGTCTATTGGAAGAATATAGTCTAGAATATTTCCTTTTAAAACATTTACTACCTAAAGTTTGATTTCCAAATGAGATTTTTTAAAAATTGTTACTATTATTATTATTATTATTACTATTATTGTTATTTTTCTAGGTCTCATGAGGATATGCAATTGATTTAAGTTTTAGCAGGATCTCTGCTTATGTTTGGAACAAGCAACCTGGAGGACAAGTCTCTGATTTAGGGACCTGTTAAACATAAATGCAGTTCATAGGCTGCTGTGGAAAATGGTTGCTTAATTCAGATTTCAGGAGTTTAAAAAAAACTGAATCAAAGCCTTCTTCACAAGAGACAGAAAAGAAATTAATTTACCCTCAGGCAAATATCTCATGATGACCTACATTTTGATTATTGAGAATAAAATTAATGAACAGGGAGATAATATAAAACACTCTGTACATGAGCTGTTGAAAGACTACTTTGGGGATATGCTTTTTGTGTTACTATCTAATTATGTTTTTGTGTTTAGAATACTTTTTCAATTTATTAAGCAAATGTTATTACCAATGATAGCTTAAAACAGGATGAATCAAATTTGTAGTAAGTACATTGCACAATAAAAGGTCTTCCAAAGAATAAATTCATTGTTAGGAGAGCTTTAAATTTGCATAGATCTCATAATCTTAAAGGATTTTATGCAAGAAATATTAATTTTAGGGAAAGAAACTCTGCAAGACATTTGCTTCTGTTCAGGTAACTATGTACTATAGTTATAATATTGTTGTATCTTAAATTTAGAGAAATACCTAAAAAAGAATTAAAAATAAAAATTAGTTACTATGCTACCAGACATATTTCGAGAAATATTAGGAGGAAATAAGAATGGCATTAATTACTTTTTAAAACATGCTAATTTGGAATAAGTGGAATTATTATGTCTAAGAATATGCCCTAGTCCTTGTTAATTCTGAAAAACACAGTTATTTCTTAGAATGTGATTCAGTTTACCTTCAGTAGTTTTTAGTTTCAATATTGCAGTAACTTGTATATTGGTCCTGCTATCAACCTTTATAATTTTACAGAAGCTTCAAACAGAGAAAATAAGAATATAATGAATGTAAGACATCTGTATTTCAATTACATAATTTAATTACGTAATTAATATTTGCTGTACTTCCTTTAAAAAATTGTGAAATACATATTTCGTCATTAAAAAAAAAAGGAAAAAAAACCCCAAGAAATTTTCACAATCATTTTTAGCTATGTCCTCAAAATTTCAATTTGGGTATTATGGACTAATTCCATATATCCATTGGTAGTTAATTACCATGATTTCAAGTAATGAAAACTACTTTCCCAACTTTTCATCATACAATGTATACTGCTTAATGAGCTGTGATATATTTTCATACTGGAAGGATAAAAGGACGTGTTCAGTGCTGTACTGAGAATTTATCTAAATTTAAAAAAAACACACACCATATATTGGATAATATAATACATTAAAATATATCTGAAGCATTGAAAAAATCCTCAAATAAACAAACCATCTTTCTCAAAATCTTTCTCCTGCAGGCCAAAGAGAAACACAGATAAATTTGAATTATGTGTTTAAGATCAGAAACCAAGTAACTTCAGGTCTGATAATAGAATGTTATTTTTGCACTGCAGTATCTTTCTGTTTTCTCTTCTTCATAGACTTAAAGGAAAATACAGTCACATATTAAAATCAGTGTTACATAGATTATTGCTGCAATTATTTTAAACAGTAATGTATCAGTCTTAAGGAAAGACCATCATTAACAAATCCACTCTCAAGTTACAAAATAAAAACCATGAGGATTAATTTAAGGAAATATATTAGAGAAATAAAAAAGTGTTCTTCCAGGTTTGGCGAGAAAAACAATGGGTCAAGGCATTTACATGTTATTTTAAAATTTGAACAAAACAGAAGACAAGAAATAAAAGCTTGAAGCTCTCTCTGTAGAGTGTCTGTAAGCTTCGTCTTTTATTTTTATGTAATGGCAACATATTTTTGTGTCTGAAATATTCATTTTATCATGCATTTTAACAAAGTAACTGAGGCAGCCTCCAAAATAAGTCATACAAGCAAGTGTATCTTATAAATGTATTGTTCAATCTTCCTTTTATGTAGAATATTCAAAACAAAGCAATCCTAAATACCTTAGAAAGAAGGCAAGACAAACCTTAATGGAAAAGTATATCCATTCCGATAGGACAGGTGCATTTAGAAATGCCTTGTCCAGAATGTACCTTTTGACTATTAGCTAGATATATTGCACCTAGTGCAAAACATCATGATATTCTTGTGCCAGAAGGACTGGGTTTTCCCCTTCTCAGATCACTTGCTAAACTCCTGCAGGCTAAAAACAAATT
The DNA here is from genome assembly GCF_020740725.1 of Corvus hawaiiensis. NCBI lineage: Eukaryota > Metazoa > Chordata > Aves > Passeriformes > Corvidae > Corvus > Corvus hawaiiensis. The sequence goes on along the minus strand of NC_063255.1, from coordinate 37,491,029 downwards.
TTCATTCACATTCTCCAACCAGAACTTTATATGAAAGAACTGTCCAGTATGCATAATAATAATAATATGTGGTAAAAATAAATATTTCAGTGGAAAAAGGGATTTTTAAGGGAAATTTCAAACATGTAAATTCAACAGTAACTAGTGCTCCAAGCATTCTCAAAGGAATATATTCTTAAGGGAAGCGGAAATAAACTTTTCAAAACATAGCTTTCTCTGAAGAGAATTCAGAAATTGAAAGCAAATAAGATTTTCTTTTTCAGTTCAATCATACTACCAATATATGTATTAGGAATTTTTAGTAGGGTCATTAATATAAGGTAAATAGCACTTGATTATGAATTAGGGAAAATCTTGTGAAGCTTATTTTTTATTTTATATAAAAATATCTTAAAGAGTCGATCTTTGAATTCTAAATATTTTCATTTAATTATTGTACAAAGAAACACACACTTTCATTTAATTTCACATGCAAACCCCCCAAATAAATTGAATTGTAATTTTCTTTCCTGTTTTGAGTCATATTGAAAAGCTTTTATGACTCTATTAATCAGTATGAGCTAAAATTAAATTAGTCGTACATATAATAATAAATTCCCATGGATTTCCATAAGGAAATGTTGTCCCCTAGCAAAATTGCATTGTCTCCATAAATAAAAATACCATCTAATATACGCTTAAGTTGCAAAATATTTTATTTTACTGCAGTAATATGATGTAACTTCCTTCACTCTGTGTTATTCTTTCTTACCTTTAGAATTCAGTTTTAATAAGTCTACTACTAATGTTTCTTTTGGAGTGTAAAATAGTGGGTAGATGTCTTTATCTGATTTCTGAACTGCAGTCACTCATCTTTTTCTCACTTTGTTTTGCTCTGAGAAAGGAACAGATGTCCAGTGCTGTCAAAATACACAGTTGAGTACAGCTGTGGATTTGCTACACCTTGCATTTCTTTAGTCCATTACTCCCTGATGTGGTGGTCTGAAAAAAAAAAAAAAAGTGAAGTGAATATCATCTTTTATTTGGCTTTAAGAAAAAGGCTAGCTATTTTGATGAGGTTGTATCTTCACACTGGCCAGGCATGAAAACGGTTCTAAAGCAGATTTGAAGATTATTGAGTCAGAGTGCATGTTATGAGTCTTCCATACTCATTCTCTTTTAAAGTGACCCTAACATATTTGTAGTTTATTTTGAGATGCTCTGATATCTTGATAGCTGTTTTTGCATTTGTATGGGAGTGTGTGTCTTTTAGTTTGTAAATATTTTGCTTAAATTTTACCATTCTTATCCATAAATGTACCTCTGTGTGTAAGGGGATTTCTCAGCTATAAGCTAGCATTAAACTGATTTGGTTTCCTAGCCTTTGTTTAGAGTGTCCTGTGGGAGGGAATTAGCAGTCAGGCAAATTAAATGGAATTACATTTAACAGTTTTGTAATAAAGAAAAGTTTTCATTACATGAGCTGAAATAATGAGCCTATATAATTTAATATTAATTCCATCATCATAGAGATAAATCTCATTTTGATCTTTAAATCAGATGATAAGACCCTTTGTCTTTATATTAAAAGTTGTTATAGTTTCTACTTAAGTGCCACCTGTTCACATTAGATTTGTAATTGCTTTGATTATCTACCCCTATTGAGTTCAAACAATGTTAACTTATTTTTTATAAAGGTATTTTTAAAAGATTTTGGGTTTAGTTTCTAATTATAAATATTAAATATTTATTTAAGCTTTTTAATATGAAGAAATAACATTTAACAGAGTTCCATGCAATGCCGTACTCTTTTTCATTCTCCTAGTGGTTATTTTCCCCAATTTGTCTTACCTCATCATAACATCCTTCTTTGATTTAAGCGCTGAGCCTGTCAAAGCTGGTGCACACCTGCATATCTTTAACTGGAAGTTTGTAAGAATTCCATATGGAATTGCTCAAATAGAAATTTTCTAATTAAATAGGAAACTCAGTATGGTGGTAAGGAATAGAGCCATCTGGCCTCCTGCAGTGAGTTGCTTGGTTCTTTGGCAATTGACAGATTAGACCAATTCTTCCCCATTTGCCTCTAACTCTCTAAAGTGGTGAAACTGAGATCTGTCTCTGGAGGCTCTGGGGATGTGTGTCCCAGGCAGATGGGAAAGATGGAGCTCCCAGCGCAGTTCTCTGGTGTCCACGGAAGAACTTCTCCACAGCCCTGTGAGCTGTTCCTCTGTTCCAGCTGATGCTCTGGAGGCAGAGGAACACTTTGAAGCAGCAGATTTTGGCTGTCAACTTCAGGTACTGGTGCCAGGTCATCCTACAGTACAAAAAATGGCACTAAGAGACTACTAATTTACCTTGAATGGTGCTTAGTTAAAAAATTAACAAACTGAGAAACAAGGAAATAATTTTGGGAAAGAGTTTCAGCTATCGAAATGCTTGCATATTTGTCTGTGGTGTAATTTCTATCTCTCCAGTTCTAATTATCTCCATCAGTCTGCACTTTTCCATTACAATCAAATCTATTTTAGTTATATTTAGTTATATTTAGCTGTAAAAAATGTATAAATAATCCAACAATTAAACGAGGACTAATGTTTCAAATTAAATACATACCCAACTAATTTACTGAAAAGTGCACAAAACTTCTAGCTCCCTAACAATAAGAACAACACTGTTATTTGGAAAGAGATTATCTCAAAATCAAAAACCAAAGAACAAAATAGACAGACCTTCTTCCTTCCTTTGCTTCTCAAAGAATTAGTTTATTACACTGTAGAAAAATAAGCATATATAATAAGGAACAAACAGTTGCAGCAGCATTAAAATTTAAATCCATGAAAACCTTGCATTTTTTTTTTTTAACTTTTGTCATTTTTGTCACGAAAGACACTTTGGTTTATAAATTCAAAAACTTGATTTCATCACCGACTTCAAGGTGGCATGTATTTCACCACAGGATTTTTTTGACAAAACATGTCAGACTTTAAATCTACTGTTTTGAAAGGAGACTCATATGTTCCCATCAGTCGTGGTTCTCTGGCAAGAACTGTGATTGCTGTGAAAGAAATTTACCGTAATTAATACAACTTTTGTCCCCACTTTGCTCCAGATTTTGTGTGTATTAGAAATGTATTCATGTTTCAAATGACTTACACATTTTGGAGACTTGTAAATAATAAATATTTTGCCTGTGTGTTTAAAATTTACAGACCATTAAGTTGCACCTCTGGCATTCCTATATTTGCATACAAATATTTTGTCATTAATTTGACAAATATATGAAGTAATTTAGTTATAGCAACTTCTCTTCTTATATGTCTTCTTGCATATAATATATTTTTAAGGATGTGCAGGAATATGATCATTAGTATGAAGCATGTGTTATACAGGCTGGGAATGTGCGTCTTAAACACCCATCATTTGAATTCTATTGCACTTTTCTAAATGACAACTAGTCTCAATTTAAAGCCTCAGGCAATGGAGATTCTAGCAGGTTCACAGATAAGCTGTTACAGTGATAAACTGGAAAACATTCTTTCTCATACTTGAATTTTCATCCCCTCATTTCATCTTCCAGGCAGTGGATCATATTGTGTCCTCTTCCCCTAGAATAAAAAGCTGTTAGAAATTTGTGCCTCATGTGCTTGCTTGTAGCTTCTGGTCACACCATGCCTTAAACTTCTTTTCTACTTATTAAAGAGAATAAATTAAATTTAATAAATCCCTTGCTTGTAAAACATCTTTGGGAGGTGAGTCATTGCTGAAGCACTTTTCTGAAACCTGTTTTGCAAAGAAGTGGAAAACATACACAGGTAACTGCTATATATGTATGAAGAAGTTATGAACTTGCCTACTTCTATACCTAGCCATCAACTTCATATAGAAAAATACCCAAAAATGTTGTAGTTTTAGTTGAAGCCTTCTACTTGTTTAATTTTCAAGTTATATGTTTGGTGCTATCAGACTCTCTATCAATAAAACTAAGTATGTTTTATAAATCGCTTTCACCTTTATTAAAAAATATTAAAATATTTAGAAGTATTTTTTAAATTCTTTCTAAATTTATATGAAATTTAAAGAGAATCACTATCAAGCTTAGTTCCTTTTTGCAGTCACAGAACTGTTCTTCTCTGCTTCTCTTTTTCTAAGGAATTCACTCAAAATGCTAAGCAAATGCCTACACCTTTATAAATGTGGACTACACCTGAATGAACATTCAGTTATTTAACTAAACTAACATTAGAAAATAGAGAATAACTGCCACAGTGAGAGGATCTGCACAGTTGAGGATTTAGGAGACAGCTGTCTGAGTAGGGTAAGCCAGTGATGAAGAATCAGAGGCAGCACTACTGGTACCCCATATAATACATGGGAACACAGACACATCCACAAAGTCCATTGCTCCTAAATCATAAGATTCAGTTTGCAGACAGGGCAGGTATTATAAGTATTAGGAAATTATATATATTATAAACAAATATACATACATACATACATAAATATACAAATATATTTGTGTAGTTATATGCTTTATGACTTCATTTTTAAGTATTTTTATATATAGTGTGTTTCATTGATATTATATAGAATATACTCACACATAAATGTAATTCTATATTCATAACAAACTGCATATATTACATTATTAACACTGTTACATGTAAACACTTTACAGTATTTCTAAAAATGCAGTTAATGATTATGATAGAAATTACGGCTTTTTTAGAAATGTGAAGGAATTTAAAAATAAATTTTTCAAGCATATAAACATTTAGGGACAATCAGTATTTTTACTCAAGGAAAAAATACCTTACAGTTAATTATTATTTCAAACATTTCTAGATACTCTTTTTTTCTGAAAAACTACTGTAGAAGTGGTTGAAACAAAAAAACCCCAACCAACTAGCCAAGCAAAAAAAGATGTAATTTCCTATATGATACTGAACATAGATTTTTCTGCTTCTGAGAAATGGGTAACATTTAGCCAGTATTAAATGGCTCCTTCAGCTCAGGAAAAAGTTCAGACTTAAAAGACATAATTGAAAATGTTACCATATATTAACGGTTTTCCGTTTCTCCGCACAACAATCTACATAAATTGATATACATGTGCACACAACCATATATATATAATTATAAAAACATGATGACATTCTAATTAAATAACTACTGAGATTTTTAAAAGACTTGAGGCTTAGAGGACAGAGCTAGTAAATACTGTACTGAGGATTAGAAGGTCAATTCTTACATTCTTCCTTTAATACAGTACATCAAATGAAAGAATATTCTAATTTCCCTCAGTGTTAAACTAAAATGTTTGACAATAACTGAAAATGATAGTCACTCAAAAAAAAAAAAAAAAAAATTCAACAACAATAGCAAAACAAAGCGAAAAAGTAACCTGTAAGAAATTTGGACAAAATATACTGAGACTTATGAGACCCATATAAGGAAAAGTCAACTGGCTAAGGAGAAAAGGGAAAGATGAAGGTTATTTATTATCCTCGGTGAGAGTCAAAGATAGACGCTAAGTGAAAGGAAGCAAAATAAGGATGAAATAAGTCATTCTGTGACAAATGATACATGAAGTGGATTTACTGTATATTATCCTGAAGGAGATGGCAGAGATTTCTAAAGCAAAATGAAAGAGTATTTCTGAGAACAGAAAAATTAAACATTGTCTTAAAAAAAAAAGTTATATATAATCCAACATGGCTATACAAAGGAGCTGCCACATGTGAGCTCCGAATGATATGTTAAAATACAGGACAGAAAAGAGGACAAAGCAGTAAGCTGCAACCACTATGACAAACCACAGAGATACATCAGCAAAGTGTTTAACTATTATCAGAGAGGGTCAGAAAGTTTCACAGAGCAACCTCTCGGCCACAGCTGGGAAAACTATAAACATGTTGCACACAAGGAAGAAAATAAAAGAAAGCTATTTCCTCTGAGATTGCTTCAAACTAGAATCAAAGGGTCTCATTTAACAGCTGTGTATAGAATAAATCATTCTCTCTTTTATCTTTTTAAGTGCACTAGAAGATGTGCTGGGCTCTCCAGAGAGGAGTAATGATCAGAGCTGGAGAAAAAGCCCTCTAAACACTTGTAATGCTGCTTGTGATCACACTTTTAGCATTGATTTTAGGAATAGGGATTTTGGTCCTTTGACAGATGCTACATTCACAAGAAATTTTTTCTGAAACATGTATTGTTTTTATAACTAAATAGCTTGGTATTTTTCTTTCCCTTTCTTACCTTCTTCCCTTCAGAAACACCTGAATAGCTGTTGTGTAATTAACACAGTAGCAGCTGTATAATTAACAACAACTTTCCTAGTATTCACAAAGAAATTGTGGGGGCTGCCTCCTTGACTGTGAACTTTAGGACTCGTCTAACAGTAATAAAATTGAACAGGGGATCTACACTATGGAAAGGGAATGCCACCTGTTATGTTCCTGTTTATGGAAACCTAGTGTTTTCTGGCTTTTGATGCACATCATCTTCCTTTAGAAACATGACACCAAGATAGGAGAACATGGCAGAAGTTCATTGATGTACATTTACAAAATCAAACTGCCTTATATGTAGTGTGATCTTATCCCTTGCTCATTTCTTGCATGACCTCAGATAACTGGTTAATCACGAAAATCTGTCTAAACCATGCAAAAGGATTAACACCAGCTACATGGCAAGAGTTATCACCTCCCTGCTTCTTCCTCCCCAAATTCTCACTGAATTCCAAGCTTTTGACTGGCTTTTTGTATAAACCTAGAAGATAAGGGGGCTAATGTGCATGTCTCAAACACTGATAGCTGGATGGCTGTGGAGCCAGCCAAGAATTATTGGTAATAACAGCCAAGGATTGTTGATAACAACACACCATGAGAAATTACAGGATGTGGCTGGAGAAGCGGGCATACAGATGTAGGGCAGCACCTTTCCAGTAAAGTGCAAGTGCAGGAATGAGGCCAGTAGGTGGGCATGGACAATCAAAGACTCCTGAAGACTTCAATCCCATTTCTGGAAAGGTCAAAACAAATGGGCAGTGCATGATAATGAGTCTTTATAGAAGCTGAGATATGTCCAGGGCAGAGCACATGTACCTAGACAAAGGTATCCCCACAAGACCTGGGCACCCCCAATACCATGCACTTCCCATCAGTTTATGGCACTGGAGGTAGAACACTGGTATTCCTTCCTTCCTTCCTTCGTCCTTCCGCCCACTCGCCTGCCCACCCACCCGCCCTCCTGCCTTCCAATTCACCTTTCTCTCTCGCCCTGCCCCCTTTTACCCTACCCCTTTATCCAAACCCACTGCCATGCGCTTATTCTAGGAGATCAGGGACTAACTTGTACCAATTTCCATGCCAAGCATGGAATTTACTAACAAAACTTTGTAAGCTTTTGAGGACCCTCTCATTTTTGTTGCTCCTTTTGACCATGAGCACCTATGAATCTTGTGTTTTCCCTTCCCCTTAAGGATAGGACAACACACCTTCTGCAAGTTAAATGTTGCATACTTTAAAAAATCACTCCTCATTTGGATTATAGAACAGAAGCAATGTTTAATAATGATCAGCAAAGTTCATTAACTTGAAAAAAATAATTAACAAGCTCTGGGGCAGATACAGTCATGGTAGTGACAAAATGATCACTGTTTCATCAAATTAAAATACTAATATTTTTAATGAAAGGCAGACATATTATATAATTGAATAGAATAATTTGTTAATTTGGGATTTTACTGGGAGTGACATTTCACAGGTTTTCTTTCTGACATTTGGCAACTAGATTCAATTAACACAGTTTTCAGGAAAAGTAAGAACCTCTTTAACCATACAATCATTGGGAAAAGATTAGTGGGTTTTGTTTGTTTGTTTGTTTTGCTTTTAAAGCTAGACTTGATATTTCTTAACTAGAATGTAATTAAAACTTAATGTTTAATGCCATATGAATTTTCCATGCTATGCAAACATGAGGCAACACATATTTACATCTTTAAGATTTAATTACAAATTTGAGATACACATTTTACTCCAAAAGTCTGAACTAACTAATGTAGGTCACTGAAACAGCCGAGAGTAAAAACAGCATGCTATTTGTGCTATGAATTTAATAGAAAAAAGTACTCTCATAAGCATCTTTTGAGTGACATTTTAATATCTTGGTCCTGCTGTCTTGTTTTATTCTTCCACTTGTAGGGCATACTATTGAAATTACTTATACCTCTAACATACTGAAAGTGGTACCAGATGAACATTCATAAGAGTGAAGAAGCAGTTGATTTTACATCAAGAGAAAAAGTCAGACACATCTGCATTTTTTCACATGACTATGGACACCACATAAATGACAAATGGGTGTGCAGTTAGTTCTTTGATGGGCTAATAATCACCTGTTATCATTATCATAGATAGACTACTGTGAAGGTTTTATTAACACTTAACCAGATTTGGCTTCAGCTATAGGGGACAGAAGAAATACGCTAGAATTTTGCCTGCATCCTTTTACACTGCATGGCCACATAATCACTGAGTCTGTATACACCAAATTTTTCCATGTACTTTTCTCTATGTTGTCATTCTTTGTTATTTGTTAGACTGTTTGATAAAAGGATAATAGCCTTTTCACTGTTCCTGGGTACTGACATTGTAAATTGAATGGGATCTCTGAATATTAGGGAAATGCAAATAATAATAGATTAAATAGCCTTTTTAGTAAGTAGAGATGTCTTTTTGGAGCAATGAATGTTGATTCTCAAAATTTAGTCACGCTTAAAAATATTTGCCTTGTGCCAATGGAGGCAGACATTCTCTATATGCCTTGAAGTAAAAAGCCACAGATTGATCTTTCAATACAGTATCTTATTATTTTATTGACCCTAATCATTCAGCACAATCTTTGCACCCACAGTGCTGTTTGTGATCTAAACAGCAGATTCTCCTTTTAGTAATGACTGAAGTCTCAATTTTCTCACTGCCAGGTTCAAGACGGGGATTGGTTGTGCTGGTTTTTTTGTGTGAGATTAATTTACACCTTGATAGTCCTATGGTATGAATACAAAACCATTATTTGTGGTGCTCTGAATATATAGAAACTTCTGTCAGGACAAAAATTCTTCATGGTGATGGAGATTTGAGATTTTCAGTGTTGTAGTTAATTCAAATATCTCTAATACCCTCATATTTGCAAAATCTGCTTACAGTAGGAAATACTTTACTTCAAGTGCAGTGGACCCAGTTCACACATCACATCTCAGTTTTTATTCATTCCTTCTTACAATCATTGATTTTCTCCAGTATCCTCAATTCATTTAGATGAGTAAGTAAGTAGCATTCTTTGCTTGGAAGGGAGTTGTTAGGGTGAATGATGAGATAAAATGCTAAATAATATTTCTACATTATTTAAGTATTACAGCAGGGAAATTAATCAGAAAGATGTCACATTTCTATTATTTAAGATCATCTTTTTCAAGAGTCTTAACAATTTGAAATCAGTACTCTCCCAAGAAAGATATACAGAAACAGCTGAAATCTCTTCTTTAGTAGGTATTTGTTTATTTCTTTTGTTTTTGGGAAATAATTGGTGAACTCCCATAAAAGTGAATTTTGTGGGTATGGGTAAGCTATTTTTGCATAGCTTTGGAAATGAAGGTCATTGTTTCATCTTGAAGATCACCTGAAAGTCTGATTTTTCTAAATTAATATTCTTTCTATTAACAGCTTTAAGATTTTTTTTTATTATTTAGCACTGAGAAGCATAAGATATCACAAACATTCTTATTAATGAATAAAAAATAAATCAGGAAATCTGTAATGAAACATCAAAGTAACTACAATATCAGACAAGGGATGTTCTGCAAACCCTTTTTGCAGAAGAAGCAGAAAGTATACCTTTAACTGGATATCTTGACTAATTTTGCTTGACTGCTTTCTAGAGAGAATATGGTTCTGATATTTCAAAGTGTCTGCTAAAAGTCTTGAAAATATTATGAGTCTTGTTATTCAGTATAGGATAAAGAATATCATGTCTCATTAAAATCATGGGGAATGCATCTAAAAGATTGGAAAAGTTGTGCAATTATGCAGATTTCTGCAGCAAGGAGCAAGTCATGTTGTGGTTCTGCTATGCATGTATTTTACTATGAAGATGATTTTTATAATGCAAATACTGACCTTTTTGGTTTTCTGGTCTAATTGAACAGTCTGAAATATAGTTGTCCTAGGTCCACAAAAATATAATGACTTTAGCTGTTTTCTTCCCCCATTTTCTTAACAAAATCGGGTTTTGAGTCAAAATCCAATTTACACTTTCTAAAAATTTCACATACTAGGTGCTATTTCAAGATACACCAACAGTTTTAGAATGTAAAAGAAAATGTTTTCATTTTAAAAAGGAGTTTTGAACATATCAACTTACAGTTGAAAAGGATGAATGGTTATCAGATATTTTTGCCAGTCATACTGACTGTAAATACTTATCTGTATATCAATAGACATAATTAAAGATAATTAATTCTTTGATGATCACTAATACATGTTAAACAACTGTTGCAAATGAGACTAGTGTTTGAACCAGGACTATGCTAAGTAATATAAAAAGAAGAAAAAATTTGATACTAAGGGCATATGGCTTGTCTTTATTAAGATGAGCAAAACAGGACTTTGATTTGTTTTCATGTGTACTATCATGAGTCTGCTTCATTTAACCACTGACAAAACTGTTACAACAAGCAGGACATAAAGTATTAAGTCAAATGACAATTATCTGTTTTCTTTCTAGTGGACCAACCATGAATGCAAAGGTGTCAGATCTGGCTTCTGAAAATCTGGAAGGTTTCTAGAGATAAAAACAAAAATTAAATTGACATATGGAACCAATGAGAGAGCAGTTAAAATAACAATTGGTATTTGCTTGTAGTAAATAAATAGTTTAGTATAGTGAACAAAATAGTAGCCTTTACCTCCTTGTAGTTCTCAAGTTTCAGGGGCAGGAGGATCACAGCTTATGACAGTCATTGTTCAAGACTATAACAGAAATCTAATCTGCTAGAAATAAATGTGATATATTTCATGCCTGCACTTTAACCATGTCTGATATGAGTGAAATTCATTTCTTGCAATTCAGCAGTAATATTGGAAAGATTTTATAGCAGTAATTTAAGAAGTAGCTCTGTTCTCTCAGCCAAAATGTACAATACATTGGCTACACATATGTTTTCAGTACAAACCCTGCAGGACTGAAAGACACACAACTTGTAGGAGAACCTTTACTTTTTCAGTCACCTGCTTGAGGTCAGACAGCACTGTAAAACATGTCAGTGAGCATTAAATGCAGTCCAGGTACTGTTTCAGATTGGGTAACTAAAATGCCTCCAAAGTATCTTCTATACTTTTTCTAATATGCTGACATTACTTTTGATTTTGTGAAATTTTTGTTCTTATGTGATTCATACAAAGCACAACTGCAAGAACATAAAACGAGCATCATCCAAGTTTGTCAGTTAAATTGTCAAAGCAGTGCATGGGGATTTACACTCACCAATGCTGCTAACAATAATGCTGTCAGACAGGAAAGCCCTTGTTTACTGCTTTAAAGATAGTATTTTTTTTATTGTTCACAAAGTTATTGAGTCCTTATGAACTAAATGGCATTTAAAAATGATGCATAAATTATTACAGAAACAGAAAAGCATGTTAGATGCTTAATTTAAATTAGGACTTGTAGGTACAAAAATGCTGTTAGTGAGGATCTTCTTGTTATTTTTCTAAGTCCGTGAGAGACTTTTCTCTCTCACAGAAGAGGTAGCAGGGAATGTAAACAACCAAGCCACCTGCAACCTTGGAAAGTCTTGTTTATGGTATAGTAGAAAATATTTTGATAATGGATGTTTTAGGATTTTGGCCAATCACCCCCAAGGGGTGGCTGGTCCTTTGCCCAATTAGACTATGAAGAAAAAAGTCTATAAAAGAGTTTGTAAAATAATTAAATAAATCAATCTTGCTGCACAATTCCTGCCTGCTGGATCTTCTCCTCCTCCTCCTCCCTATAGCTGCGGGACACGGTGATATACCGTAGGAACCAGGCCTGCGGTAATAAGGACTGATAAAACTTTTTTTTAAAACCAAGTCAAACTATAATAATAGGTTAATAAGGGGAAGGACATTTTACCCTTAGCAGTGTTAGTAATGGTATTTGCTCTTATTAACTTTTGAGAGTCAGTGAACAATTTATGTCGTGAGTGACCTGTGAAGGTCAAATCCTTGCTGAAATAAGGGCCAACTGTTGTAGACATTGTACTGGGTTGTCTTCTGTCAGGTTTGAGTATCATCCAGCATGACAGTCCTCTGGACACCTGCTCCACTCTTAATTATCCTCATGGTGAAAATTTGTTTTCTAACATCCGATGAGAATTTCTTCCCCTAAGTTGTGTCTGTTGTCTCTTCCCCTTTTACTGTACACTTCAGAACTGTTTGGGTCTGTTTCCTGTCCTCCTTTCCATTTACAATATTGATACAGCCATAACATCCTTCTTAAACCTCTCCTTCTTCAGGAAGATTAAACCAATTTTTCTCAGGCTCTACTCACACATCCTGTGTTTTAGCCCAGTAATTTTGTGGACTTCTCACTGTATGTCTGTTTCTTTCTCTACTGGGTGCTAAGTCATAGTCCACAATGGGTAAAAAAAGTTACCATTTAAGGCTTGAGATCTCTCTCTGTTATTAGAAATGGGATTGAAGTGGACAAAGAAGAAATGACTAAGGAAATTGTTAAACCACTAGCACTACATGCAAGAAAATGTCTGTGTGTATGCACGCCTGATTATGATTAAATGCATATATATGATAGAGGATTTGGCTGTGCATTGCTTTTATATAAATTCATATATTTTATTTAAAATATTTATTTTCTATAGATAGAATAATTTTAATCAATGAAATTGTTTGGCAAAATCCATAAGGAGATTGAATTACAAATGTAAAACATAATATTCTGAAGAAAGAAACAGAAAATATTTAATGAATCCCATTTCATCCAAAGCTTTTAACAAATTAGCCATTTGGAGCAGAAGACAGAATTTCTTAATCTTGCATTATTATGCACAAGGATTGCACAGTGATTATTTTATGATTGAAGACAATTAAAGACTTAATTTTGTACCTGACTCTATCTCTACTCATTTCAATGCAGTGACTCATTTTCCTCGTGGTTATGGAAAGAGGACAAAAAGGAAAGATGGTCTCTTTATTAGAAGTAGACAAATAAGTAGTTCATCCAATTTGACAAAATTAAAATATATACAGGATATTACTTCAAAGCTGATTATTTTTGGGGAGAAAAAACAGACTAGCAGAATTGTTGCAGCGCATGTAGCACTGGCCACTGCAGCAAAGCACTCAAAGCATTCAAAGAACTGGCAGACAGGCCTCCAGAACACAGAGATGTGATTCTCAGGCCATGGTTATAGCACATTCCCATGCTCCTAGTGGTTCTTAGTTTACATGCTTTAAGTTTATTGGTTCAGGAGTTCTTCACCCAGTTTTATGTATAAGTTCATGTTTATGCATTTCCCTTAATTGCCTCTGTATTAGTTCTGGAAAGTTCTCCATTCTTCAATGCCCCATTGGTTGGTTCATGTAACTCCCTCCCTTAAGTTATTCCTATTGGATATTCCTCTGTTGTCCCCTCCTTCTCAGTTGATGCCCATTGGTTGTTTCCCCTTGTTCCACCTCAATATAAAACACTGAGTTCTGTCTTACTTCTTAGTCTTTGTCCCTGGACCCTGCCCCTGCAATAAACCAGGTGGAACCTACACAGAGACCCCCCCCCCCTCATCCTTTGCCTCTGCTGACGCTTTTACACCACCTTTGTTTGGGGCTTGCTCCTTGTGAAGGAGCCAGCTTTCCCTGCAGGATGCAGCTGACCCCTGCTTTTTTACTTTTTTGACCTTTAGTTTTTAAGCTTGTATGATTACGGGGAAGAATATTGTTGTTGAAATATTAAAAGTTTGGAATCAGTTTCTGCTATGTCTTTAATATTTTCTGGTGCTCCATTGTTTCACAGGAATTGTTTGCGAGTCCTCATGGAGTTGTCATGAATTTAAGCTTCTTCATATGGTATTAGAAAACTCTATAAAATGGCAATATCTGCCAACCCCTATCAATCTAGTGAGAACTTTAATGAAGTAGGAAAATTTGGTAGTGACCATAGCACTTTTTCTGTCAGTTGCAATTTCTGTGTTAGTTAAGGAAGTATCCTTCAGGATAATACCACACAAACTTGTCAAATTCAGATTTCTATTCAGAAGGATAGTATTCTGTGTTTTAAAACTCCAAGAAAAGTAAATTATCTCCTTTTAACAAGATGTTGGGTTTTTTTTTTCCCTATGTGAAAATATAGTATCTAATTCTTCCCTTTTTGCAAATCACTTGACTTCTGCAGGTGCTTTCCTCAGGCCCTTTATAATTAATATTTCCAAAAAGTAAATATTCTGGATATTCAGTAGAAGTTTGAGTCTGCTCTTACAGAGAAACTGAAAATTGTTTGATATAACAATAAACCTTGAAAAGGTTGTTTCATACAGTTCTTTGAACCTTCTGATTGGGTCCTTGAGGGGAACTAAAGGACAACTTTAGAAAAGAAGTAATTTGACATATGGAAATTTGTGACTGGCTATGAACTTGGGTTTTCTGAAAACCACCATGATCAAATCAACCCAAGGAATTAACAAGTTTTATTTACCTAGCATCATCAGGGAATGAAGTGGGGCTTAGATTGTATTTTTACAGATCACATGAAATACATTTGCTCTCTAGTCCGCAAGAAGCTGAGAACGATCTATAGCTCACAAAGACCTAGTTAATCAGTGATACCAAGAAAGCAATTTCCCTCAAAGATACTTTTGACTGACATAAGGTTATTCTGGGATAAATGCATTACAACACCTACATCTCCACAATTATGTAAGATACAGAACCAGGCCTTTTGAAAAGGCATTATAAGACCAGTCAGTTTTGTCATGAAACTGGGAATTATTTTTTATTTGCTTTACTTTGATAGGTTTTGTATTTTTAATTGAGTGGTGGTGGTACATATGTTTTCCTGCTGTATCTACAGGGAAAGCTATATGTGAGAAGAGAGAAAACAGTACCAGGATTTATCCTAAAAAAAAAGAAAAAAAAAGTCTTTTTATCTTAATTTATTAATTATATACTAATTTCATGTAAAAGATTATGGTTAATTGGCCCAGACTCTGAAATGTATATTCTGAATGAAACACTATGTGTTTTATCCACGTCATAGTCCTTCTATGTGTTGTTCATGACTGAGACAAAAATGTGTATCTGAGTTTCTACAGAGTAATTGTCATTCTGCATTTCTAGCCAAACAATTGTTAATGAATCTAAGCAGCTTGGTCAATTTTCTCTGTGGTAGAAAAATGTCCTTGGCTTCCAGGTCAAACATACTTCTGTTAACCAGAATATATTTAATCAGAGAAGAGAGAAAAGTGGAGCTTATTTGGGGACCCAAATGTCTCTTCTGAGGTTTATGAGTATTGCAATTTGTATGTGTTTGTTGAACTGCACATGAACCTGTTATTATTTAACCTGTCATAATACAGGTTAATACCTAGCTTAATATATGGTATTTCCCTTTTTACATTCTGGTGGTTGTGGGCATCTTTTAATGTTTAAATTCAGACACTTTCAGAATAAATCAGGTGTGAATTATTCTGTAAAGAACAAGTAATATTTTCCCATGTTCCCTCATCTTCCAAGATTCCATGATAAGGAATGATGATTTCTTTGTTACTGTTACTGGTAAACTTGATTTTATGTTTTCCCACTTCAAATCCTGTGTAACAGTAGCTGCTTAGTGCTTATAGTTTTTCTATAGGAACTACCTAGTCAGATCTGAACGAATCATGAGCTGAATATTTGGAATCCATATTTTTAACCTAACAAGTGTTTTATATCTAGCAAAACTCTTAGAAATATTTTAAAGATAAATTCATAGCTCAAAATCAAATAATTAAAACTCTAAAATATATCTGTGCTGAAATTAGAGAAATTAAGTTATATATAAACTAACTAGAAGCTACCTCACTCATTTACTAGAAACTGTTGAAATTATTAACACAGACAGCAGCAAGATCTAGTGTTTTTTCCAGGAGACATTTATTTCTTATTTCAGATTCTATATTAATCTTAATTCCAGGAGATGGTGAGAGAATAAATCATGTCCTTAGCAGAATTGTACTTGAATAATATGTTGTAAATACACCATGGCGTCATTCACTAAATGTAATGAAGGAAAAGATTCTGAATATCTGGTCATTAAGTAAACACCATCATTCTGCACACAGAGTGAGACAGTTACTCTTTGGATAAAGTAGTGCATGATCATGTAATTAAAACCTAGCTTACGGTGCACACACGAGGTGGGCAGTCAAAGGTTGTTTTAACCCATTCTGTTCTGCCATTCTTAATTCTCAGCATTTGATGATGAATTCCTAATAATAATTTGATAGTATGGTTTGTTAATATTTGTGGAATAATCTTATTACAACCTTCTCCAAAAAATTTGTTTTTTAATTTGAAACTTTCCAATACATCTTTTAATTCATGCAATTTTTCTAATTAATATAATGCATATTTTGCCCAGCTATTGCAACAATGACCTCTAAAAGAAAAAAACCCAACTGAAACAGACATGCAAAAAACCATATTAAATATGTTAGAGTGATTGTCTTTTGATTTTAGGGAACACAGAACACAATGCTATTGATTTTGAAAACAAAGCAAATTGGTTTCCTGATTACTAATACAACATAAAGAAATTAGCCAACTATTCAGCTTGATAATCTCTTTCCTTTACTTGGCAACCAGGATTGCTCTCTGCTTTTCACATTATGTAAGTGCCTTAGAATTATTTTGTAGCAAATACTTCCTTTTATACAAATTGTATAGTGAAGCTGCCATCTCTACAAGAGTATGTCAGTTAAAAAATACAGAGCTGTATACTATTAGTCTGTTTCGTGTAAGGTACTGTGTATCTAACCATCATCAGAGACTTGTTGTAGACTCCAAATAATCCCTTTGATCTTCGGTTTGGACACAGGTCATCTAAAAGCAAACACAGACAAGGATTTAAACAACAGGCTGTGACTTTACTAAATGTATATAACAATTTCAATGGGCCTAGTGTTGGGAGACTAAAATTTCTCCTTCTCTCTGACAGTGACTGAAACAGTAATTGCAAGTGGAAGTGGAGGTTCATCTTCTTTTTTGGACTCAGGTCTCAGATTTTAGCCATAAACTGTAATGAACTAATATGAAACAAAACCACAAGAATTTACATTTCTGTTGTTTAACAACACTCCACATCTGGGATTCATGAAGGTGGGAGAATAGTCACTAGTCTCTTACAGTTTGTGTAATGGGAAGATTTCCATCTTTAATCCACAAAAGGCAGCAATCAAGCAGATCTGCTGTGCCTTTGTGAACATCCTCCAAAACTTTGTTTTCTTGAGAAAGATGAACTTGGCATCTAGAGCAAGACAATCCAAAAATCTGATAAAAAAGAACAAGGAAAGTTAGTTGTCATTTAATGCTGATTTCCTTTTACATGTTTTTTGGGGAAGAAAACTTTTGTTAAATTGGAATTTTGCAGGTATATCCCAGACTATGTACCTTGTTCCTTGCATGATACTGGTGACATACAATGTGGTCAAGCATTCCTAGTCTTTGGTCAGGTGCATATCTGCTGAGAAGGATAAGGAGTTTGTAAAACCCTATTTAAGCACGGCCTGTTTAGGATATGCACTTCAGTATTAAGTGAGAATGTTAGGTCAATCTATAAACTGATTCTAGTCTATGCTTTATTCCTCACCTGACTGGTCTGGAACTTATTTTCTTATTTTGAAATGCAAACTAAAAGATACCCAGTCACATCACAAAAGACAAGTAATTTTTTTTTTTCTACAGAAAACTTTCTATGAGGTAGATGTCAAACTCAGATGTTTTTGTCCATCGAATATCATGTGCATTGATATCCAGTAGCCATGGTTGAAACAAAAAGGGAATCTACCTATACAGAACTAAAAAGGGAAAATCATCTGGCACATTTTTCTCACTACGTTTAGTACCCTAACTAACGAGAAAATACAAACCAGGTAATTTAATAAAATCACAGTTTAAAGTTTCTTTTCTTTTTAAGATACAGTGATATTTTGTGCTAATATGACACATTTGTATATTTTTGATGGGTATTGTTTATATTGAAAAGACTTTCAAAGCCTATACTTCCACCAGTGGCAGTATGCCCCAAATATCTCTGTTCTATTATAGTTTGAAAGAAGAGCAGAGTAGCACAGAACTTTTATTTTGAACAGTTTGTAATCAGTAATCCACAGCTGAATAACTAGAAAATTCTACCAGCTTCTATTTCAATTCAGAATGCTATTTGTTACAGAGTGTGGTTGTGGGGGGCAGAGAGAAATGGATGGGTTTGAGCATCTTCAGCTGCTTTTTTTAAACTGTGTATTTTACCTCTGATCACAATTTTAAAGTGTGTCATGTATGACTTGGTAAAGTATGTAGATAGCCTTAAAAAATCTGGAAGTGTTGGATTTAGTATATGACTGTGACTTTTTTCTCAATATTGCAGCTATTTTCTTCAAAAAATAAAAGTTAAAAATAAACAAACAAACCCCCAAAGAAAACAAAAAACCCAAGCAAAAACAACACAAAGCAAAAAAACAACAACAAAACCACACTAAACCAAAACAACAACAGAAAAACCAAAACAAACAAATAAAGGCCAAAAAAACACCAAACCAAAAAAACCCGCCAAAACCCCCAAAACCCACTAGTGATAAATCCAGTGGGAAATATACCCTTTTGTAGTAACTGAATATTGGCAGGAAGATACAAGTCGATAAAACAGTTAACTGTGACTGAGGATTTGCCAAAGACTTGTCTTGAAAATATTCATAGGGTTTCTAAAATAAAATAAAACTATTTGAGTAAGAGTGAAAAATGGGCTAATTAAATTATTAAATTTATTTTTAGTCTTTGGGTATTCAAAAATGCTTACTCAATGATTAATGTAATATTTGTGTAGAAATTGGAAACCACTGTATGTGTCCTTGTTTCCTTTCAAAGTACGGTGCTATCAAATCTTTTTCCAGTTATGATATATTTAGCTTTTACTTAATGAGATTAAATGGAATTTTCCAAGGCTGCAAGGCAGCTAAACACCTCATTCCCTCAGTACCCTGATTTCATTTCAGAACAGAAATGCCAAATGCTAGCCTTTATTTTGTGTTGTAATTTTTTTTATATTTGAAGGATTCGTCTCAGGAACACTTAAATCATTATAGTAATTTATTATCTGAATGCTTATGAGTGAGGGAGTTACTTAACCATGTGCAATAGCATTGTATTTTGATATATTTAGGTCAGGTTAGTTCTAAGTTATGGTTTCATTCTTTGATTTTCCATATGCCTACTAGTTGGCTTAAACAGCGGAACCCATTTGGTTATTATCTTTTATTAACCTTACAGTTCAGGAGAGGCACAAGAAGAGCAAGTAATCCACAGTTACTAAGAGTCCAGTTCAGGTAAAGAGGAGCTACCAATATTATTGACTATAAGTCTTTTGCCAAACTACAGCATACTTAGCATATTTGTAGGTGAAAAGGACAGCTCTTCAATTGCAATTAAAAAAATTAAAATGAATTAAAAAGTGCAGGAGAAATATAGATCAAAAAGAAAATTTCTCATTTTTAGGTATGTGGAACTTGCTTGTGATGCTTAATTCCTTTTCTTTTACATTATATTTATTCAAAGACACATTATGTTCATAGTCCATTCAAATGGAAAGACTAATGAAAGGATATGTTAAAAACATGACTCCTTCAGGCCTCTCAACATAGTGAAAACATTTCAGGCTCAGTCCTCTGAGACATTATCGAGCCCTTCCTGAGCTATGGAGAGACACTCTCATCTTTGGGAAATTATCTGTAATGGATGCTCAAAGAGCAGTCTGTGATTTCTGCATTGTTTTTCCTGAAAGAAATAATAATTATTTTGTTAAAGTTTTATTTTCCGTATAATATCAAGGTAAAAAAATGGGACTGAGGACTGTGACATTTTTTGCAGGTAGAGTAAGATGTTTATTTCCTTCACTTACCCATTCCCAGAAATGGCAATATCTATCATTTCCAAAACCTGTAATCCTTATTGATCTTAGTTATAGTATGTAAAAAGCCAAACAAATAAGCTTACAATGTTAAATCTTTCTCCAAAGCTGAAAGTGTTATTGATTTTCTTGGCACATCTGTTATTCTTTGGGACTTCTATATTCTTCCTAGACAAAATATTCTGTCATTCAATTTTTGTGTTAATTATTGAAGGGACACAGGGATGTAGATAGAGACATCAAAACCTGCGTCAACCTTCCAATTAATGTTTAAGACAACTAAAATATGTCTGAGACTGTGTTTTGTATCTTTATGTTTAATTATTAGTTTGTGTCTCTTGCCATGATTTATATCCATTGCAGTGTTTCTTATTTTACAAGTTTTGATCTGTTCTGACCTGTATATTAAAAAGAAATTCATCTAAATAACCTGTTAAAATTGTTCTAACCTCTTCTGTCTACAAAAGATTTTCAAAGTAAATTTTTCAGTGACTTACCAGCCCTAATTGTATTTTCTCTTCAGACAGAGAAAAGGAAAGAAGCAAAAATGTTAATGCAGTGGTCAGTATTTCTGAGCTTCTTTCTCATGTATATTTTCGATGCAAATTAGTTGCTGTGATATGCAAATGCCTATTTGTTTTTCTTCTGCTTTTGGCTTAGAAGAAAAACTGGAGAAGCTGTTTTTTAGTGCTAAGTAGTGTATATTATCCAAACCTCCTTTCCAGAAGACATTAATATACCTGTCAAATACATATTTTTGTAAAACTATTGAGAATAATGAGGTAGGGTTATTACTCATACTGTGTATGCCTGCACTGAAGGCACTTTATTAACTACAAACATGGATAACATTATGAGTTCATCAGTTTTCACACAAAGGGTTGCAAACATTATCCGCTAAATTTCAGATGAAAGGACATCATTTTGTATTGTATTAGTCAGGGTCAATAAAAGGTGGATTTTGTTGTCAGGACAAAAGGATGTTTTAACAATATTTAAATAAAAACTTTCTAGAGTATAAAACCAAAATTGCTGTCTTAGAATGCTGTGACACTGAGAACTTTTGTTTTCCTTGATAATACCATAAGGCTATCTCTGTAGAGAAGTTGTGAGAGAAGACAATTTTCACAACAGTTAAAATGCATTAGAGTATTGTGGTGAGGCAGTTCCAAGCCCAGCACACATTATGATCCACTACCATTGTCGACCTCATTTCACAGAAAAAATCTGAAATTAAAATGCATTTTATAAACAAAGAGAGAAGCTGAAGTAACGTGTTGAAGTTACCTAGTTCATTACTTGATAGGGTGGATCACTTCACAGATCGGGAGTTAGAAAGATATTCAGTTCCTTATTTACCCCTGTTTTTAACACTGGTGATGGACCCTTTGATCACTGCAGTCTTGAGCTGGACAGCCATGACTGGGGGTTGATAAACTCTCAGAGGATTCTGAACTTGTTCAAGACTTGCTGCTCCAGCTGAGTGCCAATAAAACTATGGTCTCCAGTGGAACTCATCTCAGAGTACTAAAAGTGCCAGCTGATGACACTGTGGGACCTTTCTCCATTATTTTTCAATGGTCTTAGGTGTCTGGAAAGGTCCCAGTTAACTGGAAACTGGCAAAATTTGTTCTAGTGTTATGATCTGATTATTAAAATTGTTGGAGACATGTCTCTGTATGGATTTTATTTAACAGTAAATGTGACAGAGACAGAGAAAGAAATAGAAAAAGAGGTGGTTTGGGGAGAAAGACAAATGCCATTGATCCTCTTCTTGTCTTCTTGGTGGTAAGGGCCCACAAAACATAGTGTCCAGTGGATTAATATACATTTGGGTCATGTGGGAAAAACTGGCCCCTCCTTGGTGGGGGGAGAGGGCAAATTTTACATTTTTGCAACAGACTCTGAATTTGTTGCATCACGTTGCATCATATGCTGTTGTCTGGTGCAAGGCCTCAGGAATCAGTCTGGGGGTGCTTTTTGGGGTCTTTGATGGTTTATCAACCTCCTCAGCTGCCCCTCACATGAATGTCCCATCAATGTCCTGTGTGCACGTGACCTTCCTGGGATGGGAGGTTTTACAGCTTAGTTTGTGTAAGAAAGGATGGGCGTTCACTCCCTCTGACCAGAGCTTATGCCACACACAAAACTCTCCTCCTCCCCTTTAGTTTGGGGGAAAGGCTGCTAACCTGGCCTCAGCAGATGGGTCTGTGGGCTATGGCTTCCCCCACCCCAAACACAGCCAGGGATGATTTTTCAGGACATCTGCTGGGCTTGGCTTTCTTGTGGATGGTTTGGCTTGTTTACTTCTCCCTAGACTTGAGATAATTGGACAATAGTGTCACCTTTATCTTACCTCAAGTTCCCTTCAGTGGCTTAACTCACAGTCCAAAGGCCCAGTCAGGAGGAATCTTCAGGGAGGGTTGAAGCTGAACCATTGATGGTTGCAACTTTACACAGTTTTGCCATAATGGGAAGAAAGTCCTTCATAACAATATCCAAGCCACTAATAATAACATTTCAGTCTCACACCCAGTTTTCAGAAGGTTAGAAAGGAGGACCCTGATAATTATAGGCCTGTCTGTCTCACTTCAGTGCCTGCCAAAAAGGTTTAGGCTGTTTTATTCTGGAAGTTATTGACAGCACTTAAGAGACAATGCTAGTCACAGCCAGCTTGAGTTCACAAGGATAAAGTCTTGCTTGCCTAACTGTGACAAGGACATCTATCTAGGTGATCAAGGGAAGCCAATAGATGTGGTGACTTGGGATTTTAGCAAAATTTTAGATTCTCTCTCTCACAGTGTCCTTCTGGATAAAATGTTCGACCTCTAATGTGATGGGTGAATTAGCAGATGGATCTGGTCCAAAGAGTTGCAGTGAAGGGGGCTACAACAAGCTGTTGGCCAAGTTGCCAGTGGAGTTCCCCAGAGCTCAATTTTAGAGCCAGTGCTCCTGAAAGTTTTTGTAAATGATCGGGACACAGGAATCAAATATGCTTTAAAATAAGTTAAGCAATGATATTAAATGAGGAGGAGCTGTGGATTCCCTTGAGGGTAGAGAAAACTTTGAGAGAAATTTGGATATAGTAGAAAGCTGGGTAATCACCAGTTGTATGCAATTTAGAAGAGCAGGAGACAGATTCTCCACCTAGAATAGGGCAATTCTGCTTTCTAAATACATATTGGGGGATAAGAGACTTGAGAGAGACCCACAGAGTGAGATCTGGGGGCTTAGATGGACAACAAGTTGAATATTAGTCACCAGTGTGTCCTTGAAGCCAGGAGGGCCAAGCCTGTCCTGGGGGGCATCAGGCACCAGCTGGGCAAGGGAGGGGATTGTCCTGCTCTGCTCTGCGCTGGCGTGGCCCCACTACATGTACTGTGAGCAGTTGTGAGTGCCCCAACACAAGAAGGTCATCAGAATATTAGAGCATGTCCAGAGAGGAGTGATCAAGATGGTCTCAAGGGCAAGACTTGTGAGAGTGGCTGAAGTCACTTTGTTTCTTCAGTTTGAAGAAGAGAATACTCAGGAGTGACCTCTTGACAGCCTTCAGCAAACTCAAGGGGTGAAGCAGAGAGGGAGGTTCTGATCTTCTCTGGTGACCAGTGATTGGATGCGAGGAAATAGAATGAAGCTGCATCATGGGAAATTCAGACTGGACCTTAAGACAACATTCTTCACTGAGACACTGGAATAGCCTCCTCAGGTATGTGGTCATGCTACCAAGCTTGTCAGAAAAAATGGATGATGCTCTTCATCATACAGTTTAGTTTAAGGTAATTCTGTGATGAACCTAAAGCCGTATCCTTGTGGGTCCCTTCCAACTAGAGATATTCTATGATTTTGTGATTCTATGACTTTCCACAATATGATCAAAAAATCTAATTTTCATAAGGCTTTTGTAAGAAAAATATAGAATTATTGAGCTAAAGTCCATGAGAACACTATTTAATTATACTGTACAACATAATTCTAAGCAATATAAAAAATACAATACAATAAAATATTGCTCTAATTATAGGTCTGATTTCATATCTGAACTTACACTGCTCTTTCACAGACCAAAGAACCTGATTTATAGTAGTTATTAACCAATGGTCTTTTTTTCTTTTAGTTATTCACTGTAGGCCTTAAGAGACATAAGATCAGGCTGGTAGGATGAATATTGCCATAAAACTTACTTTCTTCTAAATTTTAAAAAATTTTGGCATGTATCAATTTACTCAGCTGTTCATAGAGTAGATACTGTACAGAAAGACTACAACCTCTTTCTTCAGTAAGCAGGGCATTTTCTAGGCAGGCAAGTAAAGAACAAGTTCTGTCTCCCTTCTGACTGAAAATTTGATACTTAAATTTACAGGCACCTAGCATAAAAAGTAAATGAGGATTTGGCAACAGATTTTCTGGGCAGGAAAGATAGCTTCCATTTCTAATTTTCCCTTAATATGTGTAAGAGCAAAGCACTTGTAATGTCACTGTTGAAGATTCCTTTATGGAAGTATCTGGAAAGACAGTCCTCCTTGTTATTCTAGAATGTCTTCTACAATTTCTTTTTTCAAATCATGCATATTTAGAGAAATAAAAATAGCATGTAAGATCTGAGAGAAGTGTTCACTTAGTGACAGGTACTGTACCTATAATAATTAGTGATTTTTTAATGAGATAAAATGTTGATAATACAAACACTGAATGGATGTATTTGGTGTTCACTGAAAGAAAAATATGTATTCCTGGTGGTTGAAGAAGTCAAACACTAGCACTTCTAAATCTGGATTATAATAGATTAAATTTATATAATTTATAAATTTGAATAAGTTTTTCTGTCTTAGTAAAATAAAGTTCAGTGTTCAAGGCTGTACACTAGCAGTGTTTTCAGCATGATGGCTTTCATGTGCACCTAAGGGTTACACTCACATTTCTTCTTTAAAACACTTCAAAGTGCTTTGCTTGTGGGAGTTATTAAGGAAAACAGAATATCTGTTCTTTTTATATCTTGTTCACCCTTCAATACTGTCACCATGTTATAATTACAGTTAACAAATAACTGAAATTTTGCTTTGTACTTCACCACTCAAGCCTTCTGTCTAACCCGTGTTTTCATCAGTGGGTAACCGTGTGAGTTGACATCGGCAAACATACCCATGGCCCTACTAACATTGATACGCTTTACAAGAAAGTACTTAACAATTCAAGACTCAAACCAGATGGACACATGCTTAAATGTCCATCAAACAAAATTATTTTCTTAAACTCTTAATTGAGCACAGTGGGTGGTATTCTTTTTGTTGCAATTAATGAACCACATTTTAAAAAGCAAAAAGCAATTTGCCAACCACTTGGCAATAGGAAAACTAATAGCAAGAAGCTGATTTCTACATGCTGTTCTAATAATAATTAGAAGACCACCAATATTTCTGAATAAAGAGAAATATATAGTAAACAGTGAGATCTTCTAACCCAGTAGTATAAATTAGAAATTGGTAAAAATAAAATCTGCTTAGACACAGAACATTAAGAAGTATTGTGGTATTGTGATGAGAAGAAAGTAATAATTAGAAGTGAATGATATAGGAACTCTCAGTCTCAGAGGTTGCCTAGAGACCAAATTCTATTCATTTTTATGAAGCAGAAAAATCTAAATGTCGAAGTTGTGAAGCTGGCAGAAAGGCAATTATTCAGAACACAGGATATTTTATGGAAACAGCAAAGCTGAGAACGCTTTGAGAAAATAAAGAATTTTTTTGAATGGTATGCTGACAGTAGTGTAGTTGCTGCCAATCTCATCAGCAACCTGCATATTCATGTCTGTTGTATCACTTAGTGGATTTCTTTGTTTAGCTGCTATGAGCCTGTCTTTCTTTTGGGATAAGTTGCATTTAAACATAATATTTTGGTAAGTTTCCTCAGTCAGCAGATAAGCAGTGATCAGCTGGCCACTCACTCCCTAAAATCAGTTGTGTGAAGAGAATCCTAAAGGCGAAGGTAAGAAAAAGCCATGTGTTAAGATAAAAACAGTTTAATAACTGAGGAAAGAGATAAAAAACCAAACAAGTAATACAAAGGCAATCACTCACCATCTCCCACCAGCAGACTGATGCTCAGTCTCCAAGCAATGACAAGATAGGAACAACTTCTCCCCAGTTTTTTGATGGGTGTGATGCTTTTCAGTACAGAATATCCCTTTAGTTAGGTGAGGTTAACTGTCCAGTTTCCGTTCCCTCCAGGCTCTTGCTCACTGTGAGCCTATCTCTGGGATGGTGGCAGGCGTGGGCTGAGTAAGAAACAGAGAAGGCCTCACTGCTCTGTAGGCACTGATGTGTTACACACTTTAGAGATCTAAAACCATATGGGCTGCTGTGAAAAAAAACCCTACTCTTCTGCCAGATCCAAACTTGTACATTCTTGTATCCCTAAACAGATAAAGACTCCAATTTTAGTAAATTATGTTTATGCTGAGATCTCAGTGGAGTGAATGAATGCTGTGCTGAGGTTTTAGACAGAGAAATAAGGACTATCAACTGTATGGCATCCAGATGAAGAGTCCAAATCAGTACAGTTTTTATAAATTTGGATGACAGTAAGAATGTAAACAGAGTTACTCTAGTTTTCATGATACTTTTACTTACACATAAACAAACTTGTTTGGTACAGAAGCACAGAAATTTGGTGGTGTTTCACCTATCTTCTAGTAACCCAAACTTTCTTCAAGCTGCTACTCTCAAAGGAGTGGGACTCTTAAACATTCTGCATTGCATGTATCATCCTTGTGTTCATACCTCTGTTTTCTGATAAATAAAGCATTTATACACCTCTTTCAGCAACTAAATCACAGCTAGTATGTCTTTATCAAAAAAGGGAATGGGGAAGGGCTGTATATGTGAAAGAAAAACATGAAATCTGGGAAGTACTTTCTTAAGAAATTTGGGAGTGATATTACTAATCCACCTTTTAAAAAAATGTGCATTTTCCACCACTGAAAACCTAGAAGATCATTTGCAAGGTATTGCCATGTAACTCTGGACATGAATCAAACAAACGTTAAGATTTAACCCTTTTTTAGGATTAGAAGACCCACACAAAACAGAACATATTAAATATGCTTACGTATACACACTTCCATGTCTACACAGATAAACATACAGAGACATGCATACAAATACACATACATATGGAGATAATGAAAAAAGCCCTTCCTCCAGAATGCACATGAGAAAATCACAGTGTTTATTTTACTTTCTAGTTTACCTACCTGTAATTGGCTCAGTAAGGTTGACTCACAGAGCAGACTGCTACATAGTAGCACGAAAAGCAGCAAAGATACCTAATATAAATGTCAAATACATCTCCCATGTTACATGGAAATTCTTCCTCTAAGATTTAATTTGGGATGCTGCCTTCTGACTTACTACAATCACTTGGGAGAGGCATGGTTCTTTACAAACATACTTGCATATGGGTCAAGTAGAGTTGCAGTTCATTGGAGATACAACAGAAAATATTCATACTTTCTATTTAGCTTAGGGGTTTTTTTGTTCCTGTACTATGGAACCACTGTCTGTTAATTTTTGGAACAGCACTGTGTTCATTGATTTACTGTAGATTTTAGGGGCTTCAGAGAAAACAGACTTTTGCCCGAGGCTGTGCAGCGATAGCACAGCTGTTCAACAGAATCTGCAAAAGACCTCTTAATTTAAAAATAAAAGTTAGTCACAGAGAGTTGCAGTTCTAGAAAAGCTGAGTTACCAAAATTATGATCTCTAAATATTTATTTGAGAGTGATACTGGGAGTCTTAAAATACACAAAAAATAAAAAGAAAAAAAAAACAAAACCAAGGAGATAATTTTGTTCTTTCAGGAGTAAAAAAACACATAAAAAAGCTTCAGAAACTTGGAACCTTTTACAGAAAAACTCCTGAACTATGGGTTTTTTCTAAGAATGTAACTAGAACTATGATAGAAAAAAGGTGATCTGTTAAGTTAATTGGGCCACTTCCAAGTCAATTCACAGCTCATGTGTATTTATTCAACCTCACCTTGTTATATTGCAATTTTTCCTGTAGACCATGATGTTCTGCTTTACATGGACCCTGACCCTGTCACTGCAACTCCTGCTGGCAGAGGGAAGACCGCAAGCAGAAAAAGGAGGGCAAGAGCTGTGTGAACTACAGATCCTCCTGGCAATCTAATAACTTTGAAAGCCACGGCATAGTGTTAGGTCGAGACACAACCTCATAAACCAAAACAAACAAGTAAATTTTTTTAAGTGTGCTTTGATGAAATTTTGAAGTGCTTTTATAATGCTTTTTAAGATGAATATGTGTTTACCATTTCTTTACATTTCTTTCTATATCTAGATCATCTATATCTATCTATATCTCTCTATGTATATCTATATCTATATCATCTATATCTGTATCTATATCATCTATGTCTATATCTAATCTATCTATATATATACACTCTTGATCATATGTGCTGCAAAGATGGATACCTTGACAGGAATGTTGTCTTCAAGAGCAAATTAAGCTCAAGGTTGTTTCTGGAAGGATATAATGTATTAAAAAATTTCTTTAATTCAGTCTGAGTTTTAAATGAAACTGCTAAGAGAGGTATGTATATTCTCACTCCAGATATAAGTCCATTTCCAAAGTTATCAGAATGGATACCAAGACATGAATTGTTTTTTGATACCCCTATGAGCTGATGATCTTTGGAATGATGATTTTTGGAATTCTAGTGCATATAGAGAAGATACTGTACTGAATCTGAATACAATTTAGCTCCGCTGAGGATTCAGTCATTATTGAGGATGACTGTGTAATTGGAATTGGAGAGGAAATCAGTAATAGAGACACAAAAAATAGCTTGGCTGCCTGCAGATAGGTCAAAAATTGCAGAATGTAGAACAAAAAGGTCACTAAATATCTTTTTTCTGTCTTAAGAAATAAATTTGATGCATTTATTTAGCCAAATCTTTTGTTGCAAAATATGTGGAGTCAGTTTCATTTTTAAAGACCTTCATTTCTTGTTTAAATTTTTTCCTTGTCTTCTGCCATTCAAACAGTTTTTAACCCTTCTCCTAGGACTGAACTGAGAATTAACACTTGTAGCTTTCATTTTTAGTGCCATATATGGCAAAAATTGCATAAGGTTTAGGATATCCTTTTGAACACCAGAGGGAAAGAAACAGCCTGTGGATTTAAACTGTTCAGCTCCATGTACTTAATTGCTGTGTTGAAGTCCAGAGTTGAGTTTTGCCTCCCAGATAATCAATAGAAAGAAATAGGTTGGGTGCTTTGAGTTGGGTGTATGAACCAGCTGGCATAAAGCAGACATGCAGGAACGCATGTGTGAGATGCTCTTTTGCTGATCTAAATTTGAGGATTTCATCTTTGGTTATGCAATTTCTCACTAATATCATGTATATTTATAAAACTCTTCTCACTTAAGTTTTTATGAAATGTGTAAATCTGCTGTTCCAAAGTTTGAATTTTGTTTCCTTCTTACAATTGCTTTTTTTTTTACTATCAAGCTAAAATCAGCGCACTGTTATGATAAAATTCAGTTGCTAATCTGTTAATTAAAGCTTTTAAAATTATTGTCCTGCTGTATACTACTTTTAATTATGGAAATATTTTGATACATAATTACAGAAAGTAATGTAGTATGAATTTTGTTATCCAAATACTGTAATTTTCCAAGATGAACAGTGCAAATCCCAGTCTGTACCCACACTATTACTCTTCTGTCTGGACATGATACCCATGCACACAGAATTGCTTTTGTGCTGTATTACAGTGACAACAAGGCTCTAATGTGCTCTGAGAAAAATCCTTTTTGCAAACTCAAAGGTCCAAGCTCCATAAAATGGTTAACATAAGGTGATAGAGAACAATATTTTTAAGAAAGTTATGGTTTTTTTCTAACAGAAGAAGAATTGCAAATGTTTGCATTGAAGACTCACAGGCTGATTTCTATATGTTTTTATATGGAAGTAATATTAATGTCTGGAAATCTGTAATGTTTTCATTTTATATTCTTATTCTCTCTAAGCTCTACACTGCACTCTTAGGTATATTTGGACCACAGACAATTCCAAAGTTCAGTACCAGCATTAACTCAGCAGATGTCAGTTTGTTCTCTTGAAGTAGATATAAAACATAAGTCAATATCTGCTATTGAACCATGTGAGGGACTTCATTGGAATTGGAAACATTTATATTTGCCAGATCATCAAAGAAGTGGTGAGAACTAAGCAGAGATGGAAAATGTTGATGTGTCTTCACAAGGCACAAGGGATAACTATTCTTATTTTATTTTAAAGTCAGTCACTTAAAAAGTTTCAAGTGCCTATGCAGAGTATTTTTGCTCTGTCTTAAGGTAGCCATAATTCAACTTTTATTCTGATAACTCCCCCAAAATAATCAAAGTGTGTAGAACTGAAGGATCTTCACTTCCCAAAGCAAGTGTTTACATGGATTTTAAGTGGTTTAGTAATGCCACATTAAATGACAACTTCCTTTGAACATATCCATGGAAATCAAAGTTTAGGTAGGGCAGATGTTTCCCAATATAAGATAGTACTTCAGGTGTCAGATGATTTAAAGTGATCCTTTGAGTTCATTTTACAATCTGTTCTCACTTAGTTGTGGTGCAAAAATGCTTATAGGAGTCATCTCCCAAAATGATTGAAATATTTAAAATAGAATAACAAACACAAAATTATAAATAATGAAAAACTAATAAGGAAGAATTAATATTCTGTTCTCTCACAAATAATAGTGTTAGTATAAAATAGAGCTGTTGCCAAATATTTGTCTGAATACACAAATCCACTTACTCATTGCATGATTAGGTGCTGAATTATGTCTCAAAGTATAAGGATGTCTACACATCATCACAGTTACACTAAAAAAGTGGACTTTGTTAGAGATGTATAACATCCATCTTACTGATTAACTCAAATACCTATTTTCTGTTCATGTGGCTCTTCTGCATTATCTTAGTTGCAGAAACAGTATAGCTGTATTATAGAGATAATATCAAGTTGAAGTGTTTTATAGTAAATGGGAAATATAAGTACAAAATGAACAGAAAATTATATGCAAGTACTGTGAACAACACAGAGCAAACAAAATGCAACATGATGAAGCTCTTGGCTTGGTGGGGTTTTTTGTTTGTTTTGGAAGACAATAGGTAATAATTTTTTATTTTAAAGTACAGAAGGAAAAATATATAGATTTTTAACACTATGTCATAGATTTTATTCTATTGTGTTCTTTTCCTTTTTTCTTTTTTTCTCTCCTTGGGTGATAATCCAAATTTGCTAATAGATTGAGTTGCATTAAATGCAAGCAGATTATGTAAATATTAGTCTCAAAAGGAAGAGGCTGTTTTAGTCAACAAACCTGAAAAACCGAAAAACCTAAATGCTTGCCTGAATTTCACAGCTGTGCACCACTTCCCTTTGAAGGATGATTGCTGAGCTTCATCACTCATGGATGAGCATCAGCTCATGTTAGTCACAGCCAAAGACACAAACTCCACTTTTGCATCACCTGAAGACAAACCTCAAGGAGGGAGATTGTCAGTCTTTTGTCACCTCCATGGGATCCTAAAGAAAACTGCTCTGTGGGGAGTCAAACCACAAAGGCCTGCCCAGCTTTAAGGGTTTCTCTGCTAAGACTTTTTTCCTCTGCTAAGAGGAGAATGTTGTTTTGCTTCCTTGTTTGCAGAACAGTGAGTAATCAATCCCTCTATCTTCCAGATAGGTACATGGTGAGGGACTGATCCTCCATGTGGGTAGGAAATAATGGCAGTCAGACCACAGGGACCTTTGGAATGGGATCCCATGGTCTGGAAAGACAACTGGGTTGTCTTGCTGTCATGTTTCTGAATTGGAAAACTGAAATCGGGCAATCAAACGTACTAAAAGACTCAGTTCCTGCTTTTCAGTCCATTTAAATAACCCTACACAATCTAAAACCTTTCAGTCCTCTTGTTGCACAGCTGAAAAAGGAAATCATTAAGTTGTGCCATAGAATCATAGACACAGTAAGAATCTTAGTCCATGGCTTGAACTTGAAGTAATTCTTGTTTTTCTTAGTCTCACTAAAGTGGCTGAATGGTAACAATCACCTTGATTTTTCATGGACATGTTCATGTCTCCCATATACATACATATATATATATATATATATATATATATAACATATTTCAGCATCACTAGCAGTTAAAGAGTATGAAGACTCGATATCTGGTTTAGCTTCATGTATACTTCAGACCACTGCCAAGATGTTCAAGTCCTTTTCAGGTATTTTTACTCTGTTTCTGGACTGCAGAAGATCCCTTGCTCCTTAATTATTCCTAAGCAAGTTCCATCAGCCTCACTGTTTCTTCTTCTTTCAGCTGTTACTTTTCAGCATGAACTACAATGGTAGGCTGAAGTACTAACCCTGGAAGCCTTGCTTGAGAAAGATGAATGGCCATTAGTCTTTTGCAGTACAAGCAAGTGGGACACAGCCTTTCATGTTACAGACCACAGAACTCCTTAACACCGACTCCTTCACTGTTACAGTGCAGATAATGTAACACGCGTATCAGACAACGAGGCCCGTGGAAAAGAAATATATATGGACCAATTCTTGATAGATGTTTCAGAGATGTTTATTTCTCCAGCCGCATGGCCGGGGCTCTGCCGAGGAACTGCTCAATCACGGGACCCGAGGGTCCTTGCCCGCGCAGGGGAACACAAAACAACCAATGGGGAACGAGGCTGACCAGGGGCAGGGAAACCCCGTGCCTCCCCCCCAAGGGCCCCTCTCCCAGGACCACATGGCAGGGGGAGGGCCCCAACACTTCACCTTGGATATTTTCCCATCCTGATTTGCTGTTTGTTCCAAGAGCTTGTAAAGTTTCATATCTCAGCATCCTCCCCTATTTGCACTTAGATATTGCAGACAAATTGCAGTCAAGCAAGAATGCTTTTGAAGTGTTCTTGAAAACTTTCCCAGGCAATCACACTTCCTCCTGTGCTTCTTGGATACATGTGCATCATTATGCTGAAGTCTAGGTCTAAAACCACAGCACCTGTGCCATCCTTGTTAAGTCTTAATGGATGTGAGGTACCATGCTATGAGGTTTCACCCGGAGCTAGATTCTGTGACCTCCCTACACAGTACAGAAAATTAGGGTTCTTCAGCTGAAACTTTGCCAAGTTACTCATTTTAACAGACTTTATCTGTGTCAAGACCAAGACAGTCTTTAGAACACTATCAAAAGAAATGGTATTAAGAGTGAACTTTTGATTCTACCAATGGCATAATACTTACTGCTAAACAGTTCCCTGAAGATTTCTCTCTGTTTTTTTTAAAGCCTTGCAGGAAAGCAGATAAATCAAAATAAGTATTTTTAATAAGAAGAAAACATATGTAACTATCATTTCTATAACTGAAAATATGCTATTTAGCTATTTATATTTAAATATATTTTCAGCTGGGTTAAGCACTACATTATAACCTTTTGTACCTTTCATTTCATTGGCACAACTTTTGGTCTAAACTACATTAACATAAAACTACATAGGAATATTAGAAATATTAACCTTTCTGTTACCTGAAATATTAGGCTTGAATCCAAGAATTTCCATTGTAAAAATGAAGCTGGAAAACTACTGTTATTCCCTAGAAGGTATTTACAAAATAGCAAATTTGTGCTACATCTTTCTTTAAACTCACCTCCTTCCTGGCATCAGAAACAGCATATTTGGCTGTTATGTTACTTTTTCCAGGGAACAAAATTGAATCATTTTGGTCTCATCATTTGTGTGTGCTATGAATGCTTGAAAAACATGGTCAGAAAAAGTGATACCCTGATCAGCTGTATAACACTTTTAAAAAACCCAGACAAAACCTTTTTGTCTTTGTTTCCTGAATAGGAACATCAACCCCATAGCTAGAGAAACTGAGGCTAAGTAATAGTTTGCTTCAGGGCAGTGTCCATCTGTCAAGTATGTACATCAAGCACAGAAAGGCTTCACTGCCAAACACACTTTTTAATTGATGAGATTAGGGCATTTGTTACAGTGGGGATACTGCAACACGTGTATCAGACAACAAGGTCCATGGAAAAGAAATATATATGGACTGATTCTTGATAGCTGTTTCAGAGAGATGTTTATTTTTCCAGCTGCATGGCCGGGGCTCTGCCGAGGAACTGCAGCAATCACGGGACCCGAGGGTCCTTGCCCGCGCAGGGGAACACAAAACAACCACTGGAAAACAAGGTTGACCAGTGGCTAGGGAAACCCCGTGTCTCCCCCCGGGGCCCCTCTCCCAGGACCACATGGCAGGGAGTAAGGTACCCTGACATTTCACCCATTTATTTTTAACAAAGGGATTTAAAACTTAACATTGAAAACAACTGGATAAACATAACAAGAACAGTTTCAAAACAAAACAAGCCACCCTTCTGAGTCTTTAAATGTCCAAACAGATTCTCTGGAACATCTTAAGGCTGACAGAAGGGAGACATGACTCTCTGAGCATGCTTTGTGGGGAAACTGAGGCAGGGGAGGGTTTCTTCTATTTGTACCTGTTGGAAGAGGTTAGTTAATTTCTTCCCTCCCCCTCTTCATCCCCCACTCAGCATTGGAAAGGGTTTTTTGGGGAAACAATTGGCAAAGGCATGGTTTTGTGAGGGAAACCATGGGTGAAAAAACGGATTGGGAATACACTGGGGGTAATAGGATATAGGGTAAAAGGGAAAGGTGGGATTAGGAAAGGGAGACTGTAGGGGGGGCCTTATAATGGAGATACTGTCTAACATGACTACGATTTTTAGCATATATACTGCCTTTCACAAAAACACCATCAGGCCCAGTGACCTCTGCTGCTTGTAACCCTTTCCTACCTTGCACAATTTTGAACTCTACTACTTCTCCATCTCCTAAACTTGGGATGAATTTTTCAGGGTTATTCTTTTTAATAGCAGTTCTATGAACAAATATGTCTTCCTGGTTGTCACATCTTGTTATAAAACCATGATTTTGTTTAACATTATACCACTTTACTATTCCTAAAACCTTACCTAGGATGATTTTTTCCTTTTTCCGAGTGGCTGCTGTTTTCTGTCTTGCCGCATATTTTGCTTTTTCTTTCACTTTCTCTCACTCCCGTGTTGGAACTGCCAGGGTTGTCAGTGCTGCCGGGGCTGTCGGGGCTGCTCGTGCCTGCGTGCTCTTCCCAGGGTTGCATTCCTCCCATGTGCGGGAACTGCCTCACTGCTGCTCGGAGGGCGCTCAGTGCACATAGCTGAGGCCACACAGTCTCTGAGGCACGCTTCCCTTCACCAAGACACAGCTGACATTGCTCAACAGTCTCAGTAATTAAATAATATTCACGAAAATATTCTTCCATCAGCATATATTTTGACTCCAGTATTAACTGTGTCCAAACAGTCTTCCAAAAGTCTTTGGTAAGAATCAAATCCCAAGAAACATAGAAAAAGTTCTTAAACAACCATGCCAGGAAGTGTTTCAGTTCCTTTTGAGCTTGAATTAAGCTAAAATTTACAAATTGTTGTTCAAGAATCTTTTTAAGTTTAAGATAAATGTCCATATGCAGCTCAGAGAGCCAAGTCTTTCCATGGTTCTTCCATAGTTTAGATATGGAATAGCAAAACAAAAACAAGAAGAGAAATCCAGAGTTTACTCACAAATCAGTCGCTGTCCTTAGGGATCGGGGATCATTCTGCTCGCATTTTTCTACCATTTGTTACAGTGGGGATACTGCAACGTGTATCAGACAACAAGGCCCATGGAAAAGAAATATATATGGACCGATTCTTGATAGATGTTTCAGAGAGATGTTTATTTCTCCAGCTGCATGGCCGGGGCTCTGCCGAGGAACTGCAGCAATCACGCGACCCGAGGGTCCTTGCCCGCGCAGGGGAACACAAAACAACCACTGGAAAACAAGGTTGACCAGTGGCTAGGGAAACCCCGTGTCTCCCCCCTGGGGCCCCTCTCCCAGGACCACATGGCAGGGAGAAAGGGACTCCGACAGGCATTTATTATTTACAATGGTTTTTCTGCTTCCCCCTGGTATCTCTGACCCCCTTGCAAACTGCAGTCATGCCTTTCTATATGTTGATGATCCTCCCAAATTTGCAGGTGGCCAATGCCAGTTTGAATACAAACATTTAAACCTGAAAGCAACAAAGATAAATATAGCATTTTTGCCGGTCAAATGGTTTTGAAAGTCAATAGTTTTGTCTGATAGATGTGGCTATCTACTCCAGAATCAAACTTCTCACCAAGAAATCTCTTGTATTCAAAGTGAATTTACCAATTATAAATAAATGAGCAAATGCCATGTAGCTCTTACATCAGCTTAAAAAAATGGGTAAGAAAAATAGCCTTTTGGATATGAACTTCTGTTTCATTCACTAAGAAGAAGTTTCAGCTGTGTGATAGCACTGACAGTTTGTGTCTGGAACTGGTACTCAGTAATACCCAATAGTTGCTACTCAAAAATTGTTATGCCGTTGATCAAAGGAGAAGAATCAATGATGGGCATGTCTGAGACAGCCTAGAAAAGGATTTAAATTTAGAAAAGATACCAAGATCTGCATTTCTACAGAATTAATTATCCCATTTTTTCTATATAAAGTAAAAATCTGGATAATGGTTGAAAATAAATACTTTGTCAACACTTACTTTTCAAGTGTGAATCATAGAAATGATTGGTGTTAAAGAAGCTTAATGGTCAATTATTTGTGTTACATATTGTTCATATAGAAGCAGAGATGCAGTTCTACAAAATAAAATAAAAACTTACAGATAAAGAATTTGCCTATGTACAAGAAAACAGGTGTGTTAGGAAACCTGGTGAGGTAGCAGCAAAATCAAAGGAACCATTAACTTACTGTATGATCCTTTGAAAAACCTTCTAAGGCAGTTTGATTGTAAATATGTTATAGAATATTTGTACTTTAAATACAATGGAAAAGAAATTACACTATGTGAATACTGCTGACTGCCAACATTACTGATAAGGATAAGAAACATTTTGATTAACCAATCTGACTGTTACACATTTAATCTGCTAATTGTTATTATTGTACCATGTTATCTTCAACGAGAACTACAGCCTTAGCTCATGGAAAACTTTGCTTTTCTAGCTGTTGATATTTCTTGCATATGCTGTTCATCTCAGAAATAGCAAAGAGAACTATATATACAGAACCTGTTTATGTATGTTTAGTTCAGCATTTGAAATGAGTTTGAACAGTCATTAAAGTTTGGGTGTGTTGTTTGAGTGCTGTTTTATGAAACACAGACAATAATCTCCTCATAGAATTTACTTCATGGATTCATAATGAGGTCAGTGAAGCAAAATTTGCATTGTTTTCTGTTCCAACAGAAGCAGAGAAATCCATATGTAATTCAGCATAACTGAACTGAACAATGTGTAGAAATATTCATGCCAGATTGGCTTACTGGAAATAAAATTGTTGCATTGGTGTAGAAGTCCACGTGGAATTAATTAGTTATAAGATCCAGAGATAAGCTATGCCATTCAGACATCCCCGTAGTGTGACTGGTTTTGAACCACATTGTGGTGGTGCAAGTGGCTCCAGCCACTCTGTGTCCTGAGGAGAATGCAGACAATCAGCTGTGGTGGTCAGCAAGTTTAGTATATCACTTACAGTTACGGTGAGAACCCATGATTCCTTTGTTCTGATATTTGCATGTTTTCCCCTGATAGGTTACTGTTTTCACCTCCCAGTTTTATGTATGAAGTTATGTATATTCATTTCTCTTGTTTAATATGTATCAGTTTCCAGAAAGTTCTTTGTTCCTCGACACGCCATTGGATCCTTCCCTAAGTCCCTCCTATGTGTTGTTCCCATTAGTTCCCTTACTGTCAACCCCGCCTGCTTTCCCCTATCTAATTGGCTGAGATCTCTTTCCTTGCTTTTCATATCCCCACTATAAAATCCCTGGAAACCCTCAGATCCTTGGCACTTCATCTGTGTCAGTTCACCAGAATAAACCTCTGTGTGGAGCACAAATGGAGAGTCTCCTCTCTTTACTTCTTCGCCTCTGCTAGTGTGCCTTCTCGACCAGCTTAGAGAGAAGCTCCCTCGGGTGAGGAGCTTGACTCCGTCTGCCTGCATTGCTTGTGAGTGTTTCAGTGTGACTGCCGTAGAGTGGACGGGACCGTGCTAGACCTCCGGGCTCTCTTTTGCTAGCACGCAGCTCGCTGTTACCACATACGATTACAAACTCACTGAGAGGCAGTCAATTACACAGAGATTGTTTTTTCTTTATTTCTTTGAATTCAAATTTTTGCATATTTACTCTGGCATGCAGTCCCTCCTTCCCAGTCTCCCTATCTTTCCACTGAGTCTATCAACTCTAAAGTAACAGCAGCACAGATGGAGTTTCTCTCTTTTTCGTTCCGGAAACCCAAACTTCATTCTTCAGCATAAAAGTCAGTCATCATTTGCAGGTATGCAACTGACAGCCACATCAAAGTAGATTTGTAAATAGTCAAAGAGCTCTTTCACATAGTGGCTGTGTAGATGGAAATCCACAGTGGTTTGGTGCCATTTTCTATTCCTCACTTCAGCGTAATTTTCATGTTACACTGTGTAGAATCAGTACACACAGCATTACACATACAAGTCTTTGTGATAATGCTTTGATGCTGAACTATACAGAATGGGTATGAAGATGTAAAGCACTGGGGACTTCTGCCTCTTGCAGGATGACTATTTCTGATAAAAATTACAATTTGAAGGAGTGGTTGGTTATTCTGAAATAAACTCCCATGTGGAAAAGGCCTTCCTTAGAGAAATCACAGCTATTTTACTTCCTTATATGTTTGTCTTTCATCCGGCTGTTTGTCACAAGCAGACCCCAGAACCACCTACTGATCATACATCACTATTTTCTTAAAATATGCAGTCTGACACTTTGGGTAAAAAAAAAAAAGAAAACACCTACTTATTATTGTATCGTGATCTTTATAATGAATGATCTGAAATTCACCGAACCGAATTAAGTGTTTGCGTTTAGGAATCTACCTTCAATGAGCCTTCTATTAGAAACTCAGTAAAAAGTAAACAAATCCTCTTAAAATCTTGCTTGACCTCTTCATTACAGATAGAATTTCTGTTGGGGTGGCTCAGCCTACTCTTGGGCGGAGACCATCAAATGTCAGTCAAACTAGGGCCATCCACTGGGTGGATTCCCCGCCCAGGACAGTGGGTCAGAAGGCGGACTGGAGGAAATCACTGAGGTCTAGGTCACCTCCCCCTGGGTGGCTCCCAATCCCAAGTTACCTCCCCCTGTTCCAGAAAGTTCTCCCTTTCTTAGTTGTTAATTGGTTCCCTGTTGTGACTCCTGCCTCCCTGTTTTCCCCATTTGTTCTGAAAAATTGTATCCTCCCCACTGCTTGTACCCCATTGGTTGTTTCCCCTTTCCCTGCCTTGCTCCGCCACCCCCCCCCCCCCCCCATAAAAGGCTGTGTACTGTTCTCCTCGGGGCCTTTTCTGGTCCCTGGACCCTCTGGCAAATAAACCTGTTGGAGCCCACACCAGAAGCCTCTCTTGCCTTCTTTGCTTCCAGGCTGACTCAGGCCTAATCCAGTGGCCACCTGACGTGCCTCCTCCAAAGAGGAGCCAGTGCACACATCCATCTCACGCCCATCCCACTGAGTCGTCCAGCGAGGACGCTGTGGAGGCTAACGCTGCGTCCCCTCTGCCCGAGGGCATGTCGAGGCTTGGGATAACAAGCCTCCGATTGCGTTAAATTTCCATTTCTCATTCTGGGTCAGAATTCACCTACATATTGTTAAGGTATGTTGCTTGTTGCTTTTCTCACATTATTTATTCTTCATCACATAAATAGCCAGTTATCTAATTTTTTTGCCTATTGTATCCTTGCATGGAGTGGTCCATTTTTATCTAAAAAGGCAGAAGTTCAGATAGAACTCCCCGTGGTCATGGTTGTGAAAAATAATTAAAAGTGTTTTTATTGACAAGGAGGGACAAGGAAAATCTCCATTCTTTGTTGGACCTAGCAAAGAACGTGGTCACCAAGGATGAGGAAAAGGACGAAGTACTTAATGAATTGTTTGCCTCAGACAGAAAGCCCGGTTATCCTCAGGGCCCCTGAGGTGGTACAGATGGATGGGGAGCATAATAGGCTCGTTACAATCCAGGAGGAAATTATTAGTGACCTACTGTGCCACTTAGGCAATTAGAAGTCGGTGGGGCCAGATGGGATCCATCCAAGGGTACTGAGGGAGCTGACAAAAGAGCTCGGCTAGCCACCCTTCATCATTTGTCATTAGTCCTGGTTAAACAGGAAGGTTCCAGATGACTGGAGGCTGGAAAATGTGACAGCCATCTACAAGAAGGGTCAGAGGAAGGATCCAAGGAGCTACAGAAACTACAGACCTGTCACCCTGACCCCAGTGCCAGGGAACGTTACAGAATAGACTATGTTGAGTGCCATCACACAGCACATACAGGACTACCAGCAGGGCCCAGCCAGCAGGGGCTTGGGAATGGCAGGTCCTGCCTGACCAACCTGATCTCTTTATGACCAGGTGACCTCCCTATTGGATGAGGGAAAGGCTGTGGATATTGTGTACCTGGATTTCAGCAAAACCTTTGATACTGTCTCCCATGGCATTCTCCTGGAAAAGCTGGCTTGGACAGGTGTTCTCTTTGCTGAGTTAAACACTGATTTGATTGCCAGAGAGTGGTGGTTAATGGTGCAGCATCCAGTAGCAGCTGGTCATTAGTGGTGATTCCCGGGGCTCAGAGTATAGGGCCAGTCCTGTCTAATATTTTGACTGATTGTGTGGATGAGGGGATTAAGTGCACCCTTGGTAATTTAGTGGACAACACTAAATTGGGTGGGAATGTTGACCTTCTGGGAGGTACGAAGGCTCTGCAGAGGAGTCTGGACAGGCTGGATCAATGGCCAGTTCAACAAGGCAAAGTACAGAGTTTTATACTTAGGTCACAACAACCCCATGCAGTGTTACAGGTTTTGGGCAGAGAGACTGGAAAACTGCTCAGTGGAAAAGGACCTGGAGATGCTGGTCGACAGTGGCTGAACAGGAGCCAGCTGTGCCCAGGTGGCCAGGAAGGCCAGTGACTTCCTGGACTGTGTCAGCAGCAGTGTGGCCAGCAGGAGGACCAGGGCAGTGATTGTCCCCGTGTAGTTGGCACTGCTGAGGTCACACTTTGAATTTCATGTTCAGATGTGGGCCTCTCAGTTCAGGAAAGACGGGGTGCAAGAGCGAGTCAGAGAAGGGCAACAGAGATGGTGGAGGGTATAGAGAGTAAGTCATATGAGGATCTGCTGAGCTGGGAGTATTTTAACTTGGAAAGAAAGAGACTCAGGAGTGGTGTTACTGCTGTCCACAATTACCTGAGAGGAGATTGTATCAAGGTAGGAGTTGGCCTCTTCTCCCAGGCAAATAGTGACAGGATGAGAGGACATGGGCTCAAGTTGCTAGGGGAAATTCATGTGGGACATCAGGAGGAATTTCTTCAGAGAAAGTGTTGTTAAACTTTGGAATGGGCTGCCCAGGGAGGTGACAGAGTCACCATCACTGAAGGAACAGCTGGACATGGCACTTAGTAATGTGGTCTGGTTGTCATGGCTCTGATCAAAGGTTAGACTCAATCTCAAAGGTCTTTTCCAGCTCTTCCAGATTGTGTGATTCTCTCAAGGAGGAATGATGTCAAAGTGAAAAGTCCGTGTTTGAGAATAAGTAAATTACCAGAGAAATCCTAGTTACTTGAAAATAAATCTTGATAATTAACTTGGAAATAGCCCATGAAGTGCATACCAACAGCTTATGATGAATGAGATAGAGAAAGGACAGTGAATACTTCCAAGAAAAAAAAAGTGCTGAAAAACTGCTGAACTTGAAAAAACGCAGCTGTTGGCAAGGCTTCTTGTTCTGGTGCTTATTGGTAGAAAATTTTCTGTACTACAACTTTATATTCTCTGATTCTGACAAATGCAATTTTCTTTTTTTTTTACTGCTCTGTTAGAAAGAGTGTGGACCACAGATATGAATTAATTGACTTCTATAGTTTATTCTGTCAATCATAAGCAATTATAAACAAATCTGTTTCAGAATCTTAATGTAAACATTGTTACTTTCTTTTCACTTTAACATCTGAGACATATCGCACATTTGAGGATTTAATTCCAGTTGTCAAATTGAAAAGTTAGAAATATGTGACAGAAAAACATATGTAGCATCAAAACAGACATCCTACTCCTTTCCAGATTCCTATCAAACCGACAGAACTATCTTTGACGAGATTCTTTGGTTTGTGTATTTAGTGAACGTTTCTGGTAAAATATTCTTACTCATACAATGAAAATACATTACAAGTATTATGATTAGGGAGAAAAAGATAGTGAAGAATTTTGTCACTTTGCGTTGAAACTATTCTTACAAGTTTTGAGTTATATAGGATTAAAAATATTTAGCTAAGTAACCATCAATATACTGATCGTTTATAGCGGTCTTGAAATTTACTTAGAAGCACATAATGATACAAAATCTATAGAAACATTAAGGGCCAGGAAAGTCAGTTCAAAAAGAAAATTGACTTGTCAGTACAAGGTAGTGGTAGTGGTAGTACTGGAAAAGGATCCACACTTTAGCCCTTGTCCAGTGTTTGAATCAACTGAATTCATTGCTTCCATAGGCTAATGGCAGACATAAACATGAGACCCTTTGAACATTAAATATTGCAGAGTCCTTAATTTGCCTAGAAATTCAGTTTTAGTTTTGGGAAGCAAGTTGGTGTTTCAGCTTCCTTTCAGTGAAAAATGCCTGCTCTGTGTTTTGAATATAGAGTTGCTCTATAGCTGAGGTGAACTGTTTCTTGGCTGTACAACTATCCTGTGTCAGAGAAATTTGCCATTTTCTGAAGTATAGCAACTACTGTGCAACTGAATTAGTCTAGCTTTATCTTCTACTTACTCCTATGATGTATTTTAGAAGGCATGGAGTCTATGTGCATTTTACAGACATAGTGCTTTCCTTTCTCTGTGTTCCAGTAAAGCTAAAAAATATTTAAATCTAGCAACTGAGGTCAAGACGTGATCCCATGGATCTCTATTCTACAGTGTAAGTCAGTAATGGAAGATTTATAGACATTAAGTGAGAATATAAGAAAACCTACGTGCAAAGTAACAAAGCAAGAAAAAAAAATCAGCTATTAACTACGCAATTGAATTCATATTAATACATTATAATTGTGAGAAATGTTCTAGGAATTTAATTATCATTTAATACAATAGCTTGTAACAATTTAATTAGATATCATTTAGCCTACAGACATCCACTATTAAAAATTCTGACCCTAATAATTGTATCCGTGTTCATTAAATGAATCCACATACAAGCTTGTGCATCACTGAGATGTTACCCCCTGCATTATGACTTCCTCAGTTAAGAAAAAAATAAGGGGAGATGTCTTTGATGACTCCTTTCTGAGAGGAGTAGTGGGCTCAATGTGCTGATAGGACCAAACCCATGGGGAAGCCTGCTGCCTCCCTGGGGTCAGGGTTAGAGACATTACCAAGCAACTCTATGGCCTGGTACATTGCTCTGATTCTGTTTCACTGCAGGTTTTCCAGGTGGTCAGCAGTGAAGGCCAAACAAGAAGGCTAAGGGCAATCCAGCAGTACCTCAGGGCTTTGGGACGACTGCTTGAGGAATCTGAGGTACAAGTAGTGATCTCCATTATGCTACAAGTTGCAGGGAATGTTGGAGGTAGAAACAGGAAAATCATACAGATGAGTATCTCTCTCTGAGCCTGGTGACATCAGCAGAATTTTGAGGTTCTTGATCACAGGTTGGTTTGCACATCATGGAGCCTGCTGGCAACAGATGGTATGAACCTGTCTCAAAGGGGAAAAAGGATTCTTGAGCAGGAGATAGCAGGTCTCATTGAAAGAATTTAAACTCAGTGTGAAGGGGGAGAGGGATAAAATCAGGATCACTGGTAATAAGCCTGGGGTGGCACACCACTCTTGAGGGACAGGGTGTTAGTGAAGCTTTTCAGTCCTCAATTTAATAGAGATAAGGGATGATGATCCATGTAGCAGCAAGGATGCAAGGTTGGAGGATTTGTCAATGTGTTGGAATCC
Source organism: Corvus hawaiiensis (assembly GCF_020740725.1). Taxonomy (NCBI): domain Eukaryota; kingdom Metazoa; phylum Chordata; class Aves; order Passeriformes; family Corvidae; genus Corvus; species Corvus hawaiiensis. The sequence goes on along the minus strand of NC_063255.1, from coordinate 37,446,634 downwards.
ATGGAAACTCCTGAGAATGGTCATGCAGGAACTAGAGCTTCTCCCTCTGAAAAGGCAGCAGGATTGATAACCCAGCTGATGTGCCTCTTCAAAAAATTAATGCAGCAGGAAGAACAAACAGGAGAAACTGAAAACCATGGTGCAGCAAGAAAATTATGGCATAGTTACCATCACGGAGATTTGGTGTGATGATATAGCTGGGGTGCTACACTGAATGATTGTAAACTCTTCAGAAGGGAGGAGAGGTGGTGGGGTGGCCCTGGATGTTAGGGACTGTTTTGACAGTCTGGAGCCTAGTGACATTGGTGATAGGGTTAAGTGTTTATGCGTATGAATCAGGTGGAAGGCCAGCAGGGCAGATACCCTGCCTAGAGCTTTTTACAGACCACCCAGCCAGGATGTAGAGACAGAAGAAGTTTCCTGTAAGCAGCTAGTCTTGTGATTGCTAGCCCTTTTTTCTTTTTCTTTCAACTTACCAGATGTCTGCTGGAAATACAACATAGTACAGAGGAATGAGGCTAGGAGGTTCCTGAAAAGTGTAGAACATAACTTCCTGAAATAGCTGGTGAGCTAACCAGATAGGGAAGGTACCCTGCTGGAGCTGCTCTTTGCAAACAGAGAAGTTTATAACATAAATAAATGAGAAAATAAAAATGGTTATTTCAGTGATATCATAAGCTGTACATTTTGTCAAATGCTTCTGCCTGAAAACATGGGATTTTGTTTGTGCAAAGCCCTCCCTTTGTTTGTATGATGTGAGACGTTGATGTAAATTTAATTGTGGATTTTGGTACCATCCTTAAATTGAAATATGTAAATAGTATAGTGCAATGGCATAATATTTTGCAGAAAACTCCCAAGTATATTTACTAAACCCTAGTTATTACAAGAGGACATGTGTCTACACTATGCTGAGAAACTGTTGCATTACACCACATACTTTAAATCATATTTGCCTCCTTAAAATGAAAGCATTTGATATCATCTATGATATATTGAGTGGTTGTTATGGTGGAGCTCTTTAAATGAAAGCCTTTTGTTTCACTTGTCCACATAAATTGGCTTTGACAGGATAGAAAAAACGGTTGTGAACTTCACATATTCAGAGCACCATTCCTCAGCCATTCTCAGAAGTGCACTTGATTCAATGTGTCCGTGCTGACTTTTAACTCTGTTCTTCCCTTTGATATGTGCTACATGTAAGATAAAGAAATAAAATATACCCTCAATCATGCAACAAGCCAGTGAGTTTTTGCATGTGTTTTTTGAGGTTTTCTGACCTCTGTATGACTTTATTCTGTGGTTGCCAATAATTAAGTTAATCTTGTTAGATGACTTAAACCCTACAGGTTGAAGTAACTCACTTTATCCAAGCTGTATAAATTGAATTTACTTACATGGACCATCTTGATTATCACCTTAGCCTGACCAAAACTTTTCACCTAACAGATTGTAACTGAACTGGTCATCCACACTGAAATACTGGGAAAATTAAAAAAAAACCCAAGGAAATAAATTAATAAATGGAACATGTGTCTTATCTTCATCATCTTTTTTTTTTTTTTTTTTTTTTTTGACTCAGACTGTCACAGTTATTTAGATATTCAGGTATCATACTTCCATTAAAACCAATATTGAAACCAATATATCTCTGAGAAGCTGGACATTTTTAGCTCTCCAGTGCAGTACTGGATGGCATAAACAATATTTCATGACACTAACGCACAGTGTAAGTTTCTTTTACTCGCTTGAGTAAATGTTGAGCTTAAGAAGCAGAGAAAATTGCAAAGGTGCTCTGATATATCCAGTGGCCCTGGAAGAAAATATAAATAAATATCATGAATAAATAAATGTTATTTTAGATACCGTCATGATGTGTTCCTACTTTTTCCAAACAATATGTACACCCCATTATAATAGTCTTCTTTCTGGTGTACCCCTCAGATTGGTTTAGCAATTTAGCTTTAAAATTTAGCATCTCCCCACTTTCAGGTCAATTTTATAAGATCATCAGAGTACTACTAATGATTCTTGTTTTATGTGCAAGAAATTGTTTTAATCACCCCATACATCAGTGAAGCCTACATTGCCCAAATGGTACATATACAAGAACTGGAGAACTGCTTTCCCAGAGATGTTAAAATACAGCTTTCAGATTCCCATATTTCTCTGTTTGTTTTATGAAGACACCAAATTTCAGAAAAGGAAATATTTTTTTTCTTCTGCTCTTTGTTTGATTGCTCCCTGGATTAATGAACTTGTAAATATGTGTTGTTGCTGTATTTTCCTGCATTTGATCACCACCTTTTGAAAAGGAACAAGCAAAAATTTTGCATAGAAGTCTGTTAGAAGTTTTAGCTTTCCTTAACCTGTCACTTTTCTTATAGGTGTTTAAAATCTTAAGGTATGAGATTTTATTGGAAAAACCCCTTGTAGATTGTGTTTCTGGACAAAAAAAAAAAAAAAAAAAAAAGTCTTGGGAAATTTCAGTTACCAGATTCCATGTACTAAAAATGCTCTCATCTGCAAAAGGAAAACGTGGGGCTGCAAAGTTTGATATGTAGCTTCATACCAAAACCTAAATGAAGCATTCAAGTGAATTAGGAAAATCATTGCTAAATTTGGTGGGTAATAAAAATGAGGAAATTAGGGTAATGAGAATATTTAATAACATAATTATTACTTAGTTATTGAGAAGAAATGTTTTTTAAGTGATGAACTTATATGACCTACAGCAGAAGGGAGAAAGGGGAAAAAAACCCATAAAGTTAATAGAATGTATTTACAGGTTATGCTGGAACTTTTAGATTATTTTTTTAACAAATACATATGTCATGCCTGCCAATTTTCTTTCAGTTAATCTTTTTTTCTTCAACTTTGTTCATGAAGGTGTTAATAGAAATACTTACTAGAAGAAGTTCAACATGTAGCATAACTCCACCTGAATTTTGCTATGACCAATACACTGAGGTAACTTGGATAAAAGCCAAAAATTTTGTATAAAATTGACTGCAGAAAATTTTAGTGGGTTTGTGTTAATGAAGAGCTGTACAATATTGGATTTTTAAAAATGTAGTCATAGATGACCAAAAGAAAATACATGCTATTACTTAACAAAAAAATCTCTTGACAATCCAGTTACATAGATTCTAGATTGCAGAAAGCTGACAATTTCTCACTTTAATTCATAGATATTTTTGGTCTTCACAGTTTTAGTGTGGTCCATATAATGTGGTAACATCAAGGCAGACAGTTCCTTCAGCTTTGATACTGATTTACGAGAAGTCTGAAATGGTTTGGATGTTTCAAGATCCTTTAAGGTGTCATTTAACTGGTGTTCATTGCCCCTTTTATCTAGCATTTTTAGCAATTTGTATCTTGGGAGAAAATGCAGTTAAAAATACTGTGTCCATATTTCTTTTTGTGTATCCTAGGAGGTTTAGTAATGTAAATTACTAAATTAAATTAATTGAGTTTTGAATGATGCTGCCTTCAGTACCATTTAAGAATGAACAGTTTTCCACTGAAAAAGTAGTATATGACATGAATTCACAGAAGAATATGAATGCTTTGTTTTGTGTCATAGACCTGCAAAGAAGGTATTGAATGAATTAGTAGTTACTAACGATTTTTTGAAAGCTTAACGAATGTGTCAGTCCTTAAAAATATGGAAAAATTCACTACTGGAAAAGCAACGACAAAAGCCAACTTGTATAAGTAATTTTAAGCTGATGTTTCATCCTTTTTCTATATATACATTAAATTATTGATACTTCTTTTAAAATAATGAAAAAGAGCTATAAATTACTCCATATCTGCTTCTGTAGAAGTCATGTTTAACTAATGAGTTAATGAGAAGGGGAATATTGAAATAAGTGCTTTATCTTGCAAAAAAGTCATCAAGAAAGCAACTTTGCCATGGTACTATATTTTTAGTGCAGCAATAAGTGGATTTTTAGCATATTTCTTCTGGATGATATAGCATGCTACCAATGGAAAATTGGAAGAATGATTTTCTAAAAGCAAGGAACTTGTTTGATTGATCTATGAGTTAAAGTACTGAAAACCAAAAAATGTACTGATTATTTTCTTAAGTACATTTCCTTACTGATGCCGATAGTAGCAACTTTTTTACCTTAACTATTAAATAGAAAGTGATCCTCTTACATGTACTTTGTAGTATGTAGCTGACTTGGATTATTTCAGAAGGATGGTCAGAACAGGTAAAGTTACTAATTTGTCAACTAATACAAAGCAAAAGATCTAAATGTGCAAAGATTCCTAACAAATTCAAGCAATCATAACACTTTTGTGTGTTTCAATTTTATTTCTCTCTTACACAGTCCTTTATTTCTTTAATTCAGGTCCAAAAAACTCTGCATGTATACAAGGATTTGATTTTTATTAAAAATAGTTTCCATTCCCTGAGTATTGTGGCAAAAACTTACAAAAGAGGCTTTTTGTGAATTCTTTAAGCAAAAAAAGTAGGAAGGAAACCTAAAATTGTTTCATTGTACTTCAAAAGTTCAAGTGACTTGAAACCCTCCACATTCTTTTTGTATTGTGACTTATACTTTTAAGACATAGTTTTGAAGAAATGTCTGTCTCCCTTCTTGATTCAAACTACAAAGTTGTCTCTGGGTGTGAGAACTGGATTCTGCTTGGATGGTGTTCTGGTTTGGCCAAATTTAGAAATACATCCTCTGAGAGAAGGCAGGTCACAACCATCCCTCCCCCACTAGGTTCGGGAAAAATAAATTTTCCTCAAAGGAAAGTGAAAGAGATAAAAACTATTTATTTAACAAACACACAGGAAGAGGATAATAATGCTAAATAATAAAACCTCTCGATTTGCTGAGAGAAACCTGGGAAAATTTCAGAGTCCTCCCATAGATCTCTCTCTCCCATCTCTCTCTACCCCTCCTTGGAGCTGAGACGGGGTGGTGGGCCCACCTCCAGGGTCAAGGCCTCGGTGGAAATTCCTCCCAATGTATTCTGATGTTGAAACTGTCCAGCAGAGAGAAAAGGAAAAAAACAAAGTCCCAGGAAAAACAGAAGTTCAACTCTCCGGAGGAAAAGGAGCTGAGGAAAAAAAACTGCCAAAAGCTGGCTGGAAAGAAAAGCAAGCCGGGTGCTTCCATTCCCTCTCCTGCCACAGCTGAAAAGAAGTCTCTGCCTCTGTGTGACATTGAACAAGCTGCAAACTGCTTTGAAAAAGTTTTGCTCAGTTTTTCCTTCCCCCTCTCAGGCTCAGTTTAAAGGCATAGAAAGGCACAAAAATTAATTTCTGGGCATAAGGCAGCGATATGGGATACACATCATAAAGTCACCCCAAGACAGATGGAAATAAAATACAAACTCCAAGAACAGTAATGTTACTAACAGAAGATGATTCTATATGTATGTTCTCTGTCACAAGCAGGTATTTGGACTACTTGTCCTTTCATTTTACAGGTCTGGTGACCCTTGAGCATATGGGCAAGACATTAATGTTCAGGTAAAAAAAAAAAAAACAACCCAAAACTTCTTTTTTACACTTCTTCGTCTGGAAATTGTCTGTACAGGCAATGGTTAAAGATACAGAGTTCAGAATTTCTACTATTGTCAGTAGAAGAGAGAGCGGGAAAGGAAGGGCAAGAGATAACATTTCTGAGTTAGAAATGGAGAACCTTCACATTCAAAGTAGTGGCGGAGATTATATTTCTCTGAAAGATTAAAAATAATTATTAAAAAGTAGCAGGTAAGTGATTGAAACAGAAATAAATGCCTTGTTTATAATAACCCTCTTTAGACAGAATTAAAAGCACATTATTTTTCTAACAAATAAAATGCCTACAAAAAAAGAGGCATGTCAATAAAGCAAACTTGTCCTTGTTCCTACTGCATATGCAACTAGAGTGCAAACAGTAACCGATGAGCCACAAAGGTAATTTTTTCTAGTAGCTTTACACTTAATGAGATGCAGATGCAATCTCAAATTGAAATACATCACAAAATCTAGAGAAGACACTGAGAGTAACTGAAAATGTAAGTCCTTTCTCCTGTGAAAAACAGAGAAACACACAAGCTCTTCCTGTTTCTTAACCTTATGTACAACTGGTTTTTCTACGCACATTACAGAGGAGGTGGTGTGTTATGCTCTTGAAAGAGATACAATTAGACATGAGGCAAATCACAACAGAAAACTGCCCAACCAGAAGGAATAGGAGGAAGAATAATAATGCTGAAGTGTGGAAAGATTTGTCAGGCTGAGCTAAAAATTGTGAAGGTTAATTGAAAATCTTCCCAAAAAGGTGTAAAAAATAAAGGTTTGTTTGGTTTGTTTGTTTTTCTTTTAAGAAAAATGGGCACAGAACACATTCCATTTATATCTCTAAAAGCTATGCTGATTTGAGTGTGGTTGGTGTCTTCTGTTTTTGACATGCTATAGGTCTCATTTCCTTCTCGCTTGATTAACCAAATGCTCTATGTTGTGACAGATAATATTTACCTTTTTTTTTTTAAATAGGGTTGCATTGGTTGTTTCTGTGGAGCCAATCTGCATAGCCTTATGTAATATTTCCAAGGAAGATGATACTGAGAAGTGAGGAAAAATTATGTGAAATACCTTAGCAGGCAGATTTCCTCTAAAAACTTTGCTCCTTTAGGAAAGAACATACACATTTCTTGTGTATTAGAGACATAATATCTACCAAAATGATCCTGTGCACACAAGCCCTGTGGAATTCCTTAAGTAGTGAACCTTGGGGTTCACTATTTAACTTACTAAACAGGAATATATTTGAAGCCTTCCATCTTTTCATTTGTAAGTAATGTAAACCAAAATTAAGCAGCAGAGTTGTTTCTGGCAGTTCAGAGTGGTTTCTCATGTGTTATGTAGAATCGAGTCTTTCTCAAAAGTTAACTTAAGAAATTAATTAGAGAATAAATTATTACTATAAAATACTTAGCTTTGCTAAACTGATAACATAGTTGAGATTGGCTGAAACAATTTGAGATGAGGCTACACAAATACAACTAATTTTGAATCGTTGAAAGAGAAAAAAATTATCCAGACATTGTTTATTGTACTCTATGTACCAAAAAATCTCGATTTTCTTTTTTCCTTTTGAATCATATTTATATATATCTCCATGTAGACAGAGAGACACATAGGCCTTTTTTTTAATGTTAACTTAACTTACTAAGTCCAATTAAGGCAACAAAGTTCTTACTAAGCAGCTAAGTTCAGTTTTTCAGGCATGTTTGTAAAAGTTACATTTTCTTCTATACTGTTTGTAGAATAGGGAACTATGACAGTGTGTTCCTTCTCTTCTGCCAGTGGTTACCACTGAGAATGATCGATGCAAAACCATCCCTGAAGACTCGAAGAAACTCTCACTAAACAAGATAAAATCCAGGGATTCTCTTAGGTCCACAAATCAAATTAATCAAATATAAATACATATTGGGATTTAATTCTTTCCTCATCCATATGACACGGTTTTCTTTTAGATATCCATATAAAAGCAAACATCTGTTTTTATAATAATAGCTTCCAGTTGTTTTTTCTTGGGAAGTCATAGAGATCCTGAATTCAAAAGTCATTGGACAAAATGGAATTACTTTGAAAAGAAAAATATAAAGATGGTTGTTGTGTGCTGTGTTATTTGCCTTTCCTTTTTTCCACGGCTAAAGAAGTTAGCTTCTGAAAGCTTCTTTTATTTTGCTCTGACTTAGCTCAGAAGCTTCTTATCCATCCATAGAGGCCTCCTGGCATTTTTGCCTGATTTCATTCTTGTTGGGATCCATTGCTCTTGAGCTTGGAGGAGGAAATCCTTGAACATCACCCAGCATTCTTGGGCTCCTCTGTCTTCCAGGGCTCTGTGCTGTGGAACTGTACTGTGGAGGTTCATGGAGAAGTCAAAATGTACTTTCCTGAAGTCCAGGGTAGTGAGCTTGTTACATGCCCTCCTCTCAGCATGGATGATCTTGAACTTCACCATCTCATGGTCACTGCAGACAAGACTGCCTTGAAGCATGACTCTCCCCACCAGCTTCTCCTTGGTGAGCACAAGGTCCAGCATGGCACTTCTCCTTCTTGGTTCCTCAATCAGCTGTATAGTGAAGTAGACTTTGACACATTCAAGGAACATCCGGTATTGCTTGCACTCTGCTGTGTTATCCCTCCAACAAATATCAGGGGGGTTAAAGTCCCCCATGAGAACCAGGGCTTGAGAGCATGAGGCCATTCGTATCTGCTTTTAGAGGGCTTTATCTGCACCATCCTCTTACTTGGGTGGCCTGTAGCAGATCCCCACTATAGCATCCCCTGTCCTTGCCTTCCCTTTTATGTTGATCCACAAACTCTTGCTAAGCACCTCATGCTTTCCCAGGCAGAGTTCCATACGCTCCAGTTGGTCATTGACATTTAGGGCTACACTCCCATTTTGTTTCCCTAGATTTACTTTCCTAAAAAGCCTAAAACCTTCCGTTTCAATGCTCCAGTCATACGGAGCCATGTCCACATGATGCCAATGATATATCCACGTAGGTGTGCATACATCTCTAGTTCCCCTTGTTTGTTCCCCATACTACATGTGTTTGTGTAGAGGCATCTGAGCTGGGCCCTGAATAAAGCTGACTCACTGGCTGGAGTATCTGGAATGCTTTTGCACTGTTCTGGCCACCCATTACAGGCATCTGACTGGTGGGATTGAGATAGATAGGTGCCTCTCTTCCCCTACAAATCTAGTTCAAAGACCACTTCGCTAGTCTGGCAAATCCATGAACAAATATATTTTCCCTTCTTTTTCAGATGGAGCCCATCAGTCCCCAGTAGACTAAGCTTGCCAAAGTTCCATGGTCTGAGTGACTGAAACCTTGACTACACCGCCATTGTTCTAACCATTTGTTGACCTGTCAGATTTGGCTGGTCATTTCCTCTCCTTTGACCTGGAGGTTTGATGAAAAAACTGCTTGAGCCCCAAAACCCTTTACCACCTCTCCCAGGGCTCTGTAGTGTTTCTTAGTGCTTCCCAGACTGCTGATGGCTATATCCCCTGTCCCCACATGGAAAACTAATAGTGGGTGACAATCAGTAGGTTTTACTATGCTTAGGAGCTTCTCAGTAACATCCCTGATCCAGGTTCCTGGAAGGCAGCACACTTTTGTTGAATGTGTGTCAGGTCAACAGATGAGTGCCTCTGTGCCTCTTAAAGTAGAGGCACCCACTGCTATCATCCGCCACCTTTTCTTGTTTGAACTAGGTGTTAATTTCTTTATTTGTGGAGCGGGTTGGACTACTGCAGTTTTCTTCAGCTGTTCTTCCAGTGTGATGGATGTTGTCTCATTAGTCTGCAGAACTATGATGCGGTTCTGGGTGGGGATGTCCAGCTGAGTGGAAATGTCTGGTTTTGAAGAAAGTCCGTTCCTTTAATTAGATCCTTTCCTCTTCCTTCAGTTGGTTTTTTTTCCCACTTTTTCCCAATCCCCTGTGTTAATGCTCTCCCTTCTTTCCATGTGTTCCAGGGGATGAATTTTTGGCTTCTCCTCAGTGGGCTGTGGTTCCCCTACCACTGGTCTTGGAACCAGCTCTCTCTCTCAACCTCCGTTGTATCTTTGTCTTTTGACTGCTTCCTGCAGCTCCACCTGTTCCTGGAGGTCCATCACAAGGGCATGCTCTTACAGTTCAGTGAATCACTCCTCTCACATTTCCTGATACTCCTTGACCTTTCTACCTCCTCTGAGCTCTGACACCAAGCTGAGGAGATTGTCCACCTGCTCACACCAAAACAAGAACTGTCTTTGCTGTCCTCCAGCATCAGTGACAACCTCTGCACTCACTGCACCTTGAGACCAGGACAGCTGCATGTTGATTTGTGAGATCCATTTGGGTCATGGTGACTTTTAACCAAATGTAAAGCATGGTTAGTCCTGTTCTTGTTGGGTGGGTGATGACTCCCCACATTCTCTTCAGGTGCCAGGTGGAGCAGTGTGCCCTCCTTTTGTGAGCTGCCTGCGCGAACTGCCTTGCAAAATGCCACACCATGTCCTTGTGATGTGCCACGTCCTGTTTGCCCACCCTGTTTGCTGCAGTCCTGCTTGCTTGTGCCCCCCAGAGCTGTTTAAATCTCCTGCAGGGTGTTCCTGACAACACTGTCTCCCTGCCCAATTTGCTTGCAAGAGCTTCTGTGTCCACATATGGCTTTGAGCAGCTGATTGGGTATCTCTAAGTTCAGGAATCCCATTGTACAGATCCAGCAAGTCACCCCTGGACTTAAATCAGTTGCTGCTGCTGTGGCTGCTGCTGTACATGAAAGGACATACCCTCAGTAGCAACTTTTTTGTTGGTGGTGTTGTCGTTTTTGTTTTGGTGCTTTTTGTTTGGTTTGGGTTTTTTTTTTGGTTTTTGGGGGAGGAGTTGGGTTTTTGGTTTTTTTTTTTTGTTTGTGTTTTGGCGGGTTTTTTTCCTTTGTTTTTAGGGTTTTTTCTGGTTTTCATTTATTTTATTCTGAAATGTTCATATGGTGTGTGTGGAGTAGAATCTTATCCAGATATAACATGCTTTTTGAATAACAAGGTAGCAGACAAAAAGAATGAAAATATTCTCCTGGTATAGAAGGCACCATTCCTTGTTTTAAGCTACTTTTGGAAAATTGTTCTACAATTTTATGTTAAGACATCTGATATAAATTAGAATGTGGAAAGTGAGAAACAAACTCAAGGCATTTATAAAGGAATTAACAAAGAAACTGGATTTTAATGTAGCATGAGAAAAAAATATGAAAGCATACGCAGCATGTCTATAATGGGAAGGAATATATCAGGCATTCTATAACATTTTATCATCAGACATTAACTTAAAAACAGTCTCACCAGAGTGTAATATTGATGAAGCTGGCTTAAGTGTCCATCAGACTTAGACAAACTGGTGATATCATGAGTGGCTGTGTGCCTAAAACATGTCTTCTTATGCCAAGGCCATGATAAAACATTCTGTATTTGTATGGATGAGACTTAAATACAATAAAGAAATTTGGAAAAAAAAAATCATATACCAGTAACTTGTAAAGCTCCTAACTGGCTAGAAAACCTCACCTGATTGCCTGCAGTTCTCTCAGCTTGAGAAATCTGATCTCTGTCAGTTCTTGTATGGTCACAGCTTTCAGTTTCAAAGATGTGTCAAAAACTCTTGGACCAGTGTGGTCAAATGTTGTTCTACTGTTAATCTGTGACAAATTTAGGTTCTGTGAAGAGAGGAGCATGCAGCAGTGCAGTGTGACTAGTCAGTAGTGCATTGCAGTTCATTTCTGGGGCCAACAATGATGTGCCACAATGACTACAGGATTTTTGCCTGTGCAAGTATAGCATAAGCCCAGTTAATTTTTGAGGCAGCATGCTGAGAGGTAAGAGCTGGAATCTGAAAATTATTGTACTTGAATAAAATCACTTTAGTCCAGCTGAGAACATAACAATTTAAATGCTGAACTTGAATTACTATTATTAGCACTTGGGCACTCTTTCTTTCCAGTAGAGAATGAAAAATTTATCTAAAAAGTAATTAAAGATTTTATATCATGAAATAAGGGTGAAAAAATCCAAGCTATCCAAAGAAAATTAATAAACAAGACTGAATTTCTCTAACATATTTTTTTATATGAATATTTAAAATTATGTAAGTGGAAGAATGCAAAATGCTCGTATTGTAAATTTTGAATGAACACTGTTCCTGGTTTATTATGAATATCTGATTTTCTTGCATTTTTACCATCCAAGTTTGTTTTCATATACTTTTTAAATGGAGGCAATACTGAATGTTTCAGATTAGGTCTGGTGTCCTATCATAAATAATCATCCGTTATGTAGTTCCTCATAGCAACTGCTTTCCACAGTTGCACTAATTTATGGGAGTATCTATTTAAAAATAAACAGCCTGTATGGTAAAGCTCCAACATAGTTGGAATAAACTTATTTAGGATTATTTAAAATTTATTTTCAGATTAATATTTCCACATGGTGTGGAAATTTTCATGCTGGCTCATGTCCAGTGTTATCTAGATTTATATTTTGTCTGAGAGATTGGGATGTGTCAGCCGAGGGTAAACCAGTTGAACAATTAAGAAAAGAAGCAATCTACATATCACTTCATTTTAGGCATACTTGGTTTCATCCACATTTCTATAAGACAAATTTAAGATTGCTTTCTTTTTAATGCTTAAAATATACAGACATAGTATAATTTTATGTCTTTTTTAACATTGCCTCTAAACAGTTATACTGTGCATAACATACTACTCATATGTGGGAAGCTGAAACAAGAGCATCCAAAATTTGAGGAAATGGATTGGGATGAGAAGATAGGAAACACTCGTGTTGTTCCAATATTCACCCCTGTACCATTTCCCTTTCCTGACACCTGTGAAAAAACTCTCCCTTTGTGTTAAACAGAAGTTTGTCCATGAAAATGCATGTGTCTGCATGTACCACAAGCACTTTTTGTTACATAAGGTGACTGCCCAGGTTGGAGAGCATAGACAAGTTATTGAGTTCATGTTCATTACGTGTGCCTATTAGAGATTGGGAAGAGATTATTGCTATTCAATAGGGCTAATCCTTCTTCAGATTCAAGTCCAAATAAAGAAAAGGTTCACTTAAATATTGACCAGGGGGCAGGGAGGAGGCAGTGCAAAAGGTCAATGATTTCTCTATTCATTTTCTGGGCTATGATGACATTCTCTGTTAAAAATATTTGTCTTAGATGTATTGTAGTCAATGACTGGATTGTAATTGCCATGAGCCATCTTACAAGGGAGAACTTGTATGAAATTCTGATGATTGAAGTTGAATGTTGTCACTACATTTATCCTTGGCAAATTATTATGTCTTAGTTGTTTGAGGCCTGTTGCATGCTTCGTGATTTCAAAAGTTTGGCTGTGCCTATAAGGAATGTAAAGAAAGGTTTAGAGCATCCTTCACCCTCTGGCATTGCTTATGAAGCTTTTTTTTTTCATGTGCAGTTCAATCCTTCACTCTCGAAGAATTAGACAGTAAGTTATCTGTCATTGGTTTTCTAAATTATATATAAACACAAGATATATCATGGCAGACAATGTAGTTATACTGGTGGCAAGAAATAATAGCGTAGTTACCATATGAGTTATTGCAGTCAGTTACACAATAACTCCTAATAACATCATTTTGTCTATTCCATAAAATAGAGTTAAAAGTAGAAAATTTGTGTTGGGGAGAGAAACAGAAGATTGTTGTTGGTGTTACTTCCACACTTCACTTCCACTGCATCCTACTTATCTGTAAACAGAACCAATTACATCATTATAAAAAACCCCAAAACTGAGAGGAAAAATTATGTAGCCTTTATATACACATTTAGAGTAATTTTATGGTAATCTATACAAGATCAATAAAATGTGCACCCCCGTATGATATCTTTTATCATTAGTTTTGTTAGCTGAAAAAGGTTGCAATTACCATGTTTTTCATGAAGCCTGCAGTGGAGGAGAGATGCTAGCACACAGGAGATGAGCACTATTGTCATAGGAAGAAGCCCAGGTAGGGCATTGTACTTAAGTTAATTAGACAATGCTAGTTGGATGCTCTAAAATTGGAAACAGAGTGTTTAGCCATGTTTCTTCAAATACTGGGATAAGAAACGGACGCAATAAGTTGCTGTGTTATATTGTCTTTTCTCCCCTCTGTCTGCATGGCCCCTGATTTTATTTGTACACAGAGCAGACAGAAAAGTCATTTCCATCAAGATGTTAATAATGAGGCAAAGTGGGCTTCCTAATAAGATTTGTACAAGAGAAACCAGGGGCTTATCTTCACTCCATGTGGGGTCCTCTTAGGCACTGATGCTCTGGAGAGAGAATGTTGAAAAGATCAGTCATAGTCTCAGCTGCATACTGTGGTAGTACCTGGGAAACATCCCAGTGTCCATCTACATTCCTCTTCTGCTTGCTCAGGCACTTGCCTTCAGTGCTGAATTTTATCTCCAGTGCAAGTCAACTGTATCTTACAACAGCAAAAAAAATTTGAATATTTGTCACTGAATCTAATGAAACTTGATATTAGAAACCTTGAGTACCAGACATAACCTTTCTGAGGCCTTATATGTATACAGCTACTGCAGAAAGTGAGTTCTTCAGAGCTAATGCGGCTTCAGCTGACCCCGAAGTGGTTGTAAGGTTTCTAATATGGAAGCCGGCCTCCACTAGCCTCCTAAACACATACCAAGAGTTCAATTAACAATGATTCAGCTGAACTGGTGATAAGACCAATGAGAATTTGTGTTCCAAATGTCTAACCTGAACAAAGTTAGGCTGTCTCAGAGATGCAAATGAATGCAGTGTTAACAGCACTGACATGGGAATCAGGGACATAGGTACTTTTTTTACTCCCTGAGGCAACAGAAGTTTATTAGGGATGATGGGAATTGTGTTTTCCTTGGGGAAACTTGAGGCCACAGTTTAAAAAGGCTCATAAACAGGCTGACTGGGAAAGAGAGCCACAGAGCCTTTCTGTGGAATTAAGAATGCTATTCCAATAAATGCCCCAGCAAGTAAAAACACAGACTTAAAGTGATTGTTAATTTGGTATTTACTATTGATCTGTGTCCAGAGAAAATATGTAGAAAGACATACAAATACTGATATTAGGATGTATTCTAATAATTAGTTTTAATTATGTCTACAGGTGAGCTATAATGAGAAAATATTTTAATGAGTTGTTTAAGCCCCACGTGTTTTACTTTGTTAACATCTCTTCTCTTTCTGTCAAACTTATTAGAGAAGGATTATAAAGCTCAGATAAAGCATGCTGTTATAGGCACAGCAGGTATACACAGCTGGTATAGGATTGGGTTTTTTAATTCAATAGGTATAGTGGCCAGTAGGATAAAAGAGCCATCTCTTGTTGATACTGTTACCCACACTAAATTACATGCAGAGCAGAAAAAGAAGTAGAACAGCCTCAGGTACAAGAAATGGGTATATCACAAATCAATATTTTAGCAGACAGCAGCAAGAAATAAGGAGAGTGATGGTGATAACTTGGAGAGAAATTTTGAAATATACAGTATGAAATATACTTGAGAAGGAAAAATATCCTTCATTTTAAAAGAAAAACAAACATCTCTCTCTTTGTGCTTCAAAGCAGCAGATTTTTTTTTTTTTTTTTTCTGTAATAAGGTGTAAGAGGGTGATAGGTTTAGCTTTATCCATATTTTGTATTCACAGACCAGACGATCTGGTATAACATATGCTACATTCTTTCCCTGGGTAGTATAGTAACTAAATAATTTGCTCTCCTAGAAGCATAGAACTGATTTGATTCAGAATATAACCTGAAGCAATTCCTGGGAACAGTACAATTTTGTGTTGCCCCATACTATATGTTTCAGCTTCATTGAATATAATTTTTTGGTTTTGTGCATTGCATTTACCAGGAAATAGAAGTTCAGAAAATTACTAGTGACTACCTTTTTTTTTTGTGGTGTTCCTATCTCCTGTGCTGTCTTCAACCACTAATGCAAACAGTTCTTATAAAGCAGGTATTTATTTTTACAAAGTTTTATGCACTTCTGAGCATGCTAATCTTTTCTTTACAGCCACCAGAGCAAGTCAGCAACATAATGCAGATAAATTAAAACTAGCAAGAAAAAATTGTGAATGTAACCTGCAATTTAACCTCAGAATGAGCCTTCAGGAGAGGGTTTACTTTTAATACTTGCAAGCAAAACTGTGGGGTTCTTTTAACAAATGAAATTTTAGAGGGATTTCATAGCCTTTGCATATGACAACTAGTGAAAAGGCAAAATCCTGGACAGATAATCCTAGCGTTTTTGCCTGGCCATAAAGAAAAAGTTGATGATAATGAAATACTTTTTGTCAGACAGTAGAGAAAGTTCTTGCCAAGTCACAGAGTTCAAAATTGTGCAGAGAGGCACACAGTTCAACAATGCAATTGTAGCAACATAATTTTAGTCTATAAAGATGATGCAGAATAAATCTATTTTTGATACAAAGATCAAAAGATGCAAGTACAGTGACTGTAAATGTTGGCCTCTGCATCATTACTTTAGGAAGAATGCAAAATTAATTCTAGAAAAATAATGGCTGTAACCATGGAGATAGGTTTCACTCTGCACTGGTTTTCATCTGTTTGGTTGAAATGTTAGCTGGTTGGTTAGGAAGGTCAAGTTTTTTTAGACGAGAAGTAAAACCTATATCTAATAAACAGAGGGAATCAAACTCAATCTTTCTCCCATATTGTTTTTGCCCATTTCCAGCAAGCATATGTTTTCTTCAGTAGTTGAAATGTGGTTACTGAGTACATGTTATGTATTTATATACATATTTGTTTGTATTCATGCAGGTATGTATCAGAGACAGTTAGTAATAGGTGCGTGAAGAAGACTGATGAATGTGTCCACTTTTCGACTTTTAAAAAAAGCTTTCTTCAATTAATCATCTGTAAGAACACCTTCATGCTAATCCTAACCTAGATCTCACTGTGTATGCAGAACCATTATCCTTAACAGTCATGCTCTAAATTAGTGAGTGTACACCATCACAAAAGACACAAAAAACTAGAGATGTATTCAGTCCTATGGATTGTGAATGAGGGTTCTGCTCCAGCTGCTGATTCTGAGCTCCTCACTGACCTCATGCACCCTAAAACTGTAGGACAGTTTTTGGTACACACTGTTCTGATCCCTGTGACAGGGGTTGAGATCTCTCTTGCTCCAGAAGCTGGAACCACAAGCCAGGTGCACCTGCACCCCCAGTGTTACTCCAGTTGTGGAAGGCAACTCTACTTGTGCAGCCAGCACCACTTAGTCCCGGCAGCACACACAGACACAGAAAAGAGAAGAAAGACCATGCTGACCAAGCCATTTTACACTCGACGGTCCCCTTTTATACCAGCTTCTGCCTACCTCCATGTTTCTCCTCCCCAGTCCCTTTCTCCTGCACAGTTCTCCATCGGTTTGCACAGTCCTACTGGCCTCCCAAGCTTCTGGATCCCTGGGCTTGTTTTCTTGTCAGCTGCAAAGCCCCTCTGCTGCAGTTCCTTAGTAGCTCTTCAGTCAGTGTCTTGGCCAGTTTTGCTTCTTGCCTTTGTCTCCATTATGTTTACCTGTCACTTTTGTCTCTCTGTATATTTTGTCCATGGTGCCTTCCTTTTCTTTGCCATCCCCTTTGTTTAGGTGCTCAGTCAGGTTATCCTCCCAAAATGAAAATTCCCGTGTTCTGGTACCCTTACCCATGGGCACAAATGATGAGATTTGGTCATTTTGTCTGCTTTATCATTTGTTGATCACATTTGGAACTCTGTATGTTCGTGTTTATGCCTTCCCACTTTACTTATTTTCCGTTTTGCACTGAAAAGGTCCTTGGCCAGATACCCTAGAGGAAGCAGACACCTCTGATTCCACATACATGTATATCATTTAAAGTCCAACCAGCCCAACACAGGAAGTTGTCTTTACGGTATGATGATGAAAAGACTATTCCAGTAGTAATAATTTTACTTAGAACCATTCTGACAGCAAAAAGGACTTTGAATGATAATTGAGGTCTAATATTTGGGCTAGATTTTGCATATCAGAAAGCAAGGTTTATACTGATGGTATGGTTTGGAAATTATTTTAATTTCACACATTCTAAACAAATGTAATGTCCTTTGGTTTTTGTTTATTGCATACTTTTGAGTAATTGTCTCTTTATTATAAAATTAGAAACAGTGAGTTAAGTATTTACTTTCTGCTAATAAAGACTGGAATAATTTCTTAATTCTCTAGAATTTTCACAGGAAGGGAATGCTATTTTCTATTCTTTTCTAATCACTCTTACCCAAGTACATATTGCTGTAATAACTGTCCCTAGAACTGCTTGTGCAGCATAGGTCTAGGTATTTAAACAAAAATGAAACATTCTTTAGAAATCTGGCAATAGAAACCCAATATTTAAAGTCTGGAATTTCAAGTTCACAGAGTCAGACATTTTAATATGTGGTTTGGGTTTTTGCTACATGCTCCAAAGGTACTTTACTTACAATAGAGTAGTATTGCTGGAATTCTGATCACTTTATGGGATTAAGATAAACAGAAACACGGAAAAGTTTTAACAAGAAAGCTCAATGCTATTAACACATATAAGCATGTCTATTAATGTTAGTAAGAAATGCCAAACTACATCATGGAAGATTGAAGAACTGGCCACTTTTGGCAATCTTCCAGTGGTCAATGAGTGAAAAGGTGACTTTTTGAAAGGGTTCCTGGCTGACATGCACTGTCAGAATATTTGATTTACCCCTTTTTTCGAGAAGACAGTGTACAGCCTGAGATGAAAAAGTGATAATTTATGCATAAAGCTTTAAATTCTCCTGGTTTGCTGAAAATCATGAAACAATTTGGTCATAAGTGTGGAGTTGAAACATATACTCTGTCAAGCAAAATACCTGGAAAACTTATAATTATGCTTTTGGGACCTTGAAATTGAGACTAAATGTCATATATAATGGCAATATTTTAATTATATGATATCTTTTTCTGAGAAAATATGACCTCTGTTCTTTTTATCATTAACATTTGATAAGTCATTAATGTCCCTGGACCTGCTGACACTGAGTATCAATTTAATGTACATAATTTGCACAGCATGTGGAATCAGAGAATAACTGTTTGGAAGGAACCTTCAGAGGTCACCCAGACCAACCTCCTGTGCAGAGCTGGTTGGAGACTGCACAGAGCCCTGTTTGGTCCAGTTCTGAGTCCTTTTCAGGGAAGGAGATACCACAGCTTTTAAGCAACCACCTCTTATATTTGACCACCTTGGATGTGAGATGTGACACATACACATTTCAGATAAAATGGATGTAGGGGGGTTATTATTTTGCATTTTAAGGTGCATCTTGAAATACTGAAGAAGAAAATGATTTGATAAATATCTTGAAATTTAATCTAGATATTAAGAACACATTTTATTTAAACTCTGACTGCTGTTAACTGAGATTAGGATAACTCACTTTTTCAGTGCAATTCATCTTGAATATAAACATATTTTTACCAAAAAAAAACCCAAACCAAAACCCAGAAACCATAGGCGTTTAAAACTGGATGCAGTATTACAATACATACACCTGAACATGACACTAAAAAGCAAGCGTACTAGAATGTTTATTTTTAAGTGTTTTTTCTCCACACCCTCTCTCATTTGTGATGCTATATTGCAAACTAAGTACTCCGGTACCTATATGGGAGGAGCTTAATATCAAAGAAAAAGATTCACAGAGTTTAGCAAATTACCGGCTATTTTCTAAACTACCAAAACTGGTTATAAGCTCCTAAAGTAGGACAAAATAATTACTTTTTTGATAGGTGATTGAATTTTAGGTGTGTTTTGCGAGTTGCTTTCTATAATCTATTAGATGATGCCATCCTCAATAGTCCTGTTTAGGTGGCTACAGATTATGTCCCACAGAAAATTCCAAAAGAAGCCAAAAGTTCTAGTAGTTGGAGAGTCTTGCTGGGAATATAATAATGTGGATATGAGCAAAATCTGAGAAGAAAAGGATATTTTTGTACTTACCTACATGACAGAAATGTAAACTCTGGGGGTATTCAGACTCTTGCTAAATTAAACTATGCTAAGAATTGTTTTTGAAACAATGCCCTGTGGATTTTGCTCTGCCTTTTACTGTTTAGATATCATGAATTTGGAGGATGTTTCAGTGAGAAATACTGTGACTAGTCTCTTGCTTATTGGTATTTAACATGGTTAAAGGCTAAGATATAACCTAAGATAGGTGTACATGCGAAGGAAAACCAAATAGAAAATCATTGTATATCCATATTGCTTTATCCCAAATGGGACCTGGAAAGGTCTCTAGAAGAGCTAGAAATTACTCTATTTTTTGAAATTACTCTAATTTTTGCATCAGTGACACAAAAAAGACAGGGAGTAGTCTAGCATAGAAATTTACTCTTTAGGAGCTTCCAATGCAATGTATCTCTCTGTAAAGAAAGTTAGTTTACATAAATGTTACTGAATACACACCAAAACTTTTATGAGTTTTTTAACCCATAAAATTCAGTGGATGTCGTGCTTCATGGGATTTATAGGGTTTAAATATACTGCGAAATTAAAATGAGAAAGGAGTATTTCCTTCAATTTACCATTGAAAACATTTAAGGGATCAGAAGAGGGCAATAAACTAGGAAAACGTAGCATTATGTGGAGTTTTTTTAACAGAGTACATATTAAAGGTAAATCATCGTTGTTTTAAAGGTCAGAATATAGGATGTACATCATTCTTCTTCCCTATTTCTATTCTTTTTTTCCAGTTATAATCACTGTAAGAACTTCAAATAAAACATAAGCTATCCAAAATGATTATGTTTGCCATAAGGTGGCACTACGAAGTAAGGCAGTGACATGGCTTGGGAAATTCAATTTAATTGTTTACTTCCAGTCTTTTCTCTTAAGTCATAAGGTTCCATGAAGGATAGGTCTCAGGTATGCAAAATATCTAATCTACGTGGACTTAAAATTCGTAAAGATTCATATATTAAGAGTCAGAAAAGACAAACTGCAATTTATGTTAAGCGGTTAATGCTAATCAGCATTTTCTTAATATTGCTATCTAGAAACACTTTTCCTTCTCTGAAGATCTAAACACCCACACTTTAAGACTCCTTTAAGACTCTACAATGCTGAGGACAGAACAATATCACGGTCCCATAGCTTTCAGATGCATTTATCCTGAAGGAAAGAATTTACAGTACCTCCCATTTTAACAACAAAAAAAGTGCTTCACAATATTCATCTGCTGAAGGATAGGTCATACAAAGGATCACTTAGTGCTCACTAGCTCCTGGTATGGGCAGCTAGACATCCACAGAATGGCTGAGGTTGGAAGGCACCTCTGGAGATCATTTCCACATTCTCTTAAAACTCGAGCAGGCTGCTCATGACTGTGTCTGGCTGCGTTCTGCATGTCTCCATGGATGGAGGCTCCACAATCTACCTTGGTAGCCTGTCCCAATGTTTGACCACACATAACATAAAGAATCTATGCTTTAATGGAGCCACCTCTATTTCAATTTGTGCCCATTGCCTCTTGCTCTGGCGCTAGGGAACACTGAGATCTCTCCCTGTCTTCTCAATGCAGGAGTTAAATTCACTATTGCTGTTAATGGATCATTTGCTTTTTGATCTAAATCCAACTTGATTATTGTTCTTAGTTTTATTTGTGCTTTCTGAAAACCCTTAAGAATTCACTAAGCTGTTTGGTCTACTACACCATAGAAATTGCTAGAAATAGATATATGAAATCATTAAATGAACTGTTAAATCATTTTTACTTGTGAGTGCCCTGAACTTAAGGTTTTTTCCCTCTTTATACTGGGTGAACTGTGCTGATCTTTGTTTAGTCTAGTGTCTTCTTTGCTTCTCTTCAGGGCTCGAGTACTGGTGCAAGTACCACAAGTCATCTGTCTGAATGTGCTTGTGACCATAAATTTTCTCTGTCACTCTTAATGTTGAGTTTGACACAATGAAATCCCATCTTGCGTAAAAATCTCTCAATAATTCTTTGCTTGCCTTGAAAATTACTCAAATTAATTTCTCAAATTAATATGTCAGATTTTTTTTACAAAATGAGCAATTTGACATGGTCTGCTGTTATGCTTAGTTGACAAAAATCCTGTGCTTCCAGCTTGTGATGCTTTCAGTAGTGGTGACACAAGACAGATATTTTTAGGATTGTTTCAACTAGTCTTGAAACTAGCAGTAGGAGAATATAACTACAAGAGTATAACAGGATGTTTGTCATAAATGAAAAAAAGATGGTTTACTTCATCCATAGCATATGATAGATTATAACCAAATAGATGTTCTCCATAAAAATAAGCTAAGCGTTATTGGTTATAATAAACCACACTTACAGATGATTCTAACATTTCTGTTTGTGATTGCTAACTTCATATAATATCACAGGTTCTTCAAATTTTCAAAGTCAGGCCACAAATAATCTAATATCTTGTTTCCCATTATATATGCAACTGGCATTTTAAATGTTTCCCAACACAAAAGGTGTGTTGTTCCCAACACAGTGTATTTTAGTAAAGAAATTTAAAACAAAAGTATTCTACAGGTTCTGCAGCAGCTTTTTAAGCTATTTATTTAATCTTCTCTGCTTTCTCTCTTTTGTGTCTTTGCATTTTGATGGTCATAATAATTTTTGAAAACATATTTTATATACTCTGAGTGAGAAATCTAATTTAGCAACATTGATATTACATGGATCAAACAGTTTCAAATTGTTATTATTATTCTGCTAGAACAATTAATGTATTGAATTTATTACATTTTTAATGTTTACTTCCCATGACAAAACATACTAGCTCAATTTATTTAATTGCAGTTTTAATTAACAGTTTGCCAGTACTTGGCCTGGGGACAAAATCAAAAAATTTGACCTACAAAGTTTTTAATGAGTGAAGTGTAGGGGCTTTACAAAATCCCTTGGCAGCAAACAGGCAGAAATAATTCAGAGCCCTTACCTTAGATAAAGCTAAAATTTGTGAATAGGGAAGAGATTCAAGAAATGAAACCACATGAATTATGGACTCGTCATTGTGAAAATCTAATGCTTTTACAATGGAACCTCAGATGTCTCCCTGTTGCAAGAAACATTATTTAATATCTTCATTAATGACATAGATGGAAGGATTGAATGCACCCTCAGCAAGTTTGCGGATGATACCAAGCTGATTGGTGTGGTTGACACACCTGAAGGATGGGATATTATCCAGAGGGACCTGGACAAGCTTGAGAACTGGGTCCATGTGAATCTCACAAAGTTCAGCAAGTATGAAGTCCTGCACCTGGGTCAGGGCAACCCCTGGTGTCAATCCAGGCTGGGGGATGAACAGATGGAGAGCAGCCCTGGGGAGAAGGACTTGGGGGTGCTGGTGGGTGAGAGGCTGGACATGACCCAGCCATGTGCACTCACAGCCCAGAGAGCCAAACGTGTCCTGGGCTGCATCCAAAGCAGCGTGGGCAGCAGGGGAGGGAGGGGATTCTGCTCCTCTGCTCTGCTCTGGTGAGACCCCACCTGGAACACTGCATCCAGCTCTGGGGTCCCAGCACAGGAAGGACGGGGACCCGTTGGAGTGAGTCCAGAGGAGGGTCACCAGGAAGACTAGAGGGGTGGAGGAAAAGGTGATAGAATTGGGATTGTTCAGCCTGGAGAAGAGAAGGCTTTGGGGTAATTGCAACTGTCCAGTACCTGAAGGGAGCTTACAAGAAGGATGGAGAGATTTTTTACAAGAGCATGTAATGATAAGACAAGGGGGAGTGGATTCAAACTGAAAGACAGTAGGCTTAGTTTAAATATTCGGAAGAAATTCTTTACAGTGAGGCTAGTGAAGTGTTGCAGTGGGGATACTGCAACACGCATATATCAAACCAGGAGTCCCGTGGAAAGGAAATATATATGGACAGACAGATTCTTGATAGCTGTTTCAGAGATGTTTATTTCTCCAGCCGCATGGCCGGAGCTCTGCTCAGGAACTGTTCCAGTCACGGGACCAAGGTCCTTCTGCCCGCGCAGGGAACACAAACCAACCAATGGGAACGAGGCTGAGCAGGGACAGGGAAACCCCGTGTCTGTGCCCTCAGGGCCCCTCTCCCAGGGCTACATGGCAGGGGAGGGACCCCAACAGTGAAGCACTGGAACAGGCTGCCCGGAGAAGCTGTGGATGCCCCATCCCTGGAGGTGTTCAAGGCCAGTCTACATGGGGCTCTGAGCAAACTGATCTAGGAAAAGGTGACCCTGTCCATGGCAGGGGGGTTGGAAGAAGATGATCTTTAAGGTCCCTTGCAGTCCAAAGCATTTTATGATTCTATGATTTAATTTTTCCCTTTAAAATAATCCTCCTGGAAAAATGTTGCAATGCTGTCCTCTTCTTTTCTCCTTTGGGAATGGAGAAGGAGGCATGGGCTGGAGTGGGAGTGGCAGCTGTGGAAATGAGTATCTCCTTCCCATCTCCTTTATATCTTCATGTGTTGTCTTGAATCAAGTATCAAGTTCATGTTATACAATGCTGTGTTTACAGCAAAGGGGGCCCTTCCATGACATTTGTCTGCAACTACAATCTGTCTCTTCTGCCTAGATGCAAAATCTGATTCACTTGATCTAATGCAGCCATGGACAAAAATTTCTAGGAAAAACTCTCTGTGAGTAATTCATCCTTAGTTGATCGCTCTACAAGGCTCTATTAGAGAAGTAATTTTTTGACCTTTTTGTGGCTGAGAAACCAAGACCAGAACAAAAATCTGATTTGAATTGATGCTTACTTCAGCAAGTTTTGGGAAGTATTTTGTCTGACTTGGTTACACTGTGCATGGAACAACTCCTTCCCTTTCTGATATACCTGTTCTGAAACAATAGACAACTTTTGGATACAACAGTGACTAAAACAAAAGGCAAATTTTTGCTTATAGAATGTAATTGAATTGAGAAAAAAAGAAACTAACTGGAAGTTGTAATCAAAATATTAATACAAATGCCTTTTTACTGATATTATTTGATCCAGGCTAGCATTTACTGTAAACTGAAGTATGTTTACGATGTCTATTCATTTAAAGCAGCATTAACACATACAAGACTGGATACTTGTAGAAAATAAATAAATAAATAAATGTCAGCTTTGCACTTCAGTGCATGACCTCATCTTATATCAATCTTTGAATGTCTGGTACTGACTAGCTACAGGAATAATGAAGAATGCCATACATTTTTAAATGCAAAAAAATATACTTGTGTAAACATTCCCCCCCAAAAAAGGATTTCATCTTATATGAAAACAAAATTTAAAATAATTGCTTGAATAGGGCAAGTATAAAGGACAGAAGGGAACCAGGGCAATAACTTGTTTAGTCTCCATTAATAATATATAATTTTACTAAATACCATAATCCAGAATGAAAATACGTTTGCAGATGAATATTTAGAAGATTAATGAAATCATGGTGCAGCAACAAAAAACCAGCTCAAGCCAGGTGCCTTTGAGAGGGACCCAGAACAATGGAAAGCCTGGGCTTTTATGCCCACAGTGTCTAAGGGCATGAAAGTCTGGGGTCATGGTCTCCTGTTGACATCACAGGTCCACAGGTCCCTGCGCCCTTTGTTCTACAAAGGGTCAGCACCAGTTCATAGCCTCTTGCCTTGGGCTCCCTTCACCCAGGGCTCCACCTGCAGCTGGCACTGCAGCTGCAGGTCAAGCCACCTGCACTGGATATATTCAGTAACAGTTCTGTGCGTGCAAACAAGAAAAGAATGAGGGAAAAGAACTGGAATATGGGGAAGAACGTAAGAAAAGAGCTATTACTCTTCTAAAATTGTAGATGTGTAGCTAAACTTGATTCATGTTTAGCTCAGTGAACTACACAATCTTTAGACGTCAGTCTTCACATTTCCACAAGCATTATGAAATTTTTTTACATTATGATAAAAATATTTAAATTTTTCACATATAAATGCAATTTCCATCGTAGTGCTTTGAAACAGACAATAAGAAGTCAGAATAATGTGGATATCTGTTAACACATAATGATCTGTTCAAATTCTATAATATGTACCAGGACAAAAACCTAATTCTGACTAAAATTTAGATACAAAACATTGTGTGATGACACAAGAATTGATGAATTTTGGTACTATGCAAGAAAAGGCTTCACAATTTCTAAGGATAAGAAGATGGCTGTAGAAAATGGAACAAACTGTCTCTTTATTTATTTATTTAATTCTGTCTTTTAAACCGGTCAAATATTTCAAAGTGATGAGCCCAGGAGCATATCTAAAAGAAAATACTGAAGTACTGGAATTTCTTTGCATATTTATTCTTATTTTACAAGCTTACACCACCTTCTGTGTGTACGTCTGGAAGCTTTTGGACATACCTGAAAAACCTCTACCACTACTCTATTTCTCATGGCCATCTTTGATGGAAGGAATGCAACCAAAATTGTATTCAAAATGCTACCTGGAACTGAGGGAAGATTCTCATTGATAATACTTTTCTTGTCACAAACTACTTCACCCTCTTCACTGCAATGGCAACCTGTCATATTAGGATCAAGTTCCCACATAGTCTATTGACCTGTTACAAAAGGGGAAATTTAACAGTTGGTTCCATGTTAACCAGCAAGACAAGCCTGATAAGAACACAAACTAGTTTGAAAAAAAGACAAAATGTCAAGTAAAACATAAGTAATGCAATTAGACTGGATTAATACCTTCAATCTTACTATTTCTTTCAGCAATGTCTCTTCTTTCATTATTTTTAATGATCAATGAACTTCTATATTTTGATTGATTTTAATCAAGTCTCTTTATTTTTTTCTCAGCAATGTAAGGGTTGATTTGGCAAAATCTTAAATTTTCCAGTGCAGATTTTCCCTACTCTAGTTATTTTCTTTCTTAGTGCTTGTTTCACTCCTGTATTGGATTTTTTTGTAGCCAACTGCAGTTCCTCAGGCTACCTTTGCAATGAAATCCAGAGGTGTGATTGCAAAACATGTCTTGATAACTGACCTAGCTTCAACCTCACCAGTCTGCTTAATGAGAGGAATGAAATTGCAGCCTGTGTATTCAATAGTGGATGTCCTTGCAAAGGCAGTTCTGCTTCTGTGAGTAGTCAGATAGATTACAGCTCTATTGAGTATATTCCACCTGTGCTGCAGTCACAACAGCAAAGGTATATCAAGAGTTTATGAGACATAACTCAACAAATAGACAATTAATAAGATATAAAAAAGTTTAGGAGTAGCTTCAGAAATATTTTTAATCAGCATCATGGTGGGTGCTGTCAAAGAAATCAATAACTTACTGCAGGTAAATGAAACTATGAGATTGAAATTAGACAAATAGGATGAAAAGCTGATTTCAATGACATTGTACTCATGAAGTTCTGATACAAACTTACATCAATATACTGAAAGTTGACGTGTAAGGAATATGATTTCTATACATGGAGAGTAATAAACTTTGATCTGATCATTATTTTTATTACAAAATGAAGGTCATATGGCCAAACAGTACAGGCAAACATTGTTTAAGGTACTCTAATCAGGTGCCTGTGTATGTTCATGTACTTGCATTTTACAAGAAAAAGTTACTGTCCCAGGAAGATTTTGCTAAACTTCCAGACTAAACCCATACAAATTGGAAAAAACATCCGCAGCTATGTTAAATTAAAGTGCAGGGATTCTTTTATGCAATCTACTGAACTGATTATCCCCTTTCTATCCTCAAATTTCCAGTACAGTTTAGTACTTTCTTTATTGTATGACTGATTGTGCACTGCCCATTTCAATTTTAGTGAATGAAAGAGTCATTCACTAAAATGCATAAAATGTGCTGGGAATTTCTGCGTGCTCTGGAACTGGAATGTATAGTATATAGAGTCCTTTAATTCAGAGTCCAGATCAGTCTGGGAAAAAAAAACCCAAACAACTTGACAGATAGAATATAAGTATTAGCTTGATTATATCTACATATACAATTACTGTTGTTTTTATAGAAGGAAGATAAATATAGCCTTCTAATGTTCTTGTACTCTTCTTGGAGAGGCTCCTGGAGCTTCTCTCTGAAGTGACATTGCAATTCCCAGGACTTACAGCCTAGAAATTGTTTCTATGGCAGCTTTAACATTTATTTTTATAGATATCTCTACTGAGTATTAAAATATGCCTCATGAAACTGCTTCTGCACATCTGCTGAAATATATACATCCTGGAAAGTTCCTTTCATAATTACCAGAGAGAATCCTTTTACAAGTCAAAATAGTAAAATTCTCTTTCTCTGCATAAAACACAGACCCTCAAAGCCTGTTCTTTTGTAACATGTAATAATGATCTTTAGGTAGTTATGGTGTCATTTGTTTAATACGCATGAAAAGTAGATTTAAGTTTTTAAGGTAAAAGTTGTAAGTTGAAATTGCAACTTAAAATGCTATAAAATAAGAAGGCACTTCTTAATTCTTTTTTATTCGAAAATTTGAGGAATTCTACTGTATGCTAAAGCATTCTATAGTCTTTTTATATTTCTGGTGCTACATAAGTACTGATTCAAAGAGACACTACTAGTGTCTTTCCATTGGTTTTTGCTATGTTCTCCACATTATTTAATAAAGCACAAAGAAGTAGAAGACCTCTTCTTAGATGTCACTGATATGTATTTCTCAAATAATTTGTAATCTGAAATCTAGAGTATGAGTAGTTTATCTTAGAGTTTCTAAGAGTTTCTTAGCTGCTTTACTAAGAAAACATGATATTTAAATATTTCTCTTCATAGGTATTTTCTGTTTTCTATATGCAATATTATTGTGGTGATATAATAATGATGATGTCATAAAATGGCAGGAAATACATTTGAGATCTTTTTTTAAAGTATTTAGCAGTAGGCAGATGAAATGAGATGAAAAGAACAAATGAAATGAGAGAACATGCAATATATGCAATATAATGGAAAGGATTTATATGTCTTTATATATAAAGTGGTAGTAAAGTTAGACTGGTATAGCTGTAAGTGAAAATCTGTGTAAAGCTTTGCAGGGTTATATTCAGACCTAAAACTGGGTACATTTAGTCAGAAGCTCTACAGGAGTTTGTATTCATTCTAAGTATCCAATCTATTGTATTTTCAAATTATGAACATCAGGATTAAGACATTTAAAGCACAATTTCAAGAAGTTGAAAAACACAACAAATTTTCAGTATCAAATGTTTTCTATGTTGTACAGGCAACAGAGTATTAAAGATTCAGCAGAAATGTTGAGACAGGCATTGAGGAATCTGTTGGTTATGATAGGTTCAGTAGTTGCATCTGACTGATCTATAATGCTCATTTGAAAGAGATTAACCAAATCAAGGAACTGCCTGGTTGATACTAACAAAATTTAAGTGGTCTTTACAGTAATAGTCATAGCTTTGTAAAAGTACTAATTATTTATATTTCATTTCTAGTGATCATTATTTACAGTTTTGTTTAAATACTAGGCCTAAGTAATGTCTTTGTTCCTATATTTCCTATATTTTCTGCTATAGAATGTAACCCCTATTGAAGCAGAATTTTATGAGAAGTGACTTTAAAGGTGGCCCCTTATTGGACTTAAGAATAAAAGTTTTAGGCTTTTAGAGGAGGGAGAAAAATTCTGATTTTGTTCTTAAATCTTCAGACCTGAAGACTTGCATGGTTCAATTCTTCAGAAAGAATAGTTTGTATTTCAACATTATCAGCACTCAGATTATTTAAGAATAATTTACCACCAGAGCAGACTCAGAATAGTTCCTGCAATGCATAGGTGCAGCCAGGAGAGCCATTATACTGAAGTGAGATGTTAACTATAAAAAAGCACAAGTTTCACTGTGTTCCTGAAAATGAATCTGCATCCAAATGTACTAGATTTGAAATGTACCAGTCATCTGAATATTTGCTCAGTAGTGTCTTATTACTGAAGTGGAGATTCAGTTAATATACTTAGAAGAGTTTTTATGTTTCTGAGTTTGTTTGAGCATATATTGTTCTCTGAACTATTAGAGCTCCAATGAATTTTAAATGAAATCGATGTGAGACCTGTAAGTAGCTGTCATTCCAAAGTTAGTGCATCATTGAATCATCACAAGTTTTCTCAAAGTTTCTCCATTGACACTGTTCACTTACGATTCAATTAACAGTGTTTGTCTTCAATAATCCAAAGAGCTAGTGGTAGTTACATAATTGCTTACAGAGGGAGACAGTGATTCAGAGAATCAAAGGCTGAGAAACAGAAGTATATTTAATTAAGAGTTCTGTTTTCTTCTAACGTAGTTTCTGAAGGACAAAACACAACTGAAGTTTCCCATTGATATTGAACTCTAATATTAGACCACACACAATAGCAATAAGAATTGTCACTATGAGAATCCTCTGAATCACTCCAAAAGAGGTGTTAAAGATTCTCTTTTATTAACAGTTAATCAAAACAGGAAGCTAGTGAGTGTGGTTAGTTTTAAATATATCTGTTTGAGGAGTTATTTTGAGATGTTTTTCCCTTTCCCAAACCTCAAATTGTCTGCTTTAAGTAATTTAGAAAACACCAAGGACAATTTCTTTCTTTTGAGACTGCAGTCATACTTCAGAATGTGCTAGTATTATTAAATGAATGATAATTTTTGTAAGAACACTCTTTATAATATAGCGAGTTTAGTAACTCAGTATTTTAAAAGTGATAGTTAATAATTTCCAAGCGCCAGCACAGACAATCAGATGCTGTCTGTGCAGTTCCTGTGTAGTTGTTGGTAGGCTTTTTGAAAAAAGGCTTGCAATGCCCATCACACTCAGCAGGGAAGGTTTTACTCTGGGCAGTGTGCAGGAGAAGAAAAAATTCTCATAAGGTGAGTAACAAACCATTTTTACTTGCAAACTTTAGAGCATCCAGACAGAATAAGGCACTTGGGAAACTTTCACTTGGCAAACTTTAGAATAACCAGACAAAATAATGCACTTAGCAAGGCATTGACTGTTTTTTTTGGTCTGGTTTGCAATGTATTTCAAGAAGAGGAAGGTAATAAAAAAAAGGGAAAGGGCAACAGAGAAAAAGAGAGAGGTAGATAGTTACCACTGTATGACTCAGCGTGGTCTCAGCAGATTTTAAATCCGGGGTAGAGGAGCATGGCATGTGTCATATATCTTGCCATCCTTTTATCAGTTCTGACCTTCTGGGGCCCTTCCCCAGGTGGGCCTATGCTAATTCCACCATCAAAATCTTGTCTCTGCACTTTACACAATGCCAGAAATAACTGAATCATGTGAATCTGAGGGCTGCTGGTAAAATGAAAAGGTAGACAGATACTGGGAATATTTTTCATTTCATGCTTTTGGGTGAAAACCAAAGCAAAATTATGTGGTCAAGTGAGATGACAGATCTACCAAATCTGAGCCACAAAAACCAGACTCTCATGGTATCTTTACTCATTATTATTATTATTACTATTATTATTGTTTGTTGCTGTTATTATTTTAAAATTTCCCTTATAGAATCATAGATAAACTAGATATCCCAGATACTCATAAAAGTTGTGAACTACCCCTTTTAATGTCTTTCTTTTATTTTCTGTCCTTGTTTCCATAGTCATATAAATTATCAGAGAATGCAGAAATACCAGTTATCAAATTAAAAATATGAAACCATATTTATTTAATTCTTTTTTATTTTATTCTGGCCATGTAGGTGAAGAATTGTTTTATGAATGTAATATAGTGTAATGCATGTCTTCTCTTTATATAATCAATCCCACAATCTAAAACAAATGCACACATTTAGTTGATTGAATGCAAGGTGTTTGCTAGGTCAGCTTGTGTTTGGCATTGTTAATGCTTCCCTGTAGAAGAAAAAAATCTTAACTAAATATGTAGTTATGCAGAATTCTAACATCCAGCTGTGGATTCATCAAGATGAATTTTATTCAAACACCTCTTTCTTGCTGTCCTATGTATGTAAACAAACAGATGAAGCTTTTGAAGGTGCAAAATGATTTTCACATACACTGCTACTAAGGTTTTTACCTTGAGAAATTATAAATTTGAAATAATAACTGTAAATAATAAGTTTAAAGATTTATTTTTTTTTTACCTCAGAGATTTCCAGAGATTTCTGGAATAATGTCTTATTCAGAGCACATGAATTTTGATGGTTTTATATGTATAATCAACTACTGACAATGTAATTTGCCAAATAAGTTTGGGTTAGATTCTGGTTTTAGTAGTCTATAAAAAATATGAAATTGACCTTGGTGTTTTTACATCTACTTACATGTTTTTTACATCTACCCTTTGTTGAAAGATGAAAAATAGAAAAAAGTTGTACTGTAAATTTCTGTGGCTGATCATGAAATTCCAGGTAGCTCATTGACTATTGAAACTAAACAAGCAGAAAAAAATCACAGAAATTGAAACTGTAAAGTAATTATGGTTCTGTAAGAGACATGATGTTACTCATGGCCCTACACATACATAAGTGCGACAAAATAAAATGGAAGTTAGCTGAGAATTCATTGTTAAGTTTTTTTACATATCTCTGAGGTAAAGGAAAAAGACAAAGTATGCCCCAAAAGCATTAGTCACCATGAATCATTTTTGTAATCTATAGGGCTTTGTAATAGAAATGGTGGTGTCCCTTTGAATATGGAATAAACTTTGGCTTTGCTGTCATGAAGTATTTTCCAGAATTCTTTTTTTAATAGAATTTATTTAGATGACTTTGCAATGTTAAATAGTGAAAAGACAGAAAACTTAATAAAAATTTTGAGAGCAAGACTTATAACAGCTCATACCTGACTCAGCTGTCTGGTTTATATTTATCTCCCATGCGTTTTATTGTAATTCTAAAGCCAGTAAGGCTGCAGTGTTGTGCACTGGTTTACAGCTACATCCTGGGGAGATAGCAGAATTTGAAGAGAAAGAGAGATAGAAGACTCACAGTAAAGAATGTAACATCTTCTCTGTGTCAATCCCAAGACTGCATTATTTTTTTATTATTCACATCATATGATTTTTCTATGTTGTATGCTTGGTAGTGCATCTTTCTTTCCTTCCTCTAAAATAGTGCTGCTAATCTTGGGTTTCTTAAACCTTTCTTCACCAGTGCCACGACCAAAGTCTGGCTTTCTAAAGAAAACTAGAAAGGTTTCCTGGATAAGCAGGACCAACATTGTCTGTAAGGGTTCAATTTTTATAAAGGATTTGTAAGTGGTTACATTAGTAGTAAAACTTAAGCTCATATATGAAGTGGGTGTATCTAAATGGTCTAGAATCTTTGAAAAAAAAATTATGACTGATATGGTGAAAGGTGCTTGAGTCCTGACCACTGAAGTTTTTGGTTACTAATATTGCTTTCTATGGGGCAGAAAAATGAAATTGGCTTCATTAAAAGGTTTTAAATGGAGAAATGTGAGGCATTAATTCATAACTCAGTAATTATTTGCTTAACTATGAGAACAGTTTTACATGATAATCTCAAATAATCCAGTAGTTATTGTACCGTAATAAACCCAACAATTTAGCTGATTTGTCTCTGGCCCTTGACAAAGTTCAGTCCCATTTTTAATAAGTGCAGTTTCTACCCTTATACCCCACATTCATAAAATGCAGCAAAAGGAGGTCAGCATTCTCTTGTCTATAGAATGATTTTCACACACATGGACCTGGAATATATATAGTGAATCTTGAATTAGGTATTTGTACTACTAGCCGTCAAGTTCAAAACTATATTTACTTTGAAGCAGTTTTTCTGGATACTGCTTCTGGATACTGGATTGCCTGCTTGGCCAGGCAATCCCCTACACATAAGCTTTGAGACTCCTTAACCTTTCCATCTCCTCTTTAAGCAGTACCACCAGTGGTATCAATTCACCTATTTGATTTTACCTTTTCCTTATCAGAACTTGCAAATGGATTTCATTTTTGCCAAAAAAATGCTTTCATTTAGATAAACATAAATTTATCTAATTATCGAAAACCTTACTTTGAATTTCAGAATTTTTAACAGGGAAAAATGCTTCTTATGTTGCTGCCGGTGTAATATTTGTGGAGTTTTGAAGCATTTTCAATTATGGAGTTTGCTTTGGGTTATGTAGTATAGGTTATCCTTGAAATATAGAGTTACTATATCCATTTTATGTTATTTTGAGAGTATTTAGTTAATGTTAAGAACTAATGCTAAGACCTTAGATCCTCATGTCTTTGTATTTCAACAGTTCTTACATATTTTAAGCCTGAGGAGCAAAAAGAATGAAAAACTGTATAGGGTCTGAGACATAATTAAGGATAAAAAATTTACAAGTGCTATTGAACTTGAGTTGGAAGATGTAATATTTAGTGTATTTACTTTATATAAATCCACCGAACCTTCCCCGTAATTCAGACTGAAGCTCTCCTTGGAAATACAAAGGTATGAAGAGAAATGTGGTGGGATGAAAGCACAACAAGGACAAAGAGAATTCTTTGCTGCCAATTTAAGCTACACTTTGTTAACTGGTCTGGCTGGGATGGAGCTAATTTTTCTCATAGCAGCCCTCACAGGTATGTGCTTTGAATTGGTAGCTAGAAATAGGCAGATAACACACCAGTGTTTTGGCTACTGCAGAGCAGTTCTGGCAGAGCAGTTACTGCAGAGCAGTTCAGCCTCAAGGCTGTCTTTTCAACATTCCCACCCCCATATGACAGTAGGGTTTGGTTATTTTGTTTTTTGTTTCGGTTTTTTCTTTTGTTTTGTTTTTAATTAAACTTCCTTTTTTTTTTTTTTACCCGGGTATTTTCTTCATCTTGTTTTGTTTCCCATTGTTCTTCGGAGAAGGGCATGTGAGGGCACAGTTTGGTGGGCACCTGGTTGCCAGCCAAAGTCCAAACACCACAGCTGGGCAATGTAAAAGCATCAGAAAGTTTTAGTTTAGAAACAAAGTAAATAATCCTGCTCAAGAATCTGTTGTACAACAGTTTTATTCTGAATAAATATAAAATTATTTTTAAATAAAACACCTAAAACTGAATGTGAAATATACAAATTTTTCTTTTTTATTGTATAGTGGAAAACAAGAAGGCTGTGTAAGCTACAACCAGATTAAATATTCTTCTTTTACTGCTCCAATTTTACTTTTAATCATTGTTTTTCTGTGTGCATAAATACAACATCTAACCATTCAGGTGAAGATGTCCTTATCCACAAGTAATTTTTTAAAATAGCTTGTCTTCTTCGACATATGGTGCTTATACAATACCTTTTTTTCAATAGAACAGAGAAACAGAAGTTTTTCAAAACAGAAATACAGTCACAGATAATAATATAAGGCAACCTAGCAAGCTGATTCTTATTCAAGTTGTATTTTGGCAGTATGTCTTACCCACTTACCTGCAGGGCTCTATAGCCAGAGGAAAAGGTGATTGATGTGTAGGTTACTAAAATTGTAAGTGTTGTTTGTATAGCTGTGTCATTAACTTCTACTGGCTGCCTTTCTTCACTGTTCAATATTCTCCCACCAAAAGTACAGTGGAAGATGTCCACCTTTTAAATACATGATGGATGTTCCATAAATACTTTAGCATGGATGAATCAACAGCTGTTAGGCAAAAAAATGAGATAAACATTTATTTCATATACCAGGAAGTTGTCAAGCAATATTAATATCCTTTAATCAACAGAAGAGTGCAAAACAGCTGCTGAAAGGACTATGATAAACAGATGGCAAGAGCAGTAGAGTCAAGCTGGTATTGACTTAACCCCCTTTATACAATTTCTCAAGCTGCATCCCTTGGGAAGGACTTGTACTGGAAAATAAGTTTAGATTGAACTTTCCCTTTACAACAATAGCATATGAAAGCCTACAGTAATATCCCTACGTTTTTTCAGTTGGGTGCGCTGCATGAATGAAATTAATGGACCAATAATTTTATCAGGCAGGAAGTAGCTGAAAATTCAGTCAT
This sequence comes from Corvus hawaiiensis, assembly GCF_020740725.1. NCBI lineage: Eukaryota > Metazoa > Chordata > Aves > Passeriformes > Corvidae > Corvus > Corvus hawaiiensis. Next base: position 37,411,108 of record NC_063255.1, on the reverse strand, counting down.
TACACATGCTGCTAGAATACATAAGACTCCTGAGGGCTTATGTTTTTGGAGAGTAATAATGTATGTTTGGTTACTTTGAAAAAAACCATATTTATCTGGTTTGGTTTTGGGTTTTTTTACAAAGTCTAAGCTCTTGTTTTTCCACTGCACTGTTAAAATCATTTCAGACTAAGAACTGGTTCTTTCCTAAACACTGGGGGCTTGAAATTCATATGTCTTAGCGAAGATCTTATTAACATGCAACAGTCGTTGCTCGAGGCTCATTGACCAGCTTTCCTTTTCCATAAAAATATAATGCCAGATTCTACAGTAATTTTCATTTACTCCCCAGGTAAACTTTTGAATGATCTCTGTAAAACCAATTTGAATAACATCTGTTTCTCCTCCCAATTTGGCTAGATGCTGACTGAAATACTGAAGAAATTTAAAGCAGCATGCTGAATTACACTTCCAGAACAGTTGTTTCTTTGGACTGGAATCAGCAATCATGTTTTTTAGACCAAAGAAAGACATAGAGATTTTACAGTTTATATTCCAATAAAATATAAATTAGTGATGCCAGTCTTCATAAAATATGTGTGTTACATATTCCAACAATAGCAGAAGAATATACTTTAAATTAAATACCTGGCAATACCCTTAGGTTATGACTTGATTATTTTCATTTCCAAAAGTTAAATAAGATGCTTAAAGAAAGGGACTTTTGTACTTCAGCATCATCATGAATTACTTCCTAGAAAACATTTATCCCTCATGCTATGTTTCTAACGGATACTTTAATTATATTTTAGGCTTTTTAATTACAACTTTAAATTTTATTTATTTAATTTAACTAGTTGCATGAAAAAAATTACTCATTTAAATATAATTTAATTAATACAATAAGTTTGCATTAGCCAATTTTTAATTTGGATACTAGAATTGAAAATAATCCAACTAATTGGATATTCATATGTATGGAAGATATGTAAAATAAGATCACAGGGCTAAGATTCTTACACTGATTATTATTTTACTCTCCCAGTAGCACAGAAAATATCAGCAAAGCTATTCAGCAATTCCATACAGATGTAAGAACCTATTCAGGGTACATAAGAATCTATTCAGGGTACATTACTAGGAGGCAATCCATTTCTGTAAACATGTGCATGCAATACTGTCTTAAGTATCTTAGGATATATGAGATTATTTCACAGCATTTTAAGACATGATTTGAGCCTGTGCTCTTCTGAATCAGCAGTCTATCTCAAAAAGGGCGATCCTTATTTGTCTGAAGTACCATTGGACTCCTCTGCTCCAGAACAGAGTTCCACTTCAAAATATAAACTCTGGAAATAAAATGTCTCCATATTTTAACACAAGGTATCATTGTACAAAAGAAAAACAGAAAAAAACCCCAACAAAATAAACAAAAAAACCCCAAACAAACAAAAAAATCCCCCCAAAGTCCACAAAAAATCAAACTAAACCAAAACAAAACTACCCCAAACAAAACAAAACAAAAAAAACCCCACCCAAACTCAACCAAATGAACCAAACACAAAAAAACCCCAAAACCATAAAGAAAACCCGCAAAAATAATTAAAATTTGGCTTAATACCTTTTAAAATCACAACATAGTTTTGAAACTAGGTGCTTACCTCTCACTTAGATCTACCACTAATATTTTCCAACACTACTTGGAAATCAGTAAGTGTTAAATCAGTAAGTGTCAGTGTTATTTTGCAGTATGATATGGGATTTGCCTTCTTGAAACAAATCATTGACTCGGAAGCTGCCACATTACCAGTGGAATTTATGAATGTACTACTTCATCAAAATTCCTATATAAGTCAAGTTTCTTTCATATAATTTATGCAATTATAAACTCTTTAAAAATGAAAGCATCAAAATTAAAGCGCCCCTGTATGGTTAAATAGCTTCTGCACTGTATTTAAAATTGTTAAAGTGATTATCTTAAAAATTTTGGTTCCTCTGACAGCCCTCTATAACTATAAACATTATTATTCATTCTGTAACATCAAACAAAGCAAAAGTGTCTTAAGTTCTGAATAGTAATAATGTTTTAAGGCATACATTGTCTCTCAGATAGCTAATATGGATGGGTTTTTTTTTTCTTTTTCTTTTTTTTAATACTCACCAAGAGAAGTTGATGTGGGTTGGAAAGGCGATCAGTTTTGCCTTGCTTTTCCTAATGAGTCTAACTTGCCAAAGTCTGAGAGTGAAAAAAAGGTCTGTAGTAATCACATTATAAGAGTGTCACTTTTTAATTTCCTTGGAATTATCACTTAATAACATTTACCTTTCTCTTAGAGGCAAGAGTCACAGACAGATTTTTGTCTGTTCTCTCAACAATTTTATTTGATGGCCCCGATCATATAGGGAAGGGTTTTCTATCATTTTACAAATAAAATACTTTCCTCCTCAGATAAGATGTTGAAATATAAGACTAATGTTCAACTCAGGGAATCTATTTCACATACATAAGTTTAGTACAATATCAGTGAAAGCAGATCTCTGTGTTTGGTATTAATAAACTAGCATTGTCATGATTGCAATCTTCCTTAGCTAAAGAAAGCAACAATTTAAAACCACAAATGTTGCTAGGGTTTTTAAATTTTTTGTTTTGTTTTATTTTGTTTGTTGTTGTTTGTGGGTGTTGGGGTTTTTTTTTGGGGGGGGAGGGCAGGATGGTGGTGGTGTTTGGCTTTTGGGGTTTTTTTCCTCAAATGCCACAACCAGTACTGGAGTTGTTCAAATGTTTATTACATTTTTAGGTCTGCATATAATCCCTCTTTCTCAGCTCTGATTAATCTTTTATTTACTTGGATGATGATGACACTGTCTTGTTGCTATCTGACAAGGGTACTAGCAAGATTAACATTATATTTCATGCTGAGCTAACAGAAAGTAACAAAGTGACTTCATGAAAATGGAACTAATACTCAATTTAGATAAGACTTCTGGGGTATTGTTCACTCCTTGACCTCTGCCAAGGAGGAAGCTTTTCAGATTAACTCTGACAAGAACACACAGCAACACAACAGATATTACTAAACATCTTCCAGTATCATATCTGGCCTGTTTTATTCTTTTATCTAATGGCAAGACAGCAGTAAAAATGACATTGCATGTTCATATAGATGTTACCCATACAGAGTTAATCTCTTCCAAGTTGTTTTTTTTTTTTTTTAAACCCATTGGCTTTAGAAGATTTCTCTATCTTTCTACTGTTATACTTTAATCTTTTTTATGAGCACTTGTTCCTAAGGTACCGTTAGTATCAAATCTCCCTATATTTATTTCCTATGTACATGTTTGCACTGTATAAAAAGGGTTGTTTCTTCAGAAAGAGCAAACAATGCTATAGAGACGTTATTATTGACTTATTATTTTTGTATCTAGATTATTTGGATAAAAACTGTGTGGACTTACAGTAGTTTTTCTAGAGCAGTAGTCCTGTGAGAATTGTAGGTAGTCTTGCAATTCTGTTTTTTGGTAGTGAAATGATGGTAGCATGGTACATATGTGTAAAACCTGAAAGTTGTAAAGAATTTAGAAAAAATCTTAGAATTTTTAAGCTATTTACCATATATGAAACAGTCAGGTCTGTATGTTAATTTGAATTCTTTCTGATCTTTCTGAAATCTTCTCAGAATGTATTTTTTTGAACATACAAATTGATCAAGTTAACTGAGAAACTTGCTGAAAGGAAAGTTTAATTCAGATTGTATTGTTTAAAAATATACAGCTCTGGGTTTTTCCTGGAGTATGACTCTTACCCAATTTTGTAAACACAACCTTCAATAATCTTGAAAGAGAAAATATTTAATAACTATCCATTCATCAGTGAGTGTATTTGTATTTTATGTTTTACTCTTACATAGGGATTTAAACAGAATAATTTCTTTACCCTGGGCATCATGACATGTAAACTGACAGTAGTAACATTGCAGGGGCATGCTCTTAGCCTCTGGATATTATTAGTCAGTTGAGCTCTTCACCAAATTTTTATTGTATATCTATCACCTGACAAGAACTAATCTCTTAGTTTATATGGTCAGTTTTTCTTATCTCTACTACAAACTAGTGGCTCAAAAAATCTGAGAACTTCTATTTTTATGGTGTAGATGAAGTACTGTGTCACAACTCACAACAAAAACCAAAATAAAGCTCCTCTTGAATATGAAGTATAACTCACTAAGAAGATTCAGAAACAGAAATAAATGTGAAATAACTGTAAAAAACATGATGAAGAACATTTATTGCAACTGCACATACCTGCCTTCTGCTAGATATACACATTATATACATCCACACATACCAATGTTGTGTGTAACATACACAATCCAGGAACAGCATATTCTGGATACAGCATCCAGCTGTGGAGACACAGGCTGCTATAGCAAGCACAACAGGAAAACATGAAAGAAATGGTTAAATGTTTCAGAACTGCTAGAAAAGCAACCCAAAGCACACTAGTTAAAAAACCAATATAATAGGTTACCTGTGTTAAGTAAATCTCTCTAATGAGATGTACTTATATTTACCCGCACAGTAAAATACTTAGGCTTGCCTTGAATAAAATGAATACTTCTTGCATTAAACCTAGAAATTAAGCTTCTTTTTTGGTTCTTTCCCCACCCTGCTCCTCCCCTAGGATGTGCCTTAGTTTAAGTTATACTGTTTAACCTGCACACCCCTCAGACTGCCTGCATAGCCCAAATGCACTGGCACCTCTCAGAGGCTATAAGCAAAAAGAAAGAACAGCTGCTAGCAGGCCTCTGTGAGATAATAAATCAGCAACAGGTGCTCTAGGCATTCAGGAAGACTGGAAATCAGGTTGCAAATAAAATACATCTAGGAGGAAAACAGAAGAAATAAAACAAGCTGTTTGTAAGACAACATGAAGAAACTGTGCTTGATTTTGGCTCCTGTGAAACTGAAATTGGCAAAGGAATGAAAATCAACGCAGGTAATGAGTAAAGCTGCAGGGAGCCTGGCTAAAAAAGAAAAAATAAAACAAACGAAATAAAACCAAAAGAAAGAAAACCAAAAAAAAACCCCAAAAACCCCAAAAAACCAAAACAAACAAAAGCAATGAATAAATTTACAGTCTTTATTCATCACAATAGTGAAATAATTCAGTTGCCCACCAAAAAAGGTAGACAACATTTGCATTTTCCTGCTAAGGGCCAAAGAAAAGGATGCTGAAACTAAACCTAGTTCATGAACTGGTATTTCTAATAGGTTTCAGAAAATTCATGTTGTTTGGACTGCAATATTATAGTAACACTGATTTTTCTCTTTACCTTCCTCTCTCCATGATTAACATCAAGGGTGTTGATAGCTCATCAATGTCTGCCACTGCTCTACTTCTTCAGATTTTCTTTTCTTTTGGTGTCTTCTGGCAATCTCTGTGCATGTAAAATGAGGCTGAAATCAAAGGAGAAAGGACACAATGGACCTAACAGATTTTTAAGAACATCAGAACTGAAAAATTATTTTTTCATTCAATACTTTTTTTTCAGTTACTTCACCTTTCTTTATAAATTTTAGTTTTTGTTTCCCCTCTTACATCCTAGAAAATACAAGAAATTCACAGATATGAATCAGTTTTAATTGCTTCTTTACTGTTATGTAGTTTTCTGTTTATATTTACTCTTGGATTTAAAAAACTGAAGATGTTGTTGAGGGTAAGAACTAAATGTCTAGTAAAAAAATTTTGAGTGAGAGATATTGTGTGACAAATTGCTTTTATTATTCTGTGTAGCACTTTGGAAGATCTAATTGGAGAGCAAGACAAGACTGTTCTATGTTGCACAAACATACAGAATTAAGTCCCAAACACAGTACAAACTAATCATTAAATAAAGAGTCAGAACATGCACATACAAACCTGATGGAAATGTATAAAGAAATAGTGCACATATATGAAAATCTTGCTACCAGAAGCCTAAATCGTAGAAGTCCAGTCTTTGGTGTATTATATAATGAGCCTGTATAATAGTCCAATCAGTTTGAGAGGACTAGTGACAGTGGTGGTGGTAAATAAACAAAACAAAGCAAAACTTGTAGTCCTTAGGCTTTCTCTTCCTACTTCCTCGAGGTCTTGAAAGAACTTTTGATCAGTTATCTGCACACTACAACTGTTAAGCAACTCTTGTTCAAGTGTCATGACCCAGGCCTTACCCAGGCACAAAGCATTTTATGTTTCCCCAGAGTCACTAACAGTTATGACTTTTCTTTCTGTAAACAGCAGTAGTTGTGTTTTTAACGTTTATTTCTCTAGTATTTGTGTGCATTTCATATACATATCTTTATACTTCCAGAAACTAAAAATCTTAAACCTTGAACAGGTAATCTCTTGCTTTGTTTACTTTCATGTAAAAATACTTAATGATTTCTAATTAACAGTAAAAAGCGGGATTTTTGTGTGTCTATGTTTCACCATCTATAATTTAACTGAGCAAGACAAAATCTTCTTTTAAATTGGGAAATATAGTTTTCATTTAAAAAGTAATTTCTTGCTCTAAAATGTTATGACTTGAATAATAGTCAGTGCCCTCCAATGCCCCAGGAAAGTAGTAGCAATGCATGAATAAATTAGACCCTAAGGCAATTCGTAAGGTGCTTTACATTTCTTGATAGTTCATTGGCTGCAGAGCAAGTAGAGCAAAATATCTCAGTCGGGCTGCTATACTTTATTCCACAGAACCATAGAACAGTTAGGGTTGGAAGGGACCTTAAGAATGTCTCGTTCAATCCCCTGATCATTGACAGGGACATCTTCCACCAGACCAGGTCACTCAGTGCCCCATCCAACCTGGCCTTGTACGCTTCCAGGGACAAGACATCCTCAGCTTCTCTGGGCAACATATTCCAGTGCCTCACAGGAAATTATAGTTATCCTGACAGTAACAGTAAAATATTTCTTCCTCAGGCAGTGATTTTCCCTTGATCTGATCCAAATTCCTGTTCTAATTATGGAGGAACCTGGAGTAAGCCTTGAAACAAGAATTATTCTGCTGCCAATTGAGTACCAAGTTCTCAACGATGTGTGTTTAAAAGATGGCTGGTGTTGGAGTTGCCTTATGATTCCCAGTTTCAGGAACTTTGGAAAGAGAAATGCTTGAAATCTTCACAAAAAAGGTTTAAAATGTGTTAATTGTCTCTATTATCATTTCTTTTCTTCTTTGCCTTTGTTTTGGGAGTTTATATTCAGACTTAGATGTTTATTATATCTTATCTATTATACAGCTGCACAGAGTGTGCCTCTAAGTTAACAAGGTGAAAATGGCTCCGAGTTCTAACTTCCAAAGTCTTTTAAGGTCCAAGTTACCCAATTATGGAATGCCAACTAATTTGTTTTTACTTATAATCCAATAACTAACTATTCATGATCCGCATTGTGGGTTTTCTGACCCAAAACCAGAACACCCAGATTTGTGAAGAAGAAGAAAAGAACGAGAACAAATCCACACCCAAAGTCCTCCATATTGTTACATATATCCCATAAACCTAAATTTTCTAAAGCCAGGGTTCCAACATGCATGGATTTTATCAAGTAGCGTAATTTCCTGAACAATGGCTGGCCAAAAATTATTAAAAATCTAATAAAAATCACAGATATTGTTATGCTTCCTAAATATTGCAACCATGACTTAATTTTCTTACTCCTTTTAAAATTCTGTTACAAGTACAAAATAGATTCTAATGTTCACACTGATACCCTTTTGGGTAACCAAGAAACTAAGATGGCTTGGGTTTTGTTTTGTTTTGGGGTTTTTGTGGGATTTTTTACCAGAAGAATTTATTGTACTTTCTTGACAGATTTAAGGGGCATATTTTAATTTTTCTAGGAGAATTAAGAAAAAAACCAGACTAAATAGTGGGTTATAACTGAATACCTTTGTGTGTCTGTACATTTGCATTTAGCAAATTTTCCCTCTCTTTTCTAGTAGCAGCAATATCTGACAAAAAGAATTTTTTGCTGTGGGATGTTGACTATTTGTTGCTTTTAATTAGTAGTTTGTTCATAAATGGAAAGATAATAATGAGAATAAAATGCAACTGGATGTGATGAAGCAAGTTTGAAATAAAATTCTAGCGAGAAATATGTTGGGATTTTTGTTTTTTGGGGGTTTTTAATAGTAATATTTTAAAATAGTATATCCTACATATACCAGGTTAGAATATGGTGACCTAACACTTGAGATGTTTAGTTAACATGCTATAGCTTGAAGTCCTGACTCTGAGAGTGTCAGGGATGTAATAGATACACCTAAAGAGAGTTGCCAGAGGAGATGTTGCTTCTTGTCTCTACCTCTTAGTAATGACTTGTGCCCTATAACTCATGTTTTAATTAGCCTCATAAATGTTTAATTTTTCCTTTTGCTGTTGTGAAAGGTGAGATTGTTCTGCTGGAGTACTCAGAATTACATGATGCAAATAATGAAGTACTGAGACTACAGTCTTTTTTGTACTTCACCTCTGCTTTTATTTTCCAATAAGCCCTTCTCAAATACAAAATAGGCTTTTGCATTTCCTTTTAGGACAAAACAGGAGCAAGTGTCTTTAATGGCATCATTTCTAACTTCTATATAGTATTGCTTTTTAAACTTCAGGTTGAGAAAATATCGTGGTTTAGTAATTTGATCTTTGAAATAAAAAATGTGTTTTGCACAGTTTGAGGCTTGTTAGCCCAACAATGAGCATTGTAAGCAGCTAGCAAAAATCATGCCTTCATCTTTTCACTTTGCAGTGACTTATATCTCTTGACCAGTAAATAAGTCTTTACCTCAAGAAAAGTTCTATAATTGAAAGGGTTTCTTTTTTTTCCTTTTGTGACACGACATATAAATGCTAGGACCAAAGTTTTCATGATGTGTAATGGAATAATTTAATGCAGAGAGGTTGCTTTAGACTTTAAATGAAGTATCAAGGGATATTTACTGGGAAAGAATATTACTTGTGAAAGAGAAGTTAATGGAGTGAGTAAACAAAATCAACATCCTTTCTTCTTCTTCAAATTTATATTGGCTACAAGACGCAGCAGTGGATTTTATAAGTAAATTATTTGTAGTATCCCACTGTCACTCAGTAGCTGGAAAATTCCTTAACTTAGTGAAACTGTATTTGAAGAGTGCATTTATGGCTTTTGAAATTATGGCTTTAATTATTGATCAGACACTTCAGCATGGCATCCATAAATGCAACACATTAATTACTCTAGGAGTTAGCTGTGAAGTTGAAAAAAATGCTGAATAGATGGTGCCTGCCTAATTATTTAAGCTTTAAGTAGTCTGATGTTGGTCACCAAAGCAAAAGCATGTTGATCCTTTCCATAAAATGTAGCATAAACTAGCTTTTATGTCTTTAATTCAAACTAGTTCATATAATCCAATCTGTAGTAGATCTTGATACTTTTTATGGGCAAAAGTGCTATAATCTCCTAGGCAAAGGCTACAACTCATGTTTGTAATCCTTTTTTTTTGATAGAAAGCATATATCTTATTTAATGATCCTTAAAATATTTTTGTATTAAATATTCACCCTTTTCTAGGATAACCACCTGCTGAAACCCTAAAGAACTGTTAGTAGAGTAAGTCTCATAAAAGTTGGACAGTATGTTAATATATTCTGCCTCTGTATGCTCCTGTTTAATAATGCATGCCATTTCATCCTGGTGCACAGCTTATTCTCTTCCCAACTTAACATTTGTTTATAAATATTATAACAGAAGTTCTTCAATTGTTAATCCATTTCGCACAACAACAACTTGAGAGACCCCTCATTTTACTGTGTGCCACAAAGCATGTGCCAGAAAACTGTTATTTGAGATTAAATATACAAATAATTAAGGGCTTCTGTAATGATGCAAAAAGGAAAATAATCCTGTTTTGCTAGACTTTTTTGTAACAGCTTGTCTTTGAATAAAATTTATCTGAATTTTCTAAGAAAGTGGCAATATATTCTCCTATACCAAAAAGTAAGTAAATGAGGTTTTACATTTCTATAGGCTTGAACTGGTCTTGAGTTCATCACATTAATTCTTTTATTTCTTTTTCTATTTTCCCTCCACTGTTGACAGTATTTTGATGAATAATTCATGGTGACACATGTGTACATGTAAAATGTATTAAAAGCAAGTTGTTGGAACAGAATCATGAGGTAAATAATTACTAAATGCAATACTTTTGCTGATTAAATCTCGTTGATTATTTCTGGTATACTTCAGCAGTCAGAAATTTTTGTCAATTCAGTATTTCTACTTTAAGAATTAGGTTAGCCTGTCAGTCTCGGCTGTACTATCAGAGTATGAGCTGCAGAAGATTAACTATAATTTGGAGACTAGAATTTCTTGATTTGAAATGCCTAGAATCAAATGAGAAGTCAGAAATCATCCTCTTAAGCCCATGGGTTCATCGTGCAGTGTGTGCAAAATGTTAGTCACTTTGAAATGACATTCAGAAAATACAGTCTTGCACAGAAGTGTTCTTAACTACATACTACATACATACCAGGCTCTCTAGAACAGGTAATAGTCGAGGGGCAAATAAGAATGCTGCAGGAGGGCTATGCAGGTGTCAGGGTAACACTCTTCCTCTGACAAATATCTTGCAATATCCTCTACATTTTATTAAAAAAAGAAAAAAAGGCATTTGTTGCCAGTGTTATTTGGATATTTTGGTAATTCACTTAGGCTTAGGGGGTGGGCTGATTGTTCCTATCAGGGAACCTTTGATTCCTCTATCAAGAAAGAATATAAACTGTATTCTGGGACAGCTGCCTTACTTTAAGGTTAATCCAGAACAAAATGTGAATTAGGAATATTTTGAAGTCCTAATAGGTGCAAACTTCACCAGAAGCATATTGCTATAACCACTTTTCAAGTTTGTCTTGTTGTTATCTGACTTATACTGTGAGATATACTAGGAAGATCCAAAAAAGTCTGTGAGTTGTTTGTTCCCTTTTTCTCTGTCCATGAGGAAATTTCTGTTGCTGGAAACTACAGTATAAAGTCTGACAGTGGAATGAATAATTTTTGATAGCCTTGTAAGCTTTCTCCATAAAGTGTTGGTTATTTTTTTGCTCAGACTTCTCTAATCCAATTGCTCATCAAATTTAAAAGAAATTTAATTTAGCCTGGTAAGGAAAGACTGCTTACAAAACTCAATTTTCTACTTGTTTTTGTAAAACCTATTTTGAATTCAAACAGTTTTCAAACAGGATTTTGAAATGAACATTGGTTTTAAAAATACACTAAATATGTTTAGGCTACCTGCTCTAAACACAGCCTATTATAAGATGTTACTTCAAATATGGCTGGGTGTCATAGTTGCTTTCAATCACCCATGGCTTTCACATTACCTAGAAAAGCAAGTAAATTCCACGACATTTCCAATAAATACTGACATGTTCTCAACAATGGGCTTTAAATTGTATATTTTTTCCCTTTTCTTCCTAAGTCATCATATTAGATTCCATTCTGAGGCACTATTAATTTGGTGCTAATTACAATACTTTTACTGAACAGTACATAACAGAAAACTGATTAAGGAAATTCACTTTGATATATTTCAAATATTTTTTATTTCAAAGTGTTTTCCTTCCTAGTAATATAAACTGTCAACAATATTTAGGATTTTTCTGAGAGGGTTAAATAAAACCAAAAAGTTTTCCTTGCAAATGGAATTTTTACTTTCAATTTTTTTTTTTTTTTTTGTGTCTTTAACACCTTGCTACCTCTACATAGGTGGGTGGATAAAAAAAGCATTTAATCACTGGCTTCTGGCAGAAGACCCTTGTAACAGATTACCGGTTGGTTTGGTTTGGCTTGGTTAGTTTTTGGATTTTGTTTGTTTCTGGATTGGCTTTCATTTTGCTCTTAGTACTTCAGTGTTCTCAAATACCTTATAATGAAACTCGTTTATGTTTTGTGTTTTGTATTTATTAATATTTTTGTGTTCAGGAAAATAATAAGCAGTGAACAAAAGAAAAAAAAGAAAACAAGGAACCAAAACCCCAAAAAACCTCCAAATAAATGGTTTAGAGCCAGAAATTTATCTTAATTATCCTTATAAAGCAATTTTAAAGACAAGAGTGGCTGGTTTCCAATTGATTAGCTGTACTTTTGGGATTGCCCCTGCTGTTCAAAATGACTCTTGCCTTAGGATGACATAGATCACTGAAATATACTTCCTAGTGATGCTAGCAAGCCACAAAATCACTAATTAAAACTGAAAATCTATTTTTGTGTGCATAATAATGTAAAGTTTCTTAGCATCCCTTGCAGGCTTCAAGAACATTTGAACATTCTTTCATTTGCATCTTTATAGCCTACAGTGTATTCAATGCCTTTTTTTTCTTTTCCCTTTTAACATATGATACAATTTACAGATTTAATAAGAAGTTTTACTTCTCTATGGGTGTTTGATCACCTGTCTGTCTCTAAAATTTTAGGACTGCATAGTAGATGACAATTGACTTAATCACTCTTTCTTCAAGAAGGAGCATATTTAACAGGAGGTGAAGGGAAATTAAACCTCAGCCAGATTTCTCCATATATAATTCTTCCCCAGACTGGTTAAATAAGCTGACATTCTTCCCTGGGAAAGCTATGACTTAACAGAAACTGCAGGGAGACCTCAGTGCCTCAAGCACAGATACTTGTTGAGGAAGTGGGGTGATGCTGTTACTGAGGCAACTGGCCCTGCTACACACAGAGAGCTCCATGATTTGTATTTGTGACAGGAAAAGTTGTGACATGCTTCAAAAATGTTTTTTATAAAATTTTCAGCACTTTAGAATGGACAAGCAGATTATAGAGCCCACTTCTGTAATGTAATTTATTTCCCAGTACTGTTTGGTTTCCAGCAGATACATGGTCATTAAGATAATTAACTTGCAAAATATTTACGGAAGCTTGTGGCAAGATGACCTGCAGGCTTGTAAGCGATCAGCAGTGTCAAACCAAACACAATGGTCTGATCAGTATATTCCTGTTTGTTACATAATACATTCATTCAAACTGTAGAGATATTCTTTGTAGTGAAAAGATAATGCGATAGAAAAAGTCAGCTGGTATTCCACTATGCATAGACCACTAAAATCTCACCAAAATAAAAAAAATTAAATTGAAAACAAACTTGGCATACAGCATTATTTTTTTAATATGCACACATGCCCACACTCAGAATAGGGAGAACCTTTATTTCACACTTTGAGTCATCGTTTTGTATTACTTTGTACAGGCACAATGAAGATCACAATAAGCAAAATTTGCCAGTACTTTATCATCTAACATCGAGATCCACTAGTTACACAAAAAAAGTAACTGAATGTACGCAATAAAGAAGAAGGAAAGGATATCAACTGTGGGTTAGAGAAGCTGGATTTTATCTTGAATGCATAGCATTCTACATGAAGTGGTAAATTCTAAGGTTATGTCCACAGCGATTCAACAGATCTAAGTTAGTTATCTCTAGTATAGTGAATTTTAAAGGCAATTCCGTTTTTATTTTGGTCAATGTTTAGATTTCATGATTGAAGTCTATTTTTTAACTATCCTTAGTTTAAAGACTTAAAGCTTTCTTATTTGAAAATCTAAAGTATTCACATTTGGTGTTGCGGCAGATGCAAAGTAGGCTTTTCTGTGAGAGAAAATAGCAACATTTCAAGCACAGCCTCTTTCAACAGTAAGCCTAGTTTAGTTTACTGATGGTTCTCCCTATGTGTCTTTTGACCATTTTTTAGACACTGCAGTGTCTGCTTATAAATAGTTAACAAAACAGAACCACTATAGGATGGTCTGTCACAGGATATTTTATTATTATGTAGATACTATGTAGAAAATATTACCATTTCCTGGATCCTAATGGCTTCCCCTTGATCCTCTCCATCTGATCTTCACAGTGGTGAGGGTCCCCCAAAAGTTCAAATTATTAATATACTTAATATACTTTTTGGGCCAGGTGGGAACATCCAGGTATCTCCCTGGCAGGGGGCAAGTTTGACACTGTCTCTTGCACCAGACTCAGGATCAGATGCATCACTTTGCATCACATGCAGTGCTCTGGTGCAAGGCCTCAGGAATGAGTCTGGGGGGCACTTTAGGGCCGTTTGATGGATTATGACACCCTTTAGCTACCTCTCATGTGAATGTCCCATACATGTGACTTTCCCAGGATGGGAGGTTTTACCGCTGAGCCAGTTTGTGTAAGGAAGGATGGGTGTTCACTCCCTCTGACCAGAGATTATGCCACACACAAACCTGTCCTTTTCTCCCCTTGGTTGTGGAGGAATGCATGCAACAGGGCCTCAGCAAATGAGCCTGTGGGCTATGGCCTCCCCCACCCCTAACCCAGTCAGGGATGATTTTCAGGACAGCTGCTGGTTTTGGCTTTCCTGTGGAGGCATTCTTCTCCCTCAGCCATGTTTGCTTTTTCCTAGACCTGAGATGACTGAACAATAATGTCACCTTTATCTTAGCTCAAATTCCCTTAGACAACTTGACTCAGTCCAATGTTCCAGTCAGGAGGCATCTTCAGGGAGGAGTGGGGTTCAGTGATCACAGCTTCTCTATACAGTTTTGCCATAATGGGCAAAAGTCCTTCATAACAGTGTTTAAACCATGAACCATAAGATTTCAGTCTCTGACATGTTCTCTGTCAGTTGTCTCCTCTCAAGGCTGAACAGGCCCAGCTCCCTCAGCCTTTTCTCATAAGAGAGACCCTTCCACCCCCTCATCATCTTTGTAACCCTCCACTCAACTCCCTCCAGGACCTCACTGTCTCTCTTGTACTGAGGAGCCCAGAACTCCAGATGTGCCTCACCTGGGCACAGTAGAGGGGCAGAATCATCTCCCTTGAGCTGCTGACAGTGTTCTTACTAGTGCAGCCCAGAATACCATTGGCCTTGTTGGCCACCAGGACACACTGCTGTTGTGTGGACTGCTTGTTATCCACCATGATTCCCAGGTCCTTTTCCACAGAGCTGCTTCCCAGCAGATCAGCCCCCACCTGTGCTGGTGACGAGTTATTTCTCTCCAGTTCAGGATCCTGCACTTGCCCTTGCTGTGCTTCATTGGGTTCCCCTATGCCCATCTCTCCACTCTGTTGAGGTCCTTCTGAAGGTATTGGCCACTGGGTATCAGCTACTGCTCCCATCTTTGTTCAAGTCACTGATAAATAACTTAAACAAGACTAGACCCAGTCCCACTCGGGGGACACCAGTAATAACAGGATACCAACTAGAGCCTGTGCCACTCATTACAACCTTCTAGGATCTTCCATCCAGCCAATTCTTAGTCCACCTCACTGTCCCCCCATCCAGTCCGCACTTCCTGAGTGTATCTATGAGGGTGTTGTGAGAGACAGTGTTAAAAACCTTGCTGAAGTCAAGGTAGACAATATTCAGTGTTCTCCCCTTGTCCCTACACATAGTTGTTCCATCATAGAAGGCAACCAGGTTGATCAAGCTTGATTTTCCTGTAGTGAATCCATGCTGACTGCTCTTGATTGCTTTGTTGTCTTCCATGTGGATAGAGATAGCCTCCAGAATGAGGCACTCCATCACCTTTCCAGGGATTGAAGTGAGATTGATTGGTCAGTAGTTCGCTAGTTTCCTTCTTCTTGCCTGTTTTGAAGACTGGGGTGACATTTGCTTTCTTCCAGTCCTCAGTCACCAATCCTGATTGCCACAACCTTTCAAAGATGATTGTGAGTGTCCTCACTAAGGTGTCTGCCAGCATTCTCAGCACTTGTGGATGAATTCCAGCAGGGTCCATGGACTTGTGGATATCAAGTGGTTATCAAGTTATAACCCAGTTCTCCTTGACCAAGGGAAAGTCTTCCTTCCAACACTTCTTTAGTCTGGTCTCTTCTATCAGAGATTCCTGATGTCTGGTCTTGTCAGTGAAGACTGACACAAAGAAGGCATTCAGTAACCCTACTTTCTCTGTGTCCTCTATTATTTGGGTTTCCCCTCCATTTAATAATGCAACCACATTGTCTTTTGTTTTCCTTTTGTTACTGATGTGTCGAAAGAAGCTCTTCTTGTTATTCTTGACATCCTTGGGCAGATTTAATTCCATTTGGGCCTTGGTCTTCCTTGTTTCATTTCTGCTTTGAAAACATGTCTATACTAATTCCAAGCATCCTGTCCAATCTTCCATCTCCTGTGTATTTGAGTACTTACTGCTTGAGTAAAGACAGAAGTTCCTTATTCATCCATGCAGGTCTCTTGCCATCTTTGCTCAATTTCTTGTCCCTCGGGATGCATCATTCTTGAGCCTGGGGGAAGTGATCCTTGAATATCAATCAGGTCTCCTGGACTCCTCTTCTCAGTAGAACCTGTTCCCATGGCATTCTTACAAAAAGATCTCTGAAGAGCCTAAAGGTAGCTCTCCTGAAGTCCATGGTTACGATCTTACTTGCTGCCCTGATTCCTCCTCACCTGTTACTGAAATCTACAATCTCTTGTTCACTGCAGCTGAGGCTGCTGCCAACCTCACATCTCCAACAAGACCTTCCCTCTTTTTTAGTATAAAATCTGGGATCACACCATTTCTTGTCAGATTCTCCACTGCCTTGTAAGAAAGTTGTCATCAATGCTTTCCAGGGCAACCTCCTGGACCGTTTCTGCTTCTCTGTATTTCTTCTCCAGCAAATGTCAGGGTAGTTAAAGTCCCCCACAAGAACCAGGGCCTGAGACTTTGAGGGTGCTTCAAGGTGCCTGTAGAAGGCCTCATCAACCTCCTCGTCTTGCTCAGGCAGCCTGTAGCAAACACCCACAACAGTGTCACCCTCTCTAGTCTGCCCTTTTATCCGAACCCATAAGCTCTGTACTCACTCATCATCCACCCCAAGACAGAGCTTTGTATGTTCCAAGTTTTGCCTCACAAAACAGGGCAACTCCCACACTGTACCTTTCTGATCTGTCCTTAGCAGCATGTAGCCCTTCATGACAACATTCCAGTCTATTAGATAATCCATTATTGTGCCATAAGATTGATAACTATCTGAACTCATTTGATGTGTGTGAGAGTCCAAAGGTTTCTGATCATGTTCTTTAGGTATTTTTTAGACATGGAGGGCATAATGTTAATATCAAATTTAGCTATTTAAAGAGAGTTGATGATGATACAGGCTTTCCAATTTAGTAGAGAGATTGAAAATATACTGAAATCTCAAAACAAAAGTACATTATGGCAAAATGCAGCAGTTCCAATATACTGTTCAATCACAATGCCAATGTGATTCCCATTACTGGTCTCAACCATATGCTTTGTGTCACGATGCTCAGTGTCCTCAGTAGGAAGGAATGAATACAAGGGTTGATGCCAGCTCAAGCCTGTTGCTCTCTTAAAATTAATTTGCTGGGTTGCCTGGTTTTTATAGTCTGGGTTGGGCTGAACAATTGCTCACTTTCCAGTAACTAAACTGGGGAGACATTCACATTCATTCAATTCAATCATAGACAAACATTTACACCACCAGTTCACAGCTGTTTATCTAAAACATAGGCCTTTGTGTGGCCTGTGTTCCCTTTGTGTTGAGATCAAGGTGAGGTTCTTTGCAACTGTCCATCACACTCTACATTATTCCCAGAGCTTCACCCTTGCCCACCACTTCTGAGGCTTAGTCTCTTTAAAGGATTTACTGGTCTGCCACCATGTGAATTGAAAGACACAATAAACTAAAATACAGAAATAGTATATAGAAGAATATAGAGAATCGTTTATCATCATCTAATCAGAGAAAAATAAAAGCACATTCAAAAAGAGGAAAAAATAATGTATTTTTAATATTCTTTCTTTTTAAAAAATGTTTGAAGTTGACAAACTGGATCAAATCAAATGTTGGTTTCCAAAGCAATACTAATTTTTTTTTTAAAAAAAAGCAAAATAATCAAGGTCAGAGCAATGAAACTAAATAATTTGAAACATACGGGGAGAAACTGGAAAAAATAGTCAGTGAGAATTAGAATGAGGGAAAATTAGGTTTTGGAATCAAGAGTTGTGGAATCATACCTGCTTTTCAGATTTGAAATGCTGAAAGCATCTTTCTCTGCTGGTCTGAGGATAAGTGCCTTCTTGGGCCCACTGACTCCACACTGTGCCTTTTGTCAGGTGCTACTTATTTTTCCATTGGGTGATGGATTAGGCACATTAAGTTTATGGCTTTAAGCAACAGCTTTGTCCTGTTTATGCTTATAAGAGAAATATCAATCACATTCACCCCACAGCCCTGTAGGTTCTACTCATGTCTCACTAGCTTAGCACAAGCACGATGCAATTTATAGAGACAGGTATTACTCCCAGTGGTGCCTTCCTATCATTGTGGTCTTCCCAGACCATCTTGGGAAACCTCACTGTGTGCATTGAACTCTACCATGAAATAGGAAAAGCTAATTTTAGCAGCATCTATTATCTGGAAGTTTGTAATTTCTTTGTTGAATTTCAAAACATTCTTCACTTTTACATGTCGATGAAACACTGTAATGAAAACTAATACAGGAACTGTTGGCTAACATAAAATGACCTGCAATGACAGATGATAATTTTGTTGTTGTTATTTTGTGCCTCTTAGTGTTCACATACTATCAAAGAATATTTTTCATATTATCATCTAACAAAAAACTCTACTTACTTTTCTGTTTGCTGCAAGAAAAGACAAAGAGCTGAAAGACTGAGATAATCTTATCTCTAGAAATAGAGATCAAACATGAAATCTGCTTATTTTATTTTAATCTGACAAAGTGTTACTTGCATTGCTTGGGAAAAAAAAAGAGCCAGCTTCAAAGATGACATATGGGGATCTTTTGGAAAGTGCATATTTTTTTCATGTGCATAATTATTTTGTATAGAAATATTTCATATGTGGTACTGGAGTTGAACTAAAGATTATGTCCACTGGTCATCTAATAAACAGCTAAATTTGCCTTAATTTTATTCTTTTCATTAGAATAGATAGTTAATCTTGATTTACTTCCTTAGTTTATATTTTACTGAGGAATTGTCTTTTGTCACCAAATCTATTCAAAAGAGAAATTGATAGATTAGGGACACATTTTTAAATCTTTTATTGAAATTACTTTTAAAAAACACCTTGCCATCTATGCCTTAAAAAGGAGGTTCTTACCTGTCTCATTTTCACATTTTTGGCTGATGGAGGCACTTGGCAGGGGATCCCATTACTCCTTTCTGAGGTCACTTCTTGCCTTGCTGGAGTAGAAACTGGAGACTTCATGGGATTCAAATCACTGCTCATGGTATGTCATTTGAGAAGGGGCACAAATGGTACTTCATCTCAAGGAGACATATGCTTTTGCTAAAACTGCTAAAACTGTTCTTATGTAACAAATAGTCAGTCTACAGAAGGAGTTTGATGCTTAGCGATCTGAGCCTAGGACACTTGAAGTTCTGTATGAATATTGAAATGATAATCCGTTCTGACTCTTTGTGTAAAAGTATGCTCCTTACATTGCTGTATTCTACCCCTGGATGTGCAACCTCCTGGCAAGCTGAACCCCTGCCACCCTCGCCCTTTATATTTAGATATGTACACCCATGCAAGAATCATCTAACTCAATTATGGAGGAGAAAAAGTAAGGAATTAAAAATAATTTCTGGAATGGTACTTTTGATTAAAATGTGGTAGACAAAAATTGCTGAGCACTGAGTGACTCCAAACGGATGCTGGAAATCATCACAACAATGAAATTGCAAGGATGAAAGCAAAATGGGACATTTAAGTAGCCTCACGTAACATGCAAATCCCAAAGTGTAAATACAACCTAATGTTGCTACTGCACGCATAAAAGGTATAAGCAAATTGCAAGATAAAAGTAACATATGATCACAAACTTTCTGTAAAAATACATTTTTTTTTTAATTAAATAGGAATTTATTGACTTCTAATCACAGTTTTAGACAGCAAAATTTGGGGAGTCCAATATTATAGATATAAAACCCTCTATTCTTTGTATCAGGAACTTTGTTTTTCTAAACAAATAATTTTAAAAATACTGGGGAGTTCAAAGAAAAGCAAAGAAAATGTACCAGAAAAACCTAGAAATGAAGCAGATACAGGGAGGAAACAATGGCAACAGTATTATAAGAAAAACCAAACCAAAACAACCAAAAAGCCCATTAAAAGCCAAGCAAACAAAAATCACCCAAAGCCAAAAATTGTTAAAATGTAATCAGATTTGGTTTTTTATAAAAATGAATGTTGTATTTAGCAGGTTATTTGAATTTGTTAAAACAGTGTTTAGACAAAAATACATTAATATTTTTCCATCAATTCTGTATTCTATCTGCGTCTATATAACCTGCAATAGCAAGTATAGTTAAGAAGGCTTTTCAACACTTGACATTTTATTTAAAAGGGGTTGCTAGAGGCTAACCAGGTGAACAGCATAGTAAAGAAAGAGATACAAAAGACTGTTCTGGTAATCACATAAGGTTAAATCTACAATTCTTTCAAGGTTCGGAATACTCACACTATCTGAATAACCCTGGATTTGGAACTACTCCGTTTATGAGTATTTGTGTGTGCTGCTGTATTGATACAAACTCAGTTTGTATCTAGCATGTAAATAAAACGCAGCTATTTGGAAGCTGATCTTCAGCTGAGGTGTTCGCATTTCTGAGGACAGATGAGAAGACAGGAGAAGGATTAAGTGGCGCTCATTAGTGTGAGATTACATTCTAACAACTTACTTCATTCCAAAGATGGAAATACATTCCAAAGATATTGAAATACATCAGACCAAATATTTCTTAAAACAGAACATTCCAGAAATCAGTGATCGTTAGGTCTAAAAGAATTCTGGTGTTTCCGTGTTAGCTACAGGATGAATAACATCATTAAATACAAAGTGATCATCAGATTGCTAAGACTTTTGAACACGCAGTAACAAATGGAAATAAAGAATGTTAGACTCTTCCTTTTTAGAGTGGGACCCCGTATTTGTCACTGAAAGATTGCATCTAGATATTTACTTCTTTTGAACATTCAAAAATCCAAAACACTGCAATTGCAAAAGTTAGATTGATTTCAGAAATGTAAACTTGAACCTATAAAACTGAATTTTGAATGAACATAAGGGTAATAACATATAATATAATGTAATATAATATAATAATAATTTATACTGAGTATATTTACTGAGTATAAACTGACAAGATAATCCTTTTCTCTATCAATCCATTTTGTAAACATAAATATTCATTATTGTATATGAAATACAGAATTGTGTACAAATTAAATCTTTTAAAAACCGATTACAGCAAAGGTCTAAGTAAAATCTATTATATCATGCAGTTGTTGCTTTGAAAGGTTTTAAGACCATTGCATCATTCCTTCATTTGAAAAGCCCTGTCAGAATGACTTCTCATACCTTAGATTAAGGGACTCTACCCACATTGATAAAATTTAACCCATCAGTCCCTGGAAACTGACGTTCAGGTAACCTGAAGCTCAGTGAGAAGTTGGTTACCTTTGTCAAATTAGAGGCCCAAACAACCGTGTCTGATTCTGTTCAGTTGACAGATGAAGTGAAACTGCCTGTGCTTGTTGAATTCTGCTTACTGCTGTGTTTTGATTCTTCCTGCTCCGTATCAGTTAAAAAGAGAAATTTCTTGTCTCTTGTTTAAAGATGAAGGTGTTCTTGAGTCCGTACAGAGAGGTGAAATAATGAAAGACTGATACTCTGAAATCTGACTGGGAAAACCCTGTTAAATCCTTTTTATGATTGTAAACATATATATATTATTCAAAAATATGTTGTGCTATTGAAAGATTTTTGGATATTTTAGTGACTTCAGTGAACCTGAAGTTTTTCCTTTGTCACATTGGTAATGTCTGCCTTGGAGTTTCAAGTACTACTGAGAAGCATTACAATTTATGGACTAAAACTAGTTTTTCCTTTTATTGTTCCGGTTGCTTTGTTTTCCTGCATATATATATATTTTTTTTTTTTCTTGGTTGTAGAAGGCAGGTGTTTCCAAATGGAAAGAGTCTAGTGAGAAAGCTACTATTCAATACTTTTCTCTGCTTTACAGTTATGTCATCCTTTGAAAAGTTAGGCTTTGTTAACATAATTTTAATGCATTGCATTCATCAAACTTTTATTTAAAAAAGAACATTTTTCTTTTAAAAAGAACAGTGTATTATTTCCCTGTAACCTGGAAAGATATTATTCCCACTCTGAAAAGAACATGGAGATTATTTACAACACCTGTGGTGACATGGCATGTACACTTTAGGTGTGGCACTTTCATACTAGCTAGAGATAGTGTTGAAATACATCCATCTATGATAATTAACTGGAGTTAGCCCTAGAAATGATAACTTAAGAGGTGGTATAGTATTTACTGCTTTGTGAGAGAAAAAGATAGGGGAATTTAATAGAAAGATGCATTCATGCAATAAATGAAGATGTTAAGGAAATCTTGCAGCAGATGAAATTATTATTCACCTGACTGCTTTCTTCCTTCCAGATCAATGGAGATGCCATCAGACTACTGAAAAGCTATTTTAAGTGATGTAGATAAAATATTTTGGAGAGTTCAGAAATACTCTTTCCTATCATCCTCACATGATATGGTTTTCTATTAAATCCTTTGGCTAGCTAAAGATGAACATATACAATGGAAAATCTTGGTAAGGTGTCCAGGTTTTATATCACTTTAAGAAAATCCTGTTGACATTTGATAATTTGAAAGTAAATCCTAGCGGATAATATCTACTAGTTATCACATGGACAGTTCTGTTTCCAGGCAAGAACAGTTCGTTATCTGCGAAGTTTCATTTCATGATTTCTACCTTGGAAAAGATAACAATAATTTAGAGGATCTGTCTGGATTATAGGACTAGTCTCTTTGTCTTTCATTTCAGCTGTCGTCCTACTCTGAACAGCTGTTGAAAGCTGTTGTTACTGTTCTGTCTTATTCTTCTCCTCTCTGAAATTGTGAATGATTTGATGGCCTGCTGAGTGATACTTTCCGCTTCCACACTGAACTTCTGCTTTTGTTACCATTATTCTGCCAGTTTGCCAGTTCTCCTAAAATTTGAAAAACTATTTATTTAAATAAGTCATTGTTTCACAAACAAACAAACAAACAAAGAAACCCCCAAAAAAACAAGCCAAGAAAAAACAAGTCAGCCTAACCTTATACCATGTATTCAGTATATATTAATATAAGAGGGAAAAAAATGGGATAAGAGAAAGAACAAGGTTATTTTTTAAATTTGAAAAATTATTGGTACTTTTTACAATTAACTTCTGGGTATCTATTTTGCCAATATAACCACTCTATTTTAGATATTTATTCTTCTGATCATTTTATCAATTAAACGGTAGAGGATGCTAGTTTGATTAAAGAAACATTTACATACTCAGGTTATCTTACCATATCAAAATATGTTATCTTATTTTACCAACAAAAAATAGATAAGCATTTAATATATTTATAATGGAAACCCTTACAGCAATGTTTTTCATGCTTCTTTGATACTCTTCCTTTGATAAAGAAATTAATACTTTTCCTATATCCCTCTATAATTTTTTTCTTTCCTCCAATGTCTTCTTTCAATTTTCTATGGCAAAATGTGTGTATAAATATGATTTCTAATTTTAGAACCTTTATCAATATGAACTATCAACACAGAAAGAGTAAGGAGGATAAATTATTAGTTGCATTAGAATTCAGAATGCAGAATTCAGAATAAAATAGGACTTCTATTCGAACAATAAAGAATTTGAAAATCTGACCTAAATTCAATTAATTATTTTCACTGAGTAAACAGCAAGTGCTAAAGAGTATGTATTGAATGCTCTGCAGTTCAAAATGACTCTACATCTCTGAAATATTGTTATGGACTACAGATATACTTAGGTTGATAAGTGAAAAAGGACAAATCTAGATATGCTTTCAGGGACTTCTCGTTTCAGTTACTCTGAGAAAGAGGTTTCCAAGAAGCGACTCCTGGTTTTTTTCCATTTTTTTAAATCCATCTTTGCCTTATGATAGTATTCATTCATATTATGTGTACAATACACAGTATTTTATGTCTCTGAGCAAGACAAACTCAAGTAAATACTGCAAGTAATGAAGTTAAAATATGTCTAAGATAAATTGTATGTTCTAGTAAGCATCACTTTCTAAACATATGCTTATTTCAACATGAAGATGCATATTTTTGACTCTTTATGTTACATACTCTGTTATACTTGACATTATATTTTTTGTGATATCTATTGATGTAGAATCAGGAAAAAAATTAACATGATTGGGTTCTGATGCATTAAAAGTTAGAAGCAACAAACAAGTCTTTTACAAATTTTACAAATTATACCAGTACAGACGAGGTAGTCAGAAACAAAGCTCAAAAGAAATCAAGACACCTTTACTTACATATTTGGTTCTCACTTGATTTCTGTTTTATTATCTCAATTATCTCACTTATTGGTCAATAAAAAGCCAATATTTACTGGAAGTTACCAATTTATATAAACAGGTGTGGTGATAATAGGTAAAAGACAACAGGAATATAAGCAATTTAGTATTATCAGTTCATTTTCAGTCTCCTGTGAACTCTTACAAGAACAAACATTTGTTCCTAGGCCCACCTGTAGATCATAAATTTTTATGAATGCTCACTCATCCTAATACTTCTCTATTAATTCTTGTATGGTCATCTAGAAATGTGTGTTTGGCTATGTAACTTGCAAAGGTATCCGAACAAAGTAGACAGTTTTACTTAAGAAAATCTTGTTATAAGCAATTTATGTTAATAAACAGAACAAAGTGTGATTTGCTACCAAAAAAAGAAAAAATTGGAGGAAAGTCTTAAATTTATTTTGTAGTTCATTCACTGCTAAACAATCTTTTCCAGCTGTTCAAAAACAATATAGTATATACTTTCAAATAAGTTAATTTTATTTAGCTGTCATGTTCTTACTGGAGATCTTCTGCAAATTATTTCAAAATGTAAAATACTGAACAAGTTGATAGACTTTTAAAAACATACAATATAGCATCTTGTTCATAGGAGTTGAAAACCTCATGCAGCTTTTGCTGGTTAAAAAAACTTTACCTTTGATTCTTTACACCGTTCAATGGATGAGTTCTTTCTCTATTAAGAAATAAAACATTTTATTTCTGCTAAACTTGGCAAATTTACAAGCATTAGTAGCTATCAGATGTTAGTGTCATGTACATATTTGTATGCACACATTATTCAGTTTTTCAAAAGCTTGAGCACAGGTTTTGTATAGCTGATGAGAAAGTTTGTCTGTAAGAATTATGCTTTCTATTGGTAAAAGCAATATATTTCTTGACTTCAGAATGAGGATTTTTAAAATCAGTTGTATTGCAATTGTATCCAGTTACTCAAAACATTTCTAATGACAGTCAATAACCTTTCTTCCCCAACAGCAGTAAACAAAGATGGATGCGAGTGAAGTCACTGGAACTTTTTGTTTCTTTTATGAAGGGAAAGGAAAACCATGTTCTTACGTTTGAGCTAAAGCTATATTCCCTGAACTGTAATGCTACAGTGCTGCTGCCTTTTAATTCCATAGCTGTGAGCATGGAAAAATAATAATACAATCATTTTTCCCCTGTTCTTTCAGATATTATACTTCTGGCATTGATTACTGTCATGGTTTTGAGCCCAGCTGGAGACAAAACACCACCCAGCTGCCAGATTGTTTCATGCTGCGTATTTGAGTCAGTTCTGATTCCAGTATTTCTGCCCTTGTTCAGTTTTATCAAAATTCATTCTTCATTGGTGCAAGTGCAACAATCAGAAGGATGTCAGGTTCAGATCCCCAGAAGGTTTTTGGTTAAGATTGATGTCCCAAGGTGTTCAGTGAGGTGATACACATGTAGACACCATAGAAGAGGTAATACATAGTGTTAATATCTAACATAATACAATTTAACTCATTACTTATTTTCACTCAAAATCAAATCCCCTTGAGGCACACACTGGACTTCCCTATCCTTCTGCATTACTCACCAAGTGCTCCTGGGTCCTTGAGCAAAAACAATCCCTTTTGCTGAGGCAGACTTTTTTCTCAGCATGATTTTAATGTACACTATGGGAACTTTATCCCTTTCTTCAGGATGTAAAAATTTTGATTGGTCAGAGCCAGCCTTATTGACAGACCTTTGAGTAACCAGGCGGCCTTTGCTAAATGTATCTCCCAGTGTTTGAAAGTCCCACCAGCCATTTCTCTCAGTGGAGTCTTTAATGTCTATTATGTAATTTGATCTTTCCAGAGGCTGGTGCACAATAGGGAATGTGATATATCCACCCAATGTTATGTTCTTTGGCCCAAGTGTCTAAAAGGTTGTTTCAGAAATGAGTTCCATCATCTGATGCAATTCTTTCTGGAGTACTGTGTCACCATAAGCCTTGCTTTCTGAGGCCCAAGACAGTGTTCCATGCGGTGCCATGGGGAACAGGAAGTTTCCAGCCTTCCTGTGGTTGCTTCCACCATTGTAAGCACATGGCTCTTGCCACACAGGTTTGGGGGAGTGTGATATGGTCAATCTGCCAGGCCACCCTATACTTATATTTCAGCCATCATCCTTCATTCCACGGAGGCTTTACCCGCTTGTCGTGATTGATCACAGAGCATGTTCCATATTCATTTGTAACCTGTGTGATAGGGTTCACAGTTAAATCCACCCCTCAATCATGAGCCCATCTATACGTTGCATCTCTTCCCTGATGTTCCAAGGTGTCATGGGCCCACTGAGCTAGAAATAATTGGCCTTTCTGCTGTCAATCCAAATCCACCTGAGCCACTTCAAACCTAGCAGACTGATCCACCTGCTGGCGGTTCCAATGCTTTCGTGTAGCCTGACTCTTGGGTACATGAGCATCTGCATGATGTACCTGGCTAACCATGTTCTCCACCTAGGCAGCAATACCTTGCCATAATGCAACAGCCCAGATGGGTTTACCCCTTTGCTGCCAGTTATTCTGCTTCCATTGTTGCAACCATCCCCATAGGACATTTGCCACCGTCCATAAATCTATATAAAGTATTGGCCATTTCTCTCATTCAGCAATGTCTAAAGACAACTGGATGGCTTTCACCTCTGCAAACTGACTTGATTCACCTTGTCCTTCAGCCATTTCTGCATCTTGTCCTAAGGGACTCCAAATAGCTGCTTTCCATCTCTGATGTTTTCCCACAAAACAGCAGGGTCCATCAGCAAACAAAGCATATTACTGCTTATTTGCTGGTAATTTATTGCATAGTGTGACCTCTTCAGCACATAATACCTTCTTCTCTTGTGACATTTCAAAATCTTTGTCTTCTGGCCAGTCCATGATCACTTTGAAGAATCCTGGACAGTTGGGATTTCCTATACAAGCTCATTGTGTAATCACTGCAACCCACTTCCTCCATATAGTATTTGTTGCATGATGTGTAGAGGATATTCTTCCACTGAACATCCAAACCAACACAGGTAATTGGGATGCCAGGAGGAGCTGTGCTTCAGTACCAATCACCTCCAAAGTGAATCAGACACCTTCATATGCTGTTAGTATCTCCTTTTCAGGTAGGGTATAACATGTTCCAGATTCTCTGTATGCCCAACTCCAAAAACCTAGAGGTCAACATTGAGTCTCCCCTGGTGCTTTTTTCCGGAGGCTTCAGGTAGGGCTATCCTCCACAGGTGCAGTATAAAGCACATTTTTTACATCTTGTCCTATTTGAACTGGCCCGTGGGCTATCTCCTGCGTGATTTTTTCAAGGGTTTGTCACTGCTCAGGCCGCACTTTGAAATCATTCTTCTTCTGGGTCACTTGAGAGTGCTTACAGTCAGACTGCAATCTGGAATAGTCCTTCTCTAAAAACCCAAAACACCTAAAAAAATCTAGTGTTTCTTTCTTGTTAGTGGGTGCGGGCATATTATCTTATTAATAACATCCATTAGAATCTGAACGTCCATTAGAACATCCCACGGGATGTTCCTCTGAAGAGAAAAAAACAAAGGTGTGATTATTAATCATTAACTTCCAAAATAAAGAGGTGCCTACAATACTGAATACAGACACCAGACTGGTGTCCTGACCAGAGGCAGTGTCACATCATAAGTCCATCCTAGGAAATACCACAGAGAACACAAACTGCAAGGCATTACCGGTATAAGAGAGACAAAACAAACATGAGCGCAAGTAAGTGCACATTGTAATTAATAACTGTTAAACTAACACAAAGAATGTTTCTAACAAGTTTCCTTTAACATGCTCTAGTCAGATCAGTCCTTACCTCAACTCTTTGGGCCCTATATTGGATGCCAAAAAGGACCATTGTGGTTTTAGGCTCAGCTGGAGATGAAACACCACACAGCCACTCACTGAAGTCTAACTCTCTTCCCCTTCACCATGGTGGAATGGGAGGGAGAATTGAAGTGAAACTCATATGTTGAGATAGGACAAGTTTAACAATTGAAAATAAAGTAAAATACAATAATAATGACAATAAAAAGGAAAAAAAACACAGAAAGTGAGGCACAATGCAATTGCTCACCACCTGCTGACTGATGCCAGGCCCCTCCTTCCTGAACCCTGGGCAGACACTTTTCTGGGTAACTCTCCTCACTTTATATATCTCTTTGGTACATTTGGATCATCTGTCCCAGATATGATCCCTCCCAGAGTTTTTTTGCATATCTCCTCACTGGCAGGGCATGAGACAAGGAAAAATGTCCTTGACTTAGGATAAATAGGACTTAGGAAAATAGAAAATACCAGTGTGTTACCAACACCATGCTCATTTGAAATCCAATACACAGCACTGTAACAGCTACTGAGAAGAAATTAACTCTACCCTAGCTGAAACCATAACAATTAGACATGTACCAGCTCAGAATACAGACTAATACTGAGCAATGCACTATTTAGGAATGATGGCTTTGGAACTTCAGAGTGTTATCTCAAAGTCCTTCAACAAGTTGAACAACTTGTTGTAGAGTACCATTCTAGATTTTGTTGTGAAAATGTAAAAACTTCATTATTGATCACAGGTATTTTTAAACCTGTTTAATGATTTTAATATTAACCACCTTATAGTGATATTGTATTTGCTGAGAATGGACAGCTAATATCTAACAGAACAAATAAGTTACAAATTTTTAGACCTTAAGGCTCATAAAATGGAGAGGGAATATTACTTGCCTGATACTATATGAATTGTTTCTGCTGTTTGTCTTTATTCTATGGAAACACACTAACATAGAGAAAGCCAGTTTCCTGTTATTTAATAAGGTGTAATATTAAATATGATTTTCAATATTTATTTCCAGCAAACAATATTTTTACTTGCAATTATAAGAAACTTTCAACTATAGTAATAGCAACTGTACCTTTACTTCAAGCAATTTCATATTAATTGATTGCAAATTTCCAGCTGACGAAGCAAACTGAACTACAACTGCAGTGGAAGCAGTTATTAATTCATTTTTAATATTAAAAAGAAAAGAAAATACTTCATGGATAAAAGAACAGAAATTAGAAATTGATGTATTTTAGAATGCCTGAGAATTTCATTAGGTTTCCATGTCAGTACACTCAAGCAGCATGGGATTGATTCCTGTATGGGATGGTTTCCTGTGATGTTTTAAACTTTTCCATTCCTTCCTCACTTAGCTCTAAAAACCTTTCAATGGGAGGCATCAGAACTTTTAATCCATTTTTGAATATATACTAAAAATATTCCCTAATTTGTCTCAAGGATTGAAATTCAACTTTTACAATACCTTTTACAGATCATTCAGCTTCTGACAGGTATCTTTCAAACATCTGGAGGGCTTTAATAAAGTTCTATTTTCCCGAAAATAATTTCACACAGGAAACATTATGAAGTTTTGTTATGTATTTTGTAATAATTTTTATTACAGCTTCTTGGGAACACTTAATGAACACCAGTTAAATACTGCAGAACTGAAATACTACTAGTTTTCAGAAACAAGACCTAGAGGTTGGATCAGGTAGCCTAGTATTCACTTAAAGCCATCCAGTATTTTAGCACTGGAAGCAGGAAGTAGAGATAACTAAATATGGGTAACTAGAGTCAGAAATAGTCACTCTAATTCAGCTACCGATTGGTTGAATAGCTGAATATGAATATTCAGCACAGTCAGGGGTTAAGGCACAATGGGGAACAGCACTAAAGACAGTGAAACATGTTCCAGAATAATTTCTGCATGAACCATTACTGACATTCTGTAGTCTGCATTTAGGATAAAGGTTGCTTTCTGAGAACAGATTTTACTTCAAAAGATTAGGTAAGCAGTGAATCATTAAAATACTCTGCCCAGGGGAAATGGTTTACTGACAACCTTTATAGTAAATCTTTTTTGAAATTCAGTAAACAGTGTCCATACACTCAAACCATCTAATTTTCCCTTTGCTATTGACTTCAAAATCTGTGTGATATTGATGCCTTTTCCTGGTCTTAAAAATTAAGAGCCAGACACGGTTAAAGGAAAAAGGGGTTTTGCCTTGGTACTTAATAAGGATCCTTATGGTGCACTACTCCGCTGAGGTGGAATGTGCCAAAATGCACACACACAATAGATCGCATATACAATTTATAGACCTTGCAAATTAGCATATCTAAAAGGATTCCCCAATTAGAGGCTTGAATGAATAGTGTGATATCCCCCCATCCTGAGGAATTCCCGCCTGGATAGGTCTAATATTAGTTTACAGGATGTGTTCTAGAGAAGACCTTGGTTTCTCAAGATAGCATAGGGCTTTCTGGCCTCAAACTGCGAGGCCTCCAGGATGTTTGGTATTCTGGCTTAACAGAATATTAGGACTATGCAAAGTTATCGGACATAAGGAATTACAAGTATGCATGCTAAGAGCACTGAGGATACATAAAAGCTATATACAAGGCATATAAAAGGTATACAAAAGAAAAGGCAAAAAATCATCATGGCATCAATATACCATAGAATCACAGAATCATGGAATTATTAACTTCAGTATCAATGAGTCCAACTCTTAAAGCAGCATGGACATGTTTCCACTAAACCACACTCCCCAGTGCTGCAAACACACACCTTTATAACGTTCCCCTAAGCACCTTATTGCCTGACCAGCCTTGCAGAGAAGAAGTCTTAAAAGTGCATCTAAACCTTTCCTGGCAGAAATTGAGGCCATTTCCATTTGTCCTGTCACTTGTTGCCTGGCAGAAAAGACTGACCCCCAACTGGCCCTGTACCCTCCTTTCAGGATGAGTCATAAGGTCCCCCTGAACTTCCTTTTCTCCAGGCTAAACACTCCCAGCTCCCTGAGCTTCTCTCCACATCTTCTCTTCTTGTGCTCCACAGACCCTTCAACAGCTCTATTGCCCTTCTCTGAACATGCTCCAGCACCTCAATGTCCTTCCTGAATTGTGGGCCCTAGTTTTGGACATGGGATTTGAGGTACAAATTCACCCCTGCGAAGTACAGGAGGATGATCCCTTCACTAATACTGCGGGCCACACTGATTTTCCTGATGCTCCTGATCCTATTCAGAATGCTGTTGGCCTTTTTGGCCACCTGGGCACACTGCTGGTTCATATTGAGCTGGCTGTCGACCTGCACCCCCAGGTCCTTTTTCACTAAGCAGCTTTCAGCCTGTAGTCCCAAGAATACTCCTCCCCATACACTTTAAAATAGGTGCAGAAAATGTAATTTTCATAATAAATTATTTTTCATAATAATTTGTGAAAATGCAAACATTAGATCTTGATTTTGTTTCATTTTGTTTTCATTTTCATGACCAAGATATACTATCTGTGTGATTTGTATGGTATTATTGTGTATTTTTAAGGGATCTGGGAACAATTGCAAAGTGTGAAGCACTTTAAACAGAGGATGCTTAGAGAAATACGCACAGAATATTCAGAAAACTAACATTTTCCTTAAAAGATTAATTTTTTTTCTAAAACATATGTATTATGTGTAGTAGGGAAGTCTAAGGACTTAATTTATATAGAGATGGTTTTCCTTGGATATTAAATGACAGGAAAGTTGTTTCAGAGAAACAAAATGTGGAATAGACAAGATAAAGCCTAGAATTTGCAATTTAATCCTGTACCATAATTTGGGCAAGGACAGGTAAATGTGTCTGAATCTTTGTAGTATAGAATGACAAGTGATACAAAATGAGAACTATTATAGTCTACAAAGCCAAAATAATTGTTCTATTCACTCATTTCTGTGCAAAGTAGCTTTGTAGCGAGACTTCATTTCCATTGATGACAGCTTTAAACTGTCATGCCTCATACCAGGCATGTACTTGTATTCTAGACACTGAGCAGAAATCACTCCTAATTTCAGCTCTAAATACACATTCATAGATTAAAAAATGGCTTTATTAACAACTGTTATCAGAAAAAAATATATTCAATCATCCACTAAGCCTACATGTTTTGCAGAGTATTCAGTAGATCTCAGTTTTTCTTCCAGTGAAGACCTGAAATATTGTGAGCAAACCCCACAGAAAAGCTCTCCTCTGTGCTCCCCAGGCTCCTCACCTTCCTCTGACACAGATCCCCTCCTGCAGCCAAGCTGACCATGCAAAATGAGCAGAGGGACAGAGGGCAGCTGCTGGGTTTGGCACCAGGAGCTGCGGCCAAGCTGCAAAGGAAGACCCAGGTCCCCATGCCTAGGCCAGAGATGGTCCCAGAGGGCCCCAGGCATGCAGCTGGAATGGGTGGGAGAAGCAGAACAGGATGAGGCTGTGTGAGCATGTAGAAAACAGTGGGGACAGGCCAGGCACCACCACTCTGGGACTGCACAGAGGGACAGAAGTCTGTCCTGGTAGAGGGCTTGGCTGCAAGGTGTGGGATATTTCTGGATACTCCAGGATGCATGAAAACAGCCTCACTCAGGGGGTCTCATGGGTTAATACCATATTCCTTAGGCTCAGGAAGAATTCATATTCACCCTCATGCAATCTAACCCAAAACAATATCTCCTTTTTGACGGGTTTTTCTCTGCTTTTATTTCCCTCTGGGTTTGGGGTTATGCACAGCCCACACTGTACCATTCCATTCTCACATTTGTGGAAAAGATCGTGTTAACTCCAGCCAACTATTAATGATGACAGACTTAACCTGAATTGCTTTTGTAACTTTTGCCACATTTCCTCTGACAGATCCAAGCAGTCCAGCAAACATGCATTTTTTTACTTCATAAATTTATTTTGAAAGCAAACCAAGACAGGTAAATAGTAAGCTTCCTTGCTGACCCATATGTTGAAAGAGTTCCTTGAAAGGTTCTTTTAAATTATTTAATAGCATGTCGTGGGTTGAACCTGAGTTGATGGACAATCTTTCAGACTAATGACGCTTCTCACAATTTACATAATTTAAACCGCACAGAAAGGTGGGATTGGCCTTTGGTCCGAGCTCGCCTGCTGGAAGGCGAAGGGGGCCTTGGAGCGTCCGGGCCCCGCTGGGCTGGGCCGGGGCTCCTGCCCCCCCCTTTTCCCTTTTCCCAACGCCGCAGCACAGATCCTGGGTCACTGTGGGGGGAACTATTCCAGAGCCACAGGCAGCTATAACCAGCCATGGACTGCTACACAGCTAAATCCATCCGGCGCGGCTTCCTGGGACTGGCGGGTCCCTCTCCTCCCCACACACAGAGCCAGCAGAGCCAACAGGAGCTGGTGGAGCCTCCTGTCTGCGGCCAGCACACTTCGTGCTGAACTGAAGAAGACACCATGCAGCCAGCAGCACAAAGGGAGTGAGGCTTTCTCCACCGTAAAGGCTGAACCAGAACACTCTTCAACAGCGCAGCTTCAGAGTCAGAGAGAAAGTGAGCCACGTGAGACAAAGCTGAAAATGGCAACGGGAGAGAAAAGGGCGGTGCTGCGATTCTTGCATGTAGCTTAAAAATACTTCTTGCACACCACGGTAGGAAACTGTAATATCACAAACTGTGTGTCTCTTTAATCCATTTGAAGTATATAGGGAGATGAAAAGTTCACGTGTGGCCCATGAAAATTATGAAGAGTGCCTATGCCAGGCTATGTAGAAGCATTGAGAGGCTTTTAGAGACTTCCTGTCAGGAAAAAACAGCCTTTGTGTTCAGGCAAAAGTAACTCATCCTTAAAAAAATTAATAACCCCATGTGCTAGCCTATGTTTGGCAGTGTGAAGGAACTGTGAGATTTTCATGGAAGAGATGTTTTACACCACAGCAGATTGTTTCTTTCCGGGCAGGTCTGCTGTTGACGGCAGTTTGGGAACCATGTGCAGCTGAAGAAAACCCTTTTTTCCTTAAGCATATGAAGGAGACTTATCAAGACCTGCAATACTGACTAAAATCCCATGTTCTGTTACCCTTTGTGAGTTGAATAAAAGGAGGAAAGTGGCTGGGGTGGGGGGGAGTTTGTTTTAATTTCTTGTTATTTCTCTTTACTTTTCATTCTGTTAGTAATAAAACTTTTCCTTTGTACTGCAGCTGTTTAAAGTTTGTGCCTGCTTTGCTTTCTCCCAATTCTTATCTCACAGAAAGA
Organism: Corvus hawaiiensis; assembly: GCF_020740725.1. NCBI lineage: Eukaryota > Metazoa > Chordata > Aves > Passeriformes > Corvidae > Corvus > Corvus hawaiiensis. Next base: position 37,376,550 of record NC_063255.1, on the reverse strand, counting down.
AAATAAGTAAGTAATAGATAATTTGAACAGAACCACTACATAGCAAGAGAAGGTCTAAGGAAAATATTGAACTGATACCTGATGAAGATGGTCATTTGACAAAAATGAATGCAAAAAAAGTGGAGGCATTTAGTGCCTTCCTTGTCTCGTTCTTTAATAATATTGATAGACCTTGACCTGCTCACTCCTCTGAACTGGAAGACCACAACTATGGAAGCATTTGTGGACACGGAAATGGTAAGGGACAAGTTGTATCGGTTCATAAGTTCATGGGGCCTGGTGAGATTTATCCTGGAGTACTGAAGAGTCTGGTAGATGTTATAGCAGGAACCCCATGGTCATTTAGCAAAGGTTTGGGGAATCTGGGGGAATGCATTGCTGAATGAAATCTGTCCAGTGTTATTCAATTTACAAGAGGGACTCAGGAGACTACAGACCTGACCTCTGTACCTGGAGAAATGATGGATGAGTTCATGGTGGAAACTACTGAAAGGCGTTTCAAGAAAAATGCAATCTCCAGGCACAGACAGTGTGGGTTCAACAAAGGGAAGGTCCTGTCTAAATAATTTTATACCCTTCTACAATAAGCTCTCTCATGGAGTGGGTCATTGCAGCTCTTCCTGGTTTCAGTACTGCTTTTGATGCCATCCCTCACAGTGTCCTTCTGGACAAGCTGTTCTGATGAGCAGGTGCACAGTGTGCTGGATGAAGAACTGGCTGACCGTCAGAACTTCAGGGGTTGTAGTGTGTGGGGCTACATCTGCCTGGTGAGCTGTCACCAGTGGTATTCCTCAGGGCTCTGTTTTTGGGACAGTTCTGTTCAACATGTTTATCAATGATCTGGATGCAGGAGTGGAATGCACCATTAGCAAATGTGCTGACAATACCACACTGAGAGGTGCTGTTGAAAGTGCTTCTATCTCTCAGTTTTGCAGAGGGATCTGGATATACTGTAGCATTGGGTGATTATCAGTGGCATGAAATTCAATACATGCTTGATTTTGCCCCTGGGATTGGGAGTAACACAAGGAACAAGTATAAGCTGGGAGAGGAGTGTGTGGAGAGCAGCCCTGCAGCAAGGGATCTGGGGGTGCTGGTGGGCAGCAGCTCAGTGTGAGTCAGCAGTGTGTGCCCGGGCAGCCAGGAGGGCAAACCCCATCCCGGCTGCATCAGACACGGCAGCATCAGCCGGGATCGGGATCATCCTGCTGGATGCAGCCGTGGTGCGGCCTCACCCTGAGTCCTGTGTGCTGTGCAGGGCCCCAGAGTTTGAGAAGGATGGGAAGGTCCTTGAATGGTCCCATGCTGAATATGCAATAAACATAATTGAAAGGTTTTTAAAATATATCTTTATGAAGCTTATACTGAGCAGGAAAACATTTTGAAAAATTTTACATAAGTGTAAACTGAATAGGAAAAGAGTGTTAAGATTTTCATAGAGAGTAAGCACACAAAACTGAATTGGAAGAAAGATTGCTTTTTTAGAAGGCCAAACAATTCAGCTGAGACTTGTATATAGCCCAAAAAGGGGTTTTAAAATGAATAGAAAAAAGAAATATGAGACACTGGAGTGAAGCAATAAAAAGGGTTTTTTTTTTCTTCCCATGAAAGGACTATTATGCTATAGAGGAACCAAAGCCATAAATGGCCTATAATATTACCAAACAATTCTCAGAGGAATTACATTTTTTGAGCCATAAGAAGGTATATTAGCTAAAGTACAGATCCTTCCGTCACTATTTTCCTTGGTGTTGGAATGGTACTCTATTTTGAAGAATTTAAAAATTGCTTAGAGATAGAAGAAATCTTATTTGAGGAGCACAGAATAATTTAAGTAGGTAGGAAGCAATTCTGGAATTCATCTAATCCTTAATGGTTGATCTGGCTATCCCTCCTACTTTCCACCCCAGTATGTCCTTAAGTTTGTTTTTGCACCAAAGAGGATTTCTTCAATGGGAGAAAAGTATTTTATAATGTCATGGTTTAAATATATATGAAGTATACTTACATGACTGTGAAAAATCCACTCTTCAATTTTAAAGCTGTACCTTTCATTGCTGGAATGAACCCCATGAAGGCACACTTCTCCTTTCCCCTTCAAAAGCAGAAGCAAATCCATCAATAACCTGCAGGGATAGGTGCTTGTTTTAAAAAGATGGAGCTTTAGCTATCTTTTTGTTTGAGTATTTGTTGAAACATTTGAATTCAGTTGTATTTCTTCCAGTTTAAGATTATAAACTCATGCTTATTTATAGTGACTTAAGGGAAAAATTGAAAAAGTTCAAAAGTACAAAATACTATTAAACTCCTCTAAATTCTTTTTTCCCCATTCAAAACATTACAAAGATGAATCTTTTTTGAAAAAACTATTTTCTTCATTGTCAATAGATTTTTTCCAAAATTTTTATGTTTTCTTACTATGTAGCACCTATGCATGTCCACAGTATTCCAGCAAGTTCCAAAAATAGAACTACATTAACATATTAGAAACTAATAAAGACGAAATCAATACATGCTCTATCTTGATATTAAAATTATGAAATACTTTTGTTCCATAGCAACATTGAGTTTTTCCTCTTTAGATAAATTTTATACATCACACCTTGCTTCTTGGAGCAGGGAGAACACTGAAATTAGGACAGGTTTGAAGAGAAAGATTATTGAGAAATAGTAGAGTACAGCAGGAGACAGAGAATTTGTGTGGAAAGGCAAATAGCGTGGAAAAAAGCCAGGAGGAAAAGGAAGCCTTGTTCTTACTGTGTATAAGGTATGAACTGATTTGAGGAAAGGATCATGCACCTTCCACTTCTTTACCACTGCATATCACCAGTTGTGTGATCAAACTATGTAGAATACCTACAGTGTTACTTCCTGTTGGACAGTTAGTCTGGACATTGGTGTTGGAATCCTCCTATTTGAAAGGCACTATACAGGAAAATGTTCTTATTAATAAAATCTTGTTGCAGCCAAATAAACAAAAATCTCTAATTTCATACTGTTGTCTACAAATACTAGCACATATAATCTACTTTTTAACTTTTTTCTTAGGTTATCTTTTCTGGATTTACAAAGCAAGTTTGAGTAATATGCATTTTTAGTGAATAGCTATCTGCTTAGGACTGGGGGAAAGCAACTTACCTTGGACTTAGCGTAGTGAAAAGTGGCAGCCATATTCACAACTTTCACAGTAATAATTTTGTTTCCAGTAACTCTAAAAAGAGACGAGAAGCTTTGCCAGTATTCTCAAACTGCATGAATACATTGCGATGACATAAACAAAAGAATGAAGAATTCCCTTTAGGACTCAAGCCATAAACTTTAAAACAAGGTACCTGTGTAGAGTGGGAAAAAAATAATAACCCAATTAACTTAAGACTCATACACTGAGGAAGGTGTAGACTGTGATAAGATCATCCCTCAGCCTTCTCTTCTTCAAGATGAACAGTCCAAGTGATCTCAGCATCTCCTTATAAAGTTTAGCCCTCAAGACCTGTTACCATCGTGGGCACCATTCTCTGGACACACTTTAGTAGCTTTATATCCTTCGTGTATTCAGGCTCCTCCTCCTATTCACAGGACTCGAGGTGAGGCCACTCAAGTGCAGTGTAAAGTGGGACAATCCCGTCCCTTGCCCAGCTGGCAGTACTATGCCTGATGCACTCCAGGACATGGCTGGCCCCCCTGGCTGCCAGGACTCAGCTGACTTATACTCAATCCGCCCTCGATATACCTCAAATTACAACTAAGGAATACAAAAATGAAAGCAAGTTTGTCAGTATCTGAGTTACTGTTAAGACTAGCCCAAATGAGATAATAAATTAGCAGTACTATTAGACTGAGAGGACTGTGATGGTGGAAATACATCCTCAATCTGTTTCTCATTCACTAGAGTTCAAGGCTTGAGACATCTCATAGTATCTCAAGTTTTCTTCCATTTCAACCATTTCACTCATTAAAATCTTGTTACATTCATATAATAATGAAATTTCAAAGACATTTTTAAAAGGGTAAAGGCAAATATTGTGAGGTTTATTGGGGCTTTTATAAAATATTATCCTTATAATCAAGGTATCTAATTGAACAAATAGATGAAATAACTATAAAAGTGAAAATAATACACATGGTTTGTCAGGTAGAAGAAGGAGTATGTTGGCAATTGCTTATTTAGAAGAACAAAACAAACCATTTGCCTCAGCATGTATTTTACAGGAAAGTGTAAGCCTGCAGTATGTCAGTAGTAATTAACATGCAACTTTTATCATTTTAATTTATACCATCCTAATTAATGGTATGCTCTTGTTTCTTACAAACAAACCACAGTAGACCTTTTTCTTATGCATTCCTGATTATTTATGTAGTTTTAGAAATCTGAGTGTCCTGCGGAGCTGTTAGAGCTCAGATAATCAAACATCTGAAACAAAATTTCTGTAAGGCCTAAAGAGCCAGGCAGTAGATTTAATCTTGTTCTAAAATGCTGCAGTTTATGTGATTATCTGTACTTACCATAAAAATATCTTTTCTGAACAGTCCAGGCAGCTGTCAACTTTACACATTTCCAAAGAAGAACAATATTAAATCTAAGGCTTTATTCAGGATCTAAAAGAGAAGTATGGAAAGAAATCTGTCCTGATTCATTTTCTCTTGTTAGAACTAACAAGCCTGAGACATTTCATTCTACAAATTGCCTCAGCCTTCCAGAGAGATGATTATTACATTTAACTGCAAATGCTAGTCCAATTTTTTTGATCCATTTGGAAGACTAAATGAAACAAAGGCTCATGCACAGAGTAAAAGTTGCAACTGTGAAGAATGAAAAACAGTAATCATCGTAGAGTGGTAGTTATACTGTTGTTGACATTAAATACTGTGTACGTGGATATGTTTTCAGAAACATTAACAAGATTATGCTAATTTTGACTTTCAAGAGAAAAGGGAGATGGTGGGCTCTTTGAGAAGAGAGGCCATGTGTCCCTTGCGAAACCACTTTTTCTGTGTCAGGCCAAAGTCAGCGAACCAGGTCTAGAAATACTACTGACAATAGTAAATTGACACAGGAGTTCACGCACGGAACCGTCTGTTCTGTCTTTCGTATATCTCATGTGAAAACTGAGGACATAGGCATAAATGAAAAGAAAGGTACAGTGATGTAATTTTTGACTTGGCAAGCCTTTGAGGAGGGAACCAAACTTGCACATAAAAATTAGAAGGCTTGAAATCTGATATCATGCATTATTTTGATGCAACAGATTGTCAGATATTGCAGAAGTCAATGTTAAACTAAATTTAAGGTTCTGCTGTGGTCCTTCACTGTGACTAGGATGTTTCTTCACTTGAAAAATTTGATATAAGCAGTCACACAGCTAGTGTAGATGATTCTAGTTGATTGCTGTTCACAGCTGAGTATGCCTAGCATCACAGTATAATACTTATGAATACAAATTGTCGCTCAATAGAAAAGTTATTTGGCTATGATTTTATGTAAATATTTAATCTGTACTGAACAGTACAGAAAGATTGAAACTGTACATTAACAGTTGTCTAATGCACTAGACAATCTAGACCTCTTACATAAACTACATAAATGCCACAAATGCAACAAGTATTAAACAAGGAATACTGACCTTAGGCACCTTTGCTGCTTTGACTAAATTTTAAGGAAAAGGAAAAAAAACCCATGTCATCTCCATAAGAAAAAAGGGAGGGGGGAAAGCCTGAAAACCAAAAATAAAAAAAACCCAAACCCCTTTTGTTCAAATACTTCTCTTACCATGCTATAAGTGGATTATCTTTCAAGCTGGTTTTTGTTACTTCCTAAACCAGAAAAACTTTCAGACTCTCATTTAAAAATAGTGAAAATAATGACAACCTTAGTGTTATGGAAAATACAGCAAGATTATAAAAGCTAACACTGCAAGAAAAAGCAGAATTTTGGTTAAAGTGAAAATTCATAGAATCCTAGAATTATAGGGCTGCCTGGACTGGAAGGGACCTTAAATATCATCTAGTTCTAAATCCCCTGTAATGGTCAGAAACACCTTCCACTAGACCAGGTTACTCGCAGCTCCATCCATCCTAGCCTTGAGCGCTTCCAGGGAGGGGAAAGCCACAACTTCTCTGGGTAACCTTTTCCAGTGCCTCACCACTCCCACAGGAAAGAATTTCTTCCCAATAACTGATCTAAACCTACTCTCTTTCAGTTTGAAGCCATTCACCCTTGTCCTATCCCTTGTAAAAAGTCCTTTTCCATCTTTCGTGCAGTCTCACTCAGTATTCTTCCCATGCTCCCTGACCTTGTCATACACCTTCCTTTTTTTCCTAATTTCAAAGTGAAGATTCCTGTTGAACCATGCTGGCCTTCTGCCTTGTCTGCTTACTTCTAACATTCTGGAATTGCCTGCTTCCATGCCTTAGGAGGTGATGTTTCAAAAGTGACCACCACTGATGGACTCCAGAGAAACATTTTCCTAGGGGACTTTACACACTAGTTCCCTGAGCAACCTGAAGTCTGCTGTCCTTATGTCTGGAGTTGAAGTGACACAACATGTCAGAAGTTTTGCTAGCACTTTTTACAGTCAAACTGTTTCCCTGTTGGGTTCTGTTACCACAGGGGTTTTGGCTTGTCTCCGTAAGACTGCAAGTGTACTCCAGGCTGGCTAGTACATCTCATAGTCACCAACAGAGGTCCCTTCCAGCACCCTGTCCTTCTGACCTTTGTGTACCATCCCACAGCTTGCCAGGGGTAAGCCTGATATTTTCCCCCTTCCCCAGCACACCTAGGTTTAATCTCTGCCAATAAGCCCTGCTAGCTTCTGAGCAAAGACTGTCCTTCTTCGTAGAGAGTGCCTAAAATGAGCATCAAAACATTATAGAGAAAAAGTATAAAAAATCAAAACAAACAAACCCTATAACCCTCAAAACCACCTAAAAGATGGGACACCAAATGCAGCATGAATGCTCCTCGGAAAATTTAGAAATATGCCAATTCCTAAGTAACTATATTGACCTGAATTTGTCTGGTGGTCTGTGCAAATACACTGAGAAGTGGCTTACTATGAATTGCATTTTAGAGGTGTGAAAACTGCTATGAATAAGTTGGATGTGATACATATATGGGCCTGTACATTTTTGTCTCTAGCTCTGGGCTGGCTCTAAATTCGTAAGATGAATGTTCTACAGAGTGAGAATTCTCTGTGCACATTATTTCTACCTATATAAGCAGAATTTAAACACTTCTGTTCATGTAAGGGTGTAAAATGGTATTTCTATGTGAAAATTGTATTGCACCAGATTTGACTGACATGCTTCAATGCAATTTGCACAACAATATAACCAACGCAGGAACAGTTTCTGAAAGTGGCTACAGACATACGAATTTACAGTTCTGAAAGTGACTTTACTTGTTCAGACTACACTGTTTTGAATTTTTTCAAATGCATTAAATGGAATAGAAATATCCCATGTAGTCTAGGAGTAAAAAAGTCAGTGTTCCTTTCTTTGATAGTTGGGAAGAAGTTGAAGAAAAGAAACAGTATTTATTTTGAATCCTTTGTTTCCACTGAGCAGAGCTACATTTAGTTCAAAATTCACCTAAAATTTTGCCTTATTCAGTAAAAGTAAGTATTCCTTTAACTAGAAACACATTCTAGAAAGATATTGCTGGTTCAGCTAATATCTTAAGCATCTTTCCAATGAATATATCTTTGCAAAACTGCAGTAATTTCAACCATAATTATTTTCATTAAATGTTTATTTGCATAAACTATTTTATTCATGCTATTATGATTTACCATATACTGTTAACAAAGCCCAGGCTATTTCATGTTCCATTTCATATGCAGCTATGACTGATTAGCTCAAGCACATTGCATGATCATGCATATACATTGGCATTATTTTCATCATTTTGTATCCAGATCTGGCCAGTTTTGTTTTCAAGTAGATGATCTTTACTAATGAGGTGCGGATTTCCTTATGTAAATCAAGGAGCAACAAAAGACCCCCCCTGAGCTTCCTTGATCAGAAAGCTGTCTAACCATAAGTAGAACTCTGCAGCAGACAGAGCCCTACCTAAAGTCTTAGAGTTTTGGGCAGTTTCATTTGAGATAGCAGTCAAGAACAGTAGTCTTTCTTCAAAATAAATTTTCAAGTTATTAACATTATAACATTATAAACATTACAGCAACTTACATTGTTGCAAATTAAGAAGATTGCTTCCCTATCCATTATATCAATCAATCTCTATATTATGAAAGTGTATTACAGTGCAATGTAGGGTAATGAGCTAGTGGAATTTACTGAAGACTTAGATAATAGAAAACTCAGATATTCATACTTAAACAAAAAATACTAAATACCAGCCTAGTCCATGAAATAAGGACTTTTCTTCTTGGAAGTTTAGAGCTGTCTGTGAAGGATAAAGGACACCCTTGAACAGCCAAGATAACACCAGCATCCCAGTCCCTCTAACACATTTTTCTTTGGTGGAGGCTTCAATGTTGTCTGGTATCATAGATAAGTAACTATGGAAAGTCCATCTCCTGGGACATCTGGATCACTAGACAAGTGGCGAGAATTCTGAAAAAAAGGAGTTACTTTCAGACTTTTACTATAACTTGTAATTGGTAATGTGGGGTTACTGATTAATCAAATCACTCTCCATGAACTTTGAAAGCTTATTTGAACCTTATGTAAAATCACATTCAGGATGTCTCACTACTGCTGAGACACTTCATGTGAACGAATAAATATTTACTCTTGTACATCAGTACTTTGCACCCTAGCTCTTCTCCTTGGTTAGCACTGGCCAGTTGCAAAGTTTTGTGACAAAGTACTAATCCATATGACCTGGCTGCATATTACAGGAGAAACAAAACTGTCTTGTCCTAAGAAATGGAGGAAATAATATAAAGGAGATATTTAAAAGATGTGTAGATGTGGCACTCATGGATATGGTTTAGTAGCAGATTTGGCAGTGCTGAGTTAACGGCTGGACTCAAAGATCTTAAACATCTTTTCTAACCCTAACATTGAGGAAAATGGATTTAGACTAACTATTCAATATGAAGATGGATATAATAGAAAGCATTTGGAGAGCCTTCTAGATCAAATACATTTTGTGATACTCAGAGGGATTATGATTCACCTTTTCTCAAATTTGATCTTTTTCCACTGTAGTTTCAGAACTGGCTAGCTCCTTGGTTTTCCATTTGGATTAATTGTTTATGTCCCTTATGCAGTATTGCAACATCTGCATTTTCAGGAAAAACCTAAGAGCTTAATGTGTTTACATTTCTCAGAAATGTATTTTAAAAGACTATTGAGGTCTTTGATCTCCGGAGTTGTTTTCTGTTTTGATTTGTTGGATTTATTTGGTTTTGCATTTTGCTTTTGTTTTTTAGTCTAGCTGTCTCACTCAGGTATTTAAGTGTTTAAAATGACACAAGGCTCTGGACTGAGTTTTTATATTACTCTTTTTTATTAAAATGACTTTGAGCTACAGAAATGGTGTTCATTCTAAAATCACTGCCATGAACTGAAGATCATATATGACATACTCAGGATAAAGCTATATATCCATTAGGATAAAAATATAGATAGAAGGTTCAGTAGAGCCTAAACATGGAACACATATAGAATCATAACAACTAAAATTACAAGGACGGATCTTCAGAAATATCAAGCCATATCAGCTGTATAGACTTAGCTTCTTACCTGGTTTTCAGCTTTCAGCTTAGTGTTGTTCTGGTTACATGGTGATTATTTCTCTGTTTATTTTCTCTGTTTCTATTTATCTTGCTTCATCACATTTAGGTACTGCAGTCTGATCACAAGGTATTTCTAATCAAATAAGCCTAGTAAAATCAAAACCTGTTACCCAACTCCTTCCTCATCCATGTCAAAGTGAAATTCAGTGAAAATATTTAAATTAGCCTAAAAATACTTAACAGTATAGCTTGCTAGTCTCTCATGGTCAATTCCTGTCATTATACCTTTAAAAGAGAGCTTTTCTGGCAAACTCGCTTCAAAAGGATCAAGCTAACAAAATAACTTACGCATTCAAATGTTTCCTTGTGCTTCTGTAAAATATAAAGTTTGAAAGCTAGGAAATTTGGGAGGTAAGTGTGTATGTATATCTGTGTAACTATACGGTAAGGCAGTGAAGCATAAATGAAGAAACAAGGAGCTGGTGAGTGTATCTCATGCATTAAGATATTCAAAAAATCATTCCTATTACACAGGAAGATTTGGATGCAGACATTTTAATTAGTCACTTGAATTAATTATTTGACTACACATAAATTCATATTTAGGTCTGAAAAGTAACATTTTAGGAATTTCAAGCTCTAAATTCATACTCAATTTATAGCAACAGATACCACATTCTGGAGAAAAGCAGCTCACATCTTCACTGTAAGTTTTATTTGGAATGAAAAGTGGCTATATTAATTGCCACTAAATTCCCTTTTTAACACAAAAGAGAGTTTGAACATCGGGACAGTAGCTGTTGGTCTAAAGAGTTTTTCCTCTTGAAATTACTATCTACTATACAATGCATTTGTTATCAACATTAGCTTTTGAATCACTTTTCTGCACATCCAATTAAAAAGATTTGTAGTGTACTTTGCATTCACAACTCGGCTGATGAATGTTAGTTTTCATTTATTTTGTTTTCTCACCCATCCCTGAAAATTTTACTTTAGTTTAAACAAAGGGTTCAGAGATTACTCAAAGCTGTGCTGGATTAGACTTGGCTTCACACTCCAGCAATTATTTTTTTTTCTTCCTAAGAGAAAATTAAATATTAAATTCTAAGGTCTGGCATTTTGGGGAAGATAATTCTCCATCTATAACCCAAATTAATTAGCTATTTATTCATGAAACCAAGGAGTTCCAGAACTTTAGTTTTACATGACAATATAAACCAAACCATGAATAAAGATAAAAAATTAAACCATTTAAATAGTATCATTAAGATTGTTTGATGACTGATATTAGAATTAGAGATAAGCTTAATTATTTTGATGAAAGGGATCTCAGGCCTTTACTTTTGATGTCAGAAACAGAGATTTGCAGGCAGGAAAGAACTGATGATGAATTTTAACGTATTACCCTTGCTAGACTTCACTACTTCCTTAAGTACTGGAACCCTAAAGTATTATGCTTTTCTGGGTATTTTATTTGCAGAAAGGCAATGAGGTACAAATCAGATTTTTTGTTATGTTGGTGACTATAATAAAGGTACTAAAATCTTACATTATTTAGAAATAAAAATAACATTTTCAATGGTGTACAACCTTCTTTCATATATATTAGTTTGCACATAACAACTAAAGCTTTTGGACAAGTATATAACTGATTAGCAATTTTGTTGAGAAATTTAATTTCTTTCTTTCTGTTGCATTATCATCTTGCTGGCATCCATTGATGAGCTTGACATAAAAAGTATAAAGGTACAGGATAATTTCTGGTAAATTTGTGTTTAAAAAATCCCCAAACCTAACAAACCCTTTAATTTCTGTTACCTCCTCTTTCTTACCAGCCTACATGCATGGTAATGTTCTATCCAGGACTCCTGACTGTTGGAACTGTTGCTGCCCACCTGCAGAATATACAAAACTTGTAAAAGTTCATTTGACAACTTTTATGGCTCAGGACAAGACTCTCTGTTTCATCAGGTATTCTTATATTAATGATAATCTGAGTCATTTTGGTTTACTTTTATTTTTTCAGTCATGCTTTGCTTTTTGGGAGTGATAATGGCAAAGGGAAGGACTTCATTTACCTATTTTCTTTGATCCCTAAATTCCCTTTTATCCCTTTTTGTTTGGCAGAACATTATCAATTTTTCATGTTTGAAGCCCATTTTAGCTCAGATCTTTTCAACCTTAGGTATTGGTGTTAATCTGAGAGTTGTATTTAATTCTGACTGTCCTAATAGCACTGACTTTGCTTTTAATACTTTTGAAACTAGTACAAGATAGGTTTTTTGGATATGACACTAATTTCCAAGGTCGAAATCAGCTTTCATGCCTTACATGAAGTTAATTTCTTTAAAATTATTCTCTAATTATTGCATCCATCCTGTGCTCTAATTAGAACTCTTTCTTCTTATGAATGTGTGAGTAGGGGGGAAAAGAAGGATATTGAGAAGACTGAGCACTGAATAGATTGTATTCATGGGTAAGTCATGAACCAAGAACATGAAAAAAGCCTCTTTTATTAAATGAACCATGTTAGAACTCAGAAGAAAAATACAGAAGTTTTTTGCAGTCGTGACATATTACAGGTATTTAGTAAAAGGGATTTTTTAAGAAAAGACATAGGCAATGACATTTGTGTTTTCAGAAGAGAAAGTTGCATTTGTCTTCCAAAGTAATTTGGCTGATGTTTTCAGGGAATTTTAATATCAAGTAGTAGAGAATAAAAATAAATGAATGTATATTTGATAAAGATAAATCCAGATAGTACCACTGGTCCACGAACAAGCTCAAAACTTACTGACATTGGAAGAAATAAAAATTCTGGGGTTTTTGTTCAGTTTAGTGGTTTTGATTTTGAGGTGTTTTGCATTGAATGTGTGTGATGCACAGTTCTTCTCACATATTAAACTATAAAATGACATTAAATGCCCCACTATTCCCAAGGAAAGTCTGATGGAAACATTAATTTTAATGATTTTTTTAACTGGGGAAATGCATCTGAGATAAATATGAAATGTGACAAAACCCAGGAAAAGTAAAAAAAAAAAAAAGCCAAGATGATTAAATATTGTCTTGGCAGAAAGATATGTTTGTGTAGTTATTTTTTTGTCAAGGATCCCAATGTAAAAATGTTTATTCATTTGATTTCTTTGTTGTTCTTAAATAAAAGATTTGAGTTTCATTCTAGTATGGAAGAGAGAGCTTTCTGAACAGAACACCAATTTAAATCTCAGATTTCGATGACTCATGAAATCATTAAGGTTGGAAAAGACCTTCAAGATCATTGAGTCCAACATTTGATTGAATACCACCACATCCACTAAATGATGGCACTGTTACTCCTACTTGGTTTTTGAACACTTCCAGGTATAGTGACTTTACCACTTCCCTAAGGAGCCTGTTCACTGCTCTTTTCTGTGAAGAAATTTTTCCTAATATCCAACCTGAACCTCCCTTGGTAGAGCTTGAGACTGTTTCCCATGTAGTTATCACTGGTTGACTGGGAGGAGAGACTGACTCCCAACTCACTACAATCTCTTTTCTGGTGGTTGTAGAGATCAATAAGGTCTCCCCCGAGCCACCTTCTCTTTCTTTGCTAGAACCCTCCAGCTCTTTCAGACACTCCTCACAGCATTTATATTCCAGATCCTTCACTAGATTCATTGCTCTTCTCTGGACACCCTCCAGTACCTCAATGTCTTTCTTGCACTGAATGAGATCAAAACAAAAAGTGCAGCCTCTCCAGTGCTGAATACAGGGGATTATCCCTTCACTGGTCCCGCTGGTCACACTATTTCTGATACAAGCCAGTATACAACTGGCCATCTGCAGACACTGCTGGCTCACACTCAGCCAGCTGTTGACCAGCAATGCCAGGTCCTTTTCCACTGGGCAGCTTTCCAGCAACATTTCCACAAGCCTGCAGTGCTGGATGTTGTGACTGAAGTACAGGACCCCACATTTTACATTGTTGAAATTTACACAATTGACCTTGACCTCTAAATCCAGCTTGCCCAGAACCCTCTGAAGACCCTTCCTATACTCCAGCAGATCAATGTTCTTCCCCAGCTTGGTGTCATCTGTGAACCTGCTGAGGGTGCACTTGATTTCCTCACCCAAACCATCAATAAAGGTATTAAACAGGATTGGCCCCAGGACTGAGCCCCAGGGAACACCAGTTTGACCAGCCACCAATTGGATGTAACTCCACAACTCTCTGGGCCCAGCCATCCAGCCAGATTTTTTCCAGTGAAAAATACACCCATCTAAGCCATGGGTTGCCAGCTTTTCCAGAAGAATGCTGTGGAAAGTTGTGTCAAAAGCTTTAAAAAAGTCCAGGTAAACAACATCCACAGCCTCTTTCTCATCCACTAGGCAGGCGCACGTCATAAAAGGAGATCAGGTTGGTCAGGCAGGATCTGCCTTTCTTACACCCATACTGGTTGGGCCTGACCACCTAGTTGCCCATGCTGCATGATGGCACCAAAGATGACCTGTTCCATAATCTTCCCTGGCTCTGAGGTCAGAATGACAGGCTAGTAGTTCCCCACATCCTCTTTCTGGTTCTTCTTAAAGTGTGGACCCCTTTGCCCTTCAGGACTGCCTTTCAAGAGACTTCCTCCACCAGTCCCCTAAATGAGTGAAAGTCTTCCTTCTGGAAGTCCAAAGTGGCAGTTCTGCTTATCCCATCATTACTTGTCCAGGATTGAAAAGTGTCATTTCATGACTCCTATGCCAAAGACAGTTTCTGACCACTACATCACCCACTAGTAGCTTCTCTGTTTACAAACAACAGGTCCAATGGGGCGCTTTCTCTGGCTCTCTCACCAGACAGGGACATAGCTGTTAGCAGAATAAACTCATCTTGGGGAAAACTAACTAAAATTACTGCCAATTAAAATAAGTAAGTAATTACTCATTTGCCTGGTGGGAAACAGAGAGAAAAACCTTAAAAAAACCCCTTTCCTTCCCCCTTTTCTCAAGCTGATCATTAATCCTTCACTCCAAAACACCACTGTCCTCATTAAGTGGTCCAGTGGGATAGAGTAAGTAGGATTTAAAGTCAGTACATTGTACTTCCCCTCTGCCTCTCCTTTCTCCTCGCACTTCCTCTGCTCCCATGTGGCCCTTCAGTGTTCTGCAGCCCCCAGAAATACACAACTGCATCTTGGGCACAGAGAGTACAAGTCTTCCGCGGGTTGTCATGTGGAGATGTTCTCCAGCATAGTGTTCTTCCTGTTCCTGCTTTGACTTTGGTATTCCCTCTGATCTCTCTCACTCTTTTTGTTCTTTTAATGTCTGTCAGTTTTTAACCTTTTTTACACGTTTCTGTAAGGGCATGACATGTGACTGATAGGCTCAGCTGTGTCCTTGGTGGATTTACTGGAGCCAGCTGGAACCTGCTGTGGCTTGGATGAGACAGACCATGTCTTTGCAGAGAGTCCTCCTTGCAGCACCCACAGGGACAGCATCTTGCCCATATGCTGCCAAGAAAAGAAAAATTATCTTGTCTTCTAGAGAGAAAATGACTGTAAAGCTTTTTCTTTCTCATGATGAAGTCGGTTATCTAGGAATTGTAAGCTGTTCTTGAACTTACATTGATGTGAAGAATATGTATTACAAGTACCTCATGGTGTTAATAATGATAAAATAAAACTCTTTGACAGTGATTATATTTGGGGTTCCCATGAACTGGTCTGTTTTTAGAAGGAGGCTGGATGGAGGTACTGTTCAGGCACTTTTCCACTCTCCATTTATAGTCAGAACTAGGAGTTTTACTGTCTTACGGATTATTCATAATCGGTTGGCTTGTATATTGATCTTAAGGAAACTTGTCAAATTTAATCACAACCATGGGACATGATTCCAGTAATGTGGAATGTGCACATACAGACAAGTACACAAATGCCTATGTTCATATTATTATCATTATTAGTATCATTACGCATTTAGGATTTTACTGTGTTATGTGCACCAAACATTTTACCACTGTGAACATGGCTTTCATGTAATGACCAATACCTTCCAGGCAAACTGCGTTCTGAGCATCTTCTGGGAGTATAGGCATAAGCAATAGCATGAGTTACTTTAGTAAATAATTCAAATGATGTAATTGTGGAAGAACTCTGAGATTAGTGATTTTTTCATCCCACATAATCTGTTGAAAGCAAGATTTTCTTACATTTCAAGACTGCTGTAACATCAGTGCATCATGATTCCCAGAGACGGTGTGGTGCTCATCTCTTCCTCTTCCAAAAGTTGAAAAGATGAGCAAGTTAATGTTCCCGGGAAATAATGTCTTCCATTTTTTTAAATTAGGTTTATTTAGTTTCCCAAGCTGGTACAAAGGTGACTTATGCAGTACTTCTTAATATTTGCATGGTGTGCTGATGGTGTACACATAATAAATTATGTTAAAAGAAGGTGAAGCAGTTCAGTGCGCTCATAATGTCACTTTTCTACAGAAGCAGTTGATGTTGCAAAAATGTTATGTGATCACAACAACAGACAGTAAGAGAAGGATGAAAGTTCATTTTGGTAATATATTAGCTGTTTGAAAATATTGGAATATCATGACTGAATATTGAAATGTTGATTCAGACTTTGTTCACAAGTCAGCTTAACTTGGCTGCTGATTCTATAGAGTTTGAAATGCATATGCAACAGAAGTACACATTTTACCAGATAGAGGAATTCAAGAAAATTGTGGTTTATTTAAATGTGTGTAAATATAATTTGTTTCATCTCAACTGTTCTGAGACTTGTGTGATTCTTTGAGCTGTTAGCAGATGACGTCTGCCATAAGACATTTTTACTTTTAATATTTGGTGAGTGAAATTCTTATGTTAAAATATCTGTTATATGTAAGTATCTGTTTTCCCAACATCAGGTCTCATAAGCCTGTGGCATACTGTTCAAGTGGGGTTGGTGACTTTTCCTAGAAAGAGAGTAAGATGAGAAAACAGTCACTGAAAATAGTGTGGCACAGCTGCTTTTATAGAAAATAGCACCTGCAACAACAGTGATGGCTGAGAGAGGGACTTTAGCATACAAAAGGTGGAAAAACTAATGCAGATTTGGAGAACACACAGTAATTGATCACAGTGAATAATGAGGCATTATACTTATAATGGTTTCCTGAGGTGAAAAGATCAAGGGCCATTTTAAATACTGGTATATAAAAAAAGTAATTAATTCTCTTATGGTGATAAAATATTTTTGTTTTCCCCACAACACTTGTATAAATTTTACTGTAGTTTCATCAAGTAACATTATATGCAGTAAGTAGAGTAAAAGAGTTGCAAAGAGCAGTTTTAAATTAAGTTCACAGATAATTTAGAAGGAACATTATATTCTCTTCCTGTCCTTAATGGCAGGCTCAACTGCACTGATGAAACACAGTCATTAATGGTAAAGCAAAGTCATTAGGAAGCAAATCCCTGATTGAGATTTTAACTCCATAAATGAGCTACGTAGGTACTCAACCTGGGAACTCCAGGGGTATTTTAAAGTGTATTTCCAATTAAATCTGTCTTGAGGAACAGTAAGTAGAATGGTACTACATTTTCTTTGGAGATAATAGGATTATTATTTTTCCTTTGACCTGCATATGTACTCCTGATCTGCTATGAAGATATTATTGGTAGATGTTTAGAATGTGGCCAGGAGTTCTATAAGTGCAACTTTACAGTTGTTACACACTTTTGAGAAGGGGCACCTGGTCTAGCCGATGTGGCTTTGTGGGAGAAGATCGGACCAGATAATCCCCAGACATTCTTTCAACCTCAGCTATTCTACGATTTTATAGAATAGAATAGAATAGAATAGGAAGAATAGAATAGAATAGGAATGATCTTAAGCACAGTGATAGCACTTTGATTTCCTCACTTTTAAGGTAAGCATTATAATTAATGGCAAAGCTGTACAGCAATCATACTGGAGGTTCTATGCTCGACTTGAAAACTCCATAAATACATTGACATTTACATTTACTCCATAAATTATATATATATATAGATATGTAAAAGTCAAATCTACAAGTGGTTCAGTGTTGCACATTCATGGTGGCAAAAAAGCCGAACATAGAGAAAAATTAATTCTGTGGTATTTTTAGCAGAGACATTGTTGGGGTTTCAGTTTAGTCTTAGTTTTTTTTTCCTGTTAAAGGAATTTTCTCCCATATGCATGTTGCTAGGGGACAAATAGCTGTACTTAAGAAAGACAAAAAGGGGAGTGGGGCGGGCCTGGCTACTCCTTTGTCTACACCTGGGTGTGGGGGCAGTTCGCTCTGAGCGTCCGGAGAGAGAAGCTGCAGAGAAAGGAGCTGCTGCTTCTTTCTTTTTGGCCGTTTTTTCTTCCTGCTGGAAACAACGCCGGGACCCCAAAAGCCGCTTTCCCTGCCCTGCTGGAGACCGGGCTGTGGCTGCCCTGCCCTGCTGCTGCTTCGAGCTTTCGCTACGCTGTAGCCCTGCTAGCCCTGCCTGCCTGGGCCTCCGTGGGGTTCTCCCATCTGGATACATCTCTCCTGCCACCCGGGATTTGCGTCCGTCCCTGCCGTTCCAGCCTGCCGTTTCAGCCTGCTGTTCCCGAGAGTCCGGGATCGGCTGCCCAGCGGTTTGTGAAGCCTTTGTTCCATCCTTCCCGGGATCCCAGGGCACCGGAGCCGCGGGTTTCCCGAGCTCGCTCCGGAGCGCCCCCTGCAGCCGCGGGGGAACCATCGCACCTGCCCTGCTCACCGGGAGCCGCCAGCGCCCCTGCCGGCTGCGAGCGGAACTGCACCCGAGGGGAAAGGGCCTGACAGCCGAGAAGGCTGGGACTGGGTTTGTGATTGCTGTTACTGCCATAGTTGTTGTTGTTTTGTTTGACTGGTTATATACATATATATATATAGTAAAGAACTGTTATTCCTATTTCCCACATCTTCGCCTAAAGGCCCTTGATTTCAAAATATAATAACTTGGAGGGAAAAGGGGTTATATTGCCACTTCAAGGGGGGCCTCTGCCTTCCTTAGCAGACACCTGTCTTTCAAAACCGAGACAGACATATATATGAATACTACCATACATTGACTTAGCTTTCTTTTCTTATTTTAAAGAATCTAATCCCCTTCCAATACCTGGCTGGCATTCATCTCATGATTCTTCAGAATGTGTAATTCCTTTTTAAAAATTTTCTTCCTGTTGAGCTAAATTAGGATCAAACACCTGTTATGATCTATGTTTTCCTTCATACGACAACCATGTTTTTTGATATGCATGTTTTTTATTTGTCAAAAACTACGGAGGCCCAAATTAGTTCAACTATTTTAGAATACCATCATATTTTATGCATTCTTTTCAAGAATAAACTAGATTATACTCTATTTGAACACATTTTTAATGTAATTGTATTCTTTAAATATCTTAATAACTACATTCTTTTAGAGTTATTATTTAGATTTTATTCCCTATTATTCTAAAAGACACTGATTCTTGAAAATATTATTTCCTCACCTTCCTGATATATACCAGACCAAGTATAAAATTGTAATTGCCATGTGATGACCTCAGAAAACCAAAACAATGTCCTAAAAAACTTTTACAGATCAGAAACTCTTCTGTCAGAGTATGCCAAAGTATGAAAATGAAATACCTTGTAGAAATGTGTAATTTCTGTTTATTTTTTAGTTGGAAATTCACAAGAAATTTAATAACAGGTATTTTTTTATGTAATACTGCTCTATCTTATTCTATTTTGGCATTTTAAGGATATTTAAAATTATGTTTTTTAGTTGCGAAAAACCAAACAAATGCATTTTTAATAGTCGAATTTCCTGAAATTCATATTCACCTGTGACCAACTGTATAAATAATACGCCATCTGTTAAAATCTAGTTCAGTATGAAGTGAGTTAGGTTTTTACCTTCTATAGACCAAATGGGCTAAAGAAGCTATCATGATTACATTACTGTTAAGAAGTGTGCCAAAACAACTCCGCACATTTCAGGCTATTAATTAAAAATCAGCTAACACATTACTATGAAGAAAGAATGAAGAGGGTGGCTGCCAGACACTCTAATTGGCTTCCTCAAGAGACTGATGTATTTCAAAATACACCAAAAGTAAAGTCTACAATAGACATATTTTGTTCTCCAAGACAGTCACTTGAGCTTTAATTTTCTCTGTCATTATGGCAATGGCAGTTTAATGGCTCAAAACCCTGTCGACCTGTGGTGGATCCCATCTCCATGAAGTATATCTTGAGTTACACCAGTCCCAAATCTTAATGATGTGTCTTAATTTTTCTTTCCTTTCAAATAATGTAACAACTGGGACAGCATTTTTGATGAATAATTGTAGAAATTTATTTCGGTCTGTCTTCTCTTAAGATAATCATATGGATACTTATTTCAACTTTACCTGAATATGTCTATTATTGTCTCATTTAAAAAATATTTTGCAGAAGTTTCAGGTGAAAGTTGTTTTCCACCCATTATTAAAATTTCATTCTCCTGTTTATCTTTTTAGTACCTACTACTCCTATTTTTTTTTTGCAAGGATGGCAAAAGTCTGCATATGTTAAAAAAAAGGTAGCATGAAGATTTCCATTCATTATTGTCAAGGTTCAGGCCATACTTCAAATTTCAGGAGTGAACCAACACAAATATATTTATATAGACCCTTTTGCTTCCATGGGTGAGTATTAAGTCAATAACATATTTAAAAAATATCTATTTGGTAGTTGCTAGAGATTGCATGGTTTGTTTATTTAAATTCCACAGACTTTTTATATATATTGCAGAACTTTAAAAATAACAAGAGGAAAAAAAAATTAGTCCTGTAACCTAATGTTGAACTTCCATGAGATTTAATGATGCAAAAATTCAATATATCCTTAGATATACAGTATCTTGGGTCCTTATAAGAAAAATAAACTCCTTGAACATTTCTGAATTTATATTTATAAAATCAGAGGTAATGAAGATATGGGTATGCTACTCTTTTTATTTATCTAGTTAGCCCCCCCCGCTTATATAGTATTTCAACTCTTATAATTATTATTAAAAATATATATTTCTTATAAAGTTGCAATCTTTTTACATACATCTACTTCATGTACAGATGTATTCATATGGTCACATAAATATTTCTTAAAAGTCAGTGGACATTTAACACTGTGTAATATAGTGTTGTGATGAGCTTACAATGTGATGTGCTGTATTTTAGGAGAATCTCTATATTACCCCATAGAACAAATAGTAGATAAGTTAAAATTAATGAATATAACTTTGTGCTTCAATGATAATAAATAATGTATCTTTCAGAGTTTTGTATAAAAGGTGTAATCTATAAAATTCAGTAAGAGAATATAACATGGTTTTGATATTCAACTATAATTAATTAAGGTATCTTGACTCGATCTGAATGATAATTATTATTGTTTTCTATAAGGAGATTTCAAATTAAATGAAGAAAGGTCCTAAGGCAACTAAAAGGAACTATTGTTTTCCTTCAATATTTAGTGTATTTTAAACTTAACATAAAGTAATATATGTCATTGAATTCTGATACTTCTGTTTCTTTGAGCTGTAAGCAAAGCAACCTCATCAGTAAAACACAAAAATTTAAGAAAGACTGATGATGTCATTTGACCTTGTGCTTTTAAGCATGTAATAAGGTTTTATTTTGAAGGAATCTTTCAGTCTACTTACATTTAAGAGGTGCAGTTTTCCATAAGGTGCCTAAAACTCTTATAAATAATAAATTCTAAATGGTTAGGCAAAAATATTCTTCTGTCCAAATAGTATATACTGCATTCATTAAACTTTTTTTTTGTTAAGGTATCTAACAAAATTATGCAAACCTAAATCCTTGATAATGATCTTTCCAACATGCAATCTATTATTAAAATTAAATTGTAACAATATCTTTTTCTGACTGCATTTTTACTTTGACAGATTCAAAATAAAAGATGCATATATTATTCCTAGTAAATTATATTTACCAGAAAAGTATTTCTTCAGTTAATATATGTAGAAACCGAGTCATAAAAGAATGAAGTTAGTAATGAACACTCATTAATTATTTGTATTAAATTAGAAACTTACTAGAAACTTAGTCATGCTAATGTTAGTAAGAGACAGCTTCTTTTTAGGACATGCAAATAGAGAGGCACAAGAAGCATAAAGAAACAACTGTTACAGAAAAAAAAGACAACCTGTTACAGAACATTAAGTATCTTTATACATGCATTTGTGTAGAGTTATTCAAGTACTGACTATATCCTTCTAGTGCAAATTTGAAGCTCTGTTGTAGGTATTTTTTCTTGTTTCAGGGTATTTTAAAACTGAAACATTTACTATGTTTAAGTAAAGTCTGTAATTCCATTATCTCCTGTCCTGAAATGAAAATGCCTCCCGAACTCAGTATTTTGATGTAAGCTATCAGTTGCCTGAATTCAATGATTGCAGGATGCTGTTACTGTATACAGCTGAAATCATATTATTCCTTCTATGAGACCAGAGAATACTTTTATGAACATATTTTGCTGTCATGAATTTTTGGGAAAGAAAGTATGGTCAGTTTTGCCGAGCTTCATGCAGAAGTGACACAGCAAATCTCTCGCCCACACAGGCTGGGAATAAGAAAATTACAACACCCCTATTTTGATTGATGTTGCCATTTAAATTAATTTTCAGCAAACTGTTTATAGATGCACCTGACCCTTATTCTTTCTTCTTTTCTTAAGCATTTTTTATTGAGATAAAGCTATACCACAGCTTTGAAAAAAACATACATTCAAAAGCAAATTACAATTTGCTTTACAAAAGCAAATACTCTATCAATTACAAGATAGAGTATTATCAGCTCAAATAGCACATAAACTCATAGGTCTGTAAGTAGACTGTGTGTAAAGTATAGCAGAAGAAATAGTATTCTAATCTGCCTCATTCAATTCCTAAATCAGATATGAGAAGATCTGTTATATGCTGTGCATTAAAGATTTCAAAAAGAATACACCTTAGCTTTCTGAAGCTGCTGCAGTTATACAGCCAGAAGTGATATCATTTTAGGACTTCAACATGCAATCATGTACATAAATACTATTTTTGCAACGGAATTTCCTGAGAGCAGGATTCAGCACAGATTTGAGCACCATCTCCTTGCAATTTCATGTGCTTTTAATAATAAATACCAAATGTTTTCCACAGTTGTATTCATAGTGTTGATAAAACGTAAAGACAGAAGTACAAAAAAAAATTGTGACTAGCACATCATTGTGACTTTGAATGTTGATTTGAATAAATCAAATTATATTCTGATCTGATATTTTTCCATCAGAGCTCCCACACATTCCTGTGCTGGAAACCATGTAATGGAAGTAGAAAATGATAAAAAGATATCTCCATAGCCATACTTGAAGCTTTAGAGCCCTGGTTTATTTGTTTTGTTTGGTTTTTTGTGTTTTTTTCCCTGGGGAAGAGGTATAAAAAGAATGTGACTCCTGGATAGATATGAAAGAAAAAAACTCTCCTTCAAATTACTGAGGAACTGGTGCTGTTTATGCTTGTCTTCTCAGTGACTTTTCAGTCAGTGCTTCATGAATGACCCCCACATGTTCTTTCAATATTGTCCTCTGTTCCAACCTAGTGAACTAAAGGATGGAGCCTAACTTAATTTTTTTGTTCTTGTTTGGTTCAAGGTAAAGTTTTAAAATCTGTTTTGATTATATTGTACTCACAGCTCTTGCTCCCAGAGACATTGCTCTCAGGTCTGTCAGAACAGTATTCATAATTATCAATGTATATTGGTATCTGGATTCCAGACTAAGAATGTCAGGGAATTAGTAAGAGTAATAACCTCTTGAATCTTTGGTGATAACTAGCTTGATCAGACTCATGACAAATACTAGTGTAAAATTCCTCACCTGATGCAGTCTTAGTGAAATTTATTAGATAGTGTTTGTTTGGGGTTATTTTGGGGGTAGGGTTTGGTTTGGTTTGTGGGGGTTTTTTGTTTGTTTTTGCTTTACCTTTGCTTTTGTATTTAAGTAGGTACAATTTTTTTTTATTTTGTTTTTGTACAGAGTGCATTCATTCTCTGGATCCAAACATTCTCTTAAATAATGGATATTAACAGTGTCTCCACTGGCCTGAAGGACACCAGGGAAATAGTTCAGATTTTATAAATTTCAACCTCCAAGTACAGGATGTCTAGCTTACAGATTTATGTGCCAGCAAGATGGACATGGTGTAATGGGCAACACAAACGGTGATATCATTACATGATAATATACCTGATGATACCATACACATCTATCAGAGATATTGCTACCTGCAGGTAGCAATATCTCTTGCCCACCTTGAATTTTGCCATATTTCAGAGAAAACCAAATTTAACGAGTGTGATAATTATTTTGTGACTTTTAAGAAGACAATTTTACTCCTATTTATTAAATAGGATCAGAGGAGTTAATCATCATTTTTCAGTACTTCTCAGCAGTATAGACAATTTTGTTTTTATTTAATTTTAAAGGATTGTATTTTCATTTTAATATTCAGCAATCAAATTTCCTTCAATGAAATAATAAAAGAAATTTCTAGAAGCATCCCCTGGTGTCATGAGGATTGAGGAGGTGAATTGATCCAATTTATGTATGCTTTGAAATGTTCTTTCAGAAATACCTTAGTAAGAAAGAAATATATTATCACTAGCATTTCTTCTGCTTTTATTTTCAGACAAATTATAGCAGGGATTTTCTGAATGCTTTATTACTTTATCTGTTGCCAACCTTTCCACTGATTATTTATTGAGAAACAGGATTGTTAGAGAAATGCATCTAAAGTAGAAAGTCACACAGGATAAAAAACCCATGCGTCTTTAAAGAGTACAAGTAAGATCACATGATATATGCTAGAAATGAGTTTTAAGAAAAAAAAATTGTCAGAAGGTGGACATTGCAGGCTCTTTTTTTTTTTTTTTCCTGGAAATAGTTACAATGATTTTGATGACTGAACATACTGAAGATTTTCTTATTTTCTAAATTTTCCTTTTAACTTTGAAGAAATTACAGACATGCAAATTCATATTCCCTTTTGGAGTGGCATTGTTGTTTGGGATGATGAAGGGATACATAGAATAAGTATTAAGCATTCATTTACAGTAACCAGATTAGACCAGAGTGGTGTACGAAACTACTTGTAAACTTGGTTTTAGTTTTATATACATAGTGCAGAGAGCAGGGTTTGTGAAAGAACATCTTCTTTGGGAAGAGCAGAAGGAAGAAGGGAAAGATAAAGGGGTACTGGCTCCTGGCACAAAAGAAAACTATGAAGAATGTAAGAGTGGTGTGAGGAGCAGGAGGCGACTGTGTGTGCTGGCTCAATATCTAAGAATCACTGAGGTAGAAGAGGGTCTTCTGAGGCTTTAGAGCCATTGACTCACATGGGAGTTGTAGGACAACATGAACAGTCTTGGCAATGTGTCTCAAGTGAAAGAGATTGTTCAGAGTAAGGAAAAACAGTACCAGCTGGCCAGTTGAGGAACAGATCCTTGAGCTATAAAAGCTACAGACAGTTCAGACCAGCTTGCCTTTTGCATTGTCTTTTCTTTTTTTAAGGTCATGTGTATTTCTTAACATTTACTAATTTAAAATAGATACAATGTAGGTTTAGAGAAGAAACTGAGTAATATTTTCAAAAGAGCAGCTATATGAACAGGAATCCAAAAAATATCTTCTCCAAAACATATAAAAGTGGTAGCAGCTTCCCAATAAAAGGGGATCAAAGAGTCAAGATCTTAAATTAAGGATGTAACAGAGAGTTTCCAGTCTCAAATATATAGATTGAGACTGAGGAGTAAAGACTGAGTGACTGTGACTTGTGTGTTGATTGTGAACTCACCTTAAGAGTTATGTATGGGCACTTGGGATGTAGGAGAAAAGCTATTAGTCACAGTACATATGGTACCAGTATAGGAGAGATGTTCTGGGGTTTTATCTCAGGATAAGAGAGACCTTCATAATTTGAAATACTATGAGAGGTGTAGGATGTATAGAGACCTGGAATCTTATGCAAGGAAGAGATAATCATGCAAGGAGTAAAGATTCAAGAATGTCAGAAACTCTTGAACTCTGTGGAAAGAAGATTTGATCTGAAAGGAGAGGTTACACCTTAATTCTAATGGAACCAGACTGTTATAACACAAAATTAAAAAGGTCATGGAAAAGCTGCTTGAGAAAAATTGTCAGGGACAGAAAAACATACGGTTTGAGTTGACAGGGCCAAAGCATCTATGACTGACATTTAATGTGTTTCTGAAAATGCCAGGAAGGAAAAAACCCCACCAAAACCACAAACCAACCTATAAATAAAACAGACAAATAAAATTGCCAGCTGACTGGGGCATGCAGTATCGAGTCAGTGGGCTAAAGTAACACTTACTAGTGCTAAACAACATGAATTCTGGCATCCTAAAAATAAAATGAGACACTACAGTGCTTGGCATCAATCACCCTGATAAAATAGGCATGTCAGAGACCTGAGTGAAGGAGAGTAATTAGTAGGATATGGCTAGCACCTGTGTGGGAACTGTGAAGTAGCACATACTGGGAGCAGCACTGCATTTGAAGGATTTTATAAAACACTGTAGCATAAAAACACTCTTGCAAAAGAGAAAACCTTAGTGTAATATTAAAAATGTAATAGTAAGACTAACACAGGTCATTGCTCAAGACAAAAATCCAGAAACAATTGACCAGTTGAAAATTTGGGGTATTAATAGTGACAGACATTTGTCCACAAAAGGACAGGATTGATGACGCATCAAGATGGGCTAGAGAAATAAAATTTGGGATTTAATGACCAACTACTATCAAATACACCATCCTCTTTTTTTTTTTTTTTTTATTAAATCCATGGAGGCTAATTTGAGAAAAATATGAGAGGAAACTGCTTAATACACTATAATTTAATAATTGATAGTTTAATAATTTATAATTTAATGCTATAGTGGAGACAGTAGGTCAAACAAATCCAGCACACAAACATTCACTTTTAAGAAAGAGATCTACATTTGAGTTATCCAAACATAACAATACAGACTATAAAACCACCACCAAGAAGCAGTGTAAAAGGTAGAGGCTATTACAAATAAATGATCTTTTAGAAGCCCAAATAAATTGAATGTTAATACTCAATGAGAAAATAAACAAACAAGAAGCCTTGGAGTTAGAGAGAATCTACCAGGAGGATATTTTGGCTTTTGAAAAATAGATGGCATATTCTAATGAAAATTGGAAGTCTAATAAAATGTAATGGGTGAAATAGGAACTTAAGTTAATTTTTTTCTTTTTTCCTGTTCTGTATTTTCCACTAACTGCATTCAGGTCTTTATGTACTTTTTTTTTACAGACTAAAATTAAAGAAATTGGTTTCTTTGTAGTTACTCAATTGCAGTTAATCAAATTGTGCTCAACATTTAAAATCTATCTAAAGGACTTCATTGCAGAGTAAGCCTATAGCATAGTGGTGACTATCCCTGCCTGTTAGGGTTTGATATCCTAACGGATATCAATGGGGAGCCATACTTACTGATCACTTCTTCATACTTCCATCACTGAATCAACTTACGGATGCAAAACAGGGAGTTTAATGTGATACTGTTGTTGGTGCATTATCATGGTATTAAATGGCAGCGCCTGTTCTTTAACTTGCAGCAATTACCCCCACCCTCAAACAGGTGCTCTGAGAGACCAGGACACCTATACAGCTGTTTAATCTTCTCTGTTCTCATGGGCAGCTATACCTAAAGCTCACCAATAACCACTCACCAATACCCTTTCATTCTTGAAAACTTTTAACGTGATTTAGTTGAAGATATCTGTGCTCATTTGCTGGACAGTTTGTTTAGATGACCTTTAAAAGCCCCTTCCAATCTATGATTCTATGACTGCAGCTACCAATTGAATTGTGCAGTGATTCAGTAAAAATCATGACTCACTTAGACCGACTCCATGATAAGAAAAGGTTGTCTGGATCATTTTCTGAGCAGGCATCTCAATTTCCTGTCTTTTTCAAATAACATGATCAATTTAAGAGGAAAAGAGCAAATGTTAAAGTAGAGCTTCTCCTGATAACTCGGAAATTTTACTTTCTCCTTTTAAGTAAACTGAATAGTAGGAGTTGAGGTGGGCTGAGTGTTATTTTCTTCCTTTTTTTTATGAACTCATGCATTTTCAAGGTATGTGCTTGTTGATCACTTTGTGAATAGCTTCAGATAAACTGTATTATTTTTAATAACCTAGGAAGTGTAACCAGAAATTTGCACTGAATTCTGACTGAACAACTCTATCTCTTTCTTTTCACAGTACATTTTATTTTTCAAAGTCATAGTTAAAAGTTAAAATACTAACCTAGAATATATTTCATGACATCACTCCATCATTGCCTTTTAAAACAAACCATATAATAACTTTCTCACCATAAAATAAAAGAAACTAGCCACATTTTTTGCCTTGTTTTACATTAAGATAAACAGAACTTTATATAGGAAACAAATGCAGAGAATATATTTTCTTCAGGCCAAAATTTAATGATTCATAATTTTCCTAATAAAGTAGTAAAAAAAAGATCCCTTCCAGAGGGACCTTAGCAGGCTTGAAAGGCAGTGCCATGCAAACCTCATGAAGTTTAACAAGGCCAAGTGAAAGGTCACCTGGGTCAGGGCAACCCCAAGCACAAATACAGGCTGGGTGGAGAACGGATTGAGAGCAGCCCTGGGAAGAAGGTCTTTGTGCTGGCACATCAAAAGTTCAACATAACCTGGCAATGTGTGCTTGCAGCCCAGAAATCTTGAACTGTGTTTAAAAACAGCATTTCCAGCAGGTTGAGGGAAGTGGTTCTCTCTCTCTCTCTAGTCTGCTCTGGTGAGACCCCACCTGGAAAACTGCATCCAGCTCTGGGGCCACCAACATAAGAATGACATGGACTTCCTGAAGTGAGTCCAAAGGAGGGCCATGAAGATGATCAGAAGGCTGGAGCACCTCTGCTGTGAAGACAGGCTGAGAGAGTTGGTGTTGTTCATCCTGAAGGAGAGAAGTCTTTCAGGAGATGTTACAGCAGCCTTCCAGTACCATGTGGGGTTCTACAAGAGAGATGTAAAGGGACTTTTTGCAAGGCCAAGAAGTGATAAAACAAGGGACAATGGCTTGAAACAGAAAGAGCATAGGTTTCGATTACATATGAGGAAGAAATTCCTTACTCTAAGAGTGGTGAATTCTGGAACAAGTTGTTCAGAGAAGCTATGGATGCCCCATCCATGGAAGTGTTCAAAGCTAGGTTAAATTGAACTACGGGGAACCTGGTCTAGTGGAAGGTTTCTCAGCCCATGGTAGGGGGTTTGAAAAAAGTAATCTTTAATGTCTCTTCCAACATGAACCATTCTAAGATATTCTTGAAGTACTCCAAAGAACTAAAACTCAGTTTGGAAATCTTTGTGAAAACTGTGTTGTCCATATTTAAGTGGGCTGGTACGCATTTTTTTTTACCATTTGGATAGTACAGAGATAAAATAACTGTGCTATGAGATCTCCCTGAAGCTAAAGTTACTTCAATCTTTTTATGGGAAGTTCATATGAAATACAGAATCATACCAAAGATGTAGATTCTGAAACATATTTTAACAAATTTTCAAAAAGTATGTATTTCCCTGTTGAATTATATAGATTTTAACGTAATTCTAAAAAAGGGAATAGTGGTACTAGAAATCTTTAGTTCATAAACATCATCTCAGAGTAAATAATCCTTTTCTATAAATTAAAGATATATGACGTGGGACTTCAAGCTAACATGGACCTAGGGAAATGCCATTATACCCTGTATATGAAATATATACCAAAAATACAAAAAACCATTTCCACTTCTCAAGCCTAATCGTGCTTAGATTTTTTCATCACTTTTAGAGCCAATTCCTCGTCCCACTGTGCAACTCAAAAGAAGGAGGAAAAGAGCTCATTAGTAAAGTTGAGTCTAGGAAGTCTGAGGAAGTTGCAAGGGGTGACCCCTAACCCTATTCATAACCCTACCCTTAAGCCTAGCCCTAACCCTACCCCTACCCCTTCTGATTTGATAATAAATTAATTCCCCCTACTCAAATCTGGTTTTGCCTGTGTTGGCAAATGCTGAGAGAGCTCTCTGTTCCTATCTTGACCCCTGAGCTTTACATTATATTTTGTCTCCTCTGTTCAGTGAGGAAATGGAGTGATAGAGTGGGTCGCTGGGCACCTGGTGGATAGTCAAGGTCAAGACAACACTTAATATAATACTTGTATTACTTTATGCCAGTAAATAAATATGAAGCAGTCCAAACCACCAGTTAAATCAATAAGCAGTTTAAGTTTATGACAATAAATGGAAATTGTTTAAAGCTGAAAAAAAAATTTACCTAGTTTCTCTAGGACAAAACTTTTGCTAAAAGAAAGAAAGAAAACAAAAATACAACAAATAACCTATTAAGTAGATCGGGTGTATAAATTGGTTTGGACTTCTGGTTCCTTATTTTGGTGAATTATTTTTATCATACAAAAAAAGAACTAAAAAATGTTTTCTTAGCCCTTTCTTCAGATTCTTTTGAACAGTAACTTCCTATGGACCTAGAATATTTTAATTATATTACTCTCGCTTTCCCTTTGCTCTCTCTATTCCTTGTTTCCCTGAATTGCATTCATAAGTTTCAGTTCATCTTCTGCTAGAAGTTCCTTTTTCTTTTGAAACGATCACAGCTGTTTATTAGCACTGCTAAGGTTCATGGGAAAAAGTATTTCATCCCTGATGTCATATATCATAGCACTACATCTTCCCTTCCTTCCTTTCCTTCCTTTCCTTCCTTTCCTTCCTTTCCTTCCTTTCCTTCCTCCCGTCCTTCATTTATTTTTTTGTCTTCATTCTGGACCCTGGCCCATGGTTGTTCTCAAGTACATGATGAAATAGGTTTCATAAATGAAACTGAGGTGATAAATTTAGAGTAGCTATGCCAATAGAGCAAAAAAGTATCAATACTTGTGGTTATTTTTTATTTGTATAAGCAATAAATTGGTTTTCAAAATCACAAAAATTCAAAGAGAAAATATTATATTACAGAAATAAAAGAACAAATATAGCTTTTTAAAATTCTATACTTATTTCACCATGGTTTGTCCATTTGCTTGAATGAACTGGTTAAATAAGTGAAATACTCTCCTTAATATTTACTGAATCTTAGGAATACAATGTATTGATTTCCAAGTCACTTGTCATAAAAATGGATAAACACTGAATTGTAAAGAAGAAAATGGCCTACTTTCCATGCATTGTAATATCTACTGGAAAATATATACCAGGGACAAAACCTTAGTTTTCCATTAGTTTTCATTTCTTCACACATTTTTAAAAGGCTGAAATCATAAATATACAGAATACACTTCTCTTCAGATACTGAGGTAAATTATTAAAACTTGCTGTAGAACTTTTTGATAGTCTAATAATACTTGAGCACAAGCAAAATTAAAGATTTTATCACATTGGATTACTTCATAGAAGCAATTTTTTCCCTAATCTCATATGATGAAGGACTTAATTTAGATGCAGAATATGTTATTTCTGACAAGCTAGAAGCCAGTGTGATTTTAACTATAATCTGAATGCAATGAATTTGATAGTTCAGGACTAAACTTATCATCTGGGTCAGACACAGGTACACGTAGATTTATTTGAGCTCTTAAAATATTGAATTCTTCATTTCCAAATTTTGATCAATTTACTTCAAAGTTCTCAGCTTATCTGTGTTCCAAATTTCATGATGCTGAGTCTGCTTTACCTGAAAGCTCACATCCAGATTTAAATTTCGTCTTAATAAGGAAATTCTGGTTTCTTGTGCTGACATTAAAAAACTCTAAGTTAATTGATTGCAGGTGAAATGATCTATAGACTTTTCAATTCAGTGTTGCAGTATTCAATCTCCTGTTTGAATGAAAATAGATATAGTTGGAAGAAAGATTTATGCACAAAGATTGCTCTCTAGCCCTTGGTATTTGTCCAGGTTGTCCAACTGTCATATCAAATGAATAAACTGACTATAAAAATGTTTTCCTCCAAATATAGACCATTCCTTGTTCTTTCCTGTGTTTTATATGTGTCAGGGGGACAGGAGTGGCAGCAGAGGACATGTCAAAGCATTTCTGCAATAGCTAATGAAGATTTTGTAGAGCACCTATACTATTCTTTACCTACCATATATATAAAAAGGGGTTTCTGTGAGATGAAAAGAACAGAAGCCTTTTAAGTAGTATGACAACTAAACATTTCTTTTGGTTCCATTTCTGTCTCTAAGAGGTTTCACATATTTTCTTCTATGTTACAATATACTGTAGGAAATATACTGTTTGAAATATACTTTCAAAATGATACTGTTTTGAAAGCAAACATTATCGATAGAGAAATAGGAAGGCATGCATCTGTTAGTAGAACATAAATGATTGGCAGGGGCAGATAAAGTCTTGATAACAAAATGTGTGCTATTTTTTATTATTTTGAGAATTTTTCTCTTGCTGTTCATATCCTTGGATTTGTCTACAAAGAATTTAACAATTTTTTTCCATGGCTGGCCAGTATTTCCTGTTCTAAACCAGCTTATCTAACTACTGGATGTTTGGGAATTCTAATGTGGCAACTGACCACGCATTTGTTGGGAAGAACTCATTGCACTCATATAAAGCTGTTAAAGAACAACAGTGCAATAGCCATGAATAATTAAATAGGCTAACTGCACATTCATGCAGTAATATTGGATACATAGGTATCTACACACACTATTTGCATAGTAGGTCAGATCCTTGATGCATTCGCTATGTTTAGAGTCTTGGAACAGACTACAAGAAATGCTGGGTGAAATACAGAACTTTGATTTCTAATTAAACTAGGTCTGTTACCAAAAATGTCTCTTTTGCATGCTGACCAACTCATACTATATTACAAAGCCAAAAGCTTCTTTGTGTAGAGAAGACATTATTGCCATAATTCTCACTGTGAAGTGGTTCTCTAACAACGCTAGTGTAAAGAATGAAGATAATAGGTGTGTGAGTAGATTCAACTTGATCTTTGACTGTTGTCGCTACTTTTTAAGCACTCTGAAGCGACTAATATCAGACTGTATGGAAAGTTCAGGCTGGCAGTCATAAAATAAAGGTAATGTGTAGGTAGTCTGATTGGTACACGACAGCCAAGGCTCACATGGCTAAGCACATATGCTTTGTGCAGTGTGGATGTTGGTCTAGCTGGAAAATACAAGAAACTCCAAAATGCAGGGTGTTACGTTGTTCTTATTTTTTTGGCTTATACGTCATAAAAATTTGCCTGTCTGAACCATATATTTCATGCTTTCTATTTGTATTCATGAGCTCTATCAATGACCACTTCATGCACCAACTAGAGACCACCACCAGTAAACAAAGTAAAACTGAGTTTTAAACAGATTTTAGAGAGAGATAATCAATTTTTTTTCATTATTTTAAAAAAGGCTCATCTAAAAATCTAATAAAATGCAAAGGAGGGAAGGAATAAAAAGACTTTTCATATAATACACATTTTTTTGAAAGTTAGATGATTGTTCAGCAATGAAGTGTCATGTACTATGCACTACTGTATTCTTTTTAATGTTTTTCAGCTGAAAAGAGTACTTTTTGTTTCCTTCAAGCATATTTGAAAGAAAAAAATCCAGAAATGTTCCAAATAGGAAACAAATACATATTACCTTGAGGCTTAAGGACATTTTATTTTCATGAGTTAAGACTTCCTCATTAGTTTCAGAATGAAATAGAGTCACAGGTCAGGGAATAGGTCACTCTAATGAGAAAAATAAGATGTGTAGATCTTCCCAAGACCTATTGTATTTTATTTGTGGAATATTGGTATAGTTTTATCATGTTTCTGCTGAGAACTTTTCCATTTTGAAGTTGTGTTTATGATGTAACAGTGGTTTGGTTTTTTCTTTTTCCTCTAGAATATTCTCTTCTCTCATGCTGCCATATAATTTATACTCTGAATGAGAGAATTTATGCTCAGTGTACATTTTAAATTTTAGAGAAATTATTGATAGAAAAAGTAAGATGACAGCGAAGATGAAGGTTCTATTTTTCTGGGTTTGAAATAAAATAATTATAGTTGCTACTATTATTATTGAAAGCATTGGTGGGACATTTCCAGTACAGTATGCAAACAATCATAAATCTTATCCTCCAGTACATAGGTTATCTGGAAAAAAATCTGTACAAATAGTCGAGCATGTTTCCTGAGAAAACACTAATCACTAATTTAAATGAATTGTAAATACTTCCATATTTTGAGATCCTGAATTTTGTTGTAGACACTGAGAAAACAATTCAGACATGCCCTAATACTGAAGAGTATGTGAAATATTTCTAAAGGCATTTTCAACTAACTAGCATAAAACATGCAGATATGTGAATAATAATACTAAATGTGCAACTTAGGCCCTTTCTGTGCAAAAAACTTCCTACCTGTGATTCCGACTAGCTTGCTTTCTTTAGCTTAAAGCATCTCTTTTCTTCATGACTTCAGCTTTCACTCTTACTTTCCTATTACCTCAGCTTTGTTTTTGAATATGTGTATACCTGCGGCATTTGATAAGGGACAAATTTACCTGAGAATTGATTTTCCTGATTGGTACTTTGAAGAAGTTGTAGATTTTCCAAACAAAGATTATCGATGTGTGAAATATGTCTTTCATACAGTATATATTAAGACTGATGAGTAAAATGCAACCCATATGAAATGAAGCTCATATTAATCATCTTCATTACACTGAAATGCTGGTTGAAACTCATATTTCTGCCAGACCTGTGTTTATATATGCCTATTTTTATACTCACATATATATTTATCTAGAATATATATTTGAATGAATTACAGAAATAAATAGACCTATGTTTCACACATTTATCATTAATCATGTTGTTTAGTATTTGTCTGATCACTAAAGAACATTTAACCAGAATGTTTTCTGCCAAGTGAAGTTGGTCATCTGAGGAGGAATTATCTGTGAAAAACAAAGTATAATAATCATTAAAATATCCAACAGTTTCTCATAATATTTCTAGTTGTATATGTTACTTAAAGTAAAACTATAAAATATGAAAAAAAATGCTTATTTGTTAATATTAAAATAGTAAGAACTGTGAGTGCCTGTAACTCCGCAAAGAAGAACAGTACCATAAGGACTTGGTGCAAAAATATCCAGTTCTTTATGTATTTAAAAGAACTAGGTAGGTCCACAGGTTCTCATTCCTCAATCCTTGTCTTGCATCTGCTGGAGCATTTTGTATAGTATTACTGACGTGTAAACCTGGCACATACACTGCAGAAAGGAAATTAAACAAAACACTGAGATAAGATGAAAACCTTAGCTTTGTTTTGTGTAACCACAAATTAACTTAAAAAGACCCAAAACCAAAAACAAAACCACAAAAAACAAAACCCGTTACCAAGAAAAATTATCATTATTCAATAAGAGAAATTCTATTACATCTCAAGAGTCAGTGAGCCAAATCTTTAAACGAAAAATCTTACATTTCTAGAGAGAATCCTTGATGTGAAAGGAAAGAATTGCTGACGTTAAAAATAGGAAGTTAGGAGCCAGATTCCTTGTCTTCTTTCTCTACTCTGCAGTGGCGGACTGTAAGATAATATTGAAATGGCCAGAGAATTGATCTGAAGGGAAAGTTCCTTCAGTTTACTTTATAAACTTGCTGTGGGACACTGAGACAATCAAATATAGAAACACTGGATACATTAGAAGCTTGAAATAAAATTATGTGCTTTACATCTATTTGTGCAACTATAATAACCAAAACAATTCTTCTCTGTGATCAAACATTGCTCCTTTGCTTCTCTCCTCAAAAAGGTAAAATTGAATATTTGACCAGAAGCAGGGTTTATCTTCACTAAAACAGCAAAAAACAAAGAAATTTGAGATTTTTGATAATATTGTCCAGCTGCAGGATAAAATAAATTGGAAAGATAAGTATGGAATTACATGATGAATAAGTTTTTCTTATGTCAGAAGAAAAGACAGAATCTAACGTGATTTGCGGGGAGGAGGACAGGGGGAAGAAAATATGCTGTTGTGTGTATGAGGCCCTGCCAAGAGCATAGTATACTCCAAATCTTATGAAATGAGAAAAAAAGCACTTTCTTGCAGGTGAAGAGCGGACATCTGATTAAAAAGAATATGTTATATGTGGCCAAAAATATATTAAATATGTTTAAATCTCCAAATTTTCAGTCCAGTTTTCATCTGTATTAATCACCTAAAATTTCAAATAAAGTACCTTAAGTCATGGGTGTTAAGAACTTTGAGAATTACCCAACATTTATTACTTAAAATTTTTATTGAAAAGCAATCAGGTTTTCATTGGCAGGTTACAATGTAAACAAAGATATTTTGCTTTCCATTTTGTTTTTGCTTTTTCCTTTATTTTTCTTTTAGCATAGTAAGTACCCTTCATCTTCCAAATGACCAAGAATGAGACCTTTTCTAATTTTTCAATTGATCTATGAGATAACAATTTAATTTTCAACATCAAATTGATGTGCTGATTAGCAATTGGCACATGAATGTTTTAAATGTAAATCATTAAAACTGATTTTGTAGTGTCTTGATTCCATGATATCCTCTCTAATTAAGGTATTACATTTAACTGTTGGCAGAACATTTAGCAGCTGTTTAGAAGATCTTACATAGACAGCAGTTGTTACTAGGTCACTTTCCAAAAAGTGAAAGTATGTTTCAAATAAAATTTCAGCCATATTAGTCCTTGGTGTACTTCTAACTAAAGTTTTCATTAACATAAAGTTGTAAGGTAAATGCACTGAATGACAAGAATGTGTTCCATCTCTCTTCTATCATTATTCAATGACAGATAATTTACAAAACATTATAATCTAGTTGTTGTGATATGGTTTGTAGTTTAATTGGATTTTTTTTATGCACTCTTCTTCTCACTTTGTAACTTTTTCCTTTCTCACTTAAGGATGACTCAGTCATTACTTTTTCCATAGGTACTCCCTGACTACAGAGGTTCTTCTATCTAATGAGCACTTGCAGTTGACTCTCTCTGGGAACAAATTTTCAGCCTTTCTTTGTACTAACACTCCCAGTCTTCCAGGAGTTAAGGCTCCATTATCTTTCTGAATTTTACTTTTCTTTCTTCTCTTTTTATCTTTTCGCAGACTCACAGGATGTTTGCTTTGGAAGGCACCTCTGAAGATCACGTAGTCCAGCCCCACCATATAGCAGGTTCACTAGAGCAGATTGCACAGGATGCGTTCAGATGGCTTTTGAGTATTACAGAGAAGGAAACTCCAGAATCTCTCTGGGCCATCTGTTCCAGAGCTCTGTCACCTGCCTATTAAGATGGAACTTCCTGTTTCATTCAGGTGTTTTCATGTGGTATGAATTTTCAAGAAAATCAAAATACCAACAGTAGGAGGCTTCTGAGAATAAAAGGGGATCAGATTTTATAAAAAATTACTATGATGAGGTGATAATATGGTGAGGCAGCTGAAAATGTAAATGTTGTCAGAAGTGGAGAGGTGGAGGTAGGTGAAAACTGAGACAACATGATTGAGGACAAGATTCTTTGCAATTATATATTGCCTTTTGTCTACTGACATTACTGGAAAAGTGCTAGGCTACAGCAGCTGTAGGTCCAGTCATACAATTTGATAAATGCCTGAGATTTCAAGGAAAAAATAAGACATGGTAAGGACTATGACTATTATTTTAGCAAACTAGTTATGAGCTGAATCAATAGGATGGATGTTATTATGAATAGGAAATTGCCATGGTCAAGAGGAAGGATAGTGAAGGCATGAATGAGATCATTTTTTCTAAATCTAAATTTATTCATTTCAAACACCTAACCTTTTAAATTTTAGGTAAGAACATTTGTAGGTTTCTGATGTATGCAAAAAAGGTAAGAGAAATTTGCTGAATCCTACTGAAGGACAGATTGTCTGTATTCATGGGTAGATTCAAATGCCAGAGCGTTTGTAAAGGTAAGGAAGAGTAAAAGTGTCTATTGAACTGTAGATATGGGAAGCAGTGTGGCCAAGTGAATTCTTATGTGAGAGCTGATTGTATAGGAAAGTGACACAAAACAAATTATTATTGTTTAAGTGCTTACTGTAAACAGAGCATTGATTTCTTTGTGGGCTAAGGTTCAGTGATTTTACCTTAAGATCTGCACTTATTCATAATTTAGACATCTTTTGGGGGTTATTTTTAACTTGAAATAGAACAAACAAATGACAACCCCAAACCCAAAGCCTAAAACTCAAACTCAGAAGCTTGAGAGTTTCTGAAAGCTCCAAAGGTTTTTACAGCCCCTTGGTATTTATGATTCTGTTTATTTTCTGTTTCATATCCCTCTTTTGTTTCCATTCTGTATTACTACTGGCATTGTACAGTTTTCTCCAACTTTTTCTATCTGTCCTAGTTCTGTATTAGTGTTACCTGTGGTATCTTAACAAAACTGTTAGTGTCACAATTGTAAACAATTTCACAAAACGTAGACAAGAATAATGATGATAAAGAGAAGGGTGCTAGTGGGAGAACAATACAATATGGAGAAATCTTTTGGCACAGTGACCCATAACCTGTGGGTTTGGTTTTTTTCCCACATCTTATTTTGTGTAGGCTCTAAAATTTTTTCATGATGGAATCATAGGATACTTGAGCTGGCATGGACCCAAAAGGATCACCAAACTCAACTCCTGGCCCTGCACTGGACAACCCCAAGAATCACATCATGTGTCTTTGGAGAGTGCTGTCAAAACACTTCTTGAACTCTGTCAGGCTGGTATTGTGAGGAACCTGAGGAGTGTGTTCCAGTGCCCAACCACCCTCTGGGTGAAGAACCTTTCCTAATATCCAAACTAAACCTCCCCTGACACAGCTTCAGGCCATTCCCTTGGGGTCTGTCACTGGTCACCACAGAGAAGAGATCAGTGCCTGCCCATCATCTTTTCCTCATGAAGAAGTTGTAAATACAATGAGGTCTCCCCTCAGTCTCCTCTTCTCCAGGCAGAGCAAGCCAAGTGACCTCAGCCACTCTGCATATGGCTTCCCCTCTATCCTTCACTGTCTTCATAGCATTCCTTTGGATACTTTCTAAACTTTTTATATCCTTTTTCTACTGTGATGCCCAAGGGGAGGTTTCTGTATATGTGACTAGGCTCCTCTCTCTTTAATGAGATTCAAATTGAGAGGAATATTATTTATCTAAGTGTTTAATTTATAAATACACTGGAGCATTTTTCTTTTAGCATTCTTAATGCAAATTCAGCATTTTTATTTTCTCACATGTGAGAGGGGAAGTAAGATCTGCTGCACTGACTACTTCTGTAGTTCTCATTCTGGGAGAAAATTTTTAAAAGACTTGACATTTTTAAGTGATAAATCACTTTGTGCATTATTAATATAAATATTTTTTATGATATGTGAATCTTCTCCATCAACAAAGGATAAAAATTAAACATTTTTTACTGCATACGGGTAAGTTACAAACAACAACAAAAAAGATTTATTTAAAATAAATTTTAAAAAAATGTTTAAAATTTTAGAGGTATGTCATCTCAGTTTATCTCATATTATACAAGTCAATAGTGTTTTACATTACTTCATTTAAATTTATGTTCTGTGATTTCGTTAATCACTGAGCCAAGCAAATGTAAAATTGATTCACTGCCTATCTATACACATACAAAATCATACTCACATCCTGGCATAAATCCTTGGATTGTAACAGCTTAAATGTCACAGTGAGAAGGTCACTTTGCTTCACTGTGAATGGTACTTGCCTGTTCTGTGGAAGTGGCATTTGTTTTTATAGTCTGATCCATTAAAGTACCAGAAATAATAAAATCAGAATCCTTAAGGTTGGGGAACACCTTCAAGATCATCAAGTTCAATGGTTAACCCTGCACAACCACCAGTGAACCATGTCCTCATGCCATATTCACATGTGTTTTGAATACTTCCAGGGACTTCACTGCTTCTCTGGACAGTCTGTTCCAATGCTTTACTATCCTTTTCATGAAAAGTGTTTGCCTAATCTAAACCTCCCCTGGTGCAAATTGAGGCCATTTGCTCTTGTCCTGTCACTTTTTACCTGGAGAAGAGACTGGCACCTACCTCACTACAACTTCCTTTTGTGTAGTTGTGTAGAAAGTGATAAGGTCTCACCTAAGCCTCCCTTTCTCCAGTGTAAAGAACCCCAGCTCCCTCACCCCTCATAGGACTTGTGCTCTGTGTCTTTAAGTTTTCAGTCCATGTCTTGTGAGTCAGTAAATTTACCATGAACACAAAAATGTGGTCACACTGATCATTGCTTTCAGCCTGAACCACCTGGGAAGGCAGTCATCTTGGAACAGGTGTACTTTCAGCAGGAAAGGGATAGATTTGCTGTGGTCATCTTTAATGGTGTGTTGGTTTGGCTGCTGTAGAGTTAATTTTTTTTCACAGTGTCTGGTATGGGGGCTGTATTTTGCATTTGTGCTGAACACAGGGTTGATAATACAGAGATGTTTTTGTTACAGCTGAGCAGGGCTTACACAGAGCCAAGGCTATTCATACTGCCACGATGGCCAGAAGGCTGGGGTTGCACTGGAAGTTGGGAGGGCATGCGTCTGGGACAGCTGACTCAAAAAGACCAAAGGAATATCCCACACCATATGACATCATGCTCAGTATATAAAGCTGGGTGAAGAAGGAGGAATGGAGGAACATCTCCCCAAGTAACTACTACACATGATGGGGCCCTGCTCTCCTGGAGATGGCTGAACACCTACCTACCCATGGGAACTAGTGAATTAATTCCTTGGTTTTTGCTTTGCTTCCAGATGTGACTTTTGCTTTCCCTATTAAACTTTGTCTCAACACACCAGTTTTCCAGCTGTCACCCTTCCAACTCTCTCCACAATCCCACTGATGGGGAACTGAGCTAGTGGCTGTGTGGTACTTGGTTGCTGGCTGGTGTTAAACCATGACAAATGGCTTCACTGTTTTTAGGGGAATGTTGAAAGACAATATTATTTATTCTAATTAATAAAACCATAAATCAGTATATCTTTCTAAACTTCCTGGTTATTAATGATAGATTGGCCATTAATCTAATTACAATGAAACATAACTTTGTGAGCTTGAAACCCTATCTGTCTTGAGAGAGAACGGTGATGGTTGCCTGGTCAATCTCAAGCTTGCACAGCCCCAGCAAAATCACTGCTATGTGTCCTGTGGTCACCCTGCTTCACTATTGCAAGTGACAGAGTACAGACAGAGTAGAAGCAGCATGACTGCTATTTCAGTCATATGTACTGCAAGTATTTATTTTCTAATGTCAAGCAGCATAATCCATCTGATGCTTATCACCTGATGTTTGTGTCAGCTGTTGTCACGGCCACATATCAGAGAGATACAGGAGGCCTCCTAGATTTCTTCTATTGAATAGATTAAGCACTTTCAAATGAAGCTGTAAAAGCCCAAACTAGAATTCCAAGGAACACAAATAGAGTTTCCAGACTTACTTCTCTTCGTGAGTAATACAATTTTCTGGATCGAATTTATCTTGCAGAAACATTTTTCATTAAGCTATAAAGATGTATTAAGATGGACATAGAAGCATGATGCAAGTAGACTATTTAGAATGTCTTTTTCCCTTTGGAAAGCCCTTTCTAAGTGTCAAGGTGTATAAACAAGACAGTCTGGATAGGGGTGTGTTTTATTATGTACCTTGAGATAAATCCTGACCCAGCCTACAGTTTGTTATTGCATTTGTTAAATTTAATAATGTGTGCTTTTGGAGATTGATGCTCTAAAAATACAGTTTTCTGGAGTGTTTTATTTTAAACATTCAGAGTCTGAAAGACTTACAAAATTAATTCTGAAAATTCTCAGTGAACATTCAGCAATGTGTGAATTACTCAATACCCTGAGTGTTGCAGGTTATTTGGTATGTTAAAAAAGCTCACCTGTAAATTGGCTTCAGCTGTAGCTGTTAACCTGTAGCACTTTCGCCACTGTGGCAGTGGTGTCTTTAGTGTGATGTTGGTATCTTGAGCCACTATGGTGTATCTATGTTAACTATTAAGTACACGAAAAAAAACCACAGGCCAAATATTATGGTGTAGCTCTGATGGTGACTTGGCCAGTTTCTCATATGATCTCTGTTGCATAGGCATTCATTGAAGATTATGGTATTATTTCTTCTCTGTGATGTTTGAAAATATTCCTATTCTTGGATCAGATGAAGGACCTCAAATAAATAATTCTCCATTCCATAACTTTGGTTTAACAGCATGCAGAGTACAAGTTTATGTTACAGTAAGCAGAGCAGTCTGATCATTCGTTTGAAAACTGACATCTAAGCACAAGAAACAACCCCTTACTCTGATATTCCTCACTTTTGAATGTATCATTTTGACACTCGTTGTGATACTGTCAGTGTTAAGATTTTTAAACTAACAGGCCAGATCTCTGATGCATGAGGTAATGGAAAAGCAGGAAGCAACTATATATCAGCCAGCTGCTGCTGATGCTGGCTTTTCTATCTGCATCTTCACTCCTCATATCCTATTTCTTTGTTTGCCTTACACTACTCTACTGAGCCTATCAAGGCTTTCTGCAATCAGCCTTTTCTAGTCATGGCAGAATCTAATGCCTTTGCTTCTAACCCTTTGCTCTAGCATCACTGTTGATAGGAACACAGATGGACCAGTCTGTGGCATTTAAGTAAAACCTTATAAAATGAAGGCCTTGTTGCCTTTGTAAAATTATGGCTTAGGCCTAACTGTTACTTTGGCTAGAGGACTCTGAGAAAAGTTCGTGAGAGGAAAAAGAATTAGTTTCATCCATGAAAATGTAGTATCAACAGAAGCAAGAAAGTTAAACAATAGAAGGAGAAAAACAGCAACATATCAGCACCTGTTATTTTTCTGAATGCTTGAATGCTTATGCTCTAGGTAGCCAATGGTAGTATGTTGTAGTTAGTAATAGCCAATGAGTCCATTGTGGTAGTTTAGCAGCCAGTGAATATGTAACCCGAATGATAACATACAAAAGGTGTGTAAAAGAAGCTGCTTTGTTTAATAAACAGCTTCTTGGCCCTTGAAAGAGGCACTGTCTGTGTGTGTCGTGACTGCCCCAAGAGCGACACCAGTCTTCACTGCATGTTGGACAGTGGGAAATCCAGTTTCATGGAAAAAAAGAAGCTCTTTTCCCAAAGATCAGTAGTCAGCTTATTTCACCTGCCAGACACAAATAGCTGAGTACAAGTAAATCATACGTCCTTTGCTAATTTTGCTTGATTTTACATGGGCAGCAATGGCAGAGCTTT
Source organism: Corvus hawaiiensis (assembly GCF_020740725.1). Classification (NCBI taxonomy): domain Eukaryota; kingdom Metazoa; phylum Chordata; class Aves; order Passeriformes; family Corvidae; genus Corvus; species Corvus hawaiiensis. The sequence goes on along the minus strand of NC_063255.1, from coordinate 37,333,425 downwards.
AACTTACAGATGGGGTCTTTCTCAGTTCTGCAATCTAACCAAAGTCTGGAGGCAACAAAATTTCACAGAGGGAAAAGGAAAGTGATTGTTTTGGTATGAAAGTAGTGATTTGCTTTTGGGTAACCTGTTCTCAGAAAAGGGTGACACGCTTTAGTCAAAAGCATTCTAAAATCCAACATAAGGAAGGCAGGTAGCTTGTACAGAATATTGCATCGGGGAGTATTTTATTCAGGACTTGATTTTGTCATACAAGTAATAAAACAACCATAATTTTTTTAGAAAGGAAAAAGAGTAGGAGTGTACTTTTCCCTTCAACATATAGGATTTTACTTGCAAAATTATAGCCGTCCAAGTTATAAAATGAGAAATATCAATTTATGATTGCTGTCACGTTAGGTTTTATACATTTCATTCCATTATGGAGTAAAAAAGGGATTTTTTTTTGCCACTATAAATAATACAATTTCACCAGTTAAATGTGATTCATATAGTCTACCTTTGTAACAACTTTCCTCATCTTAAAAGGTTTTGATATGCTGTACTTCTAAGCATGACATTTACATGTGCTATTAAGCTACTTAGATGAAATTTTGATTTATTGTTCATGAATTGTCTATCTTCCTTTGTGGTCTGTAGTAATGAATTAATGGAAACATGTGAAGTCAGAAGAAATTCTTCCTAATATCCAATCTAAACATCCTCTGAAGCAACTTGAGGCCATTTCTTCTCATTCTGCCACTTGTTTCTAGTATTCTAGAATTTTACACATACACACAGGTGTTCTTTAAAGACGTCAAATTTATTCAGTCTCTGACATTAAATTTCTGGTATGTGTGGATAGTGCTGCCACTCTCTACCTCCTGACACCCGCAGGACTCCACAAATGTTGGTGCTGCTGTCTCGGGTCCCCGTTCCAATGTGGGGAGGAAAAAGAACTGGATTCTCAAGCACCATCAAGTGGTGGCCCTACCCTGGACCTGGCTCTGGCTTCGTACTACCAACAGGAGTCAAAAATTTCACTCTAAAACTGTTTTCCATTGCAAAATGCAGCTTTTAGAGTTGCTACAGTTGCAAGTAAATCCAAAAGGCAAGACAGAGGCAAGAGAGCGAGAGAACTCTGCCTACATTCCCCTACTCTTTAAAAGGACCCCTGGAAACCCCACAGACCTTTGATTCCATTTCTGGCCACAGCTGGGTGTTAAAGAGGCAGTGACAATTTCAGGCACAGACAGATATGGAATACAATAAAATTTTGGGTTTCCCAGGACACCCCAAAATCAAGTGTCCTATTTATGACCCCACTTCTTGCACCAGTGCAGTTATGCCACTGTTATATAACACACCACAATTGAGTGTTGCCTCAAAAATGATCAAGTTTGGTCCTGCCTCCACAAGGCAAGAACTGAAGCTTGTTCCCTTGCAGCTTATGCCTAGGCACCCATGGTGTCTTATGCAAGTTTCACCACCAAATGAGTGTTTAAGGCATGTGCTGCAAATGTAATTACCCCTCTCCTTACAGACATGTATTTAATCTGGTTTTTTGCAATGTGGTTTTATTGCTTTTTAAGTGTTCACCTTTCTTGGGCAGCATGCTTCAGTGCTTTCCAACCTTTTCCATGAAGAAATTATTTTTAATATCCAATCTAAACCTTGTCTGAAGCAATCTGAGGCCATTTCTTCTACTTCTGTCCATTGTTTCCTAGGAGAATAGGCCAAATCCCACCTTGGTCCACCCTCCTCTCAGGTAGTTGTAGAAACCAGTAAGACCTCCCCAGAGCCTCCTTTTCTCAGACCCCTAAGCTGCTCCACATCAGACTTGTGCTCCACACTTGTGCACCAGCTCTCTTTCCCTTCTCTGGACATACTCCAGCACTCAAATGTCTTTCTTGACATGATGGGACCAAAAGTGAACCCTGGATTCAAGGTGTGGCCTCACCTGTGCCAAGTCCAGAGGGATGATCCCTTCTCTAATACTGCTGGCCACACTATGCCTGATACAAGCCAGGATGCCATTGGCCTCCTTGGACGCCTGGTCACAGAAGAAGATCAGGTTGGTCAAGAAGGACCTGCCTTTCACAAACCCGTGGTGGCTGGGCCTGATCCCCTGGTTGTCCTGTACGTGACACATGATGGCACTCAACAAGATTTCTGCATAACTTTCCCCTGCACTGAAATCAAATTACCACAGAATCTTTAAAGGACAAACATATCTATATATGTGTTTTAAAAAATTTGTAATTAAAGACACGATTTCTGGAAAGAATTATTCATATAAAAAACCATCACTAATGTGACTAAACCCGTTAATTTGAATGCCATTACTCTGATTTAAAGCAGTGTAACCTGGAGGAGAATTGGCCCCATATGACTTCCAAATAGATAGTTATCAGTTAAATGAATTGGTGTTAAGTGAATGTGTCAATTAAATACGCATAAGTATAAAATCTTACAGCTTTAGGCCTCTCCTGCTCTGTTTGGCATGAATTCTCAAAAAACCTTTAGTGAAGTTTCAACTCTCGCTAATCACCTTATACCTTAAAGAATTTTTAAGAGCTGAGGCACCATTCACCTCCTTGTACTTTATAATTTAAGACTTTGGAAAAATAGGTCTAATCTACATTAATTCCAAAAAAAGTAGGTGGACCATTTACTTTGATTCCCTTAAAATAATCTAATTTCACAGACTTTATGATTCACTTAAATTAAGGTTGAGAAAATACAGCACTACCAGAATCATATATATGTACGATTCAAAGTAAAGGACAAAATCTGTAACAAGTGAAAATAAGAATCAAAATGTTGATTTTGGATTTAAAATTTAATCTTAAACTCTATAATTGTTCGAGGGCATTTAATTGTCCTTCCTATTTCCTGCTATGAAGATTTCTGTTGATTTACTAGTGATCAAGATATTAACTGAACAACTGAATTGAGAAAATCAGGATGATCTCATATCTGATCCCTTTGATTTCAAATTGGATTTTGTCTTGTGGACCTTACGGCCAAGTTGCCATATAGATGCTAGCTCACAACCACACATACCAAATGGGAAACTATTAGACTATTTTCTCAGCTAGAACAAATGGCTATTTAGCACTTTATGGAGCTTAGCTAATAGTGACAGGAACATAATCCAGAGCTGGAACCATTTTAAACAAAAATATTTATACAAAACTATTTCTATGAGACCTTCTGGTACTACTACATTTGTTTTCACATGGTCCAATAAGTTTCCTTGCTTCTTTCCAATAGTGTCTGTCCTCTTGTATTTTAAAGGGTGTGCTTGGTAGGATGTACTTTGGAGTCATTACAATTCATGTTTTCTCCTTCCATCCCACTGTATAAGCAGCAATAATTTAAAATGATCACATAGCTGATCCTATAAGAATAAGAAGCATTTTTTCCTTTGAAAGACCTTTTTTTTTTTTTTACCTTTACATAACAACTTCTTCGAAAGGCACACCAAAGATTAGAGAGCTATAACCTACGGTCTTTCAAGACATAGTTTTCACCTATTTCATGGGATGAGGCAAGACTTGGAGCTTTCTAGATGGTGGAAATATTACTATTCATCTGAAGGAAATGAGAAAAAAATATTAAAATGTCTCTCTTATTTTATATTCTGTCAAAGGCTTAATGCCCATACAAGAATTTTCTGCTGTTGTATTTTCAAAAATTTTAAAATACACACCCTGAGGGAAAGCTGTTTAAAATACAAGTCCTCAAAAGTCTATCTGCCAACAAAGCGATATTCTTTCATTTTTTCTCTTCAACACAAAGGGCTATTTCTGGTTTTTTTTGTGGTGGCTCCGTGTACATTTGTGTGTGTGTGTGAACAACTGATTGGCACATAGGTCTGCTTCCATCTTACACTGATTAGTTTCTACTGATTATTTAACTTTTTGCATACAAGAACTGCAGTTAAGACTAATATTAGGCCAAAGTATCCTAAGTACTGACCTTTTTCAGTTATGATCTCGGCATGTCAAACAACATTGATAAAATCATACCATAATGATCTCTATTGGAAGATGAACATTAAAAGGAATGCTCACTTTGCAGGCAGCTTTCCTATAGTATTTTCCTTGCAAACCAGATTTTTGACCAACCAGCAAACATTACTTGTGGATTTAGGGGTTTAATACCTGCTATTATAAAAAAAAGGGATCTTTTTCAAAGAAAAATCTATAGCATACTCTTATTCTTTCTGGTTAAAATCATGGTTAAGGAAGAGAATACACCCAGTTTAATGTGAGAAAAAAAAGGAGGAAACATATTTAAAAACACGCAATCATTTCCATTTTTTAGAATGAAAATGAGTTGTTGCTGGTAATGACTATATAATCCCATTGACTTCTTTCAAGTTTGTCATATGGATAACATCACCAGTATGAGTAAATATTTTGGAGCTCAGTCTAGCTGATGAAAACAGTGCCCAGACCAGTTAAAGTTCTTCCATTTTCAACAAGTTAAATTGGATAAGATCATGGCTTGCTGTTTGGTTTGCTAAGACTCTTCAATAGAGTCAGCAGAAATAGTCAGCATTCACCAAGTTAAAAGCTGTATTTGTATAAGCCTCTTTGTTCTCTAGAGGGATAACTCTGCCCACACAACATTTTTGACCTCTGGTCATGGGAATGGGTAAAAAAACCAAACCAGCAAATTGTTCCTCATGATTCTCTTTCATGCAACTACTGACAAGAAACACACCTCTGCTACAACTACCTAGGAATATTCTGGTTTCAAGGGTGAGGGTATCACAAAGTGAATGATCCTTGAACGATATGAAACGTTAGTTTGAAAGTTGTGTTTCAGGAAGTGAACTTGAAATTATCTGTACTTTGACCTGTAAAATATTGGGTGACTTTTTCAGTAATGATGATGAAAAATATTCCTGCATAATTACACTGTGGACTGTTTACTTAATCGATAAATTATTTCAGTTCAATTTGAAACTATGGACGTATTTCTGAGAACAACTTGAGAAGTTAGTTTCTTCTGAAAGTCAGATACAGGAAAAAAAATAATACCCTATTTTCTTTGTTAAATATTAACTAAACTTACATATGTTTATAAGGAAGAAAAGATACTTTCATTTCTAAATCAACTTGGAATTAATTAATGAACATATCTTGAAAAGGATGACCTCAAGAACCAGGCACTGATTTGTTCTGCATGTCCTTTGTGATAGAGGGAAACAGGTTAGCCATGGAAAGGAAATGCCTTTAAGAAATGAACTGTAGATTATTCATATTTTGCTTTTTTTCTTCTGTTAAACAGCCATGTGGAAGTTTCCTCAGGTTATCTTCTTTATCACACTCTGTGTATACACATTTTACCATGCTTGTTAGAAGTATGTTTTAACCCCATAATTTTGAAAAAGTGCATGTTTATATAAATATTTCATATTAATTTTTGTTTTTATTAAAAAAATCACTAATATGTAAGTTCTAATATATTTCTTGGAAATTTTGTTTTTGTCATCAACAAGTAATACAAATTTGCATAGTAAAATAGCTTACTTTGCAACTTTCTTAATCTGGAAAAAGCAAAATGTCAAACAGATTCACCAAACTGTCAAGTGCTACCAACTGTCTGAAAAAAACTGTTAACAGAAAAAGATTATTTTGTGTATTCTCAGTGTAGGGCAATAGAAATGAATGTAGTCTTTGCTATTGATTTTAGTGGAAGAAAACCAAGGGCACTAATAAATAGACTTATTGCCTTAGTGAAAAGAGTGTCAGTTTGATATTGCTTTTGTCTATAGCTGCCACTCCCACTTTTATTTCTAAACTCTGCTCTTTATCCTTTCAAAATTGCAATGTAGGGCTCAGGCTAAAAGAATACGATTCTTTGTTGACTAAGAAATTTGTAAATTTCCTATATTCTACTGCATAAGATAATTTTAATTGTGATGGATAGTAACTTTATAGTTACTTATTTACTCAACTCTGAATGTATGTGTGTTTACAGTGGTCTGCACCAGAAGCTGCAGTGAGTCTTGGGGATTGTATGAGCCAGTGCCAGGAACTGGGTAGACTGAGATCCAAATGAACTTGCTGGGCAGGCTGTGGATCTGAACCAGGCTGTTGGAGAGGCCGAGCTCATACAAATGTGGATGTCTACTGTAATTTATGGGCCCTTATCTTGCTCAGCCAGAAAGAGGAGCTGTCTACGCTTGTAAACTTGAGACTGTTGCTGTCTACACGTCTGTGAGTGATCTGAATGCATCTGTCTGTGATCTATGCAGCCAGCTGTATGTATGTACATGGAGCACGTGCTTTGTTTGCATGTGGCTTCTGGGAACCCATCTTCAGCCTTTCTACCAGCTGGCCTTGAGTACATGGAATGGTGTCATCCTGACTTGTTGAAACTCTTTTTCTAATATTCGGTCTGGTTAAAATTAAGTACCAAAATTTTTTAACTAAAGGGTTTTGTAGGTTATAGTGTTTAAGATGATAAGTCTATATTAAGTTTTCTAAAACAAGTCTTATTTTATGGAGTAGTGAAAGAGAAATACAGAATCCAGAACCTTTTCTTTATTCTCCCTTTCCATGCAGAATTCAATCTTGATAGCCTTTTTCTTATAGCTGTTCAAATGGCATTTGATTGCAGTTGTATTTTCTATTTCGTCCTCCTTTACTTTAGTTGGATAACAAGTATGAATTTATCCAGGCATATATATAGAGATGTTTATAAATATGGGTCTGTAAACTATGTTAACAGCTAGATAAATATTAGGTAGAGATAAGGTGTAGATCCACTTAGTGTAGATCCACCAAGAAGAACCTGTAATTCCACAAAATCTAATAAAATAAATTCATAAATTAAACAGCAGAAAAGAAAGTAACCCATAAGAAAAGCAACAGGAAAAAGTGTGCAATTTAGTCATTTTTCCTTTATTTATAAACTGGTTTCTAGCTAAATCTTGCCTTGCCTGTAACAATATTCTTGAAATTCAGTTATGCAATTTCAAGTTTTCAAACTCTTGCACAATGTTGATCACTTCTCCATCAGTATTTCTCTCTTTAATCCCTTGACCCCAAATGACAACTTATTTTTGACACACTATGATTTCTGTCCCTTTGCTGTGTGAAAAGTTTGACTTGCTTGAACTTTCCAGGCAGGTTGTTGGACGCTTCTTTAAGTTTTTCACTCAAGTGACCTTACAGGCTCTGTGTTTTAGTGCTGCCTAAGTGAACACATTTTTTTCCTCTGTGCAGTTGTTCTCTGTGTCATTCATTCTGTTCATGTTTGCATCACCTGCCTTTTAAGTAATGCAATAATTCCTTATTATTTACACTCTACATTTCCTACTAAGTTGTCTTCAGTAAGCAAACCACTTTCTTTAGCTCCTTCAATAACAACATCACAATATAGAGAGATGAGAATTTTAGTTCCCTTAACCTCAAAATTTCCTTTTTCTTTCAAATGTTTCTTGCATTTCTTCAGTTTATTTTGTAAAATTGTGTCAATAGATATGGCAGCACACATTTTAGTCACCTCACAGGCATCAATATATTATTACAGAACACAGGTAGATCAGTTCTCCCGCAACTGCCATCCTGCATGATTCTAGATTGTTATCACTGATGCTTACAAAGACCTGACCAACACCCCTCAGTATGATGAAAAATTCAGTAACTGAAGACAGCTGAGAAAAATTAATATGATGACAAGTTATTCTGAGGGTGCCTTAAACCTTGGTGATAGAAGTAGAAATCCTACAGTATTTTTACTGAAGGAAAGGGTAGTTGTCATAATTTCTTATTTTCACAGCTTTTATGAATTAACCAGCATTTTGTATTAAATATCATGCTTATGGAAGAGGTCATTTGGTTATACAATAATAAAGAAGTTTAAGATTACTTTGTTAACTAATTTTTTTAAATGTCAGAGTATTTGTAGTTTTAATTATGAAGTATATTTGTAATTATATTATTTGTTTTCCTTTAAGTGGTATTTAGGTTTTTTGTAACTCTATATAGCTTGAAATTAAGCTTAATTGTAAGGGTTTTTTTAACTGTCCTCTGTACTATTCCACATAAAGCGAAAGTGCTTTAATCACAGAATCCAGAATGGTTTGGGTCAGAAGGGGCCTTTGTAGATTATCTAGTCCAACACCTCTGCCATGGAGAGACATCTTTAATCTTTTTATAGATCAGATTGCTCAAAACTGTCCAAATTGACTTGGAACTTAACTATCCTATTCTATTCTAGTAAATTATTATATTTGACTAGGAAGGGCAAAACAACCTAGTAGCAACCTAAGTTCTTCAGCAGTTTTTGCAGTATAATTAACCTGTTTTACTGTTACCATGAAATTTTCACTAGTATATACATATCAGTATTTTAGGACTAATTATTCCAGTAACATTGGAAAAGCTAGAACCTCACATACCTGACAAGAATTCACTGCTCGCTCAGTCGGCAGACTCACTGTTCCATGCCCTGGAATGCCTCGAACTGCCTGGAGAGACAACATGGGCAATCCGGCAGCTTGGTGGCTCCGAAACGTGGCAAGGGATAGCTGTTAGGCTGTCGTCACAAGCAGAAGCAAAGAGGTAGAAATATAACCCTGACTCTGTGCCTGTATTCCTGTTTTCTTTATTCGTCCCATCCAGGGAGGGAACGAGAGAACCTGTTCACAGAAGGGAGAAGCAGGAGAAAAAGGGGCAGGTGAGTTGTGTTGGGCTGCCTTTATTTGGGGGAGGGGCAAGGGGAGAACAAGGGTGCGCCCGTGGTAACCAGCCGATTGGACTCTGTTTCAGGGGAGTCCATGCTATTTTCAAATTCTACCTGCGCTTGGAATAAAGGGGATTCAGAGCACATGGCAGAGACAAGTCTGGACATGCCTGGGCATGTCCCGGGGCTGGGCGGCCTTTCGGACAGGCAGCAACACGTTAATCAGCACTGAAGACACTAGAGCTGAGTAGTTACTCATACTTAGTCAATTAATAGTGATTTATTTGTAATTATTTTAACTTGATTTTCAGAATAAAGAAATAAAATGTCAGAAATTGAACTAGACCGCCATTATTTTATTTGAAGAGAAAGCAAGCCTTCCCACCAGAGGCTTCTCAAAAGAAACCCACATTAAGTTTTTCTAGCGATTGCATATAAAAAGATTCCCAGGAATAACACTTTGTAGGGCTAAAATTGTCATATTCTGAGTGAATGTGACAATTAAAAAGATAGAAAACCAAACTACCAGATTCCAGTATGAGTTCTGGAAAGTTGCTTGAGTAAATTTCCAGACATGCCATCAATGGGGAATAAAGAAAATAAAATTGAGGGCACAAGATGATGCAGGATTTGACTAAAAGAATTTTAAAAGAAATCTGCAGAGAGGATATAACATAGAGAGTGGAAGGGAGAAATGCAATGTAACAATAAATTTTCCAGTTTTAAAAAAAACATAATATTAGAAGAACTCCACAGAAATATTTTAAATAATTACAAAGAGTCCATAATTGGAGCTTTGTTCTTCCTGATACAGATTATACCTATGCATTTAAAAAAAAAAGGAAAAAGCATAAATTTGATAATTAGTTGTCACTGTCATAACTCTGTTGCCACACTCTTTTCTTCCTATTCGTGATTATTGTTTGTCACCACAGTGTCTTGTAGTTTTGTCTCCTTTCTAACTTGTGTTTTCTTACCTGATTGCTATCTGAAGCTCCTCATCAATGACTTGTAAATTATAATAAGGAGGACAAAGAAGGCTGCATAAAGTAAAGTGGTTTATTATATATGTGTTGCATAGTTGAGTTAAATTAACTAGTAAGACTGAGAGGCTTTGGGAAATAAGAATTTAAAATTAGAAAAATAAATAAAAGGATAATGTCGTGAAAGTTTTGTATAACAATCTTGTTGGAAGGACTAAAGCAAGAAATTATTTTTTTTATCAACTAGCAAGATTTGACATACACAGAAAGAATAATAAAGTTGACCAACAAACAAAAAGACATGCAATCTAATAAGCATTTAGTTGAAATAACTAGTATATTGGTAGAAAGCTTTTTAGAGGTTTTCACACAGCCAAACACAGAATAATGCCCATTAATTTCTTCAAGGGATAAAATATGGAACCAGAAATACATGTGAAGTTACGCTTCCAATAATATTCTTAAAATTAGGATTGTGAAAGCAAATGCAGGTGGAAGGAGATATGAAAAATATTTGCCATGTTTCAGGCGATTTCATTTTGTAAGTTCATACACTGGAAGCATAATGATGTTGAAGGCTGACTCCTCTGTGGGATGAACAGAATACAACAATACAGATTTCTTCTAGTCTAACCTAGACTCCAACTGGTGATGGAAAAAGGAGTGGAAATGGGATAAGCCTTCATCATGATAAAGAATATAAATTACCGTATAGACAAACAAGAGAATAATTCTTGTAAGGCTTTACTAGAGGGACATGGGAAAGGTTATCAGGAGACACCTTGGAAAAATGTACCTTAAGATAGAAATTAATAAAAGAAAGAAGGGCAAAACAGTAGAGTACTGATGTTGGTTTTACATCATAATATTCTCAGTCTTAGTGCTTGTGTTTGGCCAAGTACAACTCCCAGGAAGATGATAGAAATTCCTCTGCTGGTATGGTAGCAGTGAAAAGAAACTAGAATCATTATAGAATCAGTAAACAAAACACTACATACTGGATCCAAAAGATTATTAAGGACTAATCCTTATGATCAGAATTGTTGTTCTTCCCAAGAATACTATAAATATGGGGAAGGAGATGTTCTGGATTCCTTCAGAAAATTATTTGTTATTCTTTGTATCTTTTTTTCCCAGCTGTGGTAGTCTTACTTATCGCAGTGGGATATCAGATAGTCAGCCGTTCTGCTGATTTACCTACAATAATGCCTTAGGAAAATAAGAAAATAATATGGCAAAAATAAGAATAAATTAACAAACTGACAAACAAAAAACCCAGTCATACAACAGCCTACACTCTTGATATAGCATGGGCAGAATCACCATGAATCTACTAGATTTCATAATTCTTGTAACTGGGTTTCACTTGAGTTTGATGTTTCAAGCTGGTATAAGGAACTATTGTGACTGAAGTATGGTTCAGTCCCTATAGATACTACATCACGGACAAAATTTTGCATTTCAACAGCACTACAAAGAAAAGAAAGTACTTCACAAATTGAAGAAAACCATGTAAGAAAATCCAAAAGATAATCTAGAATTTCAGTACTTTTTAATGACCCCTCATAGAGTGACTTGTAAAGCTGCTCTAATTTCCTTACACTCCCTCTCTTTTATTACATTTATCACTCACCTAACTGTGATGGTCCCCATGTCAATAATGTACAGATGACAGCTGTTAACAGAAGCTACAGTTGTGGTGCTGAAATTAATGTCTCTAAAAGAAAAGAAAATCAGAGGACATCAATTCCCTACTTTTTAGGACTACTGATTAGTGAACAACTTTGTACTGCAATAACAATTTTTTAAAGCTGCTTCAATTAACATTATCTCTGTTTACAACACTGTAAATATAAAATACAACTACAATTTTAAATTATTGGAAGATTGCACTGTTGTCATAGCTAGTTGGTTTTAAGTCAGTAGAATTTTTTCACTTCAGCCCTTTCTTTCTCTGTCATGTTTTTCTGTCTACTATTTCTGTCTGTCCCTGACTCTCTTTCTGACTGTCTCTCTTGCTGTATCCTTCCTCCTTCCTCTCCTCCCCCCTCCCCCTTTCTCTTTTGCTTGCTTTTCCTTTCTCCCTTTGTGTCTCTCTTTTCCTTTCTTGTTCTCTATTTTTAAATCCAATAGTTTGATTGATCAGGTGTACTCTCTAATTTACAATAAATGAAGTCTCATTACTGGGTGAAATTTACATAATACATAATCTAAATTAAATGTTTCAATGTATGTGACCCCAATAGTTTGTGGGAATATACTGTGACTATATAACACTTATAACATGAAGCTATGATCATTGGATTTGGCATGGTGTAATGGTAACCTAATTGCTAGACTTGCTGTTGACAACAATACAGGGTAAATAATCAGTAATGTTGAGTGATAGCGGATGTATAAATAGTACTGTCTAGGGAACCTAAATGAGTACAAGTCCATGGAACCTTACGATATTCATCTACAGGTCTTGAGGGAACTGGCAGATGAAGTTGGCTAAGCCACTATCCATCCTTTATGAAAAATTGTGGCTCTCAGGTGAATTTCCCAATGACTGGAAAAAGGGAAGTATAACCTTCATTTCAAAAATGTTGAACACTGAGGTATCTACAGACAAGTCAGTCTCACCTCTGTGCCAGGAAAGATCATGGAGCACATTTTCCTGGAAACTATGCTGAGGCCCATGGAAAACAAAGATGTGATTGGTGACAACCATCAAGGCTTCATGAAGGGCAAATTATGCCTAAAAAATTTGGTGGCCATCTTTGATGGGGCTAGAGCATTCATTGGTGAGTAGAGGCAAAGGAACTGACATAATCTACCTGGACTTGTGCAAAGTGCTCAACACTATGCCACATGACATCCTTGTGTCTAAATTGGAAAAATATGGATTTGATGAATGAACCACTCAGTGGATAAAGAACAGGCTGGATGGCCACACACAAAAAGTTGTGGTCAGCTGCTCGCTGACCATATGGAGACCAGTGATGAGTAGTGTCCTGCAGGAGTTGGTGTTGGGGCAGATACTGTTCAACATCTTTGTTGCTGACATGGAGAGTGGGATCGAATGCACACTCAGAAAGTTTGCCAATGACACCAAGCTGTGTTGTTGTATCGTTTTTGCTCGGCCTAGTTTTTGGTAGCAGGGGGGCCACAGAGTTGGCTCCTGTGAGAACCTCCTGGAAGTTTCCACTACGTGCAGCAGAGCCAATCTCTGATGGCTCTGAAAGATGGACATGCTACTGGCCAAAGCTGGATCAGTGAGAGAGGCTGGTAACACCTCTGTGATGACATATTTAAGAAAAAAATCAAAACAAAAGTCACAAGGTTTTGCTTGTGTCAGAGACTGAAATATTATAATTTATGACTTAAACATTTTCTTGGAGGATTTTTAAAACTGTATTACAAAAGCTGCAAAAAAAGACTATTGCACTCTGAATGGGGCCCTTGACTGAGACCTTACACTGCTCGCTGATGAAGATAAGATAAAGTAACAACTCAGGGCTGGGGACATTCACAAAGCACAGGCTTAACACCTCCAAGATGGAGACCACAGCCCCAGGGCTATCAGCTGCCAGGCTCGAACAGACCCTCCGCCAAAGGGCGGAGGGAGGAGAGGCTCTGGGTATCTTGGAAAAGCCTGTGGTCAAAAGCTTATCCACAGCAAAAGGGGTGACATGGCCCATCACAGGGGCCCCCCTCAAAGGGGTCCCCAGACTGAGCATCAGAGATGATGCAACAGACCCTCAGTATTGCAGGAGGAGACACGTGGGCGTTCCCACCTGGGCCACAGCATATTATAATCCACGGGATTCTGTACTCTTTGGCGTGTGGCGGTGTGTGGCGGCATGTGGTGGCGTGGCGTGTGGCGGCATGGCCATGGCAGCGATGGGGGACCCTCACCACCAGCAGACCAGATGGAGGGGAGCAACGAGACGTCGTTGGGACTCTTGGATGGGTGATGTGCTTCCACCTAACCCCTGTCACCTCTCCCTGTCTCCCCAACCCCCTCCACGCACACTTTTTTTTTCATTTCTTCCTCTCTTTCTTTTCTTTTCCCTTCTCTTTGCCTCTTTTACTGTTAAATAAAAACCATCCATTTTTTGGCATCAACATCTAACTTAGTTTGGTTTTAATCTCATTTCTGGGAATATTTTGAACCTTCTAAGTTCTTTCCAGTTTATGCACAGAGACTTAGCTTTCTTTGCTTTTCTGAGTTTAAACCGGATCGTAACAGCTTCTAGTCAGTGAAGAGGAAGAGGTGAGAACATGTGAGGGAAAGCAACCTGGCGACACCAAGGTCAGTGAAGAAGGAGGGGCAGGAGGTGCTCCAGGCACCAGAGCCGAGATTCCTCTGCAGGCCGTGGTGCAGACCATAGTGAAGCAGCTGTCCCCCTGGGACACGTGGGATGCAGAGATCCACCTGCAGCCTGGCATGGAGGTGCCCATGTCAGAGCGGGTGGATGCCTGGAGGGGGCTGTGATCCAGTGGAAGATCCAGTGGAGAGACGGGGTCCCTGCTTCCAGGCTGGAGCAGCCTGTCCTTGGAGGACTGCACCCCGTGGAAAGAGAGAGCCCCGGCACAGCAGTTTTGGGAGGACTGTTTGCCCATGGGAGGGACTCATATTGCAGCAGGTGCAGTAGGACTGCTGCTCGTGAGAGTGGACACACATTGGAGAGGTTTGTGGAGAACTGTTTCTCATGGGAGGGATCCCACCGTCTCACAGGGGAAGGACTCCTCTCCTGGAGCAGCGGAAGGAAATCTCGGTGATGGACTGACCAAACCCCCATGCCCTGTCTCCCTTCACTGTCAGTGGGAAGGAGGGAGCGGCTGGGAGGAAAGGTGTTTTTAAGTGCTTATTTTACTTCTCATTATCCTCCTCTGATTCTGTTAGCAATCAATTAACTTTGCAACTTTAAGTTAAGCCTGTTTTGCCCTTGAAGTGTTTTCTCCCCGTCCTTATCTTAACTCATGAAGCGCTTGTTAATTTTTTTTCCTTTCTCTCCTCTGCCCAGCTGTGACAGGGGAGGGTGAGCGAGCGACTCTCATGGGTGCTTGGCATCAGGCCAGTGACAAACCACGACAGTAGTGCAGTTGACATGCTGGAGGGAAGGGATGACATCCAGAGGGACGCGGACAGGATTGAGAGATTGGTCTGTGTGAAAATCATGAAGTTCAACAAAGTGAAGCGAAAGGTCCTACAGCTGGGTTGTGGCAATCCCAGGCATATATATAAATTGAGTGGAGAAGTAATTGAAAGTAGCACTTTTGGAGAAGGATGTTTGATAAAAAACTCAACATGAGCCGCAATGTGCACTCATAGCCCAGAAAGCCAACCATGTCCTGGGCTTCATCAAAAGAGGTGTGACCAGCAGGTGAAGGGAGGTGATTTTCCCCCTCTGCTCTTTTGAGGCCCCACCTGTGAATACTGCACGCAGGTCACGGGTCCCCAGCACAAGAAAGATGTCTACCTGTTGGAACAAGTCCAGAGCAGGACCACAGGGAGGATAAAGTACCTTCCCTATGATGATAGGCTGAGAAAGTTGGCGTTATTCATCCTCAAGAAGAGACGGTTGCGTGGAGACCTCATAGTCTTCCAGTATCTGAAGGGGGACCACTAGTCAGGAACTGTAGTTATAGAACAAGGAGGAATAGATTCAAACTGAAAGATAGTAGGTAAAGATTAGATGTGAGGAAGAAATTTTTTACTGCGAAGGTGCTGAAGCACTAGAACAGGTTGTCCAGAGAAACTGTGGATATTCGAACCCTGGCAGTGTTCAAGTCCAGGTTTCAGGGCAAGGGGATTCTGAGATACCTGGTTTAATGGACCATGTCCCTGCCATGGCAGGGGCACTGAAACTAGATGATCTTTAGAGTCCCTTCCAACCCAAAACATTCAATGATTCTATGATTTGAACTATTGGTCCCTGTGTTGGTATGAGAGGTATGGATTCATAACCATCCGTCAGCTGGACTTTGGACTATTCATAATGACCCTTTCAGCCCATTCTTGTAGTTCACACACTGGTATCTCACTGCTTATGTTTTATTACAGGAGTGCTAGTAGAGACGGAGTTAGAAGATGTAGTAAAGGCAAGTAATATTCACTAATATTTTCTTGTCCACAAAACCAGTTATTTCATCATAGAAAGAAATCATCTTGATCATACCTGACTTTTATTATTTATTTTATTAGAAGTAAACTATTAAAAACTTTAAAAGTTTATGTTATTAACTTTTTCTTTTAATACTTATTCCACGAATTATTTTGTTGAAAGTATAACTCTGCAAAAAGACATTTAATATCTTTATAGTGTTCTTCACAAATCTTCACAAATATTGATATTAGGTTATTACGTCTAAAATACAACTAAAACATTTAAAAGAAAACTAATTTATGCTAAAGAATAAGGGCACAGGCTGAGATATTTTCATAATTTCCATTTACCTTCCAACACTTAAATTTTGGGCTGGATGTGGCTGCCATGCATAGTAATGGTGGTAACTGTCTTTGTAAAAAATCTATCCCTGTACAAAAGAAATTGAATATTACAAAGCACATATTACTAAGCTAGGTAGTTGTAACTACATGCTATTGCTTGTAACATGCTAAATGTAGTACTCTACATCGTAATATATGGGTTTTATTGTATAGAAACAGATAATTCACAGTAAAATTTGCTACAAGTTTTTGTTCCAAATAATCTTTTAAAATACAAAATAAAAACTTAATTTATATTTCATAAAATTTAAAGCACAAATAATAAAAACACAGTATCACATTTCTGATTAATAATCTTTCTATTGTGTAATATATTGAAAGGAATTTTTCTGTGTCAGCACATAAAGCCTACACAGAAAGTAATGATATCAATATTTGCAAAGAAAGTTTCTTAACAATTTAACAGTAATTTTTAAATATAAACTGTATTTTATGAAGCATGTTTTAAAGGCTTTGGTACGTTAAGAGTTGTATTAGAAATAACTGTCTTAAAGAAATTCATGGCCTTAACCTCTAGCAATGTCTGCCTAGACTTCCAAAACAAGATGCCAATGCATTTGGAGTAGTTGGTTAAACAAAGTTTAGAAAAATATTGCTTGACTGAGTTACTGAGGAGACTACGGTCACTCTCTCAAAAGAGAATAAGCCTAAGATTGTCACTGAAAAATACTTAAAATTATGTACTAATTAACTGCTTGAACCAAGGAAGTTAACTACATATGAAAGCATTTTCTCAAATAACTTATCTACCAGAGGTGAAAAAAATACATGTGTTGATATTTTGAAATATTTATGAATGTTGCTTTAGGTTACATTTTCACTAGAGAAATTCAAAAGATTTCTTATCATCCATTAAAAATTAATAATATTTTTAATAGTATCAAGATCTTGGAAAACATGTCTGCCTTGTGTCAAAAAAAGTCATGCATAAACACAGTTTTCTATAGTTTCTAGCAGCCTAGCATCAGTTATCTCAGTATATCCAACTGTTCCAAATTTTGCATAAAGTAACAAGACATGTAGGACAACTACAAAATAAGAAATAAGTGCAGTGATTTTTAAATATGCAATTGCAACCCTAAGAAGTTTCCATCCCAGTTTCTATGATATTTTGCATATTTATGAATGAAGTCCTGCACTATAATCAAGTTTGCCCCTGTTTAGAAATAAAAATATGTAAAAAGAGAAAAATCAAAACTCTAAGATTTTGATTGGATTAATAACATAATAAGGTGCCTAAAAGTAACATTTTTAAGGCTAATTCTACACAATTTGCTTAATGTTTGCATGTGTGACAGAACTGAAATTTGAAGTGTATCTTTTTGTTCCTTAACCTCTGTATTTCCAGTTCAGAGTATCTTTTTTTTTAAAATTGATTTTAAACTTTTATTAGCTTTTTAACTACAGTGTTCAAGAACATTCAAGTCAGTTGTATTCCCAGGTACCCTAGTTTATACCCATCAATGAGTATGATAATGTCAAAAAATATTCTTTGTTTTGTAATTGGCAGGAAAAGAAAAATCATATTTCATGCATTAAACTTTTTTTTAGGACTCTGAAAAGTAACAGAAACAGAACTACTCATAGGCATTGTAAAATCATTCTCAAATGTGTAATAAAAAATGTGTATTTCACGTACATTAATTGATATACTTTGTACATGACAATTCACAAATTTGTTTTCATATATGATGAAAGATCTAAAAAGCTGTTTCAATGTTCACTTCTGCTTCATTTAGATAAAGATTTCAAGTCTTGTTGCAATATCAGTCAGATGATGCAAATTTTTGAATAACTAATAAAAACAAATATCACATAAAAACAAACACAAATAGCTCCATTTTGCATTTCCCCTCTTGACAAATAGTCCATTTTGTTAGAAATTTGTTAAAGTGAGAAGAAACTGGGAGCTGGTCCCTCTCCTTAGCTCACAGTCTCTCCCTGACCTGATTTCTGATCATGTAACCTAAAGATAACAGAAGGGGAGTTTGTTTCTTTTTCTTAGAAATAAGGACTGCCCATGGAAAAGATCCTTGGAGGTTATTTATTTCTGAATTTTAATTAAGATATTCAGACTATACAGAGATTTGATCAATTTTCATCAAGTGTGACACTGGTTGCATTGTTCCACTCTTCCCTTTGCCTTCAACAGTTATTACAAAGTGAGAAAAAAAATATAAAATGCAATCTCATGCTAGCCACAGAATCATAGAATCCCAGAATTGTTTGGGTTGCAGGGGACCTTAGAGATCATCTAGTTCCAAACCCTGTGCTGTGGACAGGGACACCTTCCTCTAGACTAAGTTGCTCAAAGCCCCATCCAACCTGGCTTTGAACACTTCCAGTGAATGGGCTTCCATAACTTCTTGGGGCACTGTTCCAGCACTTCACCACCCTTGTAGTGAAGAATTTCTTCCTTATGTCCAATCTAAACCTACCACCCTTCAGTTGGAAGGACGGGCAGTGACGGCTGGATCGGTGCGGCAGGGTTGGATGCAGGCAGCCCAGGCAGGAACGCAGGGTGAAGCAGCGAGGCGGTTGTCAGGGGCATGGGAAGGCAGGACAAGTGCAAGGGCGAGCCAGTGAGGGCAGGAGAGCCAGAAGGTAGGCTGGGGCCAGGGCAAAGGAGGGAGCGAACGGGAGCAGCAAAAATCCCACCCCAAGCGAGCAGCAGTGAGCCCTGACACAGTAGGTTTTTATACCCCTCGGCCCCTCCCAAAGTCTGCCCGAGGACAGGGACATTGGCCCAGTCCAACCTTCTGTGCCGTCCATTGGTGGAGACCTCTTTGTGACCTGATTGGAGAAGCCACTCCATGGTGTCTCCTATTGACTGCCTCGTGTACGGTGTTACCAGGCGAAGTCCTTCCAGGGATAAGGCTTCTTCTAGTTGCCTCCTGCATGTGGCACACGCGCAACCCTCCTCCACATGCCTCTGACAACCATTGTTGAGGCATAACAAAACTGAATTGGCTCCTCACATTGACTAAACCTCTCTTGGGCTTGTTTGCTACTTTAGTGTGGAGTTAGAAGTGTTAGAAGGACAGAAAAACTCCATCAAATCCTCTGCAAATACAAAGCGAAGGGAATCATGAAACCTTCTTGGTTTAGATCTTGTTAAGTGTCTCGGTTTTGAAAGACAGGTGTCTGCTAAGGAAGGCAGAGGCCCCCCTTGAAGTGGCAGATATAACCCCTTTTCCCTCCAAGTTATTATATTTTGAAATCAAGAGCCTTTAGGCGAAGATGTGGGAAATAGGAATAACAGTTCTTTACTATATATATATATGTATATAACCAGTCAAACAAAACAACAACAACTATGGCAGTAACAGCAATCACAAACCCAGTGCCAGCCTTCTCGGCTGTCAGGCCCTTTCCCCTCGGGTGCAGTTCCGCTCGCAGCCGGCAGGGGCGCTGGCGGCTCCCGGTGAGCAGGGCAGGTGCGATGGTTCCCCCGCGGCTGCAGGGGGCGCTCCGGAGCGAGCTCGGGAAACCCACGGCTCTGGTGCCCTGGGATCCCGGGAGGGATGGAACAAAGGCTTCACAAACCCCTGGGCAGCTGATCCCGGGCTCTCAGGAACAGCAGGCTGAAACGGCAGGCTGGAACGGCAGGGACGGACGCAAATCCCGGGTGGCAGGAGAGATGTATCCAGATGGGAGAACCCCACGGAGGCCCAGGCAGGCAGGGCGAGCAGGGCTACAGCGTAGCGAAAGCTCGAAGCAGCAGCGGGGCAGGGCAGCCACAGCCCGGTCTCCAGCAGGGCAGGGAAAGCGGCTTTTGGGGTCCCGGCGTTGTTTCCAGCAGGAAGAAAAAACGGCCAAAAAGAAAGAAGCAGCAGCTCCTTTCTCTGCAGCTTCTCTCTCCGGACGCTCAGAGCGAACTGACCCCACACCCAGGTGTAGACAAAGGAGTAGCCAGGCCCGCCCCACTCCCCTTTTTGTCTTTCTTAAGTACAGCTATTTGTCCCCTAGCAACATGCATATGGGAGAAAATTCCTTTAACAGGAAAAAAAACCTAAGACTAAACTAAAACCCCAACATTATCCACCCCGAATTTTTTCCCATACTAACATGTTACATGAAACTTAACTTTTTTAACCATATAAATCTATGCATTACCCAAATTATATACAAATATACATGCTGATACTGATACAAGTACAGAGCCATGGGTAGTTCACCCTAAAACAAGGTCCCCTTGAGGTAAGCATCGGGTCTCTCCATCCTTTTGCATCACCCACCAGGTGCAACCTGGTCCCTGAGCAAAAACAACCCCACGGATGGGTTTGTCTTTGCTCAAGGCGGACTTTACCCAAACAGTTTTTCCAAGCATACCTCTCATGTGCACCACTGGAACCTTATCCCCGTCTGTTGTTTGTAGGGGTTCAGATTGGGCAGGGCCTGCTCGGCTGGTGGAACCTCGAGTGTTAACTAACCAGGTGGCTCTTGCTAAATGCATCTCCCAGTTTTTGAAAGTCCCCCCACCCAATGCCTTCAAGGTGGTTTTAAGCAGCCCATTACACCGCTCAACCTTCCCAGCTGCTGGTGCATGGTAAGGGATGTGGTACACCCACTCAATGCCATGTTCTCTAGCCCAGGTGTTTATAAGGCTATTCTTAAAATGAGTCCCATTGTCAGACTCGATTCTCTCAGGGGTGCCATGCCTCCAAAGGACTTGCTTTTCCAGGCCCAGGATGGTGTTCCGGGCAGTAGCGTGAGGCACAGGGTAGGTCTCCAGCCATCCAGTGGTGGCTTCTACCATTGTGAGCACATAGCGCTTGCCTTGGCGGGTTTGAGGCAGTGTGATGTAATCAATCTGCCAGGCCTCCCCATACTTGTATTTGGACCATCGCCCACCATACCACAGAGGCTTCACCCGCTTGGCCTGCTTGATCGCAGCGCATGTCTCACAATCATGGATAACCTGGGAGATACTGTCCATGGTTAGATCCACCCCTCGGTCTCGTGCCCACTTATAGGTGGCATCTCTGCCCTGATGACCTGAGGCATCATGGGCCCATCGAGCTAGGAACAGTTCTCCTTTATGTTGCCAATCCAAGTCTATCTGGGACACCTCTATTTTCGCAGCTTGATCTACCTGTTTGTTGTTACGATGTTCTTCATTAGCCCGGCTCTTGGGGATGTGAGCATCTACATGACGGACCTTCACGGATAGCTTCTCTACCCGAGTGGCAATGTCTTTCCACTCTTCAGCAGCCCAGATTGGTTTTCCTCTGCGCTGCCAGTTTGCCTTATTCCACCTTTCCAGCCAACCCCACAGAGCATTGGCTACCATCCATGAATCAGTGTAGAGGTAGAGCTTTGGCCACTTCTCTCTTTCAGCTATGTCCAGAGCTAATTGGACAGCTTGGAGCTCAGCAAATTGGCTCGATCCACCTTCTCCTTCAGTAGCCTGTGCAACTTGTCGTGTGGGGCTCCATACAGTGGCTTTCCATTTCCGGCTAGCGCCTACAATTCGGCAGGAACCATCAGTGAAGAGGGTGTATTGTCTTTCATTCTCTGGTAGCTCGTTATATGGTGGGGCTTCTTCGGCACGTGTCACCTGCTCCTCTTCTTCTTCAGAAGATAACCCAAAAGTCTCACCTTCCGGCCAGTTTGTAATTATTTCCAAGATCCCAGGGCGACTTGGGTTTCCAATTCGGGCGCGCTGCGTGATGAGGGCAATCCATTTGCTCCAAGTAGCGTCGGTGGCGTGATGCGTGGAGGGAACCTTTCCTCTGAACATCCACCCCAGCACCGGTAGTCGGGGTGCCAGGAGGAGTTGTGCCTCTGTGCCGATTACTTCTGAGGCAGCCTGGACTCCTTCATAAGCTGCCAGGATTTCCTTCTCGGTGGGAGTGTAGTTGGCTTCAGATCCTCTGTAGCTTCGGCTCCAGAATCCCAGTGGTCGGCCCCGAGTCTCACCAGGCACCTTCTGCCAGAGGCTCCAGGACAGACCATTGTTCCCGGCTGCAGAGTAGAGCACGTTCTTCACCTCTGGTCCTGTCCTGACTGGGCCAAGGGCTACGGCGTGAGCAATTTCCTGTTTGATCTGAGTGAAGGCTTGCTGCTGTTCAGGGCCCCAGTGGAAATCATTCTTCTTGCGGGTAACCAGGTAGAGAGGACTCACGATCTGGCTGTACTCGGGAATGTGCATCCTCCAGAAACCTATAGCGCCTAGGAAAGCTTGTGTTTCCTTCTTGTTGGTCAGTGGAGACATTGCTGTGATCTTATTGATGACCTCAGTGGGAATCTGACGTCGTCCATCTTGCCACTTTACTCCCAGGAACTGGATCTCTCGGGCAGGTCCCTTGACCTTGCTCTTCTTGATGGCAAAACCAGCTTGCAGGAGAATTTGAATTATTCTCTCTCCTTTCTCAAACACTTCTGTTGCGGTGTTCCCCCACACAATGATGTCATCAATGTACTGCAGATGTTCTGGAGCCTCACTCTTTTCTAGTGCAGTCTGGATCAGTCCATGACAGATGGTGGGACTGTGCTTCCACCCCTGGGGCAGTCGGTTCCAGGTGTACTGCACGCCCCTCCAGGTGAAGGCAAACTGAGGCCTGCACTCTGCTGCCAGAGGAATGGAGAAGAATGCATTGGCAATGTCAATAGTGGCGTACCGTTTTGCTGCTTTGGACTCCAGCTCATACTGGAGCTCCAACATGTCTGGCACGGCAGCGCTCAGCGGTGGAGTCACTTCATTCAGGGCACGATAGTCCACAGTCAATCTCCATTCCCCGTCAGACTTGCGCACAGGCCAGATGGGGCTGTTGAAGGGTGAGTGGGTCTTGCTCACCACCCCTTGACTCTCCAGCTCGCGGATCATCTTGTGGATGGGGATCACAGCATCTCGATTTGTCCGATACTGCCGGCGGTGCACTGTCGAGGTGGCAATTGGCACTCGTTGCTCTTCCACTTTCAGGAGCCCAACTGCAGAAGGATTTTCAGATAGTCCAGGCAGGGTGTTCAATTGCCTAATGCCCTCTGCCTCCACAGCAGCAATCCCAAATGCCCACCTGAGTCCTTTTGGGTCTTTGTAGTAGCCATTCCGGAGGAAGTCTATGCCCAGAATACACAGGGCCTCTGGGCCGGTCACAATCGGATGCTTTTGCCACTCCTTCCCAGTCAGGCTTACCTCAGCTTCCAAAAGGGTCAACTGCTGTGATCCCCCGGTCACCCCAGCGATGGATACAGGTTCTGCCCCCACATGTCCCGATGGCATTAAAGTACACTGTGCCCCAGTATCAACCAATGCATCATATTTTTGTGGCTCTGATGTGCCAGGCCATCGGATCCACACCGTCCAGAAAACTCGGTTCTCCCGTGACTCTTCCTGGCTAGAGGCAGGGCCCCTCTAGCCCTGGTTATCATTCTTTCCCTGGGCGTACATGCTCGAGGTACCTTCAAGGGGATCCGACATATCATCCTCCCTTCTGTAATGCTTGGCAGCTCGGTCACGGGAGGCTGAGGCTACCTTCACCTTAGCGGAACCCCCTCGGTTAGTGCCTCCCTCCTTGAGTTCACGCACCCGCGCTGCCAGGGCAGAGGTGGGTTTCCCATCCCACCTTCTCATGTCTTCCCCATGCTCACACAGGAAAAACCACAGCTCAGCTCGTGGGGTGTACCCTCTCTCTCTAGCAGGGGGACGACGGGCTCTGACTTGGGGGCCTGTGACTCGCACTGGTGCCACACTGACCCTCCTCATCTCCTCCCTCATCTCCTCCCTCATCTCCTTCATCTCCTCTTTGAGGTCCTGGACCACAGCAGAGACATGAGCTTTCAGCGGGCCATTGATCATGCTGTCATAATGCCTGAGCCTGTTGGCAACAGAGCCCACTGTTTCTCGGGTATTGTCAGCATCAATCGTTGCAATGAAGGTGGTGTATTGTGATGGCCCTAGCCTTGCCAGGTTCCACATCATCTGTCCTGTGCACCTGACCTTATCGGGGTCATTATCATGCTGTCCATCCTTCCCAAAGAGTACCTCTAATATTGCCACCTCTCTTAGCTGTTGGATCCCTTGCTTGAGTGTCTTCCACTGCATTCTATGATGATACTCCTGCATTCTTTCTTTGTGAATGAACCTTTCTCTCACACTCATTAAGAGCCGCTCCCAAAGAGAGAGAGGCCCTGGCTCCCTCACAAATATCTGGTCCACACCTGGGTCCTGGGTCAACGATCCCAGATACCTTGCCTCACCACTATCCAGTTGCACACTTGTGCCCATAAGGTCCCAAACGCGAAGCAGCCAGGTGGTATAAGGCTCACGCCCCCTTCGCACAATGTCGTTTCGCATAGCACGGAGACTGTCGTGCGACAGGGACTCAGTGATGACTTCTGGCTCTGGCTCTCCTGCTGGTTGTGAGGGCCCTGGTTGCCCATCATCATTAACTGGTCGTACTGATTTGGTCTTATACTTCCTCCTTTGCACAGGGGCGACTGCTGCTGGCTGTGGTTGTCCTTGTGGTTCAGCTGAAGCCTGGACGGTTGTAACATCCGTGGGTTCCACTGCTGCACCATCGGACTCACCCTCTTTGGGGCAGGGAGAGGGTTTTTCACTAGCTGAGGAGGTGTATTCCCTTAGCAATTGGCATATCTCCTGGCGCACCTGGCCCATCTCCTGGCACATCTCCTTGCGCACCTGGCCCATCTCCTGGCATATCCCCTGGCGCACCTGACCCATCTCTTGGCACATCTCCTGCATCCCTTTTGCCAGTACCCCCACCCAGTTTGGGTAGTCCATTTCTGAGGTGGACTGTTGGGCAGTATCAGTCTGTGGGGTGGGATCTCTAGTGTCTGGGGCTGTGGCAGGCTTTGGCTCTGGGGTAGGATCTCTAGTGTCTGGGGCCGTGTCAGGCTCTGGGGCAGGATCAGGCTCTGGGATAGGAACTCTACTCTCTGGGGCCATGTCAGGTTCTGGGGCAGGATCAGGCTCTGGGGTAGGAACTCTACTCTCTGGGGCCATGTCAGGTTCTGGGGCAGGATCTCTAGTCTCTGGGGCTGGTGTCCGGGTAGATATCCAAGCCAATCTCAACTTATCCTTGAATGCTAAATAGAGTAGGCCTATCAGCAGCAGATGGTTAGTATTCAGAGGGAATTTAAACCCTTCGAAAATTGATGGGGTGGGCCCAAAGAACTGGTTGAGGGGTTGGGAGAAAACTTCCCCTGGTGTCATTTCCTCACAGAAGGTACCATTGTTAACATAACCCCAAAAAACATGTGCTCAGTGTGTGATAGCTGTTTATCCATGTGCCCACATTCCAGAGGAAGTTAAAAACCCATGAATTCCTCACCTTCTCGACCCATAACGCAAGCTGGATAACAGCAATGGTAGCCTTAGTCAGAGGACCCATATTCAAGTAAGGAGCTGCAAAGGGGAAGAATATAGCCACGGCTACATGCCACCCAAACCAGGGTAAACTAGACCACATAGTGCTGCCTAACAAGGTTCCAATATCCAGCACACAAAATAAAGTTATCGAGGAACTGTTATTCCTTTTTCACCTCTATCTCTTAATGCCCTCAGGCCTCACGTTGGGCGCCAAGATCTGTCTCGGTTTTGAAAGACAGGTGTCTGCTAAGGAAGGCAGAGGCCCCCCTTGAAGTGGCAGATATAACCCCTTTTCCCTCCAAGTTATTATATTTTGAAATCAAGAGCCTTTAGGCGAAGATGTGGGAAATAGGAATAACAGTTCTTTACTATATATATATATGTATATAACCAGTCAAACAAAACAACAACAACTCTGGCAGTAACAGCAATCACAAACCCAGTGCC
Source organism: Corvus hawaiiensis (assembly GCF_020740725.1). NCBI lineage: Eukaryota > Metazoa > Chordata > Aves > Passeriformes > Corvidae > Corvus > Corvus hawaiiensis. Next base: position 37,307,477 of record NC_063255.1, on the reverse strand, counting down.
AGCCTTCTCAGCTGTCGGGCCCTTTCCCCTCGGGTGCAGTTCCGCTCGCAGCCGGCAGGGGCGCTGGCGGCTCCCGGTGAGCAGGGCAGGTGCGATGGTTCCCCCGCGGCTGCAGGGGGCGCTCCGGAGCGAGCTCGGGAAACCCGCGGCTCTGGTGCCCTGGGATCCCGGGAAGGATGGAACAAAGGCTTCACAAACCGCTGGGCAGCCGATCCCGGACTCTCGGGAACAGCAGGCTGAAACGGCAGGCTGGAACGGCAGGGACGGACGCAAATCCCGGGTGGCAGGAGAGATGTATCCAGATGGGAGAACCCCACGGAGGCCCAGGCAGGCAGGGCTAGCAGGGCTACAGCGTAGCGAAAGCTCGAAGCAGCAGCAGGGCAGGGCAGCCACAGCCCGGTCTCCAGCAGGGCAGGGAAAGCGGCTTTTGGGGTCCCGGCGTTGTTTCCAGCAGGAAGAAAAAACGGCCAAAAAGAAAGAAGCAGCAGCTCCTTTCTCTGCAGCTTCTCTCTCCGGACGCTCAGAGCGAACTGCCCCCACACCCAGGTGTAGACAAAGGAGTAGCCAGGCCCGCCCCACTCCCCTTTTTGTCTTTCTTAAGTACAGCTATTTGTCCCCTAGCAACATGCATATGGGAGAAAATTCCTTTAACAGGAAAAAAAACCTAAGACTAAACTAAAACCCCAACATTAAGGAACATGTGTTCTGTTCCATTGAAGTAAATACAATAATATAACTGGGAAGGAAAGGTTAAAATGTCCTTTAAACTATACAGATAAGTTCTAAACAAATCCAGTAAACTGAAGCTTTATATTTTCTTTCTTAGTGTGAAACCAAATTTGATGTTGAGTTCACAAAATACGCCTTTGTTACAGGATCAGATTACTTTCTATTTCTAGAATGTTAAACTTATTCTGAATATATTTTTGTGTTTAATGCTTTATAAAATAGCTAAAAAAAGTCATTCTTTTTCCTCATTTCCTAATTTCTTCACACTGTAACTTCAGTGTTACTTCCAATGAAATTGTGAGGAATCTGCAAACTGATAATTGTCAGATTTCAGAGTTAACATGTTTCTGTTCAGGAGGCTTTTTTTAGGCATTAGATAGTGACTTTCTGTTCATGTAAAATGTAAAAACTTTCTGTTCTAAACAAATCCAGTAAACTGAAGCTTTATATTTTCTTTCTTAGTGTGAAACCAAATTTGATGTTGAGTTCACAAAATACGCCTTTGTTACAGGATCAGATTACTTTCTATTTCTAGAATGTTAAACTTATTCTGAATATATTTTTGTGTTTAATGCTTTATAAAATAGCTAAAAAAAGTCATTCTTTTTCCTCATTTCCTAATTTCTTCACACTGTAACTTCAGTGTTACTTCCAATGAAATTGTGAGGAATCTGCAAACTGATAATTGTCAGATTTCAGAGTTAACATGTTTCTGTTCAGGAGGCTTTTTTTAGGCATTAGATAGTGACTTTCTGTTCATGTAAAATGAGAAAAACAATTTTCAGAATAGAAGGCTTTATTTTTCCATTTCTCTCACTTGAGAGACTTCATAAATACCGATGTCCATACAGCCAGCTGCCGCTTTGACATCCCTGGTACTTTATTCTCGGTCAAGGGCAACATACAACCAGTCATGTCTCACACTCCATCGGTCTCTTGGAGAAATAAAGCAAAGAGAAATGTCTATAAAAACTCATATTTCTGATCTCTGTTTCATTACTCTCTGAGTTTTATATATTTAAAGTAGAAAATTAAATACAGAAAATTAAGTCTTGATATTCATTATAAGCCTTTTGAATTGCTCTAATCTAAAAAAGGTCATAAAATAAAATCAACCTTAATCTTTTTTGTATCAAAGTTTGACATGACCATTGCATCTTAAATTCCACCTGTTTCCAGCTGCACACCATTGATCCATTAATCAAATTTACTGTTGTCTATGCTCACCCATGAGTTCTGTCAAAAGCTGTTGGGGGAAGAAAATATCACGGCCACTTAAAGCATTATTCAGGAATTTTAAAATAATATTTCTTTCATCTTGTCATTTCTTTTGTGACAAAAACACCATAACATGCTTTTTCTTCCTTTGGCTGTTTTTTTCTGGAAACCTTTTGATCTGTCATTTGTAGTTAGAAGCAAAAAGACATGTTTACATTTCAGTTGTTACTGATACACCTTGCTTTCCAGATTAACGAAATTCCTTGTCTTTTTAAGGTTCTGAGTTTGGGAAATAGGCATAACTCATCACATATCATCAACTTTCATAACAGATCATGGCCCAATTAAATTTGCTGGTAAGCTGGTGTGAGAGACGGAAGTGTTTAAAGAATCAGTCAGACAGGGTGCTCTGCTGAGGCTGGGTTTTCAGCCCCCAAACAAGGGGAAGAGGAGAATTTTATTTTGGCGGGGGGAGAGGGGATGTGGACGAAACCTCTGATCTACATAAGAACAGCCCAGGTGCAGAGGGGGTGCACACCCACTACTGGAGGATGACCATGATAAACTAGCTTTTATTTCCTGAGAAGATGCATTTGAGCCAGATAAAAGGCTGGTAAGAAGAGGATCTTGTGAGATGGGATAACGCTTTTTATCCTGACAAAGTCATCCCTTACACAACTGGCCCAGGTGTAAAACTCTACCTCCTGTTCCATCCCCAGCCCTGAGGGAGGTATTGAGACACTCACACTAGGCCTGAAGGTGTTTATCCCTCTGATAAGGCATAACTGGCTCAACTACACTAGCATGAGAAAAAGACATAGTGTTTTAAAAGGGGTCATAAATCATCAAAGACCCCCGGAGTTCCCCCAGGCTCATTTCTGGGCCCTTCCAGCAGAGAACTGATCCACGGTGTTGAGACAGTGAAAACTTCCCCACCAGGGGAGGTACCTGGGCAATCCCAGCTGAACCTGAACACATATTAACCCTTAGAACTTTGTGTTTCACAGGCTTCTCCCACCCCCACCAGATCAATATTGCAAGGATGACTTTGACCAAGGAACACCAAAATTGCAACAATTAAGTCTTGTCCCTGGATCCACAGGAAGTGATGTCTTTCCTCTCCACTATCTACTACTACGCTTTCTTTCTTCTTCTTTCTTTTCCCTATATATTTTCTTAAATTATATTTTTATTGGTTTTATATTGTTATATTTCTACAGATATCTCAGAAGGGTTCGTTTTCCATAATTCTGATAAAATTTTTTGACTTTTCACAAGCCATTATGTGCTTGGAAGCAGCTACACTTCTCACACAAAAATGAAAAATTATTTTTTAATTTATTGCAGCAATGTGTGTGTAGGAAACTAATAAAGGAATTAAATCTTACGTAATGATCTATGAATAAATAAATAAATGTGTTTGTTTCAGTCATTAGATTTAGATGCTTTCTGTCACCTTTTATTAAGTCAGTTATTTTAACTTTTTTCTCAAAACTTTGTGAGAATTACAGTTGACGAGGAAGAGATTGAATATTTTAGTCTTTGAAATACAAAATATAGTAAGTTTTATTAGTTGCTGAGCCTACAACTATTTTTAAAATTACACTGCCCTGTGACTTCATCATAATACATGGGAAATTTAAGTAAAATGTGCATCTACTTCCAGTTCCTCAGCAGTTAATACAGAAAGTCTTAAGTCATGACAATTCTAAATAAAGCTATGTGTATAACCTTGATTAACAGTGTGGTGTGAGTTCACTGACACTTTTCTGCATAAGACTTGCACTGTCCTTCAAGTTCTCTCTTGTAGCTCCAGATCCTTAGAGCTGTGGTGTTTGATGTGACTCCTCCCGGGGTGTGTAAGGAGCACAGCCTCTCTGTGCCAGCACACTATCATCTTGCTGTCTGAGCAAACACAAATTTAAGTTCAAAGATACCACTGGAAGACAAGAAGCACTTTGAGCCATATCACTTCCCAAATCAGGGAAGTAGAGTGGAAAATCATCACAAACACAATATTCTTTGGTAAATAGAACCTAGTCTACTGGAAGGTGTCTCTGCATGTGACATGATGGTTGAAACTACATGATCTCTGAGGTTCCTTCCAACCCAAACCATTCTTAATTTCTCTGAAATATGGTGATGGAAGACAGTGCTAGTTGAAAATTCCAAGACTTTAACTCTCTGCTGTAAGCCACATTAGTTTTATTGCACTGCATCCTTTTTTTTTAACAAAAGACTATTTTCAAAAAGCATGCTCTTTTTCTTCAGGAAAACATACATATAAGTTGCTCTTTTACATAATTTTATATGTTTTATAAACATTTGCTTTTCTTTGGTTTAGAGCAATTGTAGAGACTTCCATCGTTGGAAATTTTGCACATAGTTATAGTGTACATGTTTGTATTCAGAAATGTTTTGAAAAAAAGGAAGAAAAATATTTTACCAGCTGTTTAAATAGCTTTGCCAAGAATTAGTGGATTTTCCTGCACTACATATTCTCTATGGAAAGAAACCGAAAGCATCATGAAGCATCTAGGTATAAAATATAAAAGGATTTAATAACATGCTTCACTTGCTCAGAGCAAATTGGGAACCCTGTATATCTTTGGAAACCAGTCTTTCCAGCATGATGGAGTAAATAACTGATGCAAAATGTGTTACTCTAATATATTTTACAGTGCTACGATGTTTTCTAATTTTGCTGCAGTGACTACTATTAGTTACCAAAAAAAAAAAAAAAAAAAAAAAAAAAAAAAAAAATTGAACACTATTTTGTGTCAAATATCAAAACCTGGAGATGTAAAAGTGATCATATTTCTCCTCAACAAAAACCCCCTACCCTTAAAATAAGTTAATAATATTTAAAAAAAAAGGTGGGTGGTATTTTTTTTCCTTTTTGTTTCTTTTTCCCCTTTCCAGGATAGCACAGCAGGAAAAAAAAGCAGTACAGGATTCCTTGTGCTATAGTAAGGTAGAATATATAGAATCACAGAATCATAGAATGGTTAGGAGTAGAAGGGACTTCTGGAAATCACCTAGTGCAACTCTCCTGCTAAAGCAGGTTCACTTTAAGTACATTGCACAGAATATCCTCAGAGAAGGAGCCTCCACAGCCTCTCTGGGCAGCCTGTTCCAGTGCTCTCTCACATTCAAAGTAAGGAAGTTTTTCCTGATATAGAGATCAAACTTCCGTGTTTCTTCTTCTGTCTGTTGCTCCTTATCCTCTTGCTGGGCACCACTGAAAAGAGTCTGGCCCCATCTTCTTGACACCCACCTTTAAGTTATTTGTATGCACTGATAAGAATTTCTCTCAGTTTCCTCTACTCCAGGCTAAACAAGTTCAGCTCCCTCAGCCTTTCCTCAAAAGAGAGATGCTATAATCATAATCAGAGTCCTACACAGACCCCCTCTGGTGGTTCCTTGTCTTTCTTGAACTGAGGAGCCCAGAACTGGACACAACGCTCCAGATACTGCCTCACCCATGGAGTAGTGGGGCAGGATCACCTCTCTGCCTGATGGCAATGCTTTTCCTAATACATCCCTAGTGCATCCTTGGCCTTCTTGGCCACCAGGGCACATGTGGACAGCTTGTTGTCTGCCAGGACCCCAGGTCCTTATCTGCAGAGCTGCTTTCCAGCAGATCAGCCCCCAGCCTGTGCTCGTGCCTGGGGTTATTCCTCCCTAGGTACTGACCTTGCATTTGAACTTCTTTGGGTTTCTCTTTGCCCAACTCTCCAGCCTGTTCAGATCTCACTGAATGACAAAACTACTTTATGGTGTACCAGACATTTTGTCAAGTTTAGTCCCATCAGCAAACTTGATGAGGGTACACTCTGTCCCTGCATCCGGGTCATTGATGAATAAGATGAACAAGACTGGATCCACTATTGAACCCTGGTATAACATCACTAGTGACAGGCCTCCAACTGTACTCTGTACCACTTATCACAACCTTCCAGGATCTGCCATTCAGACTGTTCTCAATCCCCTTCACTATCCTTCAGCTAATCTGCCCTTCCTGAGCTTTCCTTTGAGGATTTTAGGGGAGACGGTGTCAAAAGCCAAGATGAAGTCAAGGTAGACAGCATCCATGTCTCTCCCCTCATCTATGCAGCCAGTCCTGTTATCACTGGCCTCTGGCAATTCTATTCCATTGACAATTCCTGTCTTTTTAGGCATGTGCTGACTCTGAAGGTATCATTTCTGAGAGATGTTTTGTTTGTTCTTATTATGGAGACACCTGTCAACTAGGAACTCAACTGACAGCAAGAATATTACTATTAAGGAAGTGCCATGACCAAAGTGCCATAACCAAAGTGCCTGCTGTTTCTTTTCTTAGCAGGCAAATGTGCCTTTCCTAAGTGTGATAGTTTTTCTATTTACTGAGAAACAAAGCATTTTAGTTGCATAAACAGAGGTCCAGCCACAATGCCTGACTGAGATCAAATTTTAAAAGAGGAAAAAAGAGCTGTTTACTTATTAACAGAAAGTTTTACCAAAGGTTTGAATTCTGAACTTCAATAATAGTGAATTCAAAAGAATACTTCTAAATGTTTAACTTAATACTTACTTTCAGCTCTCAATACTTTTGCTGCACTTCAGCAGGAAGTATTAATCTCAACGACTGTGTCTTTCTGTAAGTGGAGCACTGGCTGCAATATGGTGGGTCTGGGTCCTGCATGTGGTTCCAGACTCTGGATCTGATTGTCCTTGGCTGATTATCTGTAGTCTATGAAAAAGTAAAAAAAATTCTCAAACCAAAAAACAAAAGCAGATCTATTCTCCACCCAGCCTGTACTTGTGCTTGGGATTGCCCCAACCCAGGTACAGGACTTTGCACTTGGCCTTATTGAATTTTATGAGGTTCAAATAAGCCCACCTCTCAAGCCTGTCAAGGTCCCTCTGGATGGCACCCTCTTCCTCCAGCGTGACTGCACCACTCAGGTTGGTGTCATCAGCAAACTTTCTGAGGGTGCACTGGATCCCACTGTCCATGTTGCCAACAAAGATGTTGAACAGTGCCAGTCCCAATACCGACCCTTGGGGACACCACTCATCACTTGGACATTGAGGCATTGACAAAAGCTCTTTGAGTGTGACCATCCAGCCAATTTTTTATCCAATGTGTTGTCCATCCATCAAATCTACATAATTATTTTTTCAAATTTCTCAGGAAGATGTGAAAAATAGTTTGTGTAATGTATGTAATTACTTACTAGATATTAAAATACTGCCTAATTGTAACAATAAACCACTTTAAATATCAGTTCTAACTTGTGTATAAAATCCCCTGAGAGACTGGTTTAGTCCACGGAAGCTCTTAAGGCAAAAAATACATTGCTTAGGGAGAAGAAATGTTTTGAATAATATCCATAGCTGAAAATTTATCTTCATAAGCATTATGAAACATACTTTTAATACAGATTTTAAACATTTACTTACAGAAAATAACCTGCTACATCTTTTTAGTACTACTTTATCAAAATTCTGATGATAAAGTACTGTAAAACCTGCTGCTCAAACCTTGACAAAAATAATGCTAGTAATTCATATACTTCCTCTAATGTTCAGTTTATTAAGACACAAAGATTAAAGGATCTGAGGGAAAATCTAATATCAAATGTCATTGTGAAAAAATTATTTTGGGACTAAACAACTGAACGACATGAAACAAATTTGTGGACAATAGGGGAAATCCATTACCTTGCAGATTGTTCAAAAATAGTGCGACAGATTGTCTGATACTTACTAATGTATTGGTGATTTTTTTCCCAAAAAATGGATATATGAACTAAAGTGGGTGCTTTTTTTGGTTTGATTGTGGCCAGAATCAAATCCAGCCACGGGAATGGCTGAAATGATTGCTAAAAAGATAGTGCAGTGAAGAGTGTCCATAATATGTCACAGTTTTTGATGCTTAGGAAGATGAGAATCAGGAACTCTGAAAACACATGAGCAATTACATTCAGAAAAGTAATAATGATGAAAATATTAAGTGAGACCTCTAAGAGAGAAATATAAAGAAAAGAATAATTAAAAGATGCTGAACTTTCCTGAAGAAACAACTATAAATCTAGATACAATTTTTCCAGTGGTCTGCATTTACAAAGGAATAATTGGAATTTGTGTGTTGTTTCTTAATGGAACTATAATGTCCTCTTCTGTTGTAAAGCCTGCAGCACCTTTCCTTTTCTTGGACAAAATGGTGAATAGAAAGTTTCTACTGCCACAATCATTAGAGGGCTTTACAGATAAGCTGGACAAGTGTCTGCTTAATTACATATATGAATGCCTATGCACACTGGATAAATTGCATCCACATCTTTCTCTCACAGGCTAATTTAAATATTTCTCATTATAGTTTTACAGTTGAAGCTGACTTGTAGTAAGCCAAATTGGCTAGTTATCCTCTTTTTTTGGGGGTGTTTTTTTTGTTTTGTTTTGGGGGTTTTTTTGTTTTTTTTTTTTTTTGTTGTTGTTGTTGTTAGTTTGGGATTTGTTTGTTTGTTGGGGATTTTTGGTTTTGGTTTGGTTCGGTTTTGGTTTTGCCTTTGTTTTATTTACAAAAATTATTAAGGTTTAGAGGGATTACTTAGAGGTATGTCATTTTACTATCTTGTCACATATAAACTACTGGACTCAGAGATAGGTTTCTTTGTATAGCTGATGTCAGATATAGATGCATACTAGATTTTCTCCAGACATTAGCTCACAGAACGATAAAGCACACAAATAGCTAATGTGAGGATCCAATTTAATTTTGATTTCTGTCTCAACACTGTTTGTCAGAGGCATGTGGGGGAGTGGTTGCACATGTGCCACTTGCAGGAGGCAACTAGGAGAAGATGGGAGTAAGCCTTGTCTCTGGGGAGAGTTTGCCTGGCAAGCACTTCATGTCTCACATGGGATAGGCAGTCAGCAGAAGACCACCAAGAACACTGTACCCTCCAGAGAGGTTCTCCAATCAGATGGCAAAAGGTCTCCACCAGTGGACTGCAATGGAAGGTTGGACTGGGCCAATGGTCTCCTGTCAGCAGGCAGACCTTGGGAGAAGTCAGGGGATATAAAAGTAATTGCATCACAAGCTCTGAGGTCTTTTGGTCTTCTTGCTGCTTGCCCTGGTAGAGATTTGTCGTGGTTTAACATAGTTTGGGTTTTTAGTTAAAGAGGGCTCCAGCCACAGAAGTGTTCTCTTGCAAAGAGGTGCTTACAGCTTCCTCTATGACCGAACAGAACCAACCAACTGGCTAGTTTGAATATTGGCAACTTTTTTTTAAGCCACTTAAGAAGCTTGACACGCCCCTGTGATCCACATTTAAGAATGAACAAACCCTGGGAAAGCTCTCTTGCTTCCGGCTCTTGGGACAGGTAACTGGAGGGCCCGCTGTGTGGTCTGGCCGGGTCAGCTGCAGCGGAACTTGGCTGAGATCTCAGCCGCTTCTGCTCGCTGGACACCTCAGTGCTGGCCGGCTCCCCACAGCCCTGCTTTGTGTCAGTGGCCCCGCGGTGTGGCCAGGCCAGGCCGGCCCTCACCCAGTGCGGCCGAAATTCATCTGAGGCTGCTGCCTGGCAAAGATCATGTGACCAACAGCGATAAGGGAATTCCAGCTGCGGGGCCCAGGTGAGATTCACCCTTTTAGTGTTGCAAGATTCCTCCAGAACAGATGAAGCCTGCAAACATCAATCCTCTCCCGAGTCAAAAGAAAGGGAAAGGTGAAGGCACGTGAAGAAAACACCATAAAGACACCAAAGTCAGTGAAGGAGGAAGAGCTGAAACCCTGAGGGAGGAGAAAGAGGAGATGCTTCAAGCTTAGAAGCTGAAATTCTGCTGTAAAGCTATGGTGATGGACTATGATACATCAGAGTACCTATTGTAATTTCATGAAAGCAATGGGGAGTGGAGCATTCAAACTGCAATTGTGAGCAAAAGTATCTGTGCTGAAACCAGCAAATGTTGAAGTAGCTGTGATTTGATGAGAAGCATGAACAGAGAGAGATGAAAGTGATGAAGACCCTTGCTCCCAGGGAAGAAGAAGACCTCTGTTCCTAGAGATGAAGATGCTCCCAGAGACAGGTGAAGAGAACCTTTTTTTCTGAACAGCTCAACCTTAAAATGGTACCCCAGTAGCTCAAGATTGGACCCTCAAAAACAGTTGTGGAGAAAGATGTAAGTTGAGGGAAGGGACTTTCACCTGTGAGCAGAGAACCAACCCGGGTGGCTGTCTTGCTGTGACATTGAAGCCATGACAGAACTGCTTCTAGTGGAGATGTCGGAGATGTCTCCATAGCATGAGCAAGAGAAACTCCTCTCCCTAAGTGAACTGAAAAAAGAGGTTATTATAGAGGTGGTAAACTGACTGGAAAAATCTCAAGGGTTGTCTTTTCACATTGTCAGTGGGAGAAGGGAGGAGGGGGGGAGGAGAAATGTTCTGAAGGTTTATAGTTTGACTTTTTTTCCTTCTTTTAGGTCTGTTAGTAAACTTCTTTACATTCTTTTAAGTTTTGTGCCTGCTTTGCTTTCTCCTAATTCTTATCTCACAGAAGGAAAACAAGTAAGTAATGGATATTTTGAACCAAACCACTACACTTAATTGGTGTTTCCACCTGGTTTATGAACTGAACCCACTACAAGGCTTTTGTCGTTTTTGCCCTGGCTTCAGTCTGCCTTTTGGACCTTCTGCCCTTTCTGACCCTTGCTCGCCTTCCTCATTTGTCCTCCTTCTCACTGGGCACTTGGCTGGACACTGGCTGACCTCTGAGCCTTGGGTGTAACCTGTGTCCTGCCCCACCCCTTCTCCTGTGCCAGCCGCTGCCTGCTTTGCCTCCCTGTGTTCCTGTCTGACACCCTGCCTGCTTCATCCCTGTGTTCCTGCCTGCCTCTAACCTTGCTTTGCTGACCCAGCCCACTGTTGCGATCCCTGCCGTGTCCCTGTCCAGGGTTCTGCGCCTCCTGCCCGATCCCCACTCACCCCGTGTCCGGCCACCCGTTGCCGCGGGAGCTGCAGCTGTGGGGCCGCACCTCTCTGGGGCTCCCCAGCAGGCACCATGCACACACCTCCTGCTGCTTGGACATTGATGGCACTCCCTGACCTTTTCTCTCTGTCTCCCCTTTTTCTCTCCCCCCACCTTTTTTCGTTTTCCTTCCTCCTTTTCTCTCTTTTCTACTCTTCTTTAGTAGGGCAACACCTTCTTCGTTACCAATAAACGGTTCTCAGATATAATATTTGTCTCGTTTGACTTAATTTCATCCTGGAGCTTCCATTTCAAAAGAACTCCCCACAGTTCCCCATAGTGGGACTTGGCATCTGACTAAGGGCTTGATCCATTACCCAGATAAGTCAAAGGAAATTTTAAATAATTCTAATTTCACAGGCTTAGGTGAAAACTCATAATGTTCTTGGAAACATTCATATGACAAAAGAATGTCAGTCTTTGAATAATGTGAAAGGAAACAGGCATTCAAACACCGACATGGACTAGAATGAAGAACCCTTATACATGTTTGGAAAATTAACCTGACTGATCATCAGTATATTTGGAGCTACTCTTTCCTATTATTACTGCATTTATATATCTTACTTTCTCTAAGTTGAATATGTTTCTGACTTCAACATTTGTGGGGTTTTTAGCTTCTTTTTAGCCTCTAGACTTAATCAGCATTCAACCTAATCTTATTCTGGCTGTTGATAGTGTACGACTATAATTCTAAAGGCACTTATTCCTCAAAGATAACTGTTCTGTGCAGGAACTAAGCAAAATTACACATTCCAAGTGTAGAAATAAAAATATATGGTGTAGTTATAGCTATTCTTAGAGTTCGGTTCTGATAAGGAAAGAGAGAAAGAAAAGATTCTTCTACAGTGGAGTGAAAAAGTTACTTTCTAAGTCTTCCCTTGAAGGCACTCCAAAGAACTCCATAGTCATACATCATGAATCTTCCCTGGTGTCATAACCAAATCTTCAACGATAATTAGTGTGTAAGAAATCACAGTCTTCAAAACAACTGTACTGATTTTAGAAGAGTAAAGGGCAACATACTGAGGAAGAAGTAAGAATAAGACTATTGAAATTGTAATGATGTTTCTTCATTCCCTTCTTTCCCCTACCCAGACCCAGCACAAGGAGAAAATAAGGTGTTTGCAAAAGGACTGCAGTGTAATTTGACTACATATTTTGTAATAACCTGAAGGTTATTTACTTTTTACAAGGGTATATTTAGAAATAATTTGTTTTGTGGAGTTAAGGAATTGTATCAACAATTTATTAGGAGGATAGATGGAGAAAGTTGAATACAGAGAACAATTAGTGCAATATAAGAAATTCTAAAAATATGAGTTCAGAGCTAGAGCTTCATTATTTGCTTCACCTTGTCTGCCTGTGCAAATGTAACACCCCCCTCACCCTACCCCGCTTCTCCCCCCCCCTCCTCATTTTCCCTCTTTTTCTGAAAAATGTGTCATGGACCTCCACTTAGAAAATGTCATGATAGAGTTTCAATACTTTTAATATTTTATCCATAAGAATAATTAAGTTGAACATAGTTAAATTTATGATGTCTTACTACACATATAAATGTTGATTATTCAGAGAAAGAAAATAAGCAAACCCAATTAGTTTTATGACTTAGAATGTAAGCTGATAGAGGAGAGATTTACAGTCAAATGCTTGCTCTAAATAACATTAAGGTATTTTATTTTAAGTCTGCTAGCACAGAAATGAGTACTAATTTTCCCAAATCAAAGATGTAACTGTTGGAAAAGTCATGCTCATACACGTTCCTTTTCAGCTTCCAATTAGCATTTAATTATTTGATGTAAAATGAAGCTCTTACAGATAGAAGGAGATAGATTTTTTTTTCCAGCATTCCCTTGAGACTATGAGGCTGGGTGTGTAATCAGAACAGACTAACAGCAGTCAAGTGAGAGGAAAATGAAATCTCAGATTAATTAATCATACATGTTTACCCTAAATTTGAACTATTAAATCATAAAGATTGCAATTCTTAAGGTTTCAAATCTTCATAGAGCAAAATACTGGTAGAGATTTCTAACCTGCATGAGAAAACTAAAGCCAGGGAGCTGACTTAAAATAGTTAATACCTCAATACCCAGAACAAATTCTTTATTAGGGATAAACTGCAGAACACAACCTCTTTCTGTTGCTCGCTAGCATGTAACTTAATAACTACCAGCATGTGGGTTTATAGGAATTTCTGGTTTTAAGTACCAAATTTTGTATACATAATTTAAGATGGAAAGGCTGGCTTAAAGGCCTGAAATTGATCTTAAAAATTCTCTAGAATTTTGCTGAGTTCCTTGACTTTGCTGTTGGGTTATTTTTCCTATGCTTGTACGGGTCTAACTCTGGAATGCAAGTCCTGCAAACACTCTTAATATTAATGTATAATCAATTGTAGCAAAAATGAAAACATACTTTAACCCTACAGACTTTTTGCTGTACAATGTTATATTTCCAAACAATGATGCACAGAAATGGGTTTAAAGCTATCTACCTCAGTACGAACACTGGAGCAAATGTAGCTCAGGAACAATCTCATCCCAGTGATGACTGTGAATAGGCTGAAATGAAACGAATTACTAATTTAAAAACAATAGTAATGGGACTTTAAGTAATGGAACTCTAAAACTGTTTTGTGGAATTTTCCATTCCTTTTCCCAAGTAAAATTTTCTGAAATTTTTCTGGCAATTTTCTCTTACCTTTTTTTTTTTATAATTTTTGTCCTTTCAGGAAATGATGGAGAAATGAATCTTAATATTAATATTTTTTATCTGTATAGAGTTTATTTTCACATGGATCTGTTAAAATTCTTTGCCTCAAAAAGACGAAGTTTGTCCGTTTCATTATTCAATGGCCAGACCTGAAAAATTCCACAAAAAACGGGCTTAAAACTGTAGGCTATGAGAAATCGTCATACAAACTGCACTTCTTTTTGGTTAAAAAACCAAAAATTGCTAAAACTATTATTCTTGGCTCAAAAGAATTGCATTTCTCTTTTTTCAGTTAAGGTGTGTTTAAGAAAGTGCAGTTTTCAGAGTTATCTTGGAACTTTTGCTTTTCTTCTGGGAATGGAGAATGCAGCACACAAGAGAAAGAGGTCTTTCTAATAACAGCTAGCTGAAGAACTGAATGATATATGAAAGGAATCCATCCCTGAAAGAAATTGATTTAATTTCAATGAAAACACTTCGACTAAAGTACTTTTTGAAACACAGAGGCTCGAAGAAAATCGGAAAAAAAATGGGGAAGAAATTTTGCAGTTTTTCTTCTTCCCACAAAAATATCCCCAGAAAAACAGACCTATATTTTTCACTTATCTCCCTGTCCTGCTTTTGACCAGAACAGAGCTCATTTGTTTGCAGTAGATGTGAGGGGGCAGAGTCTGAACCCACATGGACATGTCTAGGTTTTTATTCTATACCAACTCATGTCATTGCTTCAGGGTGGAAGCAACAGACAATCTCTTCTGGGAAGAAGGGCATGGCTTTGGATGGAACAAAAGCATGGCGGGGTAGGGAATCCATTGGCCACTGTTGATTGTGGTCCATGGTGAGTATTTTTTCTTGTGAATCACGGGTTTTTTACATGCTTTTACTACTAATATTGTTGCTGTTACTTTTCATTTTCTTATCTCATTGCTGTTTCCAGTAAATTATTCTTTTCTCAACCTGTGGTCTGTGCCTTTTGTATCCCACAGGAGCAGGGGAAAGAAGCAGCTTGTGGTTTTCTTTTTCATGGAATATTAAATTGGGGAATACCATTCCTAAAGGGCTTTGACAGTTCTGAGGAAGACTCCGTTAAGCAGTTTATCATGTAAAGCGGGAATCTGAAGGATGTGTTAGGAATTTTCTTTATTCCCAGTGTTTCTGAAACAAAGGCATGATTTCTTCATGATACTCTGTAGAGAATACTGCAGAGCTTGATGTGAATGTTGCATATCTGCCTGCCACCTTCCCACACTAGAGAATGATCTTTTTTCTAAGAATATCTGAAAAGAGGGACTTTCAATGTTATAACTTGTTTGGTAGTGCGTTTCACAGTACACCTCTTTCATCCTTTACTCTGTTATCCTTCATATCCTCAGTATCCATACAAATAATTTTTAATTTATTCTGATCCAATTTTCCTTTGTATGTACTTTGTTAAGTCATGCTTTCACAAATTTTTATTAAAATGTGCTTTTGCTAATACCTTTGACTGTGATTCCTTACGTGGCCTAACCACTCATTTGCTACACTATGCAGCCTCAAAATTATTCCACAGTTTAAAATTATTCCAGCCACATCAAAGAAAAAGACACAAAAATATCATGAAATGGCAATGGTAACGATGTAAAACTACTAAATATATTTCTACTAAAAAAATGCAATTACATTGCAATTACATTGCAATCAAGTTTCACAGCATTTTGAATGCTCCACAAAAGAAGCCTCCAATATCTCAGTGTTGGTAATGAGAAGCTGGTTTTTGCCTGAGTTACTTTAACTTTTGTCATAGAACTGTGCCAATTTTTCCAGTGCACAGAGGACATCGACCTGTTTGTATGAGTCCAGAGGAGGACCACCAAGTTGATTAGAGGGATAGAGCACCTGTCCTATGAGGAAACACTAAGGTAATCAAGATTATTCAGCCTGGAGAAGAGAAGACTTTGGAGTAACCTAATACCTGAAAGGAGCCTACAAGAAAAACGAAGAGAGACTTTTGACAGGAACATATAGCGACAGGACAAAGGATAATGCCTATAAACTGAAAGAAAGAAGGAAAAAATTCTTTATCGTGATTGGTGGTGAGGCACAGGACCAGGTTGATCAGAGAAGTTGTGAATGCACCATCCCTGGAAGTGTTCAAGGCCAGGCTGGATGGAGCTCTGAGCAACCTGGTTCAGTGAAAGGTGTCACTGTCCAGAGCAGGGTGTTGGAACTACATGATCTTTAAGGTCCCTGCAAACCCTCCATAACCGAGGGAAAGCGTTCCTGGAGCACGTGGATCACAGGCAGTTCGAAATCGAACGTGACATCAGACTGAGCAGGATGAAGCCCTGACGTGCCAGGGGTGGCCGTGGGGGATCCTGCCCCCTTCTGTTCCCCAGGTCTGGCTGGGGGCTGCCAGCCACCAACGACCACCAAGCACAGAAACTGTTCTCTACCCAAGACTCAGCCTGTATGTCTCAATATACAGGGTTTTCCTTTTACTGTAAAGGAACGCTTTCCTCTCGATGTACCCGTCTTTCTATCATTTTGTGAAATAAGGTTTATAAAACAGGTCTTTCATTTTAGTAGTATTCCTGGAACTAAACTAGTTTGGTCAGTTCACCCTCTTCATGAAAGTTTTGAGGAGTTCAAAAAGAAGGTTTATTGGAAAATGAAGACAAATAATTTAGCTTATGTGTGTCTTCAAAGTAATTTAGTAGTGGCATGAGGTATTAGAATATAGTTAGAACGAAATGCCAGTCTTCTAAAAAACCATTATTTATCCAGTCATTAGTTGAGAGTTACTTTTACAGGTTTTTAAGCTTTATTATCTAATGAAATAATTATAGGGTTTTTTTGAATGACGTTTCAACGCAAAAAATATAGTAGGTCTTGTATCACAAAAGCTGTAGTACGTTAGCCTGGAGAAGAGGAAACAGAGAAATTCTTACCAATGCATACAGATAACTTAAAGGTGGATGTCAAGAAGATGGGGCCAGACTCTTTTCAGTGGTACCCAGCAAGAGGATAAGGAGCAACAGACAGCAGATGAAACACAGGAAGTTTGATCTCTGTATCAGGAAAAACTTCCTTACTTTGAATGTGAGAGAGCACTGGAACAGGCTGCCCAGAGAGGCTGTGGAGGCTCCTTCTCTGAAGATATCCAAACTCCATCTGACGTGATCCTGTGCAACCTGCTTTAGGTGAACTTGCTTTAGGAGACAGGTTGAACTATGATCTCCAAAGGTCCCTTCAAACCCCAACAATTCTGTGATTTTCTGTTTATCACCGTGGCTAAAGGGATTATCTTACTTATGCAGAGATATGTTTCAGGCTTAAATGTAGAGAGTTAAAATACATTTTCACAAAGGAGTCGTGATTCTCTTGCATTTTATGAATCATGTATGAAAAACTGACATCTGAAATGTATATATGTATTGTGTCTATGTATATGTACTTTATAAATTAAATAGGTTGTGTTCTTAGACTGTGTTTTTGATATTCCATTATAAATAGAAATATAATTGCTTCCCCTTAAAACCACTTGAGTACAAATTAATAGTTTAATTTAAAAGCTGAAGATGTCATGAATAGGAGATGAAATTCACAGATTTGTCTCTGTCTAAGGTTTGTGTTAGCCAAAACTTTTGTTACTGAAAATGTTAGTGTATTGAGGTACCATAGTAACACTTGGATTCTAAAATTTTTTCTTGAAATTTCAATAGAAATGTATATTGTTATAGTCATGTCCACTTTTTTTTTGCTTAATGATGTTTCAGAAGTCTTCACAGAATCAAAGAATAGTTAGGGTTGGAAAGGACCACCAGGGGTGTCAACTGGTCCAATCTCCCCATTCACCAACAGGGTCATCCCAGAACATACTGCACAGGTTTGCATATAGATGGTTCTTGAATATCTTCAGAGAGGGGGACTCCACAATCTCTCTGCACAATCTGTTTCAGTGCATAGTTACTAACACAAAAAGAAGTTCTTCTCCACATTTGGGTGCAACTTCCTGTGTGTCAGTTTCTGCCTGTTGCTTCGTGTCCTATCACTTGGCATCACCAAGCAGAGCCTGGCTCCATCCTCTTCACACCCGCTCTTCAGATACTTACAGACTTTGATGAAATCCCCACTCTGTTTTCTCTTCTGAGGCTGAACAGGCCCAGCTCCCTCAGTCTTTCCTCATAAGAGAGATGTTCCAGCCCCTTAATCCTCTTTGTCACCTTCCACTGGACTCTCTAGAGGAAGAGGAGGAACTCCATGTCTCTCTTGTACTGAGGAGCACAGAACTGGACACAGCACTCCAGATGTGGTGTCCCCTGGGCTGAGTAGAAGGGCAAGATCACCTCCCTTACCTGCTAGCAGAGGTCTTACAAATGCACCCCAGGATACCACTGGCCTTCTTGACACACTTGGCCACTTCAGATTTATATGTGATTAGGCAGTTATATGTTTTGGAAAAAACATGTCCTTACCATAGCAGGACACATCAGTAGTGGGTTTAATAATAGTAGTATACATATTCCTCAAGACTTACTCTCTTCTATAGATTTTCCAAGTGGTGCTCTGTTGGTGGCTGAGAAATTACTGGAGTATGTTCCAAATGAACCAGGATAACTTTTTAGCTACTTCATTTAATACATATATTCAAAACAATCTGTCCTAACACTGCAAACCATTTTTCTTCTGCAAACTAAGCACTCAAATATTCCAAATAATTCAGTGCTTTTGCTCTGTTTTGCTCCTTGTTTGACTGCTGAAGTTGTTAAAATTCTCTGATGTCTCAGGTGTTCCAACCAGCACTAGGTGAGAAGCTGATAATGCTTGTCACCAGGCAAAGTATGACTGCCGAAAACAGAAGCTCTGAGTAATGAAAACAAGTAAAGGTCAGAGCTACAGGCGGTAGATCAAATGAGATATAAAGTGACTCAAAACATGATAAATACTTTCTTAATTTTCCTTTTTTTTCTCCCTTTTTTGTTTAAAAAGAGTCTAATGTCAGACACCTTTCCTTTAAAGTAGCAAAAGCAAATTAAATTGCTTTCTCCAATAATATTGGGAACCAAAATGCATTGAAAAATGTCCCAGTCCTCTTGTGGCTTTGTTTGCTTGGTTTTGTTTGTTTTGTGTGTGGGTTGTTTTTTTTTCCTCCTTGTGATTATGCAATAATTGTCTAAATTTCTGAAAATATTGACTACCTTCATCTAAGAGCCCCTTTAGGATATAACCTTTAAATGGTGGGAAAATGCGTGAATAAGTAAAGGCAGAGCAGCTCTACCAATGTGCTAGTAAGTGAGTTGTGTTTGTTGCTTTGTTATTAGTGTGCAGTTGAAGATGTCTTTCTGAGACAAATAATATTCTGCTTGATTACAAATAATACAAGCTTTCAGTCTTGCTACTGTAACGGACATAAATTGTGCTAGAAACTGTCAGTCATGTGGATTCATGACAGCCATATCTTCAGAAAATTGGCATTTCATTCCATAAAAGAAAATGATATTTCTTAGAGAATGACTTGATCTATTCAAAAAGCAGTCTGACTTTTTAAAAGGGAATGTTATTATCCTTGTGCATTATGCTTCCTTGTTTTTAAGGAAAACTTACCTAATTATAGGATTTTCCTAATTTGTGGAATCTACCAATAAGTGATCAGGCTTAGACAAAAAAAATTATACTCCATGTGCCTACAAGCTATTCCAATGAATTCCCCTGTCTTCAGAGGAGTGTGTATAGTGCCAACCAAAAGGAAATTGTGTTGCCTAAACATCAGCTAGAGTACAATACAGCTACTGATCATTAGAATACAAATCTCCAGAGTAGGAAATGGCTGTCTTTAATCTGTTGTTACATTTATATTTAAGTAGAGAGAAGATCAAGGTGATTGTGAATCTTAACACCAACATGCATATTAATTTTACTGACAGCCTGAATTCAGTGCACTGTTTCTGCTCACTGTAGCTGGCATTGGGACACTACAGTTTTCTTCTACAGTGTCAGTAACACAGCACAGATGCAAGGACAGCTAAAAGAGAAATAGTCTGCAAAAAAAATCCTGAAAATGTTGAGACTTAACAATCACTCAAAATTTAATTATGTTCTTGGTGTGTGCTGTAAAATATGGTTATGAATAAACTGTTTTTCCTAGTTCCACGTTTGAAGATATTCCAGCATACAGTGTGGCCAGATCTCTGCTCAAGGTTACCCACAGAAAGGATTAATGGATGTAGATAGGAGGCTGGATCTGACAGTGGATCTCTGATGAAAGTCCTAGCAACTGAGCTAAGAATGTTCCTGCTTTTCTGTGTGTCCTTGCAGTCTTGTTCAGAAATCCAGTTCAAGGCATGATATATTTCTTCTCTAAGACCTGGCTTTGAAATAAGTATTTTTCTGTCAAAAGAAATTTTAAAAAAATAAAAAAATTCTGACCAACTTTAATAATGAGCACTCAAATATGTGCACTTGATTTTTAGGTGAAACTGGATAATTTCAAATTTTTTATCAACTAAGTTTAACATGCAGCAGTCATAAATAAACAAGCAAAAACTACACGACCGCTATTCACTTGTTTTATCTGTTTCTCTTGGAGCCACATTTTCTCCAAATGATAGATTTATACCCGTCATACTACACTCATCTGTTCTTTTTAAATATGCCATACATATTTAAGTAGAAAAGGCTGATTCCTTGTCATCATTTTTATTGTGGTTGATTATCTTTATTACAATACTGTTTGTAATATATCCATACCTTGACTCTTGCATGAATTTTTTGCTAGAAAGTATCTAATAAAACTAGAAAAGGCTAAAAGTAGTATGACAACAATAATGAGAACGGTAGGAGAATTTCCATACAAAGCAGGCTAAATATGACGTGTCTTTGCAATGGTAGCACAAGTATCTCATAAAACTTCTTCAAGAATGAATGGCACAGAGAAAGTGAATAGGGAATTGCCCCACCTAATGAAAAGTTCCAGTAACCATTTGAAGCAGAACAAAAGGAAGGGGAGAGGATGTATTAGAGTTAAAAAGTAAACACCAATTAACGTTCATGATATAAGTTTCAATTGGAGCAAAAAGAACATTTTCATATATACTTGATTATGTTGCCAAAAGTAGCTGAAAGGATAACAAAATCAGAAATATTTAAGTCTTCCTCTATATTTTGTGATCTGAAAAAAATTACAGAAGCATGTATTCAGATAGCATTTTTTTCCCAAAAAGTACTTTGGATTGGGTTTACCCAAGTCACAAGCTGAAATGAGGAAATTCTACTTGGTATTGGAAAGAGGTGACAGACTGAGTATAATGATACAATTTTTATCCTGCCAAGAAGATATACACTAATGAACAGGAAATTACATAAAGATTTGAGGAATTGTAATGAAAAGTATAAATAAATTCTTTTGGCCAGCATTCTTTGTCTTTCTTTTACTTAAACAGCTTTGCTAATCTCTCTTTTAAGATCCAAGCAATGAAATATTGTAACTTGCTCTGATAAAAACAGATGATGGGGAAGAAAACACATTACTGGGAAATCACTCAGGATATCTGTTGGACATTTGAAAAGTCGTAACTCCACAGGCACATAGCAAAACAAGACAAAAGAAGATGAGGAGAAAGCTGTAAAGTTGTTTCCATAAAAGAGTAGAGAAGTAGCAACAATTAAGACATTAATGTGTGTATGTATGTATGTATATGTGCGTTAGCAGCTCAAGAGAGATTTAATGAAATAGCAAGGCCAGCGGCATGAGAAGCATTAGTTCCTTTATAATAGTATGAGAAGCAAGAAAAAAGAAGCTTGGTGTAAATGATAAATCTGTAAATGTAACACATGAAAGCAAGAAACTCATGCTAGTCTTCTGTTCTGTATTTGAAAAGTATCACAATTTAGATGACATTGTCTATGCTGTGCCTAAAAGACGTCTCTTCTAGTTGAGTTTGTTGTCTCAGCCCAAAAGTGCAAGACTGAAGAATATGAGCAAGGAATGTATATTTGATGCTTGCCCCTAGTCGTTTCAATCCTCTAAGCAACTGCAGCTCAAAGTCTTCTGAAAGGATGTGATTGCTCTGTCATTCATATGTCTTATTTGATTTTTCTTGATTGACTTGTTTTTTCAATTTTAAATATTTAAATTTTTTCATCCAGAAAGTCTCCGGAACTGAAAGGTCCATGTATGTAATCACACAGGGTAGTAAAATTGTATACCTGACAAGAACTCCCCGAGATTTCTCACTTAGATTTTTTTAAGGTAGAAGCCCATTAAAAGTGTTTAAACATCTGTATATGTGATAGACTGCAAACTGATCTATGCATGGATATACATTATTAGCGGGATGATTTCCATGTGATTGTGTTTTATCACACCCGCAAGAGTTAAAAGTTTTCTGATTAAGATATATCACAATACAAACTCTTTGATGATAAAGGCTGATACAATAGTAAACATCAAGTGGAATTAAATTGTTCATACAGACTTTATATTCCAACCAAAAGCTAGTAATATATGTGGGCTTGCAGAAGAGCTAATATCTAAAGTATTTTAAAGGGACACATTGTTAAACAACATCAATTAAAAATAGACAAGCAAACAGCAGAAAAAAGATTTTCTTTTAGGTTGAGCTTCTCAGCTAAAATAAACTGGTATCTATCAGGTTTGATGAAATTATGTAGTAAGTTTTTATTATAGATACATATCACCAAAACAACATGAATTTATATAACTTATTCTGAGTATTTACTCTCACATAATAAATTTCATACAGACACCTGGTAACAGTATGGCTAATGATCCAGGATTACAAAGGGCCATCATAATCAGAAGAAAACCATAGGCTATTATTTTATATAAAAGTACTCTGAAATTTATTTTGATTGTTTCCTAAAATACAATAAATTGTCTGTAATAAAATCACTTAATGACACCAACTAAGTTCTTTTGAAAAAAACTTAAACTCTTGAATGGAAGAGTTAAAAAGTATGATAAGAAATGACAGCTGTTGTTTTCAGGTTAATGAAAACTGTGTCATACAAGAAGGAATCATGAGCAGGTTTAGTAGAAATTTCAGCATTATGTACTAAAAGTAGAGACCTCTGACCTGTGTTACTTGAATACTTTAATTACGTGTCTAATAGTTTCAAGAGATGTAGAAATCAGGCAAAGGACAATGACTGACCTCAATGCTGGGTTGTTGGGTTTTATTTTAATTCTGTAAAATATTTTCATTGTGATTTCCACAGGATATATGAAATTCAAACTTTTTCTAAGACTTTAAATGAACACCACAAAATGTAAGGCTGTCATGCACCAGTAACAAAGTCACTAAAATAAACTTCTGTCTAAATAAATATGATGAAAACTTTCTCTCAGGTTACTCGTTCTAAAGTTTCTTTCAGAGCTGTCAGACACCTGTTTCCTATGCGGTCTCATTTAGATATTTAACTTAAATCTCAGTTTTTCTAAATACATAGTTCTGCTATTGTGTTAGTGACAACAGCAGGAGACTTCATATGGCCATAAATACTTCATCTTTGAAATTTGTCATGAAAAGCTCAAATCTTCTAAAAGTTGTCTCTGATTCCCGGAAGGTGTATGGGGAATATCTGGTTGAAAAATGAGTTCACCTAAACTTGCATGCACATTTGAAAGCTTTTCCAGTTCTGCTAAGTTTAATGAGAGAACATGGTGAATGCTTTCCTTGTCATTGATATCTAGGCTACCAGTTGTCAATTACCTGAAAGGTGCTAAGTAATAATAATCAGTCACAGATGCATTTTGCTAACACTGGAATTTTTTCCTGTTTATGACTATAGTAAAAGCTACACTACTCACTACCCAAAGTATTGCAAAATACACTTCTCAAAATATTTCATAGATTCCTTGCATGGAATGTTTCAGCATTTGTGTTGAAAATAGTAATGGAAAATAAATTGAATTTGAAAAAATAGTGGACTCAACAATTAGAAACTTCGCTGTTACATATGGAAGAAGCAATAGAAATCTTTTACCTGATACATATAAGGGTATTACTGGTTTTAACTAGCTCTACAGAGATACTTTACAATACGTCCATATTTTAGATCTGAAATATTTTTCTAGGAAAGTAGTAAAAAAAATGGTCTTAAATCAATACAGTACTGATCCTTGACTACAGTTTATAAGTGTACTTAAAATTTCACAAAACAATTTCACAGATTTTTATTTGTTGTTTATTAGGAAATAATTTTTTTATGTTCTGCTGTGACTCATTAATTCAAGCTGCACTTTAGTATTAATATGTGACATTACTGGGTATTACAGATCTTTCCCTTAGAAGTACTGAATCTTAAGAAAATATGCAGTTTCCAAAGGAGAGGCAGAATTAACGATATATGTTAATATGTAGTTAAGCAACCATGAAACTACATACCTGAAAGCAGGAACATGCTTGCTATTCTAAATTTCATAGATATTTTTCTACTGTTTTAATTTTTGCAATAGCTCTTCAAGTGCTGTTTGCTCCACATTTGCAACTGTGAGTAACTGCCTAAATTTATACTTGTAACTCCTTTGTAATTCCTAAGAGACTCAATATTACTGTATTGAAATGTAAATTGAAATGGAAATGTTTCTTAAGAAACAGAAAAAACAGTCTGAAAGGACTGCATGAGGGTCTGCTGAGGTTAGATTTGTTTGAAAAGCACCCATACTGGGCAGGATATTAGAGGACATCTCACATCAGATGCTATTTGACTTCTAATCTTGAGACTGGTACAAACAGGAGGCCAAGGAGTAAAGGATAATCTTAAAGTGGATCTTTATGATGGTATTCCTGCTGATTTTCATTTTCTTCTAGTTTTGCAAGGATTAAGACCAGAATATTTTAGTCTGTAACTAAAAACTGGAGATAATGAAAAATGCATATGAAGAAAAAAGTTGCATGTTTACTTTAGTTTTGTTTCTGCAATGCAAGCAGAAGGAAATGATTTGTGAAGAGGTTTTTTGTTGCATGACCTTGATTTGTAATTCATTAAAAGGAAGGTTATTAATGATAGGAAAAATAATGTGCTCATAGTTTCATTAAAATGTAGATTTCATTATAGGATCTGACTGGGTTTTTTTCTTAGACTGCCTTTTTTAGGCTTCTCAATAAAAGTAAAACCCATTCCTTATTTAGCTAGTAGAACAGATAGTTTGGGTTATAAATATCAGGCTGGAGGCTTAGTAAAATGATTCACTTAAAAAAAAAAAATTTAAAATTTTTTTCTCTTTTAAAGGTATGACTGTCCCACTCGCATTTAAAATTTAAGGACTGAGACAAATCCATTCCCTTAAAATAGGTAATAGAGAGGGTATTTATGAATGATTTTACTGAACCCTTATTGCCTAACGTTAATTTGATTCTATAACATTTCCAATGTGAAATAATGCTGCTTCTCACTGGCAAATCAGCCTGCACATAGTAAATGTTGAAATACTGCAAATTATATCAGCTGCTGTACCAAATTTGACCTCCTTATATCCCAAGGTATATAATTTAAAGGGAATCAATTAATATAATTATATATATTATATATAATATAATATTACAGATATTGTGTGGAGACCTCGTAGCCACCTTCCAGTATCTGAAGGGGGCCTGGAGGGAAACTGGAGAGACAGGACAAGGGGTAATGGGTTCAAACCGAAAGAGGGGATATTTAGGCTTAATATTTGGAAGAAATTCTTTACTCTGAGAGTGGTGAGACACTGGAACAGGTTGCTTAGGGAGGTTGTGGATACCCCATCCCTGGCAGTGTTCAAGGCCAGGTAGGATAAGACCTTGAGCAGCCTGGTCTAGCGGGCAATGTCCCTGCCCATGGTAGCGGGGGTTGGGATTAAATGATCTTTGAGGCAGTGTTTCTTTTTTATGAGAAATGTCCAAACATAATACTGAGTAGAACATTCACTTCGCTTTGGCTTGTTTTCTTTCACTGAGTTTTTCCTTATTTTATTTCAGATCTTATTTTATTTCAGTTCTAATGTAGTCTGAGGTCAATGCAATGTTACCATCCTTACTGAGGCTGGGTGGAGAAGGAGGAAACTACACATCTTTTTACTACAAAGACCAGACAAACCAACATGAATCACAAGTGGATGGTAATGTTTTTCACTACAACATTTTCCAAAGTGTGTTGTCTTATTGCAAAGATCTTCCAGTGAAACAAAGCTTTGGTTATATGCCCAAGATTAAAACAATTAAAGCTCCTACATGGGAGAAAGAAAGTACCTCTAGAAAGCAGGTAGAAGACAATCTGTTTCACTCCTCTTCCCTGCCCCCCAAGGCATACACACTTTTAAAAAAGTAGTAAGACATTTTAATCTTGTCCACTTCCTCTATCAGTAGAGAAATCATTCTATTCTGCATATGGATACGGACCAAGGAATGCTCATGCCTTAGTAATATTGCCCAGACAAAAGCACGTCTCCAAGCACATGTTGGTTTGAATGTTTTTAATATTGAAATTATGTTCCAGGTTTAGAAAGCACTGAAAATTTTGGGAAAGTTTCCACCATGAATCAGGGAATCCAAGTTTAAAAAGGAGGAATCTACCAGGAGTAGTGTACCACTGGAATACTAAGTACTCCAAAGAAGCACCCTAATCCACAAGTTTTCCATTATTACACACTTTTATTCACTGACATGACCTTACATCTGGAATCTGAGAAATCTTTCCTACAGGTTAGTTAGAAGACCAACATATGCTTCTGAAAAGTTTCTGTTCATGAATCAGTATTCTGCAGTGAAACCACTTCCTCTATAATGAAAGTCTTGGCCATCTTGAATGCTGAGGCTCAATGTATTTGTTGGGATTGAAACAAAAAATGCAGCGCAAGAGTTGCTTTTAAATTTAGTGTTGTTAAATACATTTTCTATGCTATAGACTACAATCTGGCTGCTTAGCATATGCAGAGAGGCACTGTTCTGATCTCTCAGTTTATCTCCCTGCTACATTTAAAATGGGGATGTGTATTAAAATATATCTATATATGAAACAAATATATATGCTTGTGGTTGTACTTTCTGGGGTTGCAAAAATAGGTACTTGTAAGTAAATAATTCACTTACACATAAGTATGGAAAAAACCCTCTTTTGCAAATTGAAGATGAATAAATATCTTTCATTTATCTGCATTCCTATGTATTCCTGCATAGAGTAAGAAGACTTGTGCCTTTTCTGTGTGCAGTTTATACCAAAAAAATATTTTTCTTCTAGTATTAGTTTTTTCCAGTCCTATTTTCTCTTCTGACCATTTTATTTTGTTTTGTTTTCTTTCTTTCTTTCTCTCTTTCAATATATGTCAATTAAATAGTCTATCTAGTTTATCTACCAAGAATCTCTCAAATGTCTTTATAATACATCTCAGTTCCTGATGCATTCTTGAAGTGATTAAGATTAAATTAAATGAAGTTTTAACCTCTAACCATCAAAGGAAAAGAAGGAAATAGAAATACCTTGCAGATGAAATTAGGTGATGGCATTAACACATAGCTTTCTGCATGCCTAGTATAAGTGATATTAAACAGATGCTCGCAGAAGGATTGAGGAATTTAAAAATGTAAAGAATTGTAGGACTTCCAATTTTTTTTTTTGCATGCAATTATATTTACAGGTTAGCAGTCTTCAATTGGTGTTAATCTTAGATTGTTTAAGTACTTTTCTTGTGCTGTTCTTGTTTCTCACTTATTCTGCTAAGAATCCTCAAGAAAGTTTTCCCAACCTCAGCATTTATCTGCTTTAATGGTAATAGCACAGTTTTTTAAAAATCTCTTATCTCATTGCACAGCCCTTCTAGCTTGATGGCTCAGAATATTTATGGTATATGTTTTTCGATACCTGCTGAGCATTATGAAACAAGCTTTATGACCTATGGCATTAAAAGCTCTCATGTCCAAGGTATAAGGCTGGAAAAGAGAAAAAGTGAAATGATGATGTTTCAAAACATATTATTATAAACATACTGTAATCAGATGCTATTTTTTATAATACATCTTCTTAGTTCAGATGTAGCTGACTGTGGAAAAGAAATGGGAATTGGTTATGGCAAACATACTGCTAGCGTGTTGTCGTGTGTTTCCTCAGTTAACACTTTAAATCTTTTTAAATACATAATCTTCAGGGATATTGTCAGTGAGTTTCTTCCTCTTGAGATAAATATTTATCAGCCCACTTAATGATGTCAAGAAATAGCTAGACATTGAGTTAAAACTAGATCTAAAAATTCAAATCAATGATAAATAATCTAACAAAGCCAAATTTCCAATCCATTTGGATTTGAGATTTTGGCTACAGGTTATTTCTGTGATATTATTAATGTTCTGTCAAGTTGTTGGCTATTACAGGCAACTATAAACAACAGTAACTCTAGATGTAGTAAAACTAATGATCCTTAATACCACGGTACCATCAGCTATAGTAAGGGATCAAATCATGCTGAGAAAGTTAGGTTTTCAACACGAGCTATGGAAATCAAATATATCTTCAATTTTAGTTGCTTGTTTTGATCAGGGTCTTCAAGATATAGTGGCAGTTTCTAATCAATCACTAACCTACTATTATTTTCTTACAGTGAAAACCAAAACACGTGTAATTTTGGGTGTTTATAAAATGCCTGGGTATTTCACTTAGAGCCATCTATGGTTATTAGTGCATTCCTTCATGAGAATTGAAGCATTAATCCCTACCTAATTTGATAGGTACTGGTACCTGAGAGGGACCAGTAAAAGGTGGAGCTGTAGACAGACACCATAACTGCAAAACAAGGGAGTCCTGTAAGCAGGAGAGGTCTGAGCTTTGTGTGCACATTCTGGTTATCCTGGTAGCCGGTTTTTTCATTCTCTAGATGTGCTTATCTGTTGTGGTAGGGTAGAGGTGGACTACTCAGCTCAACATAATAGGTTTAAAGAGAACCTACCTGAAGCATGAGATGAAATGGGGTACTCTGTCTGAAACAATGCTGTAAAAAAGGCCATACAAGTGGAAGGTTTCTGTTGTATATCTCCTGATATAGCTTTACATAATCTAAAATAATGACATATTATTAGATTATAGTTTAAAAGAACGCATCTCTTGAACAAAGTGTGTTCCTGGTATTAAAACCTGATGCATCCTTATTGGAACACAGTGCATTAGCAAACAAAGATAATTTTATTGAGTTATTGAAAATGAAATTGAGAACTACAAATCTGTCTCCATGATTTTGCTCTACAGATTTATTCTGGGGCTAATAAACCTTTGCTCATTGGAAAGAAACAATGATATTTGTCCTGGGTTGCAGTGTATTCTGTCACTATCCTCATGAGTTGTTGAAATCAGGTGGGGCAGTGTTTCCTTGCCTCCTCCCCCCAGACTATCTTTCTGTTAATGGCCCATCATTGTCCTGCCGCATGACTCAGAGATAACTCCCTCTGGACTGTCTTCTGTTAATGAGCCTAATCAACACTTGGCCTCATGACTCATTACCCCATTGTGAGATGCTCCACCCAGAGGGAGGAACCAAGCATCCCATTGTGGATACAATCTGAGATGCTGAACACCAGAGACAACCCTTTTCCACTGGATTTCCAGAGGATAGGAGCTATACAGCCACCACTGGACCTGAGGAGCAGACCCTTTTTTTCTACAGGATCACCACTTCAGAGGACTGCAGCCACCATTCTACCAGACTGCTGCCACCACCCTGCCTAACAGGGACTCAGGTTGTATCTTGACTCTGTCAATTTGAACCAGTGTTTTCTTTTAGTTTTTCCTTTTCTTTAATTTCCCCATTAAATTGTTATTCTGACTTGGTGCCTCCCACTGTTTTTTTTTCAAACTAGTACAATATTCTTAAGACAAAGAAAATGATAG
Source organism: Corvus hawaiiensis (assembly GCF_020740725.1). Classification (NCBI taxonomy): domain Eukaryota; kingdom Metazoa; phylum Chordata; class Aves; order Passeriformes; family Corvidae; genus Corvus; species Corvus hawaiiensis. Next base: position 37,277,948 of record NC_063255.1, on the reverse strand, counting down.
GAGAAGTAAAAAGTACAGGTTTGAAGTGAAACGTTTTAGCCTATCCACTTATTTTAAAATACTTCTGTGAGGGAGAAGGGATCAGTCTCAGTTATAATCTGCAAAACTTATTAACTGCAAAGTTAAACATTAATGGTCAAAGAACCTCAAAAAGCCCTTTCTCTTTATCAATTAGTGGCTGGAAACTTTTTCGCCTGAAATAAGTAAAAAATATAAGATATCTGAAAAAACCCTCCAAAACCCAAACCCCAACCAACAAAACAAACAAAACAACAACAACAAACCCCTCCTAAGTCCCCAACAAAACCAATCAGGTTACAATAAATATTTGCAGTGCTTTTCTTCTTTTGAACATTAGTCAATCAATAGATTATACACACTGACAATAATTTTTCCTCCTAGATACTTCAAAGATATGCTGGCCATTTTTCTGTTCTCTCATAAAAATATAGACAGAGGAAGGCAATAATAATTATATCTTGGAAGTTAAAAGAGTAAGAACATATCTGAAAATATCTCTAAAGCTATTCTAGGGTATTTTGGTCTGACACACTGTCTTCTTTATATGTTTCCCCACTTCCATCCATTATAAAAAGAGTCCCAGGGCTTTGTATGTAGATTATTATTCAATTGGTGCTTCCTAATGAAAATATGTTGGCATAATAGACCAACAGAAAAGTAATAATAAAAAGGAGAGATTTTTTTGTCCTTGTTGTTTTACATCTATATTTTAGCTGCTCTTTAATGTATTTCTTTCAGCAGACATACTCAGTACAATTTTTGAACCTGAATGAACTCAGTCTATCTACATCTTAACATTAAACATTTTACCTGCAAAGGCAGAGGTAAGCATTCTGCTAGAAATTTCTGTGTACCATGTTGTATCATTTTTAACAGTTAAAATGCTGAACACCAACATGTTGTAGCAAAAGAAATTTAGTTGCTGGAATACATGGGAATTAAGCAGAGTAACCCTAGACCTTGTATGTCTAAAGATATGAATTTAGATATCAAAGGGAGTACAGTCTGTGCTTGACATACATCTTCTATTATGCACTGTGGGTGTAGAGTCATCTTGTAAAAATTATTTAGCTCATATAATTTGGTTTCATTATATTTATCATGTCTTAGAAAACACAATAGCTGTTTAATAGCTCTTTATGAATCTTGCATGTTATCAGTTAAGCTCTGTTTTAGAAAGGAATTGTGTGACATTCCTGTGCTGTGGCAATGGAGACAGTGCATAATAGCTGTGCAATAATGGGGAGTAAATCCTATGATCACAGAATAACAATTAAATAAGTAGATCTTCAAGTTAGTAATTTATAGTTAATAGATTGCACCTTTTTAAAATTAATTTTTTATTTTGCAAAAAAGATGCGATTAGCATGCTAGCATGTCTTTTTTGCTTTAACAAGTTAAACCAAAACATTTACCTGAGTGTAAATTTTTCTAGACATTTACATGCCAAATCACAAAATTATTTCTAGACAAAGGCAAGATTTAGTGTGCTAGTAACAGTAAATTTTGATAGAAGAATTCTCAAAAATAGCTTCTGGAAGATGGATCTAGAAGGCAACTAAAAAATTGAAGAAGTTACATATGAAAGACATAAGTAATCAATGTGTCATGGTTGCAGCTTACAATTTGTTTCAGTTCAAAGTCCCACTCTTCAGGGAGGCTTCTTTGGTTGTAGCTTCTTTATAATGAGCAAAACTTCATATCAATGTTTGAGGCATGAACTATTTTCAGTCTCTGACAACATGTTATGTGTGCCTTTTTGTATTTCATTTACACATAGTAATGTCTGTGTGCTAATGAGTCAGGTCTACCAGACCACTGAGATCTCATGCTACAAATCTTCAAAACAATTGAAGTTATTGTAATCACACAGCTGTAAAGTGTTAGCTTTTTAAAGGATGCATCCTGTTTTGCACATTTCTAGACATTTTTAGCTACTGGAAAATGTAAATAGATTTAGATAACACTATCAGCTAGAGTAAACTGCTATGTCCTAATTAGTGGAAGACCTGGGCTTTACTAAATGTGAAAATTTGTGTTATCTAATTAATTTCTAAATATCAAGGACTGTATGTATAAATACTGGATATAAAACATGGATAATTGCATATCTGAGATAATTTTTCATACAAAAAAATAAGTTGCAAAATGTGAAGAAAGCATCATAGACTATATCTCCCTTATGAGTAATTTGAGAGAACTGAATGAGATCCTTGAGGGTTTTTTATTACTTCCCAAAGAACCTCTGCTTCTCTTCATTTTGTGCACAATACCTTCTTTAACAATGTCATCTTCAATACTAACCAAAATTAAGTCTCCTCAAAATGCCATTCTTTCAGTTTGTAACATTATTACTAAAGCAAATGGTTTATTTCCTACCCCAATATATAATTATTTACTTCCACTTTACATAAAATATATAACAGGAAAGTACACTCACCTTTTAGGGCTGCCACTAACACAATCTCAAATAAATACTGGTATGAAGTACTCAAAACCTAAAAAGCAGATGTGTCTATTCAACATTCTTTTAATGTCATCAAGACAGATTAAATTAATGGTATTGCAAATCAATGTTAAAATGTAGTAATATCAGATAATCATAATTGACCAATTCACAGCTGAATTTGCATAAAGTGTGAGATCAACAGCCATGAGACTTCTTCTCAGAAACGAGGGAGGGAGACAGGAAAAAGGTAAGGTTTTAATTTTCTGTATGAAATAAAATATTTTTACTCTGTTGTAAAATTATATATCAGAGGTGTATCTAGACAGGGTATTTCCAATTAGACATTAATCATCATCTTAAATTTTAATTATCTATTTCCTCTGCACTCAATTAATTAATTCATTTTTCTTTAAGATATTTGATCCTCCATTTGTAAAACAGAACACTATTGAATGGGAAGAAACTGAAATTAAATTAATTATTTTTGAAAAGCTCCTAAGAAGACCAGAAGTCAAAACATTTCCAGCAAATAATAAAAAGTACTTGAGGAATATTCACAGAGATATTAATACAAATCTGAGATTTCATAAAATGTTTGAGAAAGTACTTAGTTGAAATTAGTTTTGTATCACCACTATGATCAGTCTGGATAATCTGGTGTCAAATCATCCAAATATCTTCTGTACAATGACAAGGTGCCTTACTTTTATTTATGAACTAATTTGTAACTGGTGAGTTAAATAAACATCAAGGAATAAATTGCTTAGTACTCAGTAACATATTTTCTTGTCATCTAACATACCTTTTGCCATGTGGGACAAAAATAATCCAGTTTTCCAGCTGCTAGTTTTTATTTGCGTGGCCCACTGCCAACTGGTTGTCATTTCCTCAGTCACAGTGGAATGGAAACAAGCTCTTGCTGCATATGCATACCCACTTCTATTTGTACTTTGCCCCAGGAATAAGCTAATGGCTGCTGTAAAACACTGTTTGTACCTTACCCAGAATTCCTCTAGGAACCCTGGGAGAGAGGGATGTGAAATCATGCCAGCTGGCCCTTTGGCTTTGACTAGACAATTAATAGGTGGCTGCCAATTAGCTGTTCACACTGGAACTTCTAAGAAAGAAAAAGTCTACATGTAAATTAGATTCAACATCCACTGCTCATACTGATCACTCTTTGCTTCATGGGTCTTAAATGCTATAGTTGGAAAAGAATGAATATGTCTTGTCATCTGTCTCTCTGCCAATGCAGGTTTAGTTGCCATGATATGCTCACTGGGTGCTGTCTATCCTAGTTAGGTTTCAGATGATAACTTTCCTATTTTTTTTTTGTTAGAAATCTAATCAAGAGTTGAGCAGACTCTTTTTCTTAAAGTTTTTGTTTGTTCATATATTTGTTAATTATTTTTTCACAGTCAGCCTAAATGGAGCTGTTCATTTATCCTTGTGCTTCAAAATTTTCCTCCTTCATGACTTTGCTTTTTCCCCTTGCTATCTGCTGCCCGTTGCAGTCAAGTAAAAGTTTCAGTATTCTATTAAGTGATGTGGTTGCACTTATCCTTCCCCCTATTGCAAAAAAATCACACTTTCTTTCACCAATACTTATGCATATACCATCATTCACAAAAGAAATTTCAGAAATTTGAAAAAGCTCTTTTACATATAGGCACCAGAACTTCTATTATTGTTACTAAACTGGACTCGGGAACTCAACATGTGACTGTATTCTAAAATACCAGATTTATTTTTATTGTAATAGAAGCTCTAACTTGCAATAGATTAAATAATAAATTTGACTTATAGCTTGTGAAATGGAAAATGGACGTCACTCCCTCACAGATAAGGTATGACCAGAATCATCAGCCATTTGATATCACGTAGTGAATTAGTAAAGACTCTTTTTTTGAAAACTCTGAAATATTTAAATCACCCTGACACTAGGATCCCACCTGGTTCTTGGTTTTGTATAAAGTTCTAAATGTCTAAAGTTACATTATAGAGTTTCCTTATGTCAAGTGCCTATCTGAGCTGTGAGGTGTTCAATAAATAATAGACAAATTCTACTGCTATCACAATTACAATGGCAAGAGTATAAACCCTTGAGTGGCAGGAAACAGGCACTTAGAATTTCTAATTTGGTTGACAAAACACTCCCCAGAGACTTGCCATCTTGCAAGGCGTGATTGCACAGGTTAATCAATATAAATTCTTTCTGACTTTTCAGGTATTTTTATAAGGAAGAAAAAGAAAAATATTTTACAGGATAATCAATTTTGTTACAATTACTTCAGACAGACAGGAAGGCTGTTGTTTCACAAAGGATTGTATTATTGCAGGTCAGCTGTTCTCAGAAGGCCAAGACAACCACAAAGAAACCATCTGAAATATTATGTACAATTCTGATTATGTTTATCCAAGAAAGAAACTTCAGTTTGAAACAAGTCAAGAAAATGTCTTCTGGTGTAATTAAGGAAATTGGCAGTCTGTATTAAAATGTGCAGAGCCTTATAATCAAGTAAAATGGAGATAAAGAAGAGAATAAATCTTATCAATATGTCTGGGAAAGAACGATTATAAGAACATGAGGTAGTGAGAAATGGTAATGGATCTTCTACACACTAGAATATACATAAACAAGATATCAGTAAATTTATGTTTGAAATTAAAGGGAAATATTAACGGTCAGCAGGGTTCTTGAAAAGTACAATGGGAGCCTAATATATGGGCGAACAGGAATATAGGTGTTTTGGGAATAGCTGGTGTTCAGCAGGAGAAACTGTATATAAGGTTGCAAGGGCTGACTGACTGCAAAGATAAATCACAGAATCACAGAACAGCTGACATTGGGAGGGACGTCTGAAGGTCATCTGGTCTAATGAGCCTGCTAATTAGTTGTGGTCAGAGAGTACTGCGCTGCACTGTGTCCAGATGACTTTTGTAGATTTCAAAAGGCAGAGACTCTCTGGGCAACTTGTTCTCATGCTCAGTCACCCCCACAGTAAAGTGTTACCTTACATTTAACAAACTGTGCTTCAATTTGTGTCCTCTTTTCCAGTAATTGCTACTCAAGAGATACCATGTGTACTGACAGACATTGACTACTCAGTCACTATGTTTAACAAAAAAATTATTTCAAAGCTTAAGTTTCAGATATCCTAAACTTTTTATGCTAGCTGATTTGTTTTATGGGGTTTTTTTAACTTTGTGATAGCAAAGCTGGTTTTCCCTCCAGTGCAATCCTAAAGTGCTCTTGTGTAGGCACTGGAACAAAGTGAGGCTGGAACAAAGCTTCTTTTGAAATATCAGCCAGATAACCTTGACGACAAATAGCTGCTCACCTCAAAGTTTCGTGTAAGCATATGAAGACTTAGCATATGCAGATTTTCTGGGCATTGAATTGAGAGGTGTCTGATTACCTAGTTATAAGCAGTACTTTCTCTAAGAGTCAGCACAGTGATGTCTTGTGCTTTGCAGGCTTCTGTGAAGTATTTGTGCCTCAAGTGAGGTTCTATACTTTTCAGGGGTAGCAGTTTGAGGTAGCTGATCACATTGACTAGTTTAAATCAGTAAGTTATGCCTCGCCTCTATCTAAGTAATAATCTTCTCTAATAAACTTTAATCCTCTATCTCATCTCTAATAATCTAAAAAGGTGCCATATGATCTCCTGTTTGCTAAAATTACTGGTTTTAATATGAAGTATATAAGCTGATACCCATACTTACAGCTTTTTTCTCTGGAAAAATTTCCTTCCAGCATCTTTTTTTGCTTAGCTAAAACTTGGCAAGCCTGTCATTCTCAAATACAACATCTTTAAGTAAAAAACCCAGAATTTAAGATTATCTTCCTGGGTTTGCATATTCAAATCTTATGAAGATTAACTGATTTTCTTTATTCTTGAAACACTGTTAGAATAATAATTTGCTCACTCTACATTTGTATTATATATCCCATTAAATAAAAGATATGCTGAGTGTTACAGCGGGGATTACTGTAACACGCATATATCAAACCAGGAGTCCCGAGGAAAGGAAGCATATATGGACAGATTCATGGTAGATGTTTCAGAGATATTTATTTCTCCAGCCGCATGGCCGGGGCTCTCCCCAGGAACTCCGCAGTCACGGGACCTGAGGGTCCTTGGCCACACCGGGGAACCCAAACCAACCAATCGGGAATGAGGCTGACCAGGGACAGGGAGACCCCGTGTCTCCCCCCCAGGGCCCATCTCCCAGGGCTCCATGGCAGGGGAGGAGACCCCAACAGCTGAGTGTCAGCGATGGCACTATGAAACAGACTGGATAAAGACCTGATTGCTATAACAAATATGCTTCTGAATAGAGATAGTTCATTTCATATTAAATGCAAGCAATAGGAAAAGAGATAAAATATTAAGTATATTCAGAAATATATAAATGTCATTTATGACTGACCTGAAAAAACATAAAGGGAATAGAAATTACGCCGTTGTACATCATAAATGTAAAAAGATTTTTTTTTCAAAAAAAGTTCCTGTATTTAGTCTTATTATTTGTATTTATTGTACTTATTTTTATATATTGTACTTATAATTAGTAACAATTAAACACTGAAATTATTGTTGTCTTTAGAAACCAATAGTGTTGACATCAATGTATTTTTCATTATTTCTTGCTATATAGTCTTATCATAAATAAAGAAAACTACATACAAGAGGAAGATAGCTTTGACTTTTCATGTTTCTAAACATGAAAAAGATTATGTAAAAAATGACAAGTTTAAAATTGAGTTAGGCAGAATTTTGAATCAGCTCATATTCAGCTGGAGTGATATACATATATAATTATAGGCATATATTACAGTCCTTTATACACACTTACATGCAAAAACACACATCTGTAACTATGCACTTGTTTTAGGAATTCCTATAAAAGTCCCCCAGTTTCCAAAGAGCAAACACGCTGATTGTCTTATCCCAAAGTTAAATTAACACTTGAGTAGCTCTCCTATAGTCTCCAGTTAAATTCTTAATATACAATATCAAAATTTAGCAGTAAATAAAAATTATTTCACATCACTTTCTTTTTGTAATATTTTCTGGTAGTTGCTATTTTCCCCAAGGTCAACAATCTTTATACAAAAGCAAATATACAAAGATATAAGACACCTGTTCATTTCTATATGAGCAGTGTGTTCAAAGACTTGAGTCCTAGTCTCTACATTGGAATGAAAAATTTGTTAATTTAACTACTAATGCTAGTCTGTTGAAAAAGAGAAGTGTATATTTATATAAACATACATATATCTGTGCACCCATATATTTATCTGAACATTAATAAATATGCATATATACACGAAACACAGATGCATAAATAGAAATATAGGTATATAAGGATACACATGCACACATAAATATATGTTTATATATAAATATATTTATGTACATAAATATAGCTCTCTATATCTCTATATATGTGTTTATGTATTTTTCTGTGTATGTCTGTATGAACCTATCTATTTCCTAGGAGGCTATAAGTGATAGAGAGCAGGGCAAAGCAAAATGAGGATGTGTTCCTTGCAAAAAGGAAGAGCTGACCTTCAAACTTTTATGCCTGGGAGACTTTCTTGGAGCTGAGTGCTTATATGATATCTGCAGCACGCACCTTTATGGAAGTTTCTACCCACATTTCCTTCTGCTATCTGTAACCTTAATGTGCACAGTTGTATACAGGTGATTTTATTCCAGTTTTGCGTACGCCTTCAAATCTTCTCATCAGAATGTTTGTAAAACTGCTTTGACTATTTACGTTCTAACATCACTCATGAAGTCCTCCTATTTGTATTCCACTTTTTTCCTTTTCACTGATGTGAGTAATTGTTCCTTGGTCTACTGAACTGCAGTTCTAGTTTCAGTTGAATGGCACCTATAAACGTTTGGAAAATATAATTACTCATTGCAAGTAAGCACAAGATCAGTATGGTTCTCTGCTCAATGGAAAGACAAAAAAAAAGGTGGCTTAAAAGCGACCCATTCCATGCATTATCACATAATGGTCTAGTTTTCTGTTCAGTGTGGACAACATAACCACCTGTTAGAGAAGGGAATATTTCTATTACAAAAAAGGACTAATCTCTTCTATTACACTATTAACTCTTACTATTTCCTTAGAAATAAGATAACTAATTAAAAATATATTTGACTGAAGCCTTTAAGATGCACATCTTCAATTGCATATAAAATATCAATACATTTGAAATTTGCACTTTGTATTTCTCCAGAGAAAATGTCTCCTCCTCACGTCAGATAATCCAGATGCAGTCAAATTTTTGGTGATTATTACCTTGCAATTAAAACAAAAATGCAGTCAGGTACCTCACAAGGAAAACCTGGTGCTTCTCAAGAGCCTCTGACCATATTCCTCGCTTCAGTACTCTACTCTTGTGAGAAGAAGTGCTCTTCCAGAGACATTTGCTGTGAGCATTCTCAGAGTTATGATTTTAGTTGTCTTATAGGAGGAGAAAAATAAAGGCTATCATTAATATCAGATGAAGGTATCGAGTGAACCTCTGGCAAATTTGCAGATGACACCAAGCTGAGTGGTGTGGTTGACACACCTGAAGGATGGGATTGCCTCCAGAGGGACCTGGAAAAGCTCAACAAGCAGGCCCATGTGAATCTCCTGAGGTTTAACAAGACCAAGTGCAAGGTGCTGTACCTGGATCAGGGCAACCCCTGGTACCAACACAGGCTGGGGGATGAACAGCCCTGGGGAGAAGGACTTGGGGGTGCTGGTGGGTGAGAGGCTGGACATGACCCAGCCATGGGCACTCCCAGCCCAGAGAGCCAAACGTGTCCTGGGCTGCATCCAAAGCAGCGTGGGCAGCAGGGGAGGGAGGGGATTCTGCCCCTCTGCTCTGCTCTGGTGAGACCCCACCTGGAACACTGCATCCAGATCTGGGATCCCAGCACGGGAAGGACATGGACCTGTGAGAGTGTATACAGAGGCCAACAAGATGATTAGAAGGATGGAGCACCTCTCCTGTGAGGCTATTCTATAATATATCCTATTCTATGATCACCTGATAACATTCAAATCAAAAGGCAATTTTTGGTTTTTTCTGTGTGTCATGCATCCCTTCAGGCCTAAGGCACTAATTAAAAAAATAAAGTCAGCTCTAAATAAAGACTTTTTAAGAAAATATTCCTGTTAAGAAAGGCTATATAACTTTTACATGCAAGAAAAGAATTAAAATCAAGAAATGGCAACATCCATTGTGTAGACAAAACTATTACATAGCCTATGATTATAAAGACACTGAAAACTGATGGTAGTTAAATGTGAATGAAGGACCTTATATGATGAATACTTGAGTAAAGCAAGAGGTTTGAGTCTTCATACCTCGGATGAAAATTATCCTGGTGATACTATCTATATTTACACAAAGCACTATGACAGATTTTTGCCTTATGCCAAAACATCTAAGCTTGCATGTAAAAAAGTTCATGAGGAAATTAACACTGTGTAATTTGCTCTTGAATAGCTCACTAAAATATCTTCCATTTGTGTGTACTTTTGTACTGCAATTATTTATGTTTCTGTACACATAAACCTCATATACTTATCCTGCACTTTGGTAGAGTCATTCAGTTCTCATCAATATGCTGAACAAGTTTAAGTGCATGCTTATTCTTATTTCACTTTTTCATGTGACCTTTACTTGCTAGAGATTGCATTTTGCATTCTCTTTTTTTTTCTTTTAAAAGATGTTGGCTTCTTATAGACTTCTCCCTGTGCTGATACTGCTACTTAATACTGAGTGTATTTTAGTAGCTGTGTTAGCTTAGATGGATTTTCCATTCCTAGAGCTCACTTCTGAACTACTGAAAGTGCAGTGTTGCAATAATGTCCCAAATAAATTTCAGCATGTTAAAAAATGTGGATAAAGTTCTTCCATTTCTATTAAATTGTGGTATTTTAGTGATATGTGAAGTCTGCTGCCTTAGAAGCAGATTTCACTACTAGCACAATAACACAAGGTGTAATTTAGTAACCTTTATGTAGTGTGAAAATATAGAGATACAATTAAATAAAGCCATCACAATTTTACTGGCTCTACAATGATACATTTTACATTGAATATCTATTGCTGACGAGGTTATTATTTACTCTCAAAATTTTCATGGTGGTGATTTTTGGATGGTGACACAAACTCGGGTGAGCAAGTTGATTTTGGTTATGTTTGACAATTGGTTTTGAAATCCTAAATCTTAATTAGCCATGTGTCTGAATTTTCTCTGTTAGAGCAAAAAAGGAAATGGCTTTGGGGAAACCAGGCAGAGGACTTATGGTAATTCATACTTTAATCAGTAGAGCACAAGAAGTGCTTTACCCACATTTTTTTTTTAATTACTGGCCAGTTAGCAAATAGACAGGTAAGTGCACCTTTGGTACACCAAATCCACTTCTCAAGTAGATTTTCACCAGTGACCTGGATGACATTTCCAAAAGGTATTAATGTAATCTCAAGTATTTTCTGTAAATTTTGTATTCCATGCAAGGAATTTTTGACCTATAAAAAGCTATAGAAATACTTTAATCTTCGAAATCAAACATGAAGCAGCCAGAAGGCATAGCTATATATGTAATTTCTTTCACCTGGAGACAGAATAGTTCCTTGGCTAGACTGAATATATTCAAAAATCTTTCTGCTGCCATGTTTACACTTAATATTGTACTAAATTATGTTTGACTAGTTAATTCAGCCTGTAGAGTAACATTCTAAAGATTATATAGACCTGCAACTATTGATTGCTGATAAAATATAGGTTATGCAGTTGTCAAATCTTCATTTCACACTTCAGGATAGACTGAGATTTTTGCTTAGTCTGTTTATTTCTACACAAGTAAAAATACTCTTCAATTAAAGTTTTCTTGTGAAGGTTATTCTGTTCACTTTAAGCATTTAAATATACAACAGATATTTAAGAATGTCTGCTGCTGATATATAAAAATTATTTCAGCCAAAAATATATCATGAAAAAGATCAAATATGAAGAGAAAAAATAGTCACCCTTACTTCCCAATCCAAATAAAAACAACAGGAAAAATAAATATGAAGAACTTAGTTTAATAAATGCCTGCTAAAATCAATTAAACCTTGTTTTTTTCAAACACTCATTTTAGTAATGTTCTAGTACTTTTGGGTCTATTAATTAGTATTACAGTGAAAATAACCAGTAAAAAAGCCTCTGTGTAACCTCTTTCCACTGTTTGATGCTGCTTGATGATGCTTTGCACTGTTTGATGCTCATGAAAACATGAGTTGTTAGGTTTCTTTAAAGCGTCACTTAAGTAATTTTGTTGGTTTCTCTGTTCTTATACTCTGTATTCATTCATTCATTACTAATTTTCTCATTTAGCTGTGAATTTTTTTTGGGTGGAAATGCCTGTAGATTTTTTGTCACAGAAAGTTTAGGTGATTATTAGATATATAAAATAGCCCAAGGTCAATACCCTATAGCATGAAAAGAAGCAGAACTGAAAGAGTTGGAGATTTTTCTGTTGGAAGATTTTCTCCCACATTGATCTTCTGAAAAATGTAGAATACTAAGAAAGGATTTCACCTCAGTGGCTTCCACTTACCAAGATGTGGTGGGTTGAACCCAGAGGGCAGCTAATCCTTCAACCAGTCACTCATTGACTTCCCTGCAGTGGGATGCAGGGAGAGAATTAGAAAGGTAAAAGTGGGAAAAACTCATGGGTTGAGATGAAGACAGTTTAGTAAGTGAAGAAAGAGAAGAGGTGGGGAAGAACTGAAAGGTGGTGACAGTCAGTCACCACCTCCCCCACCAGAATGATGCCCAGTCAGTCTGCAAGAAATGGCTGGCTTGGAAAATCTGCCTGCAGTTTGATTGATGAGCATGATGCTCTGAAGGATGGAATATCTCTTTGGTTCTTTCGGGTCAGCTCTCTCAACCTCTTCTCCATTCCTTGCCTACCTGCTGAGGGGCAGCTTGAGATACAGACAAGGCCTCAATGTTGTGGAAGCACTGCTCGGCAACAGCTAATTGGTGTGTTATGACCACTGCTTTGGTCACATATGAGCTGCTATGAAAAGATTAACTCCATCTCAGCAGAACTCAGTACATCATCACATGAGGATTGTAAAAGTGATGAATAAGGACGAAGATTTGAACAAGTGTGTGTGCGTGCACCACTGTAAACATGATTACATTTTGTTCTTCTTAGTCCTTAATTTGCAATTAAAATTTGAACATTTTTAGCTGAAAGTAGGGCTGCAGTTAGAATAGGATGGAAACAGATGAAAATAATATATAATGTGACAAAAAATATCTTGCTACAACAGGAAAAAAGTATATTTGACTTTTTTAGAAGAACGTTACATAGTAATAAACTTCCCACTAGAATAAATACAACTCTGTTTGGAGTAATGGGGCAGGGTGGAAATTAAACTATTTTAACAAGTCTGGGTATGGGTGCTAGTTCATTCTATGAAGGCATAGAAGATTATGTTGGGCTAGAGACACATTCTCAAGCAAATATGTTCCTACAAGATCCTAATAGTCCACTAGCCAGGGTGAATATGTGTAAACAGTATGAATTTCAGGAACTGAAGAAATTGGGTCATAATGCAAAGAAACAAACTCAGGCTTGTAGATTGGATGTGGTGCTATGCAAGGATGTGGTGCTTGCAAAAACAGACTCTAAGAGGAAATCTTACATAAGGTGAATAATTTGTTTAGGGTATAATGCAGGCCTCTGCTTTGAACACTCATTGCAGCAAAGACTGTAGAAGCAGGGGAATGCATGGGAAAAAAGAGGGTGGAGCTGGATAGGTTGATACTGTGATATCATCTATAAACTCAATCTGTTTAATTTATTGAACAAAAATTTAAATGGTGACTTGATCATTGACTCGAAGAACCAATATGGAAGACACTGGTGACAGAGTATATATACAGAACAATGTATGCTACAAATACTTTATTTTCTGGTAATTCTAGCTAGGCAAATTTAGAAAAATCATCCAGTTCTGTGGTGGTTTAGATTTTTGGGGTTTGGTTGGTTGTTTTCTTGATTTTGTTTGTTTGTTGGTTTTTGTTTGGTTTCTTTTTCTTTTAACAAAGAAGAAGTTCATCCTATAAAAACTATATGATATTGATGAAAAATAGTATCACAGAAAGAGTAATTAATTTGTAGTAGCCTTTGCCATTTTTAGTACAAAATGTTAAACACTTGATCACTTCCAATGGGCCTTGTAATCCCGTAGTTTAATTAAAATAATGACTGTAAGTGTGACGCAATGTCAAAAGTAATTGGTTTTGGCTCTGACCAAAAAACAACCTGCTGAAATTATGGTGGTGTAAATGTGGAATGAAGTTTTCCCATTTTTTTTTTTCCAGGATTAACAGTAGAAACACCTGAACTCCTTTACTGCTGTGAAATGTTCAAACAATAAGAGCCACTGTGTGAAACACTAGCAAATACAATGCAGGTCAGAAGTTAAGCTGTCTGAATTGAGGGGCTGAAAGCATTTTAAGCTGAATACAAATGTAGAGAACTGTGTATTAACCTTGAGGAATTGGTAGCATTTGAGAGCCTAAGCAGGCAGAATTGAATAAAGAGAGAAAGACAGAGGCATCAGAAGAAAGAGGTATTAGAAGTTGAGGAGACAGACCGAGAAAGAAGATTTTTGGAAAAAAATATAATCACTAGCAAAAAGCCTGCAACTGTGAACAGAAAAATTCCTTTTACTCTTTGTTTTATTCTGCTCTGAGGAAAGAATAAAGAAACAGGACTGCCTGAAACATCAGTTTTACCTCCTCACAGAAATATCAAACCTCCCAAAGAGTTTCAAATTGTTTGAGATACATGGAACTTTTTAAATTATAATTTATTTAGAAATTTATTTTTCTAGGATTTTTCTTAAGGATTGTATTTTTTCAGATGTATCTGAATTATATTATACTCTAGTATGTGTTATTACAGTATATTATATGTAATAACAAGTTAAAATAATTTTTGTGAAAGCAAAGATAAAAAAACCCTCATGAAATATACAGTGGAATAGATAGTTTTTGTATTTTTTGTAGAGCACTTTTGAAGTAGCTTAATTTGAAAAGGATAAGTAATTTTTAATCTGGTGAAATTTTGACATTCATGAAGTAAAAAAATTCTACATAATTGAAGATAGAAAAACTGGTTAATGCTGAGTTAGCTACTGGTATATTTTTATCTTACAGTAATTAGCAGTTAAAGAGAGACAAAGAATAAGTTTTAGGATGTATAGTGTGGTTTCATGAATAATACAGAAAATTATGCAGTAAGTCTAGAAATATCTTAGGCTTGTATATCTAAGTTCATTTAGGGGTAAAAATGTAACCAGATCCAACAGAGCTCAACTTCATGGGGAATTTTGCACCTTGCATGAAAACTTGGCAGTTGCTCTTCTGCTCTTTAAAAGGTCTAAACCACAAAAGGGGATATGAATACCTACCAACTTTGCGAGGGATAAGGCTTTAGTTTAATTCATTACCTGATATGTAAAACTTCTTCAGTGAAGATGGGTTAAGGTCATATGAAACAGGAGATTTCCTCAAACTCTTTGTGTTTGATTGGCCTGTCAACACCCCAGGAAATCTGAGCTGCTTGTGCCTGACCAGTGTGTCAGTGTCCTGTTATGGGGACTCTCCACTCAGTCCTTTGGCGCTGAGGGGGGCAGTTCATCTGATATGTTCAGGGTCACATGCCAACAGCAGAAGGGAGACTCTCTCCCAGGTCTCCACTCTTATTTGAGTATCTTAGACGCTGCCACAGACTACCAGTACCCTTGAAGGACTCACACTGACAGTTGACAGAGTAGCACCCTTTATTAATAAAATTGTGACAGGTTAAGGCTCAAGGTTTGGTGGTGTCAGTATTTGACTGCAAAAACAAAATCAAAGGAATATATGAATAAGCTCTAGTGTCTAACTAAAGCTAGCTCAAGATAATCATTCAGCATGCATACATTATATTTTTCACCCTATCAGCCTTCCTATGAGGGAGAAGGCACATTCAGCCCTTAACAAATCCCAGAATTTACAGTGGAGTGTTCCTTAACTTCTACCCATTTTTAACTTTTATACTATTTATGTTTAGTGGAGCTTGAGTGACTCTAGTCATACAACATGCAAAATGAGGAGTGGTCACACCTTAAAGGCGAGTAATTTTAGGATGGAGGTGTGTGTCAGCATTACATCTGAGGAGAGTGATTTTGCAAGAGGTGATGGTTCAACAGCAAGACTTTCTCTTTTAACTCCCTTGGTTGACAGCTGCTGTGTAGCTCATCAGATAAAAGTACCACTGAGTTCCCTCCTCTGCAAGGATTTCAACAGAGACTGGTCATGGCATCACAACTTTACTCCACCTTCTGTTTCATCTTCCCCTTAGCGAGTATCATGTTTGGGAAGTTGGGCATGCTGACTGCATGACATCCAGGAAGTAGCAATCACATTTTCCCCTAACTTCTGTAACTTCTGTACTCTTATAACTGTGTCTGTAACTTTCCACTCAGCTCTATCCTCTGTTTCATCTCTCTTTAACATGTACTGTGTGTATGCTCACTGTAATTTCTGTCTGTTAAAATATAACTTTCCAGATGCCTTTGATTTTAACCCAAGCCCTTTTTCCAGTTAGTATTCCCACACCTTTTCTACAGCTTATCTGGAGAGATCTGTTTCTGTTACAACCATTTCTTTAGGATAAATCTTCTGCATTATCTGTACCTAATTTTTGAGGGATAAGATACATTTTTGTCCTTGGTGTTGCTCCCTTCATTCAACTTCCAACTTACCAAATTTTATCTGGAATTATAGAGATTTCATGCAAATCTTTAATGGTGAAATTTTTTGCTGAGGAAAAATATTCTGCTGTTGAATTACCATGGCATATTGACACATTTAGACCTTAGTAAGTATAAAGAGGATTCATAAACCAATTTTTGAGATTTGTGTTTCTATACATGGGCAAAAGAGATATGACTTATGATCTTTGTGATCAATTCAAACAAATAAAGCAACTTAGTATTTAATATATTTGGGTACATGATCATTAGGTAAATAATACCCCACAAACCAAACCAAACCAAAAAAACACAAAAAAATATTTTAAGAGAGTTGTCAGAGAACAGTACTTATAAATCTACTCTTCAAAAGATAGGGCAAATATGAATGATGTAATTTATTTCTTCTATTATACATTCAGGTAACAGTGGAAAATTTTGGTGGCTTCATGGGGGTTTTTCTACATGTCAGAAATACCAAAATCTTGAAGGAAAACTTTAGAAATAGCTAGTACCCAACATAAAGCACAGTTCTCGAATGTAGTCAAAATCACCTCTTTGTTCTCACTAAACTTTCAAGAAGTGCCACAGTTGCAGTGGGGATACCGCAACATACATATATCAAACCAGGAGTCCCGTGGAAAGGAAATATATATGGACAGACAGATTCTTGATAGCTGTTTCAGAGAGATGTTTATTTCTCCAGCTGCATGGCCGGGGCTCTGCCGAGGAACTGTTCCAGTCACCGGACCAAGGGTCCTTCTGCCCGCGCAGGGAACACAAACCAACCAGTGGGAACGAGGCTGAGCAGGGGCAGGGAAACCCCGTGTCTGTGCCCTCAGGGCCCCTCTGCCAGGGCTACACGGCGGGGGAGGAGACCCCAGCATGCCACTGTGCAACATTATGGATTACTGTGCCCATCTCTGTCATAGTTCCACATGTAAACATACATCATTAATAGTTAATAGTTTCCATAGTAAACATATATCGTTAATTAAGGACAACACACATTTTTGCATCAACAAATCTCTTAGGTAATTTTTAATGACAGAAGCCCCAGTCAGAACTTAGGCTGGATCCCCTGATGTTGGAAATGGGCTAAAGCAGTGTTTAAAAAATGAAGTCGCTATTGACATTGTAGCTCCCACCTACACCCGAAGTCTGATTGAAATATGCATAACATGGATAAATATATGTGTAATTCCAAAGCCTTCAGCACCACCTTCCTAGCTATTCTATAGCTTTGGATTTTGTCCATCAGTGCAGTGGTTAGGAAGAGAAAGAAATATAACTTGTGTGTTTGATTCTTTCACAAAGAAGCTTCAAACCTGCTCTACTTATGGCAATGGTAACTCCCTAGAGTCATTAATTTGACCTATAAGTCTCTTTTATCTATTCCCAGACCAAATCCAAAATTGTCCTAGGAACAGCACAGAGCTTTCATGGTCAATGTGCACCAGTCAAGCTCCATGATCTTCTGTTAACAGATGTACAGCCATAACTACACATATTCCCTCTCTCTTACTCTGATTTGTTCGTGGAGAAAGCAGCAGTTAACAAAACTTGTATATATGTTGTTCACAGGGATATAATGCTACATGTCATTGAGAAGGGATACATCTGATCTTTTGTCTGTATTTGCAAATAATAGGTCCTTGCTGGTCTGGAGAGAAGATAAGAGGCCTATAAGTACTAACAAGCACTCCAATTCTAGATGATATAGCGTTACTTCTTTAATGAAGTGAACAGACCTAGGGTCAGAAGGATGGGGGAATTTGTCACAGAGGACAAGAAATGAGTAACTGAAATATACATTAAATTTGTCTGTAATTTTCACTGACTTTTAACAGTCTTCCTAAATTGTTTCCAGTGGTGTCACAAAAAGTCATGAATGTGTTTTAACTACAGAACTGATGCTAGGAATACTGGAAAGATAAAGTGAAAACCATCTTAATTCTATTCCATATTATTTGATAATTTTATGTTAGCTAATAGTGGTCATTATACTATTAAGACATCTTTGGATATAGCAATCAGTGTGTGTTAAGATCAGATAAAGGAACAGTCTTACGAAGGAAGACTGGGGAAGAAATTGGAAAAATAGTTTGGTCACATTAACTACTTTGGAATAAAATTGAAGGAAAGTGTATTTGAAATGATTCTTTTAGATATTAAATCATTAGTCACAAGTCTTTTTCTTTTGTTTAAGGAGAATGTATTTACAATATTTGATTATGATGCCCATTTAAGGACCATTTTGTAGAACGGGGAGCATTTTCTTTTAAAATACTCTTAAAAACATCTTTTACATCAAAATATTGTAGCACTTTATTTTCCTCCTTTAGAATGTTGTAAGTCAAATCCTTCTGTTTATAATTTGAATGTGAATGCAAGTCTTTTTAGAGATAGTGTGATCCTTTAATTTCTAACGTCATCTTGATGACTACATCTTCCGAGAATATTTCTTTAAAGAGCTTAAAAATTCATGGAGAAAACAAAATAATTGTGTTCATGTGTGATTGCAATTCTGAATGTGGACATTATCTTACATTCTAACTCATAGACTGAGAAGTAGCTGTTACAGTCTATTTGACAAGACATCCAAATAATGAATATGGAAATTCAAACATGTAGAGAAGCAAAGATCTGTAAGCCTAAATAGAGCTTTAAGTAGCAAATCTTGAGCTTTTGATTTTCCTTTGAAACAATCAATTCAAAAATCAGCTCTCTGTCAAAGTAATATGAACAAAAGAGCCAGCCTTTTATGTTCTTCCTTTCTTTTTTTACCTTTTCTTCCCTCTTTTTTTCTTTTTCTTTTTTTCCCCAAATTAGACTGACTAAAACCCCAGGATGTTAAGAAATGAGAAGAGACAGAGTAAACAATGTGTCTGAGAAAGCCTTTAACTTTCATTTTTCAAAACCATTTTTCATTCCTCAAAGTACAACATAATGAGGACTTAATAGAGTTTTTGACTCCAGCCTATTATTTTTTACAGCAAATACTGTGTGGCTAATACTTCTGATGAAATGCAATATAGTAACTTCTATTGAAGTTTTACAGATTAGGATTGCACATAATGAGATCTTTCCCTAACAAAATTTCTTATGAATCAACACATTTATGCCTGCAAGCAAATCTGTGCACTCTAGAACATATGATTCATGAAAGAACATTTGTATCCAAAACAATTTTTCTGTAATGAAGTAGCAGAGAAATTTATTTTCATTAGCATAACCATCATATATATTTAAGTTTTCAAATTTGCCTTAATAGCATCAATATTCACTCCCCAGTTAATAACTGAGAACGATGCAAACTATCTGAGACTAATAAGAAAGAATATTGAAGGTGAGAAAGATATTAAAAAATAATGCAATACTCGTTGACAATGTGGGGTTGTGTGTTATGAAATAAAATAAAACTGGCTCTGCCATGATACAGACCAAAAGTTTCAGCTGTACTGGACAGAGATCTGAAAAACTTATTTCAACTCAAAGCTCAAACCAGTAATATTCTATTAAAATCCATCAGCTTCTTCCTTATGATCTTAGGCCATTGGCTTGGGCTTTTTTGGTCCCTAGGGTTATTTGCCTATATCCAACTTGCTCCGATCTTGTCCCTGATACGTAAATTTTACAGAGAAGGGAGACGAATCAGGATTTCTATCTTGCTGTGCTCAGTGATAATGATTTATAAGAAGTTGACAGAGGTACAGGCAGCTGTTCAAAGTGTGTATGATATGTGGTTTCTCCATCCTAACCCCAGTCCTAGCTTCAGTAGCCTGTTTTGGGAATTTATTAGTAATTGCACCCAGATTGTTAGAAGAGGAGGAGACGGGGTTTCCCTTCCCTTTAAATTTGATAGGTTATCTTTTGAGAATGCTCAGTATCCCCTGGATGTTAAAGAGACCACTCTCCTGGTATTTAATCTGGTAATCTTCCTCTATGTGGTTCGCAGCTTGTCTAGAATGAGAGCTCAGATTTCCAGGGTGACTGATGAGACACCTGACCCAGAGGTGGAAAATCCTGAGTGCTGTGGGGAATGGGAGGACATCGGCCAAACCCTAAAGAAATTCTCTGACCCGATAATTTGGGATTTCCCGTCTGAACAAATTCAGAAACCAGCTGAGGTGGGGAAATATCTGAAAGAGAAATACAATGAAAATTCTGAGAAAAAGGTTTTTGCAATATGTTGGGCTTTGGCATATGCCTATCACACACTGCAGCAGGTAAAGGTAGGAAGGAAGATAAATCAGCAAAGCCTGCAGACACCCCAGTCACTCAGGCTGCAGCCATACCAGACAGCAAGCCCAAACCAGATGGAGAGTCTAAGCCATTGACAGTGACTCCTGTCATGAGGAAAAAACACACAACCAAAACCGATCTCCCAGTGAAAGATGAAGATAACGCAGGGGAAGGAACCTCAAAAGATGCAGGGGAAGGAACCTCAAAACCACCAACTGACTCAGGCACAGAAACCATTGCTGAGTCCATGTCCATAAAGGACCTTCACAGCTTAAGAAAGGACTACACCCGATGGTCTGATGAATCCATAATAAGTTGGATGGTCTGTATTTGGGATGCTGCAGGTGATGATGTAGTGCTGGACGGTGCTGAAGCGAGGCATTTGGGATCCCTGTCACATGATCCAGTGATCAACCAAGCGATGAAAAGGGAGGCTAACTCTACCAGTCTCTGGAGACGAGTTTTGACAGGCGTGATTGAAAGATATATGTGTGGAGATGATCTCTACATGCAGCAAACCCAGTGGAAGACCATAGAACAAGGGATCCAGCACCTGAGAGAACCAGGGGTGGTACAGAGTGTCTTCACAGATGACCCAAGATTGACAAATCCAGACCGGGCCAGAGTTAATCCATTCATGTGGCAAAAACTCATACGACTTGGGCCACAAGAATATGCTTCTGCTTTAGCAATAATGAAACCGAACTACAGTGTGAATGAGACTGTGCAGGATATGGCAGTGAAATTCTGAGTATATGCAGACTCTGTGCATGGCCCAATACATGCAAAAATCGCAGCTGTGGAAACACATGTGCAGAAAATGGAAAATAAGATGGAGAAGAGTCTCCAGGAGATTAAAGAGTGCCTTCTCCAAATCTCAGTGGTACAGATCAGAGATTCCGATACCAAACGCAGACATTCCCAAGAGAGAAGGTACATCCTACGAAGTGAGCTGTGGGATTTCCTGTGTGACAGTGGGGAAAACACGAGGAAGTGGGGTGGACAATCTACTTCTGCTTTGGCAGCACGAGTGTGTGAACTGAAGGAGCACAAGTCTCAGAAAGGAAATTCCACGAAAAAGGAAGTAGCTCCAGTTGCCTGTAGCCAAACTGCTGGAAATGATGGAAAAGATGATGACATGTCCGATTCCTGTGAAGGAAACTCTAAGATGCAGGCTCAGGGAAAGAAGGATAACCAGGCATAGAGGGGCCCTGCCTCTAGCCAGGTAGAGGTCAGGGAAAACCGTGTTTTTTGGACTGTGTGGATTCATTGGCCTGGTACATCAGAACCACAAAAATATGATGCCTTGGTTGACACTGGTGCGCAGCATACAATAATCCCATCGCTACATGTGGGGGTAGAATCTGTTTCTATTTCTGCTGTAACAGGTGGATCACAAGATTTGACCTTGGTGGAAGCTGAGGTGAGCCTGACTGGAAATGAGTGGAAGAAACATCTCATTGTGACTGGCCCAGAGGCCCCGTGCATTTTGGGCATAGACTTCCTCCAAAACGAGTATTTCAGAGACCCAAAGGGACTTAAGTGGGCTTTTGGAATAGCTACTGTGGAGACAGAGGGCATTAAGCAATTGAACACTTTGCCTGGACTATCAGAGAACCCATCTGCAGTAGGCCTTCTGAAGGTGGAAGAACAAAGAGTACCAATTGCTACCTTGACAGTGCATTGCCGACAGTACCGGACAACTCGGGATGCTGTGATCCCCATCCACAAGATGATCCATGACATGGATGATGTGGAGAGCCAAGGGGTGATCAGCAAGACCCACTCACCCTTCAATAGTCCCATTTGGCCTGTGCGCAAATCAGATGGAGAATGGAGATTGACTGTGGACTATCGTGCCTTGAATGAAGTGACTCCACCGCTGAGCGCTGCTGTGCCGGACATGTTGGAGCTCCAGTACGAGCTGGAGTCCAAAGCAGCAAAACGGTACGCCACTATTGACATTGCCAATGCATTTTTCTCCATTCCTCTGGCAGCAGAGTGCAGGCCTCAGTTTGCCTTCACCTGGAGGGGTGTGCAGTACACCTGGAATCGACTGCCCCAGGGGTGGAAGCACAGTCCTACGATCTGCCATGGACTGATCCAGAATGCACTAGAAAAGGGTGAGGCTCCAGAACATCTGCAGTACATTGATAACATCATTGTGTGGGGGAACACCGCAACAGAAGTGTTTGAGAAAGGAGAGAAAATCATCCAAATTCTCCTGCAAGCTGGTTTTGCCATCAAGAAGGGCAAGGTCAAGGGACCTGCTCAAGAGATCCAGTTCCTGGGAGTGAAATGGCAAGATGGACGGCGTCAGATTCCCACTGAGGTCATCAATAAGATCACAGCAATGTCTCCACCAACCAACAGGAAGGAAACACAAGCTTTCCTAGGTGCCCTAGGTTTTTGGAGGATGCACATTCCTGAGTACAGCCAGATCGTGAGCCCTCTCTACCTGGTTACCCACCAGAAGAATGATTTCCATTGGGGTCCTGAACAGCAACAAGCTTTTGCCCAAATCAAGCAGGAAATTGCTCATGCGGTAGCCCTTGGCCCAGTCAGGACAGGACCCGAAGTGAAGAACGTGCTCTACTCTGCAGCCAGGAGCCATGGTCTGTCCTGGAGCCTCTGGCAGAAGGTGTCTGGTGAGACTCGAGGTCAACCACTAGGATTCTGGAGTCGAAGCTACAGAGGGTCTGAAGCCAACTACACCCCAACAGAGAAGGAAATCTTGGCAGCTTATGAAGGAATCCAAGCTGCCTCTGAGGTAATCGGCACTGAAGAACAGCTCCTCCTGGCACCCTGACTACTGGTGCTGGGGTGGATGTTCAAAGCAAAGGTTCCCTCTGCCCACCATGCCACCAATGCCACATGGAGCAAATGGATTGCTCTCATCACACAGCGCGCCTGTATCGGAAAACTGAATCGCCCTGGGATTTTGGAAATAATCACAAAATTGGCCTGAAGGTGAAAACTTTGGTCTCACTGATGAAGAAGAACAAGTGATACGTGCTGAAGAAGCTCCACCGTACAACCAACTGCCATCAGAAGACACATGCTACGCTCTTTTCATCGATAGTTCTTGTCACATTGTAGGGATGAAACAAAAGTGGAAAGCAGCTGTATGGAGTCCCACACCACAGGTTGCAGAAGCTACTGAAGGAGAAGGTGGATCAAGCCAACTCTCTGAACTCGAAGCTGTTCAACTAGCCCTGGACATTGCTGAAAGAGAGAAGTGGCTGAAGCTATACCTCTACACTGATTCATGGATGGTAGCCAATGCTCTGTGGGGATGGCTGGAAAAGTGGGAAAAAGCTAATTGGCAGCGTAGGGGAAAACCAATCTGGGCTGCTGAAGAGTGGAAAGATATCACTGCCCAAGTAAGAAAGCCAGTTGTGAAAGTCTGCCATGTGTATGCTCATGTCCCCAAGAGTAGGGCTCATGAGGAACACCAAAACAACAGGTAGATCAGGCTGCAAAGATACAAGCGTCACAGATAGATTTAGATTGGAAACATAAAGGAGAGTTGTTCCTAGCTCAATGGGCCCATGATGCCTCAGGTCATCAGGGCAGAGATGCCACCTATAAGTGGGCACGAGACCGAGGGGTGGATCTAACCATGGACAGTATCTCCCAGGTTATCCATGATTGTGAGACATGCGCTGCAATCAAGCAGGCCAAGCGGGTGAAGCCTCTGTGGTACAGTGGGCGGTGGTCCAAATACAAGTATGGGGAGGCCTGGCAGATTGATTACATCACACTGCCTCAAACCCGCCAAGGCAAGCGCTATGTGCTCACAATGGTAGAAGTCACCACAGGATGGTTGGAGACCTACCCTGTGTCTCTTGCTACAGCCCGTAACACCATCTTGGTTCTTGAAAAACAAGTCCTTTGGAGGCTTGGCACCCCTAAGAGAATTGAATCTGACAATGGGACTCATTTTAAGAATAGCCTTATTAACACCTGGGCTAGGGAACATGGCACTGAGTGGGTGTACCATATCCCTTACCATGCACCAGCTGCAGGCAAAGTGGAATGGTGCAATGGATTGTTGAAAACCACCCTGAAGGCACTAGGTGGGGGAACTTTCAAAAATTGGGAACAGCATCTGACAAAGGCCACCTGGTTAGTTAACACCTGAGGTTCCACCAGTAGAGCTGGTCCAGCCCAATCCAAACCCCTGCAATATGACAGATGGAGATAAGGTCCCAGTAGTGCATGTCAGAGGTCTGATAGGAAAGACTGTGTGGATTAATTCTGCCTCGAGTACAGACAAACCCATCTGTGGGGTTGTTTTTGCTCAGGGACCTGGTTGCACATGGTGGGTAATGCAGAAAGATGGAACAACATGTTGTGTACCACAGGGAGATCTGATTGCTGGGTGAAAACCACCTGTAATGTGAAATGCTTGTATACCACTGCTTGCTGAGTGTCACTGTCACTGTTCGTACATAGCTGTATATATATATGTTTATGTATTAATGTGTGTGTGTAGAATTAGAATATCTTAGTTTGGGCATTGAGCCAACGATATGGGATAAGAGGTAGAATGTCTTGGGGTGACCTTATGATGTGTATCCCATATCGCTGCCCTATGCCCAGAAATTAGTTCTTGTGCCTTTCTATGCCTCTAAACTGAGCCTGAGAGGGGGAAGGAAAAACTGAGCGAAACTTTTTCAAAGCAGTTTGCAGCTTGTTCAAGGTCACACAGAGACAGCGACTTTTTTTTTTCCAGCTGCTTCAGGGGAGCGAGGAAGCACCTGGCTTGCTGCTGATGCCATGAAGATTTTTGCCTCTTCTTTTATACCCCTGTTATACCTTTTTACAGCTTCTGTATTCCTAGTGCTTTTTCTCTACATTCTTGGACTTGTTTGTTAAGCTAAGAGACTAAACATCTTAGAAGCTTCGTAGCTAGGGATCAGTGTGCCCCAGACCCCAAGGTCCTCTCCAGAACACATTCTGTAAAACAAGATAGAACCATCCAGGGGAAGGTTCCTTGGGGAGGGGGGGGCTCACTTGAACCTCTCATTGGGGAATCTTTGATAGATATGCTAATTAGTAAAGCCTATAATGATATACCCAATGTGGGGGGGGAGACACACGACACACGAGAGGAGAGACACAGAGACACAGGGAAAGACTCGGTGGGGTACATCTCGATGCATATGACCTGGACGTGTACACCTAAGGATCCTTAAGAATAAATACCAAGGTAAAATCCCTTTTCCCCTTCTAACCATGTATGCCTCTTGATTTTAAGACCAGGAAAAGGCATCACTGCTCCCGGGTCAGTTTCTGGCCAGTTGTTCAGTTTCTTTTTTCTCTGGAGAGAGAGACTGAGAGTTGAACTTTTTTCCTTCCCTGGAATTTCAGATTTTCTCCCTTTTCTACTGGACTGCTTCAATATCACAGCACATCAGGAGGACTTTCCCTGGCCCTGGGCTAAGTCCCAGCTCCGAGGAGACCAAAGGGAGGACTCTAACACTTTCCCAGGTTTTTTCTCCACAGCGAGAGATTTTATTATTTGGCTTTATTTTCCTTTTCCCGTGTGTTTGTTAAATAAATAGTTTTTTATAGTTTTTATCTCTTTCACTTTCCTTTGAGGAAAATTTATTTTTCCCGAACCTGGTGGGGGAGGGGTGGTGACCTGCCTTCTCTCAGAGGATATCTTTCTAAATTTGGCCAAACCAGCACAGCCATTAACTGATAAATTAAAAGTTGCGTATATGAACAACTAACTTTCTTTTATGTATGTTAATTTAGGGGGTGTACCTATGGGCATTTTTATAATTGTTCCATGGGAATCTACTCAGTTTTGACAAACCTGTCTTAAAAAAACAGGTCATTAATCACATAGCAAAAAAATCTATATTCATTAAAAGATTCTAGAATGAATGAATGCATTTAACCAGACACTTCTTAAAAGGCAAATGACACCTCATGTACAGACTGAGGGAGAGGTACTGGAAGGAGGTGGATTCTTTATAAATCTACATAACAGGAAGGTTATGGAAAGATCAAGGTAAGTAACTCTACAAGGCAGAACACTACCTAAAGGCAATATCCATAAAAGATAGACACTCCATAAAGTGGAACTATAGTACTTTCTAACTTACAATCAGTCATAAAACAACTGCTAGCATAAATGTGTTTGAATTTTGAATTGTCTGGAACTGAGCAACTGTAAAAATTCCAGCATATGTAAGAAACCAATGATTTCAAAGTATAAAATAAAATGGATGTGAGATAAGCCATTATTACTACCCCAGACCATAGTTAATTGGGTAAGGAAATGCAAAGATTACTGAAATTTTAAGATGAACATGACTAAATTTAATGAATAAAAGAAGTTTGATACCTACTGACTATTTTTTCTTTAAATATTCATAACATAACTGTAGCAAAAAGAACCCAAGTCTGTTGTGTCACCAACAAAAATATCAACACTCAACCAAGGATTGAAAGTTACTTAGAATCTGTAATTGAAACAACATTTAATTTGCTGACTTTTCCACTGAGACTAGTTCTATCTTATTTGTTTTTTTCCATAGCAGAAAGACCAGTCATCTTGATTAAATAGCAGTATGACATTATTACTATAAATTGACACAGCACATATTTTTGCATAATAATTTGGAAGACTGAAACCTTCCATTATCCCAAATTTCTTTGAATTAAATTTTACAGTGTAACTGGCCCAGTTAAGGGGAGAGAATTTGTCCTTCATTGAAATCCTATTTCTTATTAGCAAGAAAAGTCTTACATTGGGGAAAAAGTTTTCTCTAGAACGACATATTAATATATGCATTGTTTTAATACTAAATACCACAGTCAGGGTTCACTGGATTGTAAAGGAGCTTTCTTCCATAGTTTGCCCACAGAATAATCTGAAAGAAGGCGATGACGATACTGTACAGGCCAAAAAGTGATAGACCTATCTCTTTTCTCCTGAAGGCCTTAGTATGTTAAATAATCATGGCAAAAGCAAAGCTCAGTAACGTGGAGTTTGGAAGTCTAGAGTAAAAAAAAAAGAAAGCCTATGTATGTGTTAATTGATCCAATACTTTCAAGTATTCTTTAAATAATCTTATCTAATTTATCAAATTATGTTAAAAATGCAGCCTAAATGATTGTATATTAGGGAAAAATATCATGGTATATGTTAGTAACAATAAACTGTGCAGGTAGTGTTTTCTAGATAAAAAGAAAGTAATTCTTGACAAAAAATCGTCTGTAACAAGGGCCTCATGCCATTTCTGTCTTTTTGTTGAACTAACTTGATATCAACTTTTTTTGTTGATATGGTGTAGAACATGGAGTGTAAGCCCTCTTCAATACTGAGCCAAGATAAACACTCTTGGGCTTTGGATTACTCCCAGTCAAGCAATAATTTTTCAAGTTCAGGGGAAAGTCAAAAGTCAAACTTGCATAATATATAGAAGTAATGCTCCCTAATTCTTCTGCTTTCTACTTGCACATTTTCCTCTCTGTCTTCCTTTTTCTAGGCACAAGAACCATTCACAGAAAGTATTTGTTCCCTTTTAGATCTCGTCTGAAAACCTGTCAGTCAAGCTCCCCTGAAATATGTATCTGAAGGAACTTGGAAAAATATGTAAGTAATAACATGTAACAACAGAACTCAGCCAGCGATTTGGGGGTTCAGTAATGAATGTAATGAATGTAATCTGAATACATAACCATCCATATGGTTGTCTAGCTCTGTGGACTTGAGTACAAGTTGTCTGAGGAGGGAGGTGAGGATGTTCAGTCTGGAGAAAAGGAGGCTCACAGGAGACTTTATCACTCTACAACTGCCTGTAAGGAAGTGTGTAATAGGGTTAGGGTCAGTCTCTTCTCACAGGTAACAAGTGATAGGACAAGAGGAAACAGCCTCAGACTGTGCCAGGGGAGGTTTAGACTGGACACTAGGAAAAATGTTTTCACTGACATAGTGGTCAGGCACTGGAACAGGCTGACCAGGAAAGTGGTTGAGTCACTATCCCCTGAGGTATTTAAAAAACATGTAGATATGGACCTGACAGTGTTAGATTAGTTGTAGAACTTGATGATCTAAGGGTGTTTTTTAACCTAAATGATTCTGTGATTCTATGAACTGTGTTTATTATCTTATCTTGGCTTTTCAGAAAGTTTATTGCATATAGGGGCTTCCAAATACCTTTGTGATAGTGCAGAATCAGAACTGAGAAATAGTTCTTGTAGGCTTCCATCTGAATTTAAATATATTCACTGAACTGTTATTTCTAGTAGAAAAAGTAATTGAATATGCTGAGTCATCTTTGATTCAAATATTGAATAGGCCTTTCTCGTATTATTCCTATTATTTAATTTCTTTTATTTCAATATTCATTGCTTTGCATGTGTTTGGCAGTATTAATAGTCCTTTGCCTATTCTAAACTTCCATGATTAAAAAGGACTACTAACTCATTTTGAAAATATTATCAAGCAGGAATCTACACTGTAACCCACTAAAGTAATTTCCAAGTCCAACCAAAATTTGTTTGAGAGTGCCAGAATGAAGCTTACCTTTATATTTCCTAAAATATGACTAATATTTCTGTGAAGAGGCTGACAAGGCTGACTATATCACAGTAGTGGTTTTTAATTAAATGGAAAAATACTTAGTGTGCCATTTATTTTCACTATAAAATATTTTAAAATTGCTCAGAAGGAGGGTATGGGATGCAGCTCTTTTAGTTTATAATGAGTATGTATTTTTTTCTGGCTTCTGTCTCCGTAAATGATATTGTCCATTTATAACAAATAAAAATAAAATTAGTAATTATAGATATTGGTTTCCATTTAAATTGTGAACTTATTTCTTACTTTTTAAATTTGTAACTATTTTGTATATCATCCTATGAGATGACATTATGTAAACTGATTAAGTACTGTTTCAACAAGGTTTTTAATTTCATTTGAATGCTAGTAGTCCTTAAGTTTTATTGAATATCATGTCTAGATACTTGTAAGGCACTTTTTAGCTTTCCATGGAATGTGCAGGGTACCTCTGCTGTTATAAACCATCTCATCTTACTCTTTCTGTATTGATCAATACTGAAAGGAGTATTTTTTTTTTTTTTTTTAAGATTAGAACTTTATTATCCCTTCCCAGACAGAACATTCCTGAAATTATATAGTTAAACTGAAAAAAAAATTCAGTATAAGAAGGCATATACACAGTGACATATATGAGCTTAATGACATTAAAATATTTTATTTACTGAGCTCAAATGGTGCTCAAATTGAGAGTGGAGCACCTTAATATTAACTTCTATTGACTCAGAGAAAGACTGACTAAACATATATTAATTATTACTTCTGGCTTGTCATTCTGAAGCACTGTTTTGTTCATACCAGTGTTGATACTGTGGTAACTGTCAACTTCCCCTACTGATCTCATCAAGTGAGTCATTAAAATATCTAAGCTAATTGTGTACTCTGCTTCTCCTCTGCACTCCTTCTTTTATAATGTATTTTAATTAATTTGACCTTTTTTTTCTTGCATTTCAAAATTCTTGTGTTTGCTGTAATGGAATATGTATCTAGGCACCTGTTTTGCTTTATTTGGTTGTCTTTTTGTTGTTTCTATTTTTTTCTGTGATAAACCTAAATAATCATCTAATCTTCTTAATTAAGTAGACAAGCAGAACTTAGGTCACAGGTTTGAGAGCTCTGTGTGTGTGTCATTTCTTCAGATAGCTAGGGTATTTCCTCAAAAGTCTATAATACGTTCATGGAAACTTAGAGACATTTAGTTTAGAAAAGATTTTGAGATCATTAAGTCCAACCACTGAGCACCTGTGCACATGGGGAATATTAGCTGTGTAACACACGGCTCTTCCTTCCACTGTGTGCTGCATCTTTGATTTTCCATCTCTGAATACACAGATGCCTCAAAGCTGTACAAAAGGTGTGCTGATGTTTCTATAAGGATGTGTTTCCCACAGATTTAGAGTTAGCAGGAAGCCAAGAATGAAAATTATATACTTAAAAAAACAGGAAGGTCGATTTCCCTAGGCACCTAGCACTTAAAATTCCAGGAGAACGAATATGAAATGTAAAATTCTAATGATGTTGTTGATGCCTTAGGTTTTAATTTTTATATTTTTCAAATCCTGTACTGCCTAGTATGTAACTCTGAAGTTTCTTGTAGCCTGTTAACTACTGCTCTCTCATGCTAGGTAGACACAACAAGCCTCTCCAAGCTTGCTCTCCAAGGACACCAGACCCCAAAGTGTGTAAACTAAAAGCCTCTGAAAGGGGGCAAACTTTGGGTAATTAAACCCAATGAACTGAGGTTATAACTGGACAATTAACCCTGATATGCAAATGAACCAAACTTATAAATGTGTGAAGAACTTGTGACTCGGGGTTTGTCTTGGGTATAGACTTTCAGCACCCCAGGATGTAACTTGAAGGACCTTCAAATAAATACCTAACCTTATTCCCTTATTCTTGTCTAGTCTCTGTTTTTAGGTGGCCATCTCAGGCATCAGTCTTTTGGCACCCTAGAAGGAACAACGAGGCTTCCGGAAACCTTCTGGACAGAGAAAGATCCAGCTCAGCGTCCCCCTCCCTGCCCCCTCTCTGCCAGCATCCCCCGGGGGGCAGTTGCCACAGTCCAGGAGGCAGCGGAGCCCAAGAGCCCAAAAATACTCCAGATTCAGCACAGAGGCACACGAGTAAGTGAATAAGGGTGGTATTTTGTTATTAGCACCTGGGTTGGGTGTTAAGAGATATCTTATAGTTTGTTTGGCGACCCAAGAGAGTCCAAGGGGGTTCTAGTTCGTTTGTTGATTCCCCCTGTTAGCCTGTCAGCTCATGAGAGCTTGTCTGGGGACTTGAGAGGGTCCAAGAAGGGTTCTAGTTCATTTCATTCTCCCTCCATTAGTCTGCTAGCTCCTGAGGGCTTAGTACTGCAGTGATGGCATTTTGGGTCAGAGCCAGTGGTGGTGCAGCGGTTTTGAGTTCCTGCCAGCTGCCCTTAGAAAGCCTGGGCTTGTGAGTTTCAATCCCACTCCTTGTTGTCTCTCTTAGCTTATTAGTGTGTACTAGATTGCTTCGCTTTATTTCTGTGAACTTTTCTGTTTATAAGCATAAACAATGGGCCGTAATTTTTCTTGTACCAGTGGGACTGAAGTACCACAGACCACGCCTTTGAGTTTAGTATTAGAAAAACTGGCGAAAATTGACTGGTAAACATGAATCCCTTACAAAACCAGAAATAATTTGGTTCTCCAGACTAATCTGGCCATTTTATAAATTAGACAACAATCAAAGATGACCTGAGTTTGGTAGCCTAGATGAAGAATTAATATCGAATTTGGTATCTCGCCTTTGTAAAGACTGCTGTTTCTTAGAACTTGATTATGTGAGGCTTTTTTTGGTTGTATCCCAGTTACAAAGATCTAAACAAGAGCACATAGTGCTTTTAAAGAAAAAAGAGGAAAACGATAGGAAGCCCACACTGGACCCATTGGTGGGGGGCAGGGAGGAGGTGGAGGCGGACCTGGTAGGTCTGGCTCTGAGGCCTGTTCCCAGCACTGCCACCTCCTCTGCCGCCTCCTCCACCACCCCCTGAGCTGCCTGGAGTCCCAGCAGCGGTCCCAGCAGCGGCTCCGGCCATGCCATTGCCATTGTTGCCGCTGCAGCTGCCATGGGCAGGGGTGGCTGGGGATGGGGAATGCAGTTTTGGTGGGACCCCTGCCGATAAAGGAGGAGGGGGAGTGGCTTTGGTAGCCGTGGACGATGCATGCGTCTTTGTCAGCTTCTGTTTGGACACCTTCCCTGTCTTAGCCTCCTCCCCCACATCCCCTGCTTGTTCTTGGGTGAGAGGGACCAAAGGAGACAGTCACCTTGTGCAGCCCACAGCACTGCCCCTAGGTGTGGAGCCAGAGGGCTGGGTTTTCCACCAGGAGGGTGGGGAGGAAACCTCCCACAGAGGGAGTGGCATCCATCCCACGCTCAGGCTCTTGAGTCTCTACGACAACACTGTGCACTCGGGGGCTGGCTCAGGAGGTGACATCATCGAAGCGCGCAGGTCCAGGGACATCTTCTGGCTCCTGCGACAAAGCAGGTCTTTGTC
The DNA here is from genome assembly GCF_020740725.1 of Corvus hawaiiensis. Classification (NCBI taxonomy): domain Eukaryota; kingdom Metazoa; phylum Chordata; class Aves; order Passeriformes; family Corvidae; genus Corvus; species Corvus hawaiiensis. The sequence continues at coordinate 37,245,298 of NC_063255.1, read as the reverse complement.
AGTGATACCTGGTACCAGGACTGGCCAAGGCAGATCTAACACAGCAGATTCAATGGAATCGGACAGCCCTCGCTCAGGTAGCTCTTCGAAAGGGGAAGATGACATAGTAGCTGCTTTAAGCAGGTGAAAGAGGGGAAAGATAGTGAGAAGAGACATAAGAGAATGTAGTCCAATGGCCAAACATACTAGGTCAAAGAGGGAAGAACCAGTTTTGCGTCCAACAGCCAAACGTACTACATTAAAGAGAGAAGCAGTTGGCAATCAGGGACCCATCTATATAAAAGTTCCATATTCTCTCGTAGAGTTAGAGCAGTGGAAGGCCACTGTCGGAAAATATAAAGAAAATCCAAAGTAGCTAATTTAGTAGAAAGGGCAATTAACACACAAAACCCTGACTGGAGTGATTTGAAATCTGTGATAGGGACATTGCTTGATCCCACTGAGAGACAGATGGTTAAGAAAGCTGTTATAGACTCTATGGAATTAAGTATAACAAACGAGCCGATACAAGGTACAGTTGCAGAAATTTTTCCAATGGATAATCCAGGGTGGTACCCAAAAGTGCCAGCACACATGGAAAGATTAAAACGATATCAAAATCTCATAGTATATGGGTTAAAACATGGTGTCCCTAAAGCTGTTAATTGGTCAAAACTCTACGAAGTAAAGCAAAATGAATCTCCCACTGATTTTTTGAATAGGTTAAGAGAAGCTGCTATCAAATATACAAATCTAGATCCTGATTCAGCTGAGGGGGAAACACACCTAGTTCTCTTGTTTATGGGTCAAGCTACAAACGATATAAGAAGAAAGCTGCAAAAGTTAGATGAGTTTCAGGACATAAGTAAATTGTTAGAAGTAGCCTGGAAGGTGTACTGAGACAGAGACCCAAGTGACAGAGTTAGACACTGTCCTAGTAAGAGGGTTAGTCAAGAGCAGCCATCTAAGAAAACTTCTTCCCCTATGGCCAAAGATATGTATGCATATCGCAAAAAACGGGGACATTGGAAAGCTGACTGTCCAATGTTGAACAAGAAACCCCCAGTTTCCCAACTCACACTGGGACAAGATTCATCCTCAGAGTGATGGAGACCGAAGGATTCTCCCCCAGGAGAGCCTTCAGTTATAGCTAAGCTGGGAAAGATGACATTGAATTTCTGGTAGACACCTGTGGGGCATATTCTGTGTTAAATACTTTAGAAGGGAAACTGAGTCAAGATTGTTCATGTCGTTGGGGCAACAGGGGTAACTGAAACACGGCCTTTCTTCCAACCTTTAAAATTCAAACTGGGGAAGCACTGGGTAACTCATCAATTCCTTTATATGCCTAACTCCCCTAAACCATTGCTGGGGAGGGATTTACTGGAGAAATTGGAAGCTGAAATTAAATTCAAAAAAGGTAAGGAGGTACGAGTCATAATTTTGAATCTAAATTTGTCGAAGTTGCTGCACTTTTTATACAGGACAGATGTGGTGAAATCCCCATTGAAGTTGAAAATGCTGTCAATCCAATTGTGTGGGCCAGTGATGTCCCAGGAAGATCCAAACAGGCAGAACCAGTGAGCATTGCACTCAAACCTGGAGCCACACCAGTAAGGCAAAACCAGTACCTTTTGAAATTAGAAAGTTGTAGAGGATTGGCACCTATAATTGAAAAATTCCTCCAACATGGGTTATTAGTGCAATGTGAGTCCAGGTATAACATGGCAATCCTTTCAATAAAGAAAGCTGATGGTAAGAGTTATCAATTAGTGCAAGATTTGAGGGCAATTAACAAAATTACAGAGAACATACACCCAGTTGTAGCAAACCCCTATACACTTTTGGCCACACTGACAGATGAATTAGGGTGGTTTACTGTTGTAGACCTGAAAGATTCCTTTTTCTGCATTCCTGTGCATAAAAACAGCCAGGAACTTTTTGCTTTTGTGTGGGAAAATCCTGAAATAGGGAGAAAAACCCAGCTTACTTGGACAGTCTTACCCCAGGATTTCAAGAACAGCCCAACATCATTTGGAAACCAGCTAGCAAAGGAATTGGAAGATTGGAGTAGACAAGAGCTAGGAGGGGTTATCCTTCAATATGTTGATGATATCTTAATTTCAGCTAAAACACGAGATGACTGCATCCAACTCACTGTAAGCTTGTTAAACTTTTTGGGACTGAGTAGGTATAGAGTTTCCAAAGACAAGGCACGGATGCCAAGGAAGCAGTAGTTTACTTGGGACCTGAGATCTTCCGTGGACACCGACAGCTCAGCAAAGAACGAAAATAAACTATCTGCCAACTACCAGAGCCACACACCGTGAGAGAGATGCAAGCTTTCCTGGGAATCGTAGGTTAGTGTCGTTTGTGGATAGCAAATTATGGACTGCTGGTAAAACCCCTGTATGGAGCATTAAAAGCAGCTGAAAAGGGGATCATTAGATGGACTGAGAACACAAGAGCTGCATTTAAACAGCTGAAACACTCTTTAATGTCAACTCTAGCACTGAGCTTAACAGCGTTAACTAAACCTTTTGAACTTTTTACACATGAGAGACTTAATGTAGCACTGGGTGCATTAGCACAGCCAACAGAGGGCTGTGGCCTACTTTTCCAAACAGCTAGACAATGTTAGCCAAGGGTGGCCTGGGTGTTTGAAGGTCATGGTAGCCACTGTCATCTTGATTCAAGAGGCCCAGAAACTCACCCTTGGACAACACATTGTAGTGTACATGCCACATGCAGTAGCAGCAGTACTGGAACAGAAAGGAGGACATTGGCTGTTTGGCAACCAGATACTTAAATATCAGTCACTGCTGTTAGAAGAGGATGATGTAACCCTGAAAACAACTTCTGTTGTTAACCCTGCCATGTTTCTGTCCTCTACCTTAACTGACGATGTGCCTGAGCATGACTGCAGATAATTGAGGAGGTCTATTCCAGCAGACCAGACCTGAAAGATATGCCCCTAGAAAATCCAGACGGGGAGCTGTTTACACATGGGACCAGCTTCATAAGAAATGGTAAGTGAATGGCAGGTTATGCAGTAACAAACCAGGACAAGGTGGTTGAGGTGAAGGCCCTGCCAGCAGATGTGTCATCACAGAAAGCTGAACTGATTGTGCTGACAAGGGCCCTGGACCTGAGCTAAGAAAAGAAGGTAAATATTTGGATGGACTCTAAATATGCGTTTAGTGTTGTCCACCCCCATGGAGGCATCAGGAAAGAGAGAGGACTGTTGAACACTCAAGGTAATCAAATCAATCATGCTGAACAAATCCTTGTCCTCTTAGAGAGCATCAGAAAATGACAGAAGTAGCCATCATGCATTGTAGGGATCACCAGAAAGGGAAAACCGCTCCAGAATTGGGAAATTGCTTTGCTGATGAAAAAGCAAAAGGAGTTGCAGAAAAAGATGTTCTTGCAGTAATTCCACAAAAAGAGATTGATTTTTCAGGGTTCACCCCAAAATATGGTCAGGCAGACCACAAATTAATCAAGTTTCTTAAGGTGGAGGTCACAGACAATGGATGGGCTGTTACACTAGTGAATCAGGTTGTAGTCCCACCTCTAATCTTTAGACACCTAGCTCGAAGAGAACATGAAAGCACACATTTCGGGGTTGAAAACCTTCTGAAACACCTAAAAAAGGTAGTAATAGGAAAGGGAATGACAGATATTGTACGACCAGTAGTGAGCAGGTGTGAAATCTGCTGCAAAAACAATCTTGATACGAGGAAAAGAGTTATGTTAGGAGTAACAAAGGCAGGGGATCTTCCTGGAGATTTCTGGCAAATAGACTTTGCTGAGTTACCACACAGAGAGGGATACAGGTACATACTGGTATTAGTTGACACGTTCAGCGGATGGCCTGAAGCTTGCCCATAGCACTAACACAGCCAAAGAGGTCGTGAAAGTTTTTCTTAATCATAAAATACCAAGGTTTGGAGTTCCTTTGGGTATGTCCTCAGACAGGGGACCACATTTTGTTGCAACAGTGATTCAAGAAGTTAATCAGATTTTGGGAATTGTGTGGGATCTGCACACACCTTAGAGACCCCAATCAAGTGGTAAGGTGGAATGCATGAATGGAGCCCTTAAAACACAAATTAGCAAAATTTGTCAAGAGACATCCATGACATGGGTTCAGGCCTTGCCTATAGCTTTATTGAAGATCCGCATACAACCGAAGCGGAGGGATAACATCATCCCTATGAAACACTGTATGGCAGGCCATATCAAATTCCACATGTTCCAGGTGAAATTCACATGAGGGGGAAACTTGATTTACAGAGATATCTAATGGCTTTAGGTTCCACTTTGCAGAAGCTCCAGAATCACATTGTGTGATCCAGACCTATAGGACTGGACACATCTGCACATCCCTTCCAGCCTGGAGACTGGGTCTATGTTAAGTGGTGGGACAGTGATTCTCTACAGGCCAAGTGGAGAGGACCATTCCAGATTTTTTGACCACCCTCACTGCAATCAAAGTTGCTGACAAAGGACCCTGGATTCACTACTCCAGAGTTAAGAAGGCTTCTACTCCTGAAACAACTGAGAAAACAGAGACTGATACAAATGAAGATGATGTAGTTTAAATGATTTTTTTTCCTGTGCTTATTATCTACACAGTTAGTAACCCTGACTCAGGTTTGGAACCAAAATTTGCATATGATTCTAGACCAAAGTGTATCCACAGACATTCATTTGGATACAAAGCTAACAATTGACATGTAAACCAAAGTGGAAAGATCAGCAGATTTGTTTACAGTTTGAGAACTAACTCAGATCTTACATTAGATACCATTCAAAGATAGCACACTGAGCTCTGATTTTATCTTCCACACCCTGATTCCATGGTTACCAAACTGGCCCTGGATTAAAGAATTGTTCATAGTAGTTGTAATTATAATTCTTGTTTATATATACTTGTTTATATATGTTAGATGTATACTGCTGTTAGACACATATTATTAGTAGATATTTAGAATAGAGTCTCAACAAGGTAGAGTCCTTGTCAAGCCTCTAAAGAGGGGGAATGATGCCTTAGGTTTTAATTTTTATATTTTTCAAATCCTGTACTGCTTAGTGTGTAACTCTGAAGTTTCTTGTAGCCTGTTAACTTCTGCTCTCTCATGCTAGGTGGTCATAACAAGCCTCTCCAAGCTTGCTTTCCAAGGACACCAGACCCCAAAATGTGTAAACTAAAAAGCCTCTGAAGGGGGGCAGACTTTGGGTAATTAAACCATGAACTGAGGTTATAATTGGACAATCAACCCTGATATGCAAATGAACCAAACTTATAAATGTGTGAAGAACTTGTGACTTGGGGTCCATCTTGGGCGTAGCCTTTTAACTTCCCAGGGTGTACCTTGAAGGACCTTCAAATAAATACCTAACCTTATTCCCTTATTCTTGTCTAGTCTCTGTTTTTAGGTGGCCATCTCAGGCATCATTGTGATCATGTTGCATATTTACTACAACTCCAACAAAGTCAAAATTAAAAAGCATGGAGTGTTTTTTGAAATAAACAGGCTGAAATAAGATACTTTACTTTTGTAAAGCTTTTACCAATCAATTCCTGGAGCAAAAGAGTCACTTTTTCTGTTTAAAAATCATCCATAAATATCTCTTTAGCTAAAACCACTTAAACTCTTCTCTTTCTCTGCAGAGAAAAATGATGAAAAGGTCTTATTTTTCCTGCGTGGTTTTATTTGTCACTATAAAATTGGGATAAGAGCAGAATTAAGGAAGTTTTCCTTTCTTCAGACTCTGTCTTGGTCAGTTTAGACAGCCCTTTTTCTGTAAATTGGTGTCTACTACACTACTTCTCTTATTTATCTCCTACAAAGCTTAGAGTATGCATAATGTACATGTGTAATAGTGTCATCTGCTGGTTTAACAAGATTTAATGGGCATACTTTATTACCTCAGCCTCAAGGCCATTCTAATACTAGGTAATTTTTCTTTTAACCGCCAAGATACTATTGCTTATGAAATATTTCTTTCACAGCCAAGACGCTGTAACTTGTAAGTGTTATGTGGCACACAGTTGTCAGTCGGCCAGAAGCTCACAGTTTGTTCACACTTAGGAGGTTGTTGCTCTGATGTCAAGAGAAGAAATTTCTGTATTACATTTTGCTTGGATGATTAACCTGAACAATACAAAAGTAGTTTGAGATTCCCTGTGAAATTGCTGTATTTAACTGTTATTGGCTGAATAATACAAAAGTAGTTTGCGATTTGCCATGAAATGACTGTATTTAACTGTTGTTGGCTATTGTCTGTTGCATATACAGCAAAAGAGGAATTTTATTCTGCTCCTTTGTCCACAGTATATTTCATGGAGCGCAGAGCTTTTCTTTATTATCTGTGAGCATATGTCTTCTTCCACAAAAAGATGTAGATTTCTCTAGCTTTCTTGGCTTGTACAGACCATTCCAAGCACAGTCACCCAAGTGGTCTGGAATTTATCTAGAAACACTCAGAATGATATTTTTCCAGTTGTCTAAAATCTCATCTTACGCAAAGCTGTTAAAGAGTGAGTTTGAAGACAAAATTTTGGTCAGGAGTTGTAATTTATGCCAAGGTCAAATTATTATCACGTTCTGCGTACAGTTCCATCCCATTCAATAGTCCCTTGCTCTCTGTCCTGTCTGTAGTTCTTGCTTAGAGTACAAATCCCTGTTTTGCTGATTTGACTTTGAAATTTCCACTTCTACTTCAATACTTATCAACCCAAATGTCATATTTTTTTAAATGAACTAAATCTAGTCCCTACATTTATTTTCTGCTTTCAATTTTATAGTATTAATTAGCAACTGTTATTTATAAAAATTGTGAAGAGATTATTTTGAAAGGCCTTGGAAAATGTAATAAGGTTTAAGGTTTTATTGAAGTTCAAAATTAAGTTTTGCCAATGAAATTTCTGCATAAATTATTCATAGAAGACTATAATGCATGAATAATTCAAGTGGCATCTTTAATTAGATGCTAAAAAACCCTTCTGCAGCAGGCTATCATTGCTTTATCGATTTAGAAGCAAATCGAGTTTGAAAAACAAAGAACTTCTGCTCTAAGTCAAATTAGCAGGCAATTATTAAATCACTTGTTGCAATTGAACTGCTTTCAATATTTTTTATATCCGCAAACATACAGTGCATTATGATGTATAGTGCTTATGAAATGCCAATGAAATGGAGTCCAAACAATGAGATTTTTAATGAAAATACAGTGCTATGTATAAGTTGTTATTAGCATTGGAAAATGAGCCATGAATAATAGGCTTTTGAGGTCTAATAATAGTGGATAATGGAACACTGTATATCAGAACAAAATAGCCATTGCTTGTTTCTATTAATATATATCTTTAAGTTCTCAGAAAAATTATCCACTTTCTTCGCATTTTGCTCCTCATGCCAGGCCTTAGAACCAATTTAATATCACTGTTAAATCTTTCATAGGAAAAGTAGGAATGGAAAAGTGCTTCAAAGTTCTTCTGCAAAAACACCCTGCTCATGAAACATTCGGCCTGTTATGGCAGATAATTGTCTGATACTTTCCTATTCCCTTTAATATTAAGTATTGTTTTATCTTTTTAGAGACTATGTCCCAGATTGTAATAACTTACTACAAAGTTCTACCTAACATCAAGGTTGTTTCTTCCCAACAAAATTCAAACATGCTACCACTTTCTAGTGGGCTAAGAAAAAAGCAGTATTTGTTTCCTTAAGGTTTGGGTTTTTGTTTGGTTTCATTTGTTTGGTTGGTTTGTTTTGGTTTTGTTTTTAGGAGTGTGTGCATTTTGTTTATTGCTAGTGTTTAATAAAAACTACTATATCTCAGATTCTCTTAAACTGAAATTAAGTTTTCATTTGCTTTCCCTGCAGTAATTCTACTTTATAAGTGGAATTACTGTGCTCATGTGCAGGAGAGAATGGTTGTCCACTGGGGCTGCAGTTTAGTCCATGAGCCACTAAATGCAAACATTGGAGATGTACCTGGCTTGTTTTCCTTTTTTATTTTTGGCTATTATAAAGGAATGTATATTCTTGCCTAGTTACATTTTCTATTTAGTGCATGCTCCAATTATTGCCTGGGTTTTTTGTTTGTTTTTTTTGTTGTTGTTGTTTGTTTGTTTTTTGTTTGTTTTTGTTTTTGTTTAAATAGTAGCAGGGAACATATTGCACAGTGGCACACAGATGTATGAAAAAATCTTTCCTTATGAACAATCATACTATTATGGTATGTTTGTTGAAAAAATGATCAAATCAAAAAATGAAAATGTTTTCTGTTTATTTCTGTATGAATAACTCAGGATGAAAAAAGCTAGGAAATTCCACAAAACCAGCTTCTCCAGAGACGATATGTTCAAATTCTTTCCAGTATTTGAGAACTACTCTTCCAATAGCTATTGTAGTTGTTATTTCATGCTCTTGTTGAAAAGATGGGTACCAGAACAAAAACTTGCATAGTTTATGGAAGTTTTCAATGCAAGCTTCTGGGACCATTTTCAATTTGCCACCTGCCACTGAATAGAAGCCTAGCACTGCTAACATTAAGGTCTTGAACTTTCTTTCTACAAAGACAGAGACATTTTAAACAGTACAGTTTGTTCTATGAAATATTCCAGCAGTTTTGTAAAGCATAGTGGAATCCTAAGTCAATAATTTCATAAAAACTGATGCAAAAGTTTCTCATTAGATGTCCTCCTCTATGAAGAAGAAGAAATATTATTTGGCTTACAGGTCACAGTCTATGCTGTACTCTAATCAGTGGCTGGTTTTTGGGGTTTTTTTCTCTTCCTTTATGACTCTTAGAAAATTACGTACTTTACTTCAAAAAAATAAATCTAATTATACTACTCCTGTATATTTAAATAACAATACTGTTGATAAAAGCAAGGAAGGAAGTTTAAAGAAAGCAAAAAAGAAAGGAATACAATTGTGCTAGAAACATGGAAGGAGAGACATTATTATTTAATTGTCTAAGCTGTGATAATTAGATTCCTAAAGAAAGTTTGGTAGGTGCAAGAAGACATTCAGCAAAGTGAGGTTTAACTGCAAGATCTAAAATTCATATAGAGCTCCTATTCAGTTCTGAGTCTAAATATTCCTATGGCTGTCAGGGTACTAGGAAATAAGCATGAAAAAAAAAGTTGTAGGATATGAAGTTGAGAGAAGTGTGTTTGTAAAGACCACTGAGAAAAAAGGAGAAACCAAAAATAGGCAGCTGTGAAATACATCGAACTTTTCTTGTTCTATGGAAAAGAAATGAAAGTAAAACCCAAAATTCTGCAGAATACGTGACTTCTTACATCCAACTTCTTTTCACAGATGGCTCAGAGAAACACAAACACCAAATTTTTTTTGCTCTCATTCAAGTTTGTTTATGAATCTTGATTTAAGAACTCCTTGGCAAATAGTTCTTTGTTTTGATTGTAGTCTTTCAGCATGGATAACTGCAATAAAGCATTTGTTCCTAGCAGAGATTAATTTCATTCCTTCCCTACTCCAGTCACTGAATCAGAGAATGTTTGGTAATAATTTTGCATATCAAGTGCATGTTCTTTCTTTTTCTGCTGCTAGAATTTCTGCAGAGAAATTTTTAAGGAAAAATAAAACCTTATGTTGTTATGAATTTCAAGAAAGTTATTAGTATTTATTTTCTTAAATTGAAGCCCCAAAAATTATACTGTGGAATCTGCACCTCTTTGTCTTTTGATATGTTTATTCTGTGCATTAAGGAAGTGTGGTTTAACACAGGTACTTTTTTTACAGTCTTCTGAACAGTTTTCTTCTAAGACAAGATCCAACTCTTTAGTGTCTGTAGGCTCTTAGCTGGAAAAAATTCCAAAACACTACATAATTATCAATTAAAATAACACAAGTGTTTGACTAGCCATTTTCTGGGTATTGCCTCTTCTTTCAAAGCTGTTGAAGTGTTCTCTTTAATGATATATCTGTAGAGCGTATGAACACAGGGTGCACACATTGACACATTTAAATTAGGAAAAAGAAAGTCAATTTCACATCTTCACACTAAGAAGGCTTTATTGCTTTCCCATTGGTCTCCTCTGGTCATCACTTACGTTAATATGAGTTGTATCTCTAAGTAAACACAAATCTAAAATTTAGGTTCTTCCTCATAAGGTCAGAAGGCTTAGAAATTTTAATATATTTATGCAAAGACTAGCAACCAGAAAAGTGGATGATGTATTTAGCAGTAAGATGAGAAATTCCGTATTTTACACCAGAAATTTTAAGCTGCTGAATTTTTGAAGACTATACAAAAAGATCAGGTTGTCAACACAGCTCGAACTTGAACTTGAGAATTCATCCTGGTTTTAATGTGTATATGTATTTGACTCCATGATTTGTGTAAACTGTATCTTCAAAAGGAAAGACACAAACACATGCCCACAAACCCCTCTTAAATTAGTTGCTATTTAAAGTCTTCTATACTGATTTCAAAATTGTAGATTATTCTCTAGATAATGCTAATAGTTAGATAAGAAGCTGCATGTGTGAGTTTCTGAAACATTTACACAGGTTAAAAAGTTAGCTTTTCTTCACAAGGCAAGATATTTGAATGACCTTGCCCATAAAATGGCTTGCCTTGAGGTTTTATTAATTTCTATGATCAACTTTGCTATCAGAAATATTTCACACTAATGACACACTGTGTATTTATGGCTTCAGCTGTAATTGGTCTTCTGACTTTTAAAAATTATTTGCATCATGCCAACGTGATCCTATTATGCATCTTCTTTATAGTGTATTACAAACAGATGCAAAGTGATCACAAAGTCAGGATATTATTTCCATTTTATAAACCCCTATTAGCATAGATCTCAGAAAAGCTCTTCAGACATTCCAGAGTTTTCTGCCTGTAAGCATCCCATCACAACACGAAAGGCTTTTCTTTTTGTAGTGCTCAATTCAGGTTAGTTTTGATGTGCTGTGATTTTACTACTACTTGTGATAGCTTTCTCTCCATCCATACTCCAAATGGTTACTGTGTCTCATAATGACTGGCAATTTTGTGCAGACTTTGCAGATGAAAGCAAACATCTTTGTTTTGGAAGTAGCTGAAATAGTCTTTCAATTATTGCCCTGAACTTATGGTGTATAGAGGATCATTGTTGTCTCACAGCATAGTATAAGAGCCTTAGTGAAGCTGAAAGAAGGACTAAGGAAAATGCAGAATCACTATGTGTGGAGTGCCTAGAAGGTTGAAGAAACAAGATCATGTGGGGCTAATAAAGCACTGGAGGGGGAGACTACACATAATAAACATTGAGCCATGGGGCAACTACAAAGGATAGCAGATGCTAAGGGAGAAAAATTAAGCCTTCCTGAATATGTGTTAAAAGAAGTCAATTCAATAAACCCAGGTATATCCTTAGGACTCTTTTTGTTGAGATACTGGCAAATGTTTAGTTGTGAGTTAAGGAAGGTTTGCTCTTAAGTAGAAAATTATGTAGGTGTTCACATTATGTACCCTTCTGGGATATAACTGGAATGAGAACCTGTCTGTGGGTATAGATTTAACATACTTTATGAACTCAAATGCTGCTTCTGATTTATTTCCCATTCTTTCCTTAAAATTTAGATCAGGCTGTTTTGACTGGTTCAAGTTACAGATTAATTTTTTATGCATATACTGACATGACCACTTTTAAACAGAGTACTCTGCATCGTATTACCCTAGCTAGTTAGACTTTGTTAAACAGTATATTCAGTCTCTTGACAATAAAGGTTTTCGTTACAATGATAAGGTTATTTCTTCTGAATGCTTTTTCCATGCCTTCTGTTTCTTCTTTTTCCTTCTGTCCAGATCTCTGTTCCTTTTCCACCACTTCTAGAGCTCCCAACAGCACTGATTGCAGACAATTTGAATCACCTGTGCAGTAAAGCCACAGTGTGCATTGATTTGGGAAATTCAGGAACAAATCAGCCTATAGGATTGCTGATGTATTGAAGCATGAAGATGAAACAGGATGTAGAAATTTGTAAAAATGATTTAACAACTGTTGTTGAGTCACTTAGGAATTAGATAATAATATATCGACAGGATCAGCAGTAAATTGCAATATTGTGATGATGCAGAAGAAGCAACTGACAGAACTCATAGAAGCCTAAGATTCGACAAGAAATGTAGTAACTTAGTAATATTTACCCAAAGTACCAAATGAGGGATTGTGTTAGGGACAAACCAGCAGTGCTTCCAAAAAGGCATACAAGCTGCAAGTTCGTGTTAATACTCAGTGCAGAGGCACCAGTAGGTGGAAAGCATAGTGAAGGAAAGGGAAGTACACCAAGGACTAAACTCTTGCCTTAAGGCTCTCACATCAAATTCATCAACTAAGGGTAGTCTGAGAGCTTAAAAATTTTAGAAAAAAACCCCTGAAAGATGTGATTTTGTTAAAATAATAAATAAATATTGAAAAGGTTAGATGAGAAGGAGAAACTGTTGAGTTTTGAGTTTGTCAAATTTATTATTTTTTATTATTTCAATCTGCATAATAGTTTTCCTGAAGAGTTGGTGCTGGGGCCTCAGTTCTTTCACAGGAAATAAGAAATGTCATTTGCCTTGTCTCCGTGGTGTTGTAGAGTTCATAATAAAATCATGCTAACAAAATGCTTTTCTGAGATCCTCTTTAAAAAAGCCACACAAATTATAAAAGTGTATAGGTCTTTGTAGAGATTTAGCAGAGGGCAGTTTCTCATTTCCACCACTTCAGCATGGACAGCTACAGTGGAACTCATTTATTTTGCTCTTGGCTCAGCAGGGATAGAATGAAACTAAAGTACAAGATACTCATCAAATTAATTTCTTATGGCAGTTTAGTGTGTCTTTCAGCCTGTATAATTTGTATTGCTCCTTCAGTATGGGCAATGAGTATTATGTGTAGAGGCATATGTGTTAATTACAGTCAACTTATGTGATATTGTATCTTTTCTGTCATAAATTTAACATTGTGCCCTGGAAGACAAAATGAGTATCTATCTGGGAGATTGTGTTACCATTCTACTTCTGAAGTTTTTTGGTTTTTTTTTTTTTTTATCCTGGTGATTCTGTAATCAGAAAGGGTCCAAGCTTATAGAAGGAGAACACAATGTGGCTTCCATGTGTGTTATCTGCTGTCTTGATGAGTAAAAACCAAAGATGGAAAAAATAAGGGTAAAAACTACCTCTTCAGGAAAAAAACCCACCACACTGGCTTAATTTCTCCTTTTTCTTTGTTTCTGTTTTGCCCCCGAAAAACCTCCAAACTACTTTTGATAATGTCCCATGTTGGGGTCCCTCCCCTGCCGTGTAGCCCTGGGAGAGGGGCCCTGAGGGCACAGACACGGGGTTCCCTGTCCCTGCTCAGCCTCGTTCCCATTGGTTGGTTTGTGTTCCCTGCGCGGGCAGAAGGACCCTTGGTCCCGTGACTGGAACAGTTCCTGGGCAGAGCTCCGGCCATGCGGCTGGAGAAATAAACATCTCTGAAACAGCTATCAAGAATCTGTCTGTCCGTATATATATATTTCCTTTCCACGGGACTCCTGGTTTGATATATGCGTTGTTGCAGGATCCCCACTGCAACAGTCCCAGTCACTGTACAACAGGCATTTTGCCATGAACAAATTTCAGGCTGTGGTTTTCAATTTTCAGTCTGTTCACTGGGATTTCATTGCTTCATTCTGTCTTCAAATGCCCTGTAACACATTTATTTTTTTCCCTTGTTATTGCGCTGTGTTTCTCATGGAAAGAAAATCCTTTAAAGTCCCCAACTTTCTCACTCTGTGGCCCTCTGACATTAGCCATTTTATTGAAACCAAAATTATTCTTAGACACTTATCTTTCTAATCAGTTCTGATCAAAAAGCAAGCTACCCTGACTTAATTAATAGCAGCCATGACTGCCTGAGTAAAATTACAAATCTAGGGACACTGTATACTAATTTTAGGAAGCAAATGACAGGGTGCAAAAGACCATTTTATTTCTTAATACATTCTTATGCTTTATTTTTTTTTATCAGATTTTCAGTTTGGGTTAGAGTCAAAAATTTTTGTTGTAATTTACTTTAGAACTGAAACCAGCTAAGATAATATTTCACTAAAGAAAACCCAAGGGATGACCAATTCCATCTCTTAACAATTTGATAATTCTGCAACATGAGCACAGAGGGCACCATGACACCTTAGGAAAGCTGTTCCCAAGAGAAGTCCAAATTACTTCTTTGGAGCTTTTTTATGGGCCTAAATACCTTACAGTAACTTTTTATATAAATGTGATAGGGCCTCGCAGATAGAAGCCCTCTATTCTTTCTTGAATTTACTTCCAGAAGTAATCACTGATAATATATTTCACAGCTTAATTTTTAAAAGAAGAATGTCTGAGTAATTTTCCTTGTAAGAGGCTTTGTGTCTTTTCCTTCTACCTTTCCACTACAAAATGATTATTCATTTTATCTACTGTTTACTTGTTAGTGCAAAATAATGATTCGTGGACATTTGAATATAAAATTGGATTTTAATGTATCTCAATTTAAAAAAGAGGCTATTTTCTCTAAACATGATCTTGTCTCACAGGCATTTCTTTTTGATTAACTTATTCTTCACATAGATAATGTAGACAAGAAAACCCTACTGTTTTTCTGAGGTCACTGCTATCATTTATTTCTGTTTCAAAATGGCAATAAGTATCAACATATCAAAGGTGTCTTTCATAATCAATAGTATGTACCGGTATTTTTCTTCTAAATAATTCACTTGCTTTATATTCTGTCTATAAATATAAAAAAAATAAAGATCAAGTTATATCCCTGGGACACAGACAGTACTTATTTCCCCTGGGGTGAGGAAAAGGACTGGATAGTGGGAACTATGTAAAATGAGACAAGTATTGAAAATGAAGAGAGATGCAGGTGAGTTCTATGGAAAATCAGGGATATAGCTTGGTAATCATGACATGTAATACCTGAGGTGAATAGCTCTGGAAAATACTTCTCAAAACACAGATGTGAGAGAAAGTCTCAAGACTAAAATTTAAATGGATTCAGGGTGAGCCATGCCAAGGGAGTGATAAAATTGTGCAAAGTTTAAAATGGCTGAGATTTTTAGTTCCTTAATCTGTAAACTGTCTGAGAAACAAGAGGCAAAAAAGTGATTCAAGAAGACTGTTTATCCAGTCCTGAAACATCAAATGCTTGGCCCAGATTGACATACTTGCATCCATACAGCAGAACTGCAGCTTTCATTTAAAAGAGAAAACTCCTAAACAATTTGTCTTCTCTAAGTTGGAACCAATTAAAAATTAATAGAATGTCACCCCTATCAGTCTTTAGCTATCATAAGCTAATGACTCTGAAACAAACTCCCTTTCTTTTCATAAATTTATTTAAATATTTATCCTGAAATTTACCAATAGTATTTTATTTTCAGTGTAAGACACATAAATGACAACTGTTCTGAAATGTTTTGGTCAGAACAGGTAGAAACATGTAGTTCTTCCTGAACTGGCATCTAAAATAATTATTTCAATAGAAACATGAATTTTTTGCTACTCCCATCTGAACAGTAATGTTACTCCTTTATAAAGGAGGGAAAGGAACAACAAAACTTACTCCATTTGAATGGCAAATTTGAATTAGGAGATTCTTTGATCTAAGTTTTTATCTTCCTTATCTATAAACTGGTCCTATATATCCTTCTCCTGCCCCCAGAAGCTCCCTAAGAAAATAGAAAACAAATAAAATATATTCATATGATGAATGTTTAAAACATTGTAATTATTATCAATGAAAAGTTACTAAAAATTGTTAATGCAAGGCGTTTACTACAGCTTGAAGAGTATGTGTTATCCCCTACAGCATAAGGGCAAACAATAATCAATGAAATAAAATCAGGTACATAATATGTGCTCATTAAGTGAGTACATATTAACTCAAATACCAATGAATCAGTGACTAACAAATAAGGTGATCGTTAAATTTATAGCTTGTATGCTGGCATGTACACAGTGTCTCCAAATTAAAAATGCATCCTTATATCTTCTAATTTTTCAGTTTTCATTTCTAGTATTTGCCATATAATTAAGCTTGTGCTCTATGGTACTAATACTTAATATTATTTATATGTTTTGTATTTATATGTTTAGATTTCTAAGTTTCAATCCACCTTACTTTTGAAAGTTCCTGTTAGTTACATTTGGTTTGGGACAGTTATACTGATGCCATGAACATTTTTTGCCTTTTCTTTTATACCCCTATTGTACCTTTTTTTACAACTTCTGTATCCTTAGTGCTTTTTGCCTACATTCTTGGACTTGTTTGTCAAGCTGAGAGACTAAACATTTTAGAAGCTTCATAGGTAGGGGTCAGTGTGCCCCAGATCCCAAGGTCCTCTCCAGAACACATTCTGTAAACTAAGATAGAACCATCCAGGGGAAGGTTCCTTGGGGAGGGGGGCTCACTCAAGCCTCTCATTGGGGAATTTTGATAGATATGCTAATTAGTAAGACCTATAATGTTATACCCAATCTTTTGGGGGGGGACATTTGGGCGGGGTGCATTTCAATGCATATGACCTGGACGTGTGCACCTAAGGATCCTTAAAATAAATACCAAGGTAAAATCCCTTTTCCCCTTCTAACCATGTTTGACTCTTGATTTTAAGACCAGGAAAAGGCATCAATATTGAGTAACACTTTTTCCCCCATTTCAAGAGGATTAAGAATGTTATGTCCTGTAACTCATTTTGAATGGTTCTATTATTTTACAAGACTCAAGCACAGTGCAGCAAATGTTCTTCCAAAAAAACATTGAAATAATGCTGTGTAAGGGCAAATTTTTTTCACTTCAGCTGTAGTACAATTATTTATACTTGTATACCTGCATAAAGTAACACTTCAGAATATCCTGTGATATATTAATGGTCTCTTCACACTGACTGTTATAATGCCAGACATCCCGGGGCAATGGGAAGGAACACATGGATGGAGGGCAGATCAGATCTGCCACACCCTTCAGCTCTTTTTGGTGACTGCTGATCTTAGAGTAGAAAAATACTGGGCTGAGCACATATACACCTCCCATGTAATTAGGCAGTCATTGTGAAGCTACTACTTTTCTGCTCATGGAACAACTTGTTGTGATAACACAGTTCCCACATTGTTAACTTGTACATGAGATTAATTTATCATGAAGATATGGGGGAGGTCTGAATCTCCCTGAATTTACGGGAGTAAAAGGGGTTGTGGCTTTTCACACAATTGGTGGTGTTCAAGAGAATATCATAACTCCCTCACTGTGGGCTCTCTGGGTGTAGGAGGTCGTTGAACAATTTCAAATTATGATCAACCTATCTTTACAAAAGGATATTCATGCTGCAGTCAGAACCTTTAAACTAGTCAAAGTGATTTTTACCATGGATATAGAAAGTTACTTAACTATGATGGTTTTTTGCATTGAAAAATAATCCCCTCAGAGATTTCAAGTCACTGGCTCCTTTTTTGTTGTTTTTCTGAAAGCAAATTACCACTTTCATATAAAGTTAAACCAAAAGAAGCCCTATCCAGTATTTACTTTAGCAATGCCTCAGGGGAACTTATATAGGCTATGAGTGCTCTTTTCCATTTCTGTGGGAAGGTGGGGAAATTATTTACATACATAAGACTTTGTGACTGAGGAATGCTTTTTTTTAAATACTAATTGATTGTGAAGACAAGTTTAGTAGCTCCACAACTGCCAAGTTTATAATCATATAATATCATATATTAGTACATGGTAAAATCTGTCAGAGAGGAAAAGCTTAGTGTGAAAATTAATATGATAAAATTTATCTGTTGCTTAGTTGTAATCTTTTGTAAGCATTAAAATATAATATGAAGTGGGTTCTATCTTTGAACTGATAAAGCAATATTTATTTTGTAAAAAAATGTATCTCTTTCCTACTAAAAAATAACAAAAACTGGTTTTGCATCATATTCCTATTTCTCATGCTTTATTTATTCAGTGTAGAGTATAGCTTTTCTTCAATGGTGTGACCAAGAAATGGTATTATGAAATGTCATGATCCAGCCCATTAAAATAGCTGTTCCTTAGCTATAGGCAACAAGAAGTTTTTCAGTAATTGAAGTATTATTACTGAATTGCATTATTTTTTTAGGGGAGGTTAATTATTATTTCCAATTTTCATTTTATTATTTTCTGTAATATTGAACTTGAAATGCAAAGATACATACACAATCAAGAAATCAAGGACACCTTTGAGACAATAAATTTTATCTCTGAATCTGTCCCTTTATTTCTTAATATTATACTTTTTGCCTTTTCTTACTTCAGTAACACATTTTCTGAAAGGAGTGAAAATGAAACATAAGTGTCTGAAAGTGGCACTAGTGCACCTTGAAAATAATATGAGCCATAATGCCGTTGAAGAATTCAGAAGACTGAAAAATGCTACAGTATTTGGGTTAGCATTTCCAAACACACGTATTGTATCTAGGCTGTATTTAAACTATCTTTTATTATCTTCATCCTCATCTCTATTTACTGGGTATTTTTGCAATTGGTTTTAGCAGATTGGATTCTGGATGAATCAATCTTGTTTTATTATATAAGTACAGTATTTAATATTCTCATGCTTTGAAACAACACTTTTGAAATTACAGATCAGGATTCATTCAAAGGAACAATTTAAACAGGTAGATTTTAATGAAGTTTTAGCATCTCATATCTGCTGAAAAATATTTTAATTCATCATAACTAAAATTCCTACTAAATATTAAATTCAGATCTACAAATTTTATTATTGAACAAATCTTTATTGTTGTTACTCTTCCTTCAATTACTCCATGTCAAGTTTGCCTGTGTTTTCTGTTGTTGAATTTTTTTAGGACTAGCAAGAACTTCCATTGCTCATGAAAGGAATAATTCTCTAAATTAGTTTTTGTAGGTTTTGAGTTATTGCTCGCTCTTAAAGCCTACTGTCTAAACTCCACACCACGGCACTGTTACAAAACATGTCTTGTTCTTTCATGTCCTGTGTCCAATGCATCTTTACTTTTTTTTCAGTTGCTACAGTCCCTTTGAAGATATAGCAGTTAACTTTTCCTCTGCCCATTTTCATGTAGTTAGAGATACAGGAAAAAACAAGACCTGAGAAGAAACTGCACTCTGCTGATTTCTGATGAGCAAAATTCATCTATGGAAAGTCAGCTCTGGGTTGAAGATGAAAGTCTCTCATCCATACTAAACTTTATCTTCTATTTGTACTCTGCTTTCTGTATGTGTATGGCATTCCTTTTGCAACAGAGCAATGAAAATTTCAGGATCTTAAATAGCCAAAAGTACATGGTCACCAGTGCAGTACCATAAATATGGCAGCAAATAACCTTCAGTCAGAAGAACAGAGATTAGGAGACTGTGGTGTGTTGACCTTGGCAGGATGCCAGGTGCCCACCAAACTGTTTTATTTCTCCTCCTTATCAGCAAGAGCAGTGAGACAAAATATCATGAAAGTTTCTTGGCCTGAGATAGGGACAGGGAGGGACTGCTCACTAATTACTAACATGGACAAAACAGACTCAATTCAGAAATTCATAAGAGAGTAGAATAATGAGAATTAAGGACAAATCTAAAAACTTGTTTCCATCCTTCCGTCTTCTCAGGTTCAAGTTGAGTCTGATTTTTCTACCTCCTCCTCTTGATCAGCATAGGGGGATAGGAACTGGGGGTTGTGGTCTGTTTATAACACCTTGTCACTGCCACTCCTTCCTCCTCATGCTCTTCCCCTGCTCCACCATGGGGTCCTACCACAGAGACAGTTCGGAAGACAGTTCTCCACAAACTTCTCCAGTGTGGATCCTTCTCACAGGCTATATTTCTTCATGAACTTTTCCAGTGTGTGTTTCTTCCATGGGACACAGTTCTTCAGGAACAAACTGCTCCAACATAGGTCCACTCTGGATATCTGCTCCTCTGTAGACCTCCATGGATTGCAGGGGTACAGTCAGCCTCACTGTGGTCTTTACCAGGGACTGCAGAGGAATTTTAGCTCTGGTGCCTGCAACTTGGTCTGTGCTGGAGTCTGCTGAAACATGCTGTATCAGACACGGCAGAAGCTTTTGTCAGCTTCTCACAGAACCCACCCCCATAGTACCCTCAATACTAATACTTTGCCACATGAACTCAATATAGAGAAACAAGGCAAAGTAAGGCTGCTGGGGACAGTCTCTGGTGGACAAAACACAGGGGTGTGTGGAACAGCTGAAATGAGCAGATGCTTCATTTTGTAGGGAATGGTCATCACTTTTTTCAAGGTCAACAAATTTTTTAGGACAATATCCGCTTTTGAACTCAGAAACTCACACTTCTTTTCCTGGATAACACTGGCAGAAACTGCATCAAAAATGTATCTCTGTGGCCAGCATTGAATAGCAATACAGTTTGCCCCAGGTTTACACATTAAACCTTTTTTTAAAATACACATGACCATAAAAATCCAACGCAAAATAAACAAATAAAATACACACAATTGTAAAACTACTATAAAGCTTGCAAATTATTTATGAGATGACTTACTTAAATCCTTTTCTTCCTTTTTTTTGTATGACTGTATGATTCACTGGCCTTTAAGCATTTAATTAACTCTCTAAGGGCTTTAATATTTGAATGGTCTCTCTCATTAAATATTTAACACAACAAAGTTTATCTTTTTATGTTCTGATTCATTACTGTATTTTCTTAATTATTTTAAGTGTAAGGTTAAAATAAAGGTAAGACATCTACATAATAACAAATCTGACATCTAAAGAAATGTTTTTGTTACTCCTGAAGATATTGTTCATGGATTTTGAATTACAGCTGTCCTGTGCCTTAATAATTTTTGTATTTACTGCCCTGTGAATACCTAGTAAAATTACAGGATCATAAGTTAAGCATAACATAATTTTTAGATGATCATCTTCATAGGTGTCATAATGTTTTATAAATTCAATTAGAACTGATAGTTCAATAACTAAAATTGAGACACAAATATTAAATATGTAATGAATATTCAAATGAAAATACAATTTCCAAGGTGTTTAACTAATATAGCATATAAGAAGAAAATTCTCTGCTGATAAGCACTTCACTTGTACATAGAGTTAGGTTACTGTCCAATTATATTATATATAAAATAGTTACAATAGGGCTTCAAATTATTTGTAGGCATTAAAATTGGTACTTTCAATGCAAAAATTTAACTAATGGTCTTGGTTCACACCTAACTAACTATGTAACAGGAAATGCAACAAGGAACAGCTTGCATTCTCAGCACAGAGGAACTAAAGCCAAAATAAAAATTCTCTCTTGTCCCTAAAAATACTGATTTCTCAGAACCAGTACTGGATACAGCAATCCTAGGAAGCTTGTGTAGGCTCTGGTTGTGCTGTAGCAATACACTGGATTGAGAACATCTAGCTTTAGAGCTGTCGTTCTCAATTTTTTATTCTCAAGCACTAAAATGAAGAGAAAATGCCATTTTTCTAAACCAGCTATGGTAAAGTGTTGTTCTTAACCACATTTTAGAGTAGCTGGAGATATAACAAACCTTCTCTGCTCATGACAAAACTTACTTTTGAAGAAAGTACATTCCAATGAAAGTGAAAGTCAGAATTACCAAAAAAAAAAGAAAAAAGAAAAAAGAAAAGTAAATCCCATAAAATATGGAAAGCATAAAAGAAGACAATTTTTTGAATAACTGAAGTTATTTTTAAAGAGAAATACTTTTAGGCTGAAAGCTACACTTAGGAATTTTTAAAAAATGGTTTTCCTTAGCTATTAAGTGGGTAATTTCAGTGTCAGTTATTGTTTTCCAAAACTACTTCATTTAACTTTTAAGTATTTAATTTTGATCTAGAAGTCATATCAGTTAGAGATAAAAATGATTTGTGTGGTGATCATGAGTAGACGACAATTGTACATGGAGAATTTAGGGATCCACAATACACTTTTATCAAATATTCCCTGGCCAGGGCTGTGCTGCACGGTGCTATGGATCCAGTGTGGCCCTCAGGCTGTGTTGTGCTGCACAGTTCCCATGGCTGCAGGATAACTTCAGCCACCTTACTGCTATAGGCAGCTCTCACTCCGTACCTCCAGGGATCATGCCACTGGTGTGACTTTGTCTTTATCGAAAAGAGCAACAAGAAGTTATTGTAACATATTTCTCTTTAACTGTAGAAATGATGAATAGAGTTTTTCCTTTGTAAATAAAGTCTTATAATAGCTCGGATGACCAAAAGAGGAAAAGCTGCTATGGATAGGGTCTGCATGGCACGCTGCACATGGGTCAAGAGTCTGATGTTACAATGCTCAGGGCTCCTAGCATCTAAAGGTATTAATATCACTCTTAAGGTTTTAGCAGTAATGAAAAGCATTTAAAATCATAACTTACAAGTCTACATGCCTGTCTTGCCAGGACCATAATGAACCATCTCCTCCCAGTGCAAGATAAACCCCTAGATCAAATTAATTTGATTTTTTAATACTGTGACTAAAAGTCATATAAATTCATATCTAAAAATTCATTCTCAATTTCAGCTGCCTCTACAGGTATAATTTTCATGTCTTGGGATCATATTTATCCCATTTGTATTGTCGTCCTACTAGGGTGTCAGTTAAGGCATGTCCTTCCTCCCTATTTCTCTTGTGATTCTTTAGAGTGAAAAATTACAGTAATTTTAATTTACAAGTAACCCTAAGATGTAGGGTTACTTCATAAGAGCATGTGCAACAAAAAGCCTATACACTTTACTTTTGCTTAGCAACTGAAATTGCACGACCCTTTTGTTCCAACTTTTCTTGGATTCTTGAACCTGTTATTGTTAAAGTCAGTCTATGAAGGTCTTCAGCAGAACCTATCAGCCAGAGTGTGTGCTCTGTAGAGGAACTAAAGACTTAATTTCCACTGCAATGATGACATTTGATCTTTCATGTATCTACTATTCCTCTCACCTGTGCTGTACAAATTCTGGAAAACATGAGACAATGTCTGTCTTGAGTCACACATTTTTCCAACATAAACATTTTCAGTCTTCTTTTTTTTCCCTAATGATGACCAGTCATCAAGTCCATTCACTTTTCTTTCCAGAACAAAAACCAGTTTTTTTATGAACAAAAATCATAAACATGTATATAATACAATGTACATAACTGTTCAATACCAGAGGCTTAGTGCTCAGGTAGTTTATGGCTTAGTAGAGGAAATAAAGACACTTACAAGGTGTAAGGAAGGAAATGGACTAATCATTATTTACTTTTACATTAGGCAGCAATTTACCCAGCGCTTTTAATATTGCTTGATTTCAGCTGTGTTATGGGTTGTAGTGTGTCTTGCTACAGGCAATAACTTTCTTTTCAGATGAGGTGTCATATGTACATTAAGTCAGCACTGTATTAGCATAACATGTTAGTGTAGAAAAGAATGTGTCATTGGCATGTGCTGCTTGAACTGTTTTATTAAAAAAATTTAGCTACAGCAATTTATGATCTCAAAATGGTCATCATAATTCATATTCAAATAGTAGCAATGCTTTTAACTTTTCCAGCCTGCATTCACTTCCAGAAATTCCTGACCAGATTTTTGAGAGTTTCCTGTGTACTCTGATTTCATCCAAATAGGATCATTAACTGGTGATGTACTTATTTTCAGGTTTTGAAATTAGCCTTGTTTTAAAGAATAATTTCAGAAAAAAACAATATCACATATAAACCTTTCTAAGTACATATGTTCTCCATTATGTGTTTATTTATTTATTTATTTATTTACTAGTGAAAGTGAAACTTCAGATCACTCATGAGTTTCCTTAGGTACTTTTAATGGTTATGATTATATTTTTAGAAAGGCAGTCTTTTCAGTCTTTTTAGAATTTTTTTAAAAATCGTTAAGTTGGAAAAGAATTCCAAAATCACTGAGTCCAACCCTTGACCAAACACCACTATATCAACTAAACCACAGCACTAAATATGACATCCAGTTACTCCTAGAACACTTCCAGAGAAGGTGTCTCCACCACCTCCCTGGGCAGCCTGTTCCAATGCCTGAATATCTTTTTGCTGAAGAAATTCTTCCTGTTATCCAACCTGAACTTCCCCTGGCACAGCTTGAGACTATGTCCTCTTGTCCTGTCACTGGTTGCCTGGGAAAAGAGGCTGATCTCCACCAGGTGACACTGTCGTTTCAGACAGTCGTAGGGAGTGATAAGGTCTCCCCTGAGTCTCCTCCAGGCTCAAGAGCTCTAGCTCCCTCGGCCACATTTTATATGACTTACTCTTGTCTCTAATATCCCAGAAGTAATCAGGGTTTGTGAAAGGACTTAATCGGGTACACTGGAATCAATCTCTACACTAAACAAAAGCTGTGTTAACATCTTTTCTTACCGTGCTATAATTTGAGTATTAGAACAGGACGCGGTACAGAAGAAATATCCACTCTTCGAAAGAATTAGTTTTTCTCCTTCAGGTGAGATAGGTGTGGTAAAATGATAACTGTCTGCACATTGAGAGTGGAGAGCCAGGGCATTGATTATCTGCTGATGCAGGTCCAACACCTGCAGTCTGCATACACAGAGAGAACAGTTCTCAGCTATTCTTTGGCGAGTTGAAAGAAGTAGAGTTGAACTGTTAGCAGCAATTGAGCAACAAAAGGAGTAATAACAGGCCTGTTTGAAGCATGTTGGGAAAATGGTGTAATGTTGATCTTCCTCAATATTTCAAGTGGTGGTGAGACCTTCTTTTATGTTTATAGGCTAATGATATTACATAAAAATATGATGAACTTAAGAAACTGCCACCACAGCAGAGTCATCCTTAACTGTGGCAGTTACAATAATTCTGATTGTGGTAGGTTGGCTCAGACCAGCAGCTAAGCACCCATCCAAATCCTCCCCTCTTTTCCTATCAGGGTTGGGGAGACATCTGAAAAGACATATGGGAAAAACTCATGGCTTGAGATAAAGACAGTGTATAATAAGTGTAATAATAATTAATTAAATAATTAATAAGTGTAGAAAAAAGGGGTAGATAGCCCCCAAACAAATGGTTGAAGCAATCATCGCCACAGATCGATACCCATCCAGTCTGCACACAAAGGCTACTTCAGAAAAACTTGCCTTCAGTTGAAATTGCTGAGTGTAACATTATGGCATGGAATACCACTTTGGTTTGGCTGGCCCAGCTGAGTCTTTCACAACCTTTTGCCCAGCCCGTGCTTTCTCATGAGAGGGCAGTGTGAGAAATGGAAAAGAACTCAGTACTGTGCAAACACTGTTCAGCAATAGCTGAAATATTGGTATGTTATCAATATTGGTTTAGCCACAATAGTCACACAACACTATGTGGACTAATATAAAGAAAACTAACTCTGTCCTGTCCATACTGTGCACTAATTTAAATTCCTACTTGAGATGTGTTTCACTTAGGCTACTTTTACCCAGGTCTAGAGATATGTCAAATATAGCCTTTAAATTTTTTAATTATTTAACAGTTTTGATTGGAAATACAGCTATCTTGATGTCATTTATTTGGGGATTCCCAATGCATTTGACATAATGCCACAGAGCATTTTTACTAAAGTACTTAGAAAATGAAGTAGTAACAGAAGATAAAAGTATTAAAAACAAAACAAAGACAAAGATAAACTATTCATTAGGAGAAGATATGAAAATTTAGAATTTTATTATACACTCCATGTTTCAAATGTGTTCTGAGAAAAATAGATGAGTTTTTTATGCACAGTGAAATTCTGGTCATTTCTTCTGGTTTCCACTCATACTGATTCTTTTCTCTTTTTGATTCTTTCCAACACACAGGCTCTTGACCTTAGTTTTGTTTGTAATTGGGTTAAGGAATTTCATCAAAACCATGGAATGCTTAGTAAATGTGAGTACAAATTTGCTATGTTTGTTTACTTTCCTATTAAACCTATTTAGTGACGTCTTATCAATACTTACAAAATCAATAAACAGTGACAAACATGGTCTACTATATATATGTCCCAGTAAAAGACACTAATATTTAGGTAATTACTGTTTTTCTTCCAGTAAAG
This sequence comes from Corvus hawaiiensis, assembly GCF_020740725.1. Lineage (NCBI taxonomy): Eukaryota > Metazoa > Chordata > Aves > Passeriformes > Corvidae > Corvus > Corvus hawaiiensis. Next base: position 37,219,226 of record NC_063255.1, on the reverse strand, counting down.
CCTACAGTTTGAGGAAGCTGATGAAGCATCTAGCTAGAACAAATTTATTTGAAAGGGCAGATAGTTAAGATTACTATTATGCAGACATGTTTGTTTGTCTTCTCAGATACGCCAGCAGTGACCTTTTCAGCATTCCCATTGCATATTTTATCAACAAACACTGTCTCGACTCTTATGAGGCCTTGCTCATAAGTACAGGCTATGAATTCAAAGCTTTTCAGTTTTGAAACAGGGAATCCAGCACAGCCTAATGCAGCTTTCACCATTCCAAAGAGAACTGATGATATTCACTTGCCTCAGGCCCAAAACTCTGCAGACCAGCATTACCTGAACCCAATGGAGAGTTGTACCAGGACACTGAGCATATGCAAAATAAATCCTGTGAGGTTGGGACATGCTTATAAGGATATTTAGCATATTTTGAAGTGAGTATTTGTGAAAATGCATTAACCTATAAGAATGGAAGTTTTTGAGGCTTTTAAATTCTTTTATTTTTTTCCTTGCCAAAATGTTAAAGTGAAAATGTTTTAATGATTAAAATGAAAACTGTGAATTTTCTTCAACGTTTTTCAAGAGATAATGAACATTTTCTAGTTGGATATAATTCTGCCAACATTAATTCATATCATTGCACCTACTCAAAGAGAGTACATGTTTCAAAGCACAAAACACTAGCACTCCTCAGAGAATGAATTGAAGGAGGTTTTGGTTTGGCTGGTTTGGTTGGTTTTATTTTGTTTGGTTTTATTTGGCTGGTTAGATTTTTTAACATCTCTTACTACTGTCATCTGCTTTTAAAATAGTTGATATTTTTTTCCTCAGAAATGGTTCATTTAGAGTGGATTACCTAACATAAAACATCTGTGGGAGTGGTAAAGTCCTAAAACTGTTAGAGATGATAGAAAACTAATCCCATAACAATAAAGATGAAACATTGCCTATGTTATTACCTAGCTCTTTTATGCTTAGTTATGAAATTAATTTCAAAAGGATTTGAATAATTAAACTTAAAAATAATAATAAAAATCTGCTAACACACAAAATAAATGGACTATATGACACATGAAAAAAAATACAAGGAAATCACATGCATGCAAGCTATATCTTTAGATGATTTTTTTCTCTTCACATAAGTTTTTCTTCTCTTCAGTTGGTAAATTGTGACTGCTGTACTGTGAGCTAATGACAATATATGTACATTTATGGCATTCTATTTTGAATATGCTATTTTGAAAGGTATTTGTTGGTATGTCACTGACAGGGACTTTTTGCCTATTTCTTTACTAATACAACCCTTCTTATGAGGTGTGCCTGCAATTTCCTGAAATATAAAGTTTTGCACAGTTTGTATGATCCAGGATGGATAAGAATGTAGGTAACTAATTGAATCCAAGAAATGGGGGTAAGCATAGTGATACAGTTTTTTAAATTTCCCTTACATGTGCATTCTGAATTTGAGGGGCACTGATATGTTTAGTTAATTCAGATGTTCTTATAAGGTCTGAAAGGAAACTCATATTGTGGTCTTGGTGTGCAAATAGCTGTTTTTCTTGATATTTGACTTTGAGCCAGTAGAATTTATATGTCCCTTTCTCTGCTCCATTGCCCATTTTCACATTTAAATTTCTATAGGATCTCTTAAAAAAATTTAATAGATGCATATCTCTCATCACCTTATTCCACTCCATTGCCTTCTTATTATCTTACTAATTGATTACTTGTTGGGTGTATAACTGAGGCAAAGCATGATAATAGTTCATCTCCTTCTTTTATGTAAGATGCAAATTAGGGCAATAAAACATATTTCACCATATCAGAACTAGTGAAATGTGCTGGCCTCTTTGACCTTTGACCTTCATGGAGATGAATTTCTTCTACTTTTATACCCTACAGAGAAAACATGCAGAGACAACAGAATTACTCTTACCAAAGTAACATATTTTTACCATATTTAACAAAAGAAAAATTTTAGCAGCCTTTTGGTGTTGAATGATGAATTAATTTCTCCTGTACAATCAGTCACTGGTCCTTTTGCTGAGGCATCACCTGTGTGTAATCAGTGTCAGTTTCATTACACTAGAAATTTTCTTTATATGGGTTACCAGCACTGTAAATGCACTCAACTGATTAATAAGTTCCACAAAGGTCAAGAGACATCATCCTTGAAGAGACGGTAAGCAATGGCAGGTTTGCTCAAACTCAGATATGTCACATATCATTGTAATTCATGACTCAATAAAGAAAGTCTGTGCTTACTTACTAGCAAGGTATGTTCTTTGTTTGCATTTAGTGTTAACCCACTAGCATGTGTCAGCCATCAGGTGAAAGAATAAACATACGCTTCAAGGAACATAGTGCTATGACTTCCTGGTAAGAATTTCAGAATTTGCTTTCAAAACAGTGTAAGGGTTCAAAATGTACTGGAAAGACTTTCAGAGTGCACTAATTTGTTCAGTGACCCTGTAGAAAGTACTTTGACATTTTAATTTCTGTTTCCAGAATGCATTCACAGAATCTCCTCAATATTCAGAATATTCAGAATATTCACAGAATATTTGGCAAGACTATGAGTGTAAGGGATCTTACTTTCTGTTATCCAAACTTCTTGTTCATCACCAATATAATTAACCTTAGGAAATTAAATAGTATTTTAATTTAATTATAAAGAATTAAAATATAAGAAAACAGGAAATAATTATAGTACAAGAGACACAAATATTTTATTAGAAACAATATATTTGCAATTTATGCCTGTCATAGGTTAGCAAGCATAGTCCCAGAAGGGATGTCCTTGCTAAGGGGTGCTTACAGTTTCCTCTGGAAACTGATAGTGATGCCTTTTTCCTGGTCTTAAAATCAAGAGGCATACACGGTTAGAAGGGGAAAAGGGATTTTACCTTGGTATTTATTCTTAAGGATCCTTAGGTGTACACGTCCAGGTCATATGCATCGAGATGTACCCCACCGAGTCTTTCCCTGTGTCTCTGTGTCTCTCTCCTCCCGTGTCTCCCCCCCCACATTGGGTATATCATTATAGGCTTTTCTAATTAGCATATCTATCAAAGATTCCCCAGTGAGAGGTTCAAGTGAGCCCCCCCTCCCCAAGGAACCTTCCCCTGGATGGTTCTATCTTGGTTTACAGAATGTGTTCTGGAGAGGACCTTGGGGTCTGGGGCACACTGATCCCTAGCTACGAAGCTTCTAAAATGTTTAGTCTCTTAGCTTAACAAACAAGTCTAAGAATGTAGGCAAAAAGCACTAGGAATACAGAAGCTGTAAAAAGGTATAACAGGGGTATAAAAGAAAAGGCAAAAATCTTCATGGCATCAATAGAACCTATCAGCTGGCCAGTTTGAATATAGACAATTCTTTAAGCCACTTAAAGTTGTGACCGCCTCTGTGATCCACACTTAAGAATAGACAAACTCCCCCCCCAAGCTCTCTCTCGTTTCCGGCGCTGGGACAGGTGGCTGCGGGCCCCGTGAGGGCACCAGTGGGTCCGGCCAGGCCCTGCTTGGGCCAGGCCGGGCCGGGCCACGGCCATCCTGGAGCTGATGGCCCTGTTCCAGCCGTGGAACCCCCCCCACTGCCTTGCCATGGGCAGCCGGAGCGGCTTGGCTCTCCCCCCTCTCCACTGCGATAAGAAAAATTCAACATTCCAGCTGCAAAGCTGCAAGGCCGAGGTGAGATTAACCCTTTTAGTGCTGTGAAGAGCTGAAAACCTGAGGGAAGAGAGAGAGGAGATGCTTAAAGGTGAAATTGTGTTGTGAAGCTATGATATATCAGAGTATCCTGTTGTAATTTCATGAAGATATGGGGGGTGGAGTGTTCAACTCGTAAGCAAAAGCACCTGTGCTGAGATAGGCAGATGCTGACGCAGCTGTAATTTCATGAGAAGTTTGAACAGGGAGAGATGGACCAGATGAGGACTTTTGCTCCGAATGGGAAAGGAGAAAACCTCAGTTCCTAGAGATGCTCCCAGAGATAGTCCTAACGATGAAGATGATGAAGACCCTTTGCTCCCAGGGAAGGAGAAGGGCCTCTGTTTTTGTTTCTGAACAGCTCAACCTTAAAATTGTACCCCAAAAACCTTCAAGAGTGGACCCTCGAAAGCAGTTGTGGGAAAAGCTGCAAGTTTGGGGAAGGGACTCACATGCGAGCAGAGAGACTCCTTTTCCTAAATGGACTGAACAATATTTGGAAGTGGGCAGCTGTCTCGTTGTGATACTGTTTTCATAGCATGAGCAAGAAGAGACTTCTCTTTCTAAATGGACTGAACAAGGTTATTATGGAAGTGGTAAGCAGACTGAACATCTTAAGGGTTGTCTTTTTACATTGTCAGTGGGAGAAGGGAGGAAGGTGGGGTGAGGAGAAGAGTTCTGAAGGTGGTATAATTTTTTTTTTCCCTCTTTTAGGTTTCTTAATAAACTTCTTTATATTCGTTCAAGTTTGGTGCCTGCTTTGCATTTCTCCTAATTCTTATCTCACAGCAGATAAACAGTAATGAGTATTTTGGACCAAACCACTACACTAAATTGGTGTTTCCGCCCGGTTACAAACCCAACCCGCAACAATGCCTAAAAAATAAGAATAAACATTCAATAAAGTAGATAAAGATCTACTTTATCAGCCATATTAATTTCCTTTGGGCTCAATTATTGAAAATCTATCCTTTCTCTTGTAGTACATGTCTCCTGCAATCACCTGTCTGGATTCTTGCCTTTCATATTTTGTCATTACACAAGCTTTTATAATTTGTTCTGCATGCTGAGTTGTACATTTTTGAGGATTTCTAATTTTGAGAGCATGTGTAGGAATGTGTACTTTAACATAAGAATCATAAAATGTGTCTTTTATGATTTCATAGGTTTTTGAGAATCAGTTTATATATAGATGAAATCTGGAGCTGAGCATATTAAAAAACAGGCAAGAAGCTTACACTATAATTTACATCCTCAATAGGTCAATTTGATTATCAGTTCAAATTTTCAGAAAGATAAGAGCTTTCAAGCCCCCTTTTTCCATCTTATTCTTTAATGCTGGTTCATTAAGCTGTTTACAACGTGATCATAAGGTCCAGGGCCTATACACCCTCCCTATTACAACAGCAAATGTGGTTGCAGGCTTAAAACATGACTTCTTTTAAGTTTTAACAGTTATGTCTCCCACTAGTAATATCACTTTGGTAATTGGCTTTGGCCACTGACCACACTTCTGGGGTAGATTCCTGACATTCCCAATGCAATAATTGCCAGGTACTGCAGTTCTGGAAAAGAAAGAGATCCTTGATTTTAACATAGCAAATGTAAGACATTTCAGTGATTTAGCAAACTTACTTTCTTTTGATATTGCTGAAAGCACAGTGGGTTAGCCTGAAAATGTCTCCCAAATATACAGATTGAAGACCAGGTAAATAAAACTTAGTATTCCCCCAAAGAAGATAATTACAGTATTTGTTTCTGTGTGAAAGACTAGCTCTATCACTTGTAACAGCTGTTATTGGCCTAATGCTAGCTCTTTTTTGTGTCTTTAAGTAGATATATACATATTTTCAAGATTACATTTCTAATTAACTTCTGGATAAAGTGTGTCTGCCTTGATTGCTCTAATTAGAACTTATGACGGATAAAAAATGAGGCTTTTGCACATTTGTTTATTCTCCTTGAAAAAGAAAGAAAGAAGAAACATCTGATGTCTTAAGACATGTCAATACATAGCTCATGTGTTTGCTTTTTCCTACACATATTCCCTGTGTTGAAAAAAAAATCCTTTCAGGTCCTGAAGAACATATCAGAAGAACACTAAAATTTCTTGCCAAGGATGTTGAAAATCAAGCAAACCTGATGTCATTTTTTGAATGAAATAGCTCCTACTTTTTTGTAAGGATGTGGTAGTATGGCAGATACTAATCAAGGTCAAACTGTTTCAAGCTTGCACTGGGAGCCACATGCAGTTGTCATGGCTAAAAATAGGTAACTGTTGCTCATCTTAGGAAGAAAAAGTCGGCAAGATGTCATTGTGACAACATGAGTCCCTTGTGTCTGATGGCTGCAAATGGCAGGTTTTGCATCTGTTAGTCTCCTAATTGTGCAAAGTTTTGGGTAGACTTTTGATCTTTAGAGGCTACACTGCCTAAACTTTACTGTTTCGAGCTAAATATTTTTTTAAATTAAATTCTATTATAATTTTTTTTTAATTGATGCTAAATAACTTTTAGAACAGATTCATGTTATTTGTTTCTAGTATTTTGTAGGAAAAAAGTCCCTGGAGAGCTTCTAATCTCAGAGGATTCTTGTCAGAGGCATATATATCATGATTCACCTGGGAAGAAACAGTGGTCTGTGTGTTGTACTGAATGAGGGATCTGGCATGCCACAGACAGCAAGAAGCACTCAGAGACACAGTAAAATGCAGTGCAATTAATCATCTGGAAAAACCTCTGTGCTGAATGCTTTACAATACTATATAACAACTGCCATATGCAGACAAAAGTAAAATGTATTTCTAGAAGAAAAAAAATCAATCATACCAGCTGAATAGAGCAGATTGATTGTTTGTTATCATTTTTGAGTGATAACATATGGTGTAGGAAAATAAATTATATGTTGTATGTCCATTTTTAGGCTTGACATTGGTAAGGCCACAAAATAGTAATATGCTTATATTTTTTTTATAGATTTATTTCCTTTTCTACTCTCACAGATTGACCATAAACTAAACAGCCAAGAAAGTATCAAAAATATGAACAATAACACACAGACTAAAATTTTAAAAGCATTTGATTTCCCTTGGAAATAATGGGAAATAGTTCTTGATTCTAATGCTCAGCAGATACACTTAGGAAGAAACTTTGCTATTGCAACTTTAAGTTGATGATCAGAGAACCCTGAGAAAATGCTTAGACTAGCCATGTGGAACATGGGGAGAGAGTTGTACTTTAGAATATGTTTCGTATCTCCTAGGGTGCAAAGCAGGAAATGGTGAAAAGAATAAATCAGTTGAAATTTATTTTCAAGATCTAGCAATTGAATGCTAACCCTGAGAAAATGAAAATGTATTTTCCATTTGGGTCCAGGAAAGGAAAGACTGTATACGATGTAGTCTACAAATTTTGAGAGACATGGCACATTTAGCCCACATTTAGGTCCATGTTCATGGCATTATGGATCTTATACTTCATGTGAACTAAGGATAAAGCCATGATTTCTGGTGGTACAAACACTTTGAAAGTTATGAATATGTGGTGATCATCCTACCAAACCACAGGGACCACAGAATGAGAATGAGAAATATCTGGGGCAAGGCCACAGCTGGGATGATGGTAGAAAAATGAGTCTGGGCAACGCAGTGAAGAAGCATGGAAAGAGTGGACAGATGCTGTACTGAGGTATGAGGCATTGCACCTCAAGCTCACTGTGATTCCAATTTCTTATCAAATACTGGTGGAGTTACTTCTGACTGCATTAGGATCTTTCTTGGCGTTGACGTTGTCAGGTTTGCCCAAGACCTGGACCATGCACATGGAGTCAAAGCTCTCATATACTAAAACCACTCCAAGCTGTAGGACAAGGGACCAGGTGATTAAAAAATATATCAGGAGGAAAAAAACTGGAGTTGAAGGGTCCTTTCCACCAATATTACCAAGGCATGGTAAATAGTGTTCTCTCTGATCCTTTTCCTTAAATAAATATTAACCAGAAATGTTTATTACCTAGTTCGAATTCCTGTTGTGAGAGATTCAAAACAAAGCACTTTATTATAAGAAATTATTGTTTCCAGCAACAGAAAGGTTACTTTATGTCAACAGATGATACATTTTAATCCCCTGTAGACTGTGGCTAGACTGATAATTTTTCAACAGAACTAATCATCACACAGATTTGAGAGCGAAGTACTACTTTCATGTGTAGGAGACCTTTACAAGAGGCAGTATTCTATCCACATCTGATATGAAACAAACCCCTTTTATGGACAAAATACAATCTGTATGTGGTGTTAATTGATAAGTTTGTTTGACAAGTTGTATAATATACCTCAGACATTCCATGTAAACAAAAAAACCGAACCACAAACAGAACAAAAAAAAAAAAGTCCCCTCAGAAAAAACCCAACAGCCCATCTCTGTTTCAAAGATTGTAATTGGAATAATTTATATCATATATTCTGTAACTCATCTACTTCTGTTATGTTACATAATAGTCAGGACTGTGAACACTTTCACTTATATGCTATGCCTCTGTAGGCACAGCACTTCAGAGTGAGTAACCCTGTAATAGAAAATTGCCAAGAGAAATGTTAAAAAACTCTAGGTTAGTTTGAATATTATTGTGACTTCAACTGTTGTATGTAGATATTATAGTACCCATGTACCTATAATACAAAACACACAGGCATTACTTAAAAATTTGCAACTGGTGTCCATTAAAGCATTACCCAAAAAATTTAATGGGTTTACTATATTAATGTATATTCAACATTTGAATAAGACTTCAAATAGAGAGAGCATTTTTCAAGTAAGTTTTGTTTTCTGCATGAAAAAGTTGTGAACTCTGAGTTTTAATATCTGGAAATGGGATTGTCTATTACGCTATAAAATTCATGTATGCTTTAATTTCAAGGCCCATTACATAAGGCAAGAGAATGCAACTAGCCTTGTAGTGTCTTTAGCTGTAGGCTGGAGAATTTTTTCTTTTTTTTAAAGTTACAAATCTCTGAAGATCACGCCAAAATAGTTTATAAAGTATTTTAAACAGAACACTTGAAACATTCCTAAGCATCTAAGTGGTGAAATGGATTTCTGTTATCCAGATATCTGGTAATACCAATTTAATCTTTTTACACTTATACAAAGTTTACATGAAATTCTTCCTTAGTCTGAACTTCATTGCTTGAAAAACGTTTATGAGTTTTTTAAAACTTCTTATTGGCCTTCATAAAATTAATTCTCCACATTTTTCCTTTTTCTTGTTAATTTAAACAGAAACAGCTTCTCAGAGAATCTCTTGCAAAACAGCACAAATCCATAATATTTTCAGTTACAGCTAGTCAAAAATTAAAAGGGAACGTCTTGTTTATTCTTTTTTCTGTATATTTTCTTTGGTATTCAACTGGATAGGATATAGCTAATATGCCTTAAAATGTGTCTGTTAAAAAAGAAGCAGGATGAACATGTAATTGTTAGTGTTGTCAAATATCCTAAGTAAATGCATGGCAAATATATTTATGGTTTCATACATTTGACTTTGCAATGCAGAGAGAGAAACAAATTACTTTCTTATATCCATACAAACATTTTTACTTAGCATCTAAGCTTATGGCTCTTGATCGTTGGCAGAAAAAAACCCCAAGCAATTATTTGACCTTTGTATTCTCTTTAAGTGGGACACAGAGATTGACTACAGAAAGGATAAAAAGTTGCTCATAATTCTATCACAATTCACTTTTGTAGCAGAAAAAGGGAAAAAAACTGAAATAGAGAAAGAAAAAGAGGTAGAGGAGAGCTTGCCTCTGCGTTTATGTCTTCCAAGTTTCTTAGGTTCAGTTTGAACCAAATATTTAAGCTCCAAAATTAAGACCTAACGGATCTGTAGGTGTTCTGTATAAAAGAATGGTAAATGTTACATAATTTTCTTCCTATTAATAATGTCAAATCAAATAACCCACTGACAGATGTTAGTCAGCTTAGCCAATGTTATTATTATTTTTTCAAGCATCTAGTGCATCAATTTTAATTAATTCACATTCTAACACAAATAATGGTCACTAGACTTTACTGCAAATACAACCATTTAATTCTGAATTACAGCACTGGTAGATGAGGGAAGAGCAACCAAAATTATCTGCATGGATTTGTTCAAAACATTTGACACTGTCCCATGACATCCTGATCTTTAAACTGGAATGGAATGGTTTTGACAATGGATCACTGGATGGATAAGGAATTGACTGGATAGCTGCACTCAAAGAGTTGCAGTCAATAGCGTGATGTCCAGGTGGAAAGCAAATGCCCAAATGATGAGTGGTGTCCCTCAGAAGTCAGGTGCTGTTCAGCATTTGTCAGCAACATGGGATTGAGTGCACCATTAGCAAGTTTGCCAATGACACCAAGTTATGTGGTGTACTCAACACACAGGAGGGAAGGAATGCCATCTAAAAGGGACCTTGAAAGGCTTGAGAGGTGTGCATGTGCAAACCTCATGAAGTTCAACAAGGCCAAGTGTAAGGTTCTGCACGTAGAACAGGGCATTCCTGTGCAAAAATACAGGCTGGGCAGAGAACCTATTGAGACCAGCCTTTCAGAGAAAGCTCAAGATATTAATCACTGTGCACTTGCAGCCCAGAAACCACATCCTGGGCTGCATCAAAAGTATGACCAGCAGGCCAATTTTCCCCCTCTACTCTACTCTGGTGATACCTCACCTGGAATATTACATCCAGCTCCTAGATGCTCAAGACAAGAAGGATGTGAAATTGCTGGAGTGAGTCCAAAGGAAGACCATGAAGATGATCAGAGGCCTGGAACACATCTTCTATGATGACAGGCTGAGAGCGCTGAGGTTGCTCATTGTGGAGAAGACACCAAAGAGATCATATGTCATCCTCCCAATACCTAAAGGAGGTGAAGAAGAGTGCTGGAGGTGGACTTTATAGATGGGAATGGAGTGATAGGATAAGAGGTGCACTTAAACTGAAAGACAAGATGTTTGGTTTAAATGTTAGAAAGAAATTCTTTACTGTGAGGAGGATGAGACTAAAATTTTTGCCCAGAGAAGTTGTGGATGCCCAATTCTTGTCTCTGGAAGTGTTCAAGGTCAGTTTGGATGGGGCCCTGAGAAACCTAGATCTATTGTGTGGCATACGTGCCCATGGCAGGGGTGTTGGAGCTAGGTGACCTTTAAGGTTCTTTCCAACCCACATAGATTCTAAGATTCTATGACATTTTGGACCAGAATAAATTAGAGGAGAAACATCATTAATTATACTAAGTGTATTTTAGTGTCTGCTGATTTTTGCAAACCATTAGTCCAGACTACAGATTTTTAGGTAATTTACAATATATTTCTCTAAGAAAAAGTGTCTTGTCATATGTAAAAATATCTGAAAAGCATTTTCTTACTGACCATGACAAAATATCTGTTCCAAAATTTGGCAGTTTCAGAAGTTGCATCAGGGCTAAAACTTTAGGGAGGGAACTAAACACAGTCCACAGAAAAGAATTTTTGTCATCATATTTCATCATTCTAAGTTGTAACTGATATTTGCCATAAAAGCCTGAGAACAGATACTTGAATGTATAATATCTGTATAATATCAAGAAGTACTTGACTTTTAGTCAGAATTCACAACATCCCCATGATAAATTGACCTCATTGTTTAATGTTAAACTTTCACATCATGTGTTGATAGCATCACATATTGCTATCATTTCTCAGTCAGGACTTTTATATTTTCTCTTGCAGTGAAAGAGGGTAAAAAGAGCTTTATTCAACAGCTGCAAAACAAGCTGTTGGTATTAATGCTGGTATTATTCTGCTTAGGGGAAGTTTCTACACAAGTTTTTAGATTTTCAAGTACCTAGAGTAATCACCAAAGAGTGAGGCAACGTGTAAGAAATGGGAGCTCTTAGTGTAAGGAGTTTGCCCAAAGATGAGACTTTTAACACTACAGCAACTTCATGTCTTGTCCAGTTTCTGCCAAATTGCTAAAATTAAAATTTCAGCCCAGGGAAAGAATACAGATTTAGTATTGGAGCAGCTCTGAGAGACTAGAAAACATCCTATAGATGGGTTACCATTTGAATAATAGCCTCATTTTTATATTTCATTTGGTTTGTAAATGTTTGCAGATGTGGATATGCCATCCACATAGAATATACAATTTAAAAGGAACAAAAACTTTGGAAGTGTCATTCACCTAAGGATCACACTCTTGCTCTTTCTTACAGTTAGTACTAAGATAATTGTACACAGTTGCATGAAGTTTCTCTAAGCATCTACTTGCAGAACACCATGGTTCCTCATTACACATGATGATTGTTTATTACTATGTTTTCAATGTGCAGTTTATATTTTCATGAAAAGTGCAATTTTCAAACTTTTATTCCAATGGTTCTTTCTTTAGCTAAGATTTCATTAGCTGAGTAATTTTTAAGTTCAAAATGTTGCTAGTTTCTATCCACTGTCTTATTTAGTTGGGTAGAAGTAATTCTCTAAACTGCAGTAGAATGAAAAATAAATGGTGTGGGAAGTATATCTGTATTAGGAAAACGTGTGTCTAGTCTAACTTAATGATCCAGAAAAAAAATCTGTTATGATAAAAGGAGAACAAAGCAACTATTCTAGACTACTGACATATAATCAGAGCATAATTTCAATTATCTAAATGTTACTTACCTGAAAATTCACATTCTCTGAAACAAATTTCTGTTTTCTTTGCATTTGGAAAGGAACCTGATACTGCTAATTCAACACTGAATTTAAGTAACAGATGAGCGTGTGTCTGCACAAGAAAACTGATGGGAAGTGATCAAACTGGAGGCTGTCTTCAGAAGGAAATAAGAGGACAGAGGTGTAAAACTTCTACCATTGCAAGTTAACTGAAGTCACTTCCTGTCTTCGTGTTTTGGCATCTAAAATCATAAGCACATAAAGATCACAGTAAACATTTTGAAAGTCAATATAGGAGTTAAATTGCTGCCTACCATGCTCACAACAGGCAGGTAAGAGCATGTTGTGTTTTTATTCATACAGATCCACTCAGTGGCAAGCTTTGCAACTTGAGTCTAAACTAGTCCTACCTGCACCTGGTTAGAGTATCATACAACGACTATGAAGACAGCTGACTTGGGATAATAGCAGTCTTGCAGAAGCATTGCAGAATTTAGGGAAAACCAATTTTTCTTTAATTGTTTTGCAGTGCTCTGCTGCAAGTAGTAACCTCTGTGGCATATGTTCACCCTATGTTCAGTTTTACATTTTTTTGCTGAAATTGTGACAGATGTTCCAGCTGTGGGAGGCGCAAAGGGACATAGAAATGTTAGTTCTAAAATATATATTTTATTTCAAACTCTGCAAAATCGTACCAGATATTTTAAACTACTAATTTCAATATTGAAATCAAATGGAACAATGCTTTATAAAAAGAAGAAAAAATACTTCTCTAAGTATGTAAAATAATTTTGGCAGATCAAACATATTTTCAAAGAATATCAGCCTTACAGAACTTCTGAAATACTGAGATCAAAAATGTCTTTCACGTAGTATTTTGTCAGTCCTAAATCTCTTTTGTGGCTTCTACCTCTTAGTCTAAAAAATATGGTGCATGGAATTATTTGAATTTTCGGATGTTTGATGTCTAACTTCATCCAGGCTTTCTTAGCCAAAGTATGCTATAATGAAAATAATAACAATTCCAACCCAAACCATTCTCTGATTTTCTGAATGTATAAAACCTCATTAGAAAAATAACACAGACCTACTGACTACATAGAAAAGTACTTTGCAATCATGGTTACTTGTGATTAGCAGGATTACTGTGAATTTGGATTCACAATCTCTTTTAAAGAACATTAAAGCTGTTGAAATATCAACAAAATTAAGTACCGGATTTCAGATGCCAGGTAACGTAATCAAGGAAAATTACAAGAGTCAGAAGTGGAGGAGAAAGAGCATTAAAATATGAGAAGTGGAGAAAAACCCAGTGATACGATAGGCAACTGAGTATAAAAGTAGATTAAAATGTTAGACAGTGAAAACTGTAATTCTGTTCAGTTTTGCAATCTGGTCAGATGACTAAAGATTATGTGAAGAACTTTAATCTGTCCTGAATAAGCATGTCTGGTCTTATCTAAACTTTTGTTAATAAAGTCTGCTGAATATATTGACAAGAAGTGTATTTTACAATATTGTCAGTTTTTATTACATATTTTAACTCTTTTTTCAAACTGTGTCCTTAATAGGAAAACATCAAAATTTATCTCAGAATATTACTGAATTTTCTTACTACTATTAAAGGTTTTGTGGTTGTTCTAAGTTCTGAGCTGTGTTTTGGATCAGTTTTCATTTTTGGGTAGCAGTTCACTGAAAAAAGGTAGAGATTATTTTTACGTGTTCTGTTCCTTTCTAAGGAAATGAAGTACTTAGTGTCAAGCAATGAAGCAGTACATTTCCATCTCTGTATGAATTCACTTCTCCACTTTTCAGCAAAAGTGAACTGTTTTACAAGTTTTATTGAAACAGTTTCATCATACACTGTTACTTATTAGTTATTTACCACTTCAGTTTGGGAACTATCTGTTAGAAGGCAAGAGATTTCTTTTCTTTAGGCAGTTGATTTCTGATGGTCACGAAGGAAAATTCACTGAAATGGTCCTTTAAGGACTATGGATGAGTAAAAATATTTAGTCAATACTTTTACAAATGATCTGTAGTATGGTTCCACATCACACAGACAGAGAGGTGGGAGAAATTGTGATTCAGAATGCCTCAAGTCTCTCTTCTGTTGTGTACCTGCTTAGAATCATCATGAGTAAAGAAAAAAACCAAGAGTCTATTTTCACGCACTATAAGGTATTAAATTCACTGGATATGAAAGCAAGGATTTGAATCTCAAAAATCTAGTTTAGAATGTTATGCAATTAGCAAACAATATATTCTTCAAAATCAGAAGTTTCATATTACATTAGGAAATATGTACAGTATTTAGGTCTCCCTGGAAAGACAAAACATTTCACCATAATTTTTAAAAATTTTAATTCTTGGAATTATTTTCCTCGCCTCATGGATAACAAAATTACATGAGGATGTGCTAACGACCAGATTCCCTAACTACCCCCAGCAAATATGATTTCAGTTTTACCTTCATGGAACTCCATTAAATGTCTTCAGCATGCACTTGTTTAAAAAAAAAAAAAAAAGAAGAAGAAGATATGAATGAAAGACAAAGAAAAGCTAGCATACTACTTATTAGGAAAAAAAAAAAAAGGCTTACAGAATCTCTAGTGAAAGACATTTAAAGCTCCTTAAATTTTAGCTGATAATGACTCTTTCTTAGTTTTGTAATTACACTGGAGAAATATGATGACATTTTGGCATAATTTTGTGCTTCATTTTTAGTTTTAGATCTTTAAAGATAAATGAGGCAAGAATGGCCTCAGCTGGTGGAAGTTGATTCAGTTCCACTCTAGCTGGTGCAATGATGCCTACTGTATGAGAACCTAGATACTTGGGTTTTAGGACTGTTTTTGGTTTGTTTTTTTCCAGTAACAATTCTTGCTTATATATAGTCTAAAAAATGCTCTGTGGGCTGGATATAAACTGTAAAACTGCTATATCAGAAGTAACGTACTGAAAATGAAATGTCTCCACTCTTGGCCTACAGCCAGGGTTAGAATCAATCTTCTGGAGTACAAGGAGGTTTGGGGTGGCCCTGTCAGCAGTGGCGTTGATCTACTCACACACGTAGTGCAGAAGCAGCCAGTTGTGCTCCAGGCAATCTCAGATAAGCTCTCTGTCACCCCGGTCCTCTGCTGGCCCACCCCACCGGCAGGCACTCTGCAGCACCCTGCAGGTAAGCACCTGGTGGCTTGTGCAGACAAACACACATTGCAGAGAGGTGAGATCCAGGATCACGTGGACCACACCAAACTACTTGCACATGCAAGGTGTGAAGATGGCCACAAACAGAGCTGTGTGAAATAGCATGTGTCAAGATGAGGGAGATGAGTTCAACAGCTCTGCTAATGGTCTGGAAGAGGGAGGAGAGACCAAGGCTATTGAATTTGTGAATGATACTAAATCTGGGGAAAGCACTAGGGACAAGAATATATTTCAGGAGGATTGTAAAATTATGGGCTGACAAGATAGAAAGGTACAGCCTAGAAACTGCAAAGTAGGAGAACAACAAAACACTGAGGAAATACAAGGGCTTATGGTGAAAAATCTGTGAAAAAAAAATGATACCAGAAGGGGATGGAGGAGGATGCACACAATGATGTAACAGCTAGATTACTGGCTTTATGGGTCTGAAAATTACAAATAAATTTCTTATATTAGTGTCCTAAGTAAGCCATGGAAGACTTTTTCTTTCCAGTTAAAACTCACGTGTCTTTCCACTTGTAAATATTCATTAAAAATAACACTTAAATCTTTATTAGAAAAAATTATACCTAACCTACGTTCCCATTCAGACCTGGAAGGAAAGGAAACTATCTTATTTATTTTTGCCACCATCCCCTGCTCCATTAGTTTCCTGTCTGGCTGGACATTTTCTGAACCCACCTGGCTTGGTCCAGAATATACTGTTCACATTTCATAATATGGGAAGACTGGATTTTTTTGCGTCTGTGATGAAGGGGAAGAAAACACTCACAATCACATGAAATCATCACAAGAGTTTAAAAGGATTTAGGTGGCTCAATAAGCATTAGTTCATAGACACAGGAATAAAGTACTATTATTTCAGGTTGCCAAAACAATACATTCCACAGAGCTGGAAGATAAAATCTTAAATTAGTTGTAAGAAGATGTAATGTCATTGAATTGCTCAGACCTTGCATCAGAAAATTAGATGCTGAACTCTGTTTAAAAAACAAAACATGAGAGTTACAACTGAAAATGTAGAAGAACACTTACTGTTATTATTTTTCACAGGAATGAATGATTTATGGCATTTTATTGCATAGTTGAAGTTTAATAGGTACACATGATACAATAATGTACAATTTTAAAAAATGTATTTATTACAGAATCTATTTTTAATGCAAAATATTCTGTAATTTACTGCATATACAAATAATAATTTAAGAGCAGGTATGTCGTAAAAGTAATCTTTATTTATTAGATGAAAAGAACTGATTTGTAATTTCTTAACGTTCCTATTTTGCATATAATTTAAAATTACATAACGAGTTATGCTGTAACTAAGTATTAGTTACTCAAAGGAATACATAGCTACTTATTTTTCCCAGAACTTTACAGTAAATGTCAATAGAAAAAGTGGAGACAGAAGATGAACCTGTATTTCTAACACGTGGATTTTGAATATGCTTCTTCATAATAAAGTTCTGATTTATCAAATACTTAAACAAGTGGAAGTTTCAAGATCTTCTATATGAATTTTATAACCACATATTCAGAATAACTGGATGCTTATTCTATGATTCCATGATTTTATGACTACCTTTGGACTCTGTGAATTCTTCTGCCTTAAAACCAATTTATTCTTCTAGGGTGATTTGTTATGAACAATCTGATATGGATGTACCTGTAACGTAGATTTTTTATTTCAGGTCAATCATGCCATTAAAGAACTTGCATGACACATTCAGAATGTCATTTTTTTATCATCTTCCCTTAAAAAGGAAAATCCGTTAACTGGAAAACAAACAAACAAGTAAACAGACAAAACCCCACCCCATCTCCCAGAAACAAAAATCCTGTCCTACCATGAAAACCAAGGGTATCATTTTCTTCCCCCCCCCCGTCCCCCCCCGTCCCTCCCCCCCATGTTAAAAGCAGCCTGAATGAACTAAATGCACTGATTTCAGAAGAACTGAGTATCTCTTGCTCAATGATACCTGGAAGATGCTGAGCAATCTCGAAAATCTAGTAGTGGTCTGCATTTCAGTTTCCTTTTTTATAAATGTTATTAATATAGTTCACTTTTTCTTTTTAATCTAAATTTTCATCATTGAAATGAGTGCTCTTCAGTTTATGGATCTGTCTCCTTCCACCTCATTTTTCACTGGTCTACTAATTGCAAGTTATTTTTCCTTAATACTTCTTAATTACATTCTTTTTTTTTCCTTCCTCATGTCCCAGCAGCTGCCACCTTATAACACATCTGTCGTAAGAGGTGTTGTGCATTCACTTTCAAAACAATTTGAGAAATTTCTTTCAGCATAGCATTGATTATTATTATTATTATTATCAATAATTAATGGCAGTTAATAATCTCTTTAAATTCCCATTTGATATTTTCCTGTATTATTTATTATAAAGACATTTAGAAAACTTTTTAAAACTTTTTCATGTTTTCAGATTCCTGCCCAGATGTTAAGAAAATGGTAACCTCTCCAAAATAGGACTGGTCTTCACCTTTTTATTGTAATGTTCATTAACTGAGTTCATGCTGGACTAAGAAACTGCTACATTTCTATTTTTTCATTCTAGATACTTCCACTGGCTTACATGTTTCTGGAAGTATTTTGTAAACAGATCAATTCTATATAACCTTTTGCCTCCTAATAAAATGTCCACATTTGGAATTCCCAGAAGGTAGTTTCATGTCTACTTTTTTCACAGTTTGTGGCAGTGCAATGCTTTCTTGTATTTCTGTATGTTCTTTGTACCCCAATGGTTCATTCCTATTTCCCCCATTCTATTCCCAGTTGGTCTACCCCCAAATCCAAGCTGCTCCCTTGGTGCTCCTAATATGGTTATTCCCCTCCCTTTGTTCTGGCACTTTCCCTGTCAATCACCCAAACCCCTCCTGGAGTTCCAGACAGTTCTGTGCCCATCACCCAAGTCCTCCCTAACTGCCCCTATATGGTCACTGTCAATCCCCCGAGACCCTGCTTCTTTTAATACCTGCCCTTTGGAAATCCCCTAAAACCTTGACGCTCCATTGTGACCCCTCTCCCTCCACCCACCGAGACCACTGGACCCGGTGTAGGTCCTCCTCCAGCGCCCCTTCCTCCTCATCCTCCTATTGGTCCCTAGTTGGGCCACTCCCCCTGTTCAACCCCCCTTTATAAGATGTTGCAAGCCCTCGGTCAGGGCCTGTTCATCCGGGGTCCCCTTCGAATATCGCTTGAATTGTGTGCCGTGGCAAGCCTCCTTGCTACTTTCTATCTTTCCCCTCATCCAGGGCTGCTGACAGCCACAGTGCCTGGAGCCTTCGCTCCCCTGAGTAGAGCAGAGGCTTCAGAGGAGCCGCTTTAAAGCTCTGTGCCTCTGGGTGCTCCCCACTCCTGCCGCACACCGCTGGAGCTAGCCTGGGCCGTGGCCAGCAGCGGTCACTGCAACAACAGTTGATTAGAAGTCCATGAGTACTATGCAGGCATTTACTATTTGCACATTGTTTGAAGCATTGCAACCACTTCGTCAGCAAAATCTCAATTTAATCTCATTCTACCCAACATTAATACTGTTACCTTTGTGCCTACCCCTTAATTCAGATGTGTTCTTTTACTTTTGCTGCAAGTGCTGAAGATTAGAAGTTTTTTAGAAGATTAAAAGGCAATACAGCTTGGGGTGGGAGCATTTTCTGAGACGTCCAAAGGCCCTGTGTACAGTGATCATGCAAAAGAAAAGTTCATAGTAAACTAGTTCTAATTTACCTTTGTCTGTTACTCATAAAGCACAGCTGTAGCTTCTCACTGTTTAAATTGAATGCAGTTCCAGTTCATAGATTGTTTTCTAAGCACTAACTCCCTGTAGACTACTCACCAGACTAGTAATTCAGATGGCAAGAAAAGAAGAAAGAGACAAAAGTAATTCTTCTGACAAACATTTAGCATGGGAAAACTCAAGAGACTGGAAATCAAAAATATATCTACAGCGCCCTAGATGACATGGGGCATTTTTCTATTCAGGAGGAAAGGTGTGCATTCGGCCAAAAGCCAGAGTTTGTTCTGTTTGGATTACCAATTAGAATGAGGAACAAGGTAAGACTTTATAAAAATCTACAGATAAAAGGGTTAAAGACACTTGTAAGGGAAGAAAAATTTTATCTGCTGGAATATAAATACAAAAGAAAAAGATGACTAACGATGCTTTCTGGAGTAATTTAGGATATTTTTTTTTCTAAATAGATTGTTTTTACTTACCACTGTTAACAAAAGCAAAATCTTACGATGGTAAAATTCTAGAATATTTATCAATTTAATGTGTGCAGGTAAATTATTATGTGTATATAAATACATAACAAAACAAAACAAAAAAACTGAGCGAAAACATATTTTTAAGAATTTTTGGTAAGACAAACCACAGATAAATTTCTATCACACTGAAATTATTGAAATCACTTTATTTTATTTAGCATACAATTTAATTCTTTTGTCTGTAATTTTGACTGTTTACTTTTAATATTGGCTTACAGATCTCTGCAGTGTGCAAGAACTCATGTAGACATTGCATATAATTTTTAAGAGTATCATATGGAAGTCCAATTTTTTTTGTTTGGTGGTTGATTTTGATTTCTAAAAGTAGAAGGAATAGTATGACTTTGATTCCTTGGTGAGAATAAATTTTCTCATAATATGATTTGTAGCCTCACCACAGCTTTTGCATGCACCAGGAAAAGGTAAGATCTGAATTTAAAACTTGAAACTGACCATTCTCATCTGGCTGCCTACCTAATGTGGGTATCATTTTCTGTAAACGTCATAGACTTAACTCTTAAACCTTTATTATTTTTGATGTCTTTCAAAAATATCCTCTATAAGAGGAGTATAATAATGCCCATTTTCAAGGAATTATTTGCTCCTTAGTCCTGCCAAGAATCACCTCCTGAAAACTGGATGTGATCCTAGATCCTTTAACAAGTGCCAAATACCAACATCTGGAAAAATCCCTTGTCTCAAAATAAAATAAAAATTCACTGTTTAAGGTGTGGCATCAGTAAAATGCTTATCCCTACAGAAAGACAAAAAAAGAATTACTTCTAAGGCAACTAAAGTTTTGGATAATCAGGAGATTGCTCTTGATTGATGTGTTTCAGTACATTAATTTCATCAAAATATTAGGAACTTAAGTGAACCATCACAAATAACCTATAAAGAGAATCTGACCAGATTTTTTAATTATTCTGTTTCTGCTACCAGAAAAGAAATAATATTTATATGTGTTGTGCAGTGGTTGTGAAGTGGCATGTTAAATACAGAGAAAATGTTTATACAAAGAAGTGCTTATTTTTTTTCTATATTTAAAACAAAATTGAAATGTATTTATTTAATTTACGTCATGATTTCATTATACAAATGCCCATAGTTTCAGTTATCCTAGGATTGTACCCTTGAAGAACAAACTGCAGAAAGGAAAAATAAAGAACATTTTTTGTTGTTTTGGTTTGGGGTTTTTTTTCTTTAAAAAAATTAACTTTCCATTCCAGACAGACATAGAAAGTTCATGTACAAGTGAGCATTTTTCAAAGATGAACATGTGAAAAGATTTTAATGCCAGTCCTGGCCAAAATTAGTTATGTTTTGTGTAGATTTTATAGATAAGTTTATAGATGTTTACTGTCCAGATAGCAGTGTCTATGCCAGTCGTCTTGACTTTATAATCTGTGGAGAGAAATAGCACTTTGGGGATAAGAAAGATCTCATTTTCAGCTACTATTTTAGGTCAAGATGAATCATCTTCTAGAAATACCAGTTTCTTCTATCTGTGGAGTCTAAACAACTAAGTTGTCACTCAAAATTATTCATAACCACTTGGTAATTAGATAATACCATAGCTTTGTTACAACTATAAGTTATTACAGTAACAGCCAGTAAAAAAATGCAGTTCTTTCTGATAAAAGTAATCAATTGCCTCAAAAACAACAAAGATACAGAATTAAAGCAGTAGAAAATGAAGGTTTATTCACTGTAATTAATAGCAAAATGAGGGAAGTTTAACAAACAGAAAAGCAAACAAAACTCTTCAAGTAGAATAATGCAGAGTATGTAGAGTGAAGCTCCAAAATTAAAAAGTATAGAATTACTTGAAAACTTCTTCATACAAAATTGACTATACTAAGACCATGATTAATAGACATTATTAAGGAGCTATTAAGAATTTGCATTAAAGTTGTAATGCTGTATTAATTTTTCCAGGAATGTACTTCGTAAGTTGCTGCACACATTAAAAATTGTGGAACCTCAGGGAAACGATTTAAGAAAATTAGTACCCTGTTTTAGAAATGCTACGGCTTATTGTTTGAACTGCTAATCATCACCATATTTCATAAGAACGATTTTGCTGAAATGCAGTTTACTTATATATCTGGACATATCAAGAGAGGTAGCTGAAACTACTTGAGACCAATATTATTGAAGTATTTTGCTTTCTATTAAAAATTACATGGTTACACTCTAGAATATTCAAATGTCTTCTGCTCCACTATTTATAACCTTTAGGCAAATTAGTGAATTTGATTACATAACACCATTTCAAATTTGAAGAAGATAACCCTTCTGATAGTTTTTAAAGTTATAGCTGAAAAGAGCATAGTGGGCTTTTGTGATAGGCTCTAACCACATCTGAGTAACAACAGTTGTTATGTCTGAGTTGCAAAAGTTTAAAATGGATTGTTAACATCACATATATCTCCTGGCACCTCTCCTGCAAGCTGCTGTCAAGTCCTGATAACACCACAGATTGCAAAAAAACATTGATTATTCATGCATCTGTGTTTTTAAAACATTTTTTTCAGGTTATTCTTTTATGGAAAAGGTATTTTAATACTGATCTGAGTGGTATTGGGATAGAGGCCTTCTGAAAACCTCTATAAAGACCATATGGTTGAACCACTTGGATGAACTGTTTTGGAGTGTTCAAAGAGAGGCACTGTGCAGCTATAATACAAATGTTCACTGATTTATCTTATTTCCTTTTTTCTTTATATTTTTGCAAGGGAAATTGATTTTTGTAAAGAACTAGTTCTTAATTATAAATATATAATAGAATGTAATATTTACAGTAACATTAATAATAATAAAAAATGGGTCATTAATCCCAAAATACAATAATCTGTTACTTTTTACTTTTTACTAAAAACTGTTAAACTTTTTACTGAATTTGTCATTACCTCATGTTCAAATCACTCACCTGTGCTAATGCAATCAATTGCATTTTTGGTAAATTCAGCACATCAATGTGCATTCCAAACTCCCTGGTGAGCATATGTTTAACCTTTTAACACAACAAGAATTTAAAATACTCGAAGTGTGAATCCCTTCTCCATAGTACAATACCAAACAGCAGGAAGACCTTGTGTGCTCTGGCAGAAAGAAAGCTATAAAGTGAAAATTACTATATGTTCTACGCCCAGTGACAAAAGTACTAAGGACCGTAAATGTGAGCTGGCTCTTTTGAGAACATTTAAATACTTACCTGGAATCAGTTCTAGCCAGTCAGCAGAGAAGGAATTCTACAAAACAGTAATGAATTTTGTACCAAGGGACACTGTGTATCAGTGTTCAAAACTGCAGGTCAAAGAATAGAAAATACAAAAGATGCATGCATGCATTGGGATTTCATGGCAAGCTTGTGGTAGTGAGGAGGCTTCAAGGGTGTAATTTGTAAGGTCCCCCCGTTGTGTGACAGATCCATTGCCAGTCAGCACCAACACTGATGTATCACTGGCCAAGACTGAGACATCAGCAATGGTGGTAGCACCTCTGGGATAAAGTGTTTATGAAGGGGAGAAACTGCTCCCCAAAAGCAGATGGAAAAGAGAATGAGAACCTGTGAGAGAAACAGCCCTGTAGAACCAAGGTCAGTGAAGAAGAAAGGGGTAGATGTGCTCCAGCAGCCAGAGCAGATATTCCTCTGCAGACCTTGGTGCAGACCATGGTGAGGCAGCTGCCCCTCTGCAGCCCATGGACATCCACAGCTAAGCCCATGGAGGCTGTGACCCTGTGAAGAGCCAGTCCTGAAGCAGGCTCCCAGCAGGACCTGTGCAACCCTGAAGAGAGGAGCTCACACTGGTTCATATTTTCTTGACAGGACCAACTCCAGAGCAGTCTCTTCCTGAAGGACTGTACCCCATGGAAGGGACTGTCGGGGTCTCCTCCCCCTGCCATGTAGCCCTGGGAGAGGGGCCCTGAGGGGACAGACACGAGGGGTTTCCTGAGCCCCTGGTCAGCCTCGTTCCCCATTGGCTGGTTTGTGTTTCCCTGGGCGAGCAAGGACCCTCAGTCCAGACTGTGAGAGTTACTCAGCAGAGTCCCGGCCATGCGGCTGGAGAAATAAATATCTCTGAAACATCTAGCAAGAATCTGTCCACATATATATTTCTTTTCCACAGGACTCCTGGTTTGATATATGCGTGTTACAGTATCCCCGCTGTAACAAGGGACCCATGCTGGAGCAGTTTGTGAGGAACTGGAACTCCCTTTGGGAAGGACCCACATTTCAGTTCACTGAGGACTGTGTCCTGTAGGAGGGACCCCATGCTGAAGCAGGGGAAGAGTAGCAAACACAAAGAGTTGTGAACCACCCATGCCCTGCTGTTGCAGTGGGGATTTCTGCAACATGTATAGGACAGCGAGGCCCATGGAAAGAAATAGAGACTGATTCTTGATAGATGTTTCAGAGATCTTTATTTTCCAGCCACATGGCCGGGGGACTGCCGAAGAACTCAGCAGTCCCAGGACAACCAGGGTCCTTCCCAGGCAGGGGAACACAAAACAACCAATGGGGAACAGGATTAGGGTACATGTGACCAGGGAGCAGGGAAACCCCGTAGGCCATGCCTTTACGCCAGGGTCCCCTCCCTCCGGACCCCACGCCAGGGGGGAGGAGCCCCAACACCCTGCCCTCTTGCGTTACTCAGGAGGAGAAAGCAGAGATCCTGGGAGTGAAGTTGAGCCCAGGAAGAAGGGAGGGTGGAAGGGAAGGTGTATTTCTCATTACTCTTACCTGATTTGATTTGTATACAATTAAACTAGTTTACTCAATGAAGTAAGGAAATTCAGCCAAATTAAATTTAATAAAGAAATAGATTTTATTCTGCGGCCAAAAGATCAGTCACACAGAAAGCCACAATCGAGAAAAGCAGCTCCGAGCCCGGGGTCGGAGCAGGGTGAACAGGCATAGATCTGATCTCTATTGCACCAGACCTCCCAAGTTCACGAATGCTGCTTCGGCTGGTCCCTTCTTATACAGTTTTTGGGCAGAGTCTGAATTAATTCTATTTTTCTCGTAATTTTAGCATATTCATGAAGTTTTCTTGTCCTGGAGTTGGGCTGCACAAAGCCTTTCCTGGGTCTGATGAATTGTCCATCCTGAGTGATGAGTGGGCCATTTCTGGTGATGGAAGGGCCGAGATCTCTGGTGATGGATGGGCCATCTCTGGTTCCTGGAACAGTTATTTTTAGTTCCTGGAATGTCCAGTTCCTTATCAGATGAGATGTAGATAATCAGAAGGTGGTAATCAAGTCGTCGTGGTGCAAATGTCCCAGTGATAAGATCTAACCCCACCTAGGTGGAATCCTCACTTATTGTGAGAGAACTTCTTTTAGTGTTGTGAAATTTTTCTCTCAGCCAGGCTGGTGGAGGGATTTTAAAACTCTGTCTCTACATGGTCTGATTACATTCCAGTTTTATACATAATAGCACGAATTACATACTTTATTTATAACACTCAAGTTGAGTGTTTTGTCTGTGACAGTAATTGGATGAGTGATCTCACGATCTGTTTGTATCTTGCATCATGAGTCTTTTGCTTGTTATATTTTGTTCCTCCCCATCCAGCTGATAAAAAGAAGTGATAGAGAGGCTTGGTGAGCACCTGGTGTCCAGCCAAGGTCAGCCCACCACAGATAAATTAACCACAAAGTCTGCCTGACTGGTTAGGTTGATGTAAATACATTGAAGTATGTATCATATAGGCACAAATATGACAGTATCCTTTTTTGCTTATTCTTTATCTATACATGCTGAATAACAATAAGGATTGTTTAGGTTTTTTATTTACTTGTTTTGTGTAATAGAGATTATTGAAATGCCTCAAGCATTAGTCAACCTTACTTCCTGTAATCTCTGATTTTTTGTGGGTTTTTTTCCGAGAACAACCCTTCTTTAGAGTACTGATCTGCACACACTTAGAGAAAAAATTTTAGAAAAAATGTTCTTTCTCATATGTCTACTAGAATCTGAATCTTTTCTCATGACAGTTCAGAAAATTCATACCTTGGGATGATATATTCATTTTACAAAGCTTGGGCTTTGTGCAGAACTAAGCTGCAGTGAATCAAATTGCTTTTCCACTGAAGCTGACCTGGAGTAGTTGCTTCATTTTATACATTGCAAAATAGAATCCCAGCTAAAATGACCTTCGTGAAATTCTATTTAATACATATATTCTGTTAAAGTGACAGGGTAAAATTTTAAGTTATTTCATAGGAAGAGCTCTAGAGAGCTGTCTCACTACCATTTCATACAATTGTGGAATACCAGGTCAGAAGGGCCTTCATCATCTGGTCTGACCTCTCTTTGCAAAAGCAAGGTATAGAGAAGATAATGCAGAATCATATCCAGCTGAATATATTATTGGAAAACCCAACATTTCCCTGAACAGGTTGTGACAATGCCTGACTGTCCTTATTGTGAGAAATCTGCCTCTTGTGTCCAGTTGGAATCTCCAATTCAGTAGGAGTAACTTGTACCCTTTATGTCTCATCTTTTCCATGTGACGCATTGTAAAAAAGGATTCTCCATCTCATTTGTAGCCACCCTTTAAATGCTGAAATAGGGTGATAAGGCTTCCCCTAAGCCTTCTTCTCTCAAGGCTGAAAAAATCCTGTTCTCTCAACATTCTTCACATGGCAGTTTTTCCAGACTTTTGATCATCTTTGTGACCCATCTCTGGAGGCTCTTCAGCCTGTCCACATCTTTTTTGCATAGCAGGAATATTTTTTGTTTTTAATTTCCTTCTTTTGTGTTTTAGAGACTTTACCTTTGGTTTGTGCAGGTTTTGTTTTCAAATTAAAAAAAAAATTTCTTAATTAAACACACTCGTTTTTTTCTTTCATCGCACTGGTAACTGCTCAAGCCTCAATGGCATTGAATTTAAAATCTGATCTTACTGACTTTATGCTCACAGTTACATCTTAATTTTTTTTTTATTTTAAATGGCAGCTAAGTGATGAGTACTTTTAATCAAATTACTCACAACAGTTACTCACAATACAGTTATTTTTTAATTCTTCCTGCTGCTATGGTGCAGTGGTAAGTGTTTTCAACTGGAGACCCTTATTGGTAGGAAAACTGGTGTAGTGATGGGCAGTATAGTTTACACAATGAGTTATAAGGTGTCCTGTATTTAAGCTTCCAGATACACCCCTGGCACTTGTGATCTCAAAGATTGCTATTGGAATTTCATTCAACACATGGGTGATCTAAGTAGGTACAGATACACAGCTTTCGCAGCTTGCCAAGTACACAATAAGAAATTGGGCTTTGTTTTGTCTGACAAGTCCTATCATACCTCTTGATTTACTTTTGTGGTACAACTTCATTTGCAACAATTTCAACTTTGATTAAGTTGGTCTCCAAGAAAGACACATTAGTATAAAGACATTTCAAAGCATTTGGAAATGTGAAAGCATAAACTTTTATTCAGTAGAGAATAAATGCAGGCATGTTGACCAAAAAGTCTGTAAGAAATGAAAATTATATAAACCACTCTAGTGGGTTCGGTTTGTAACCAGGCAGAAACACTAATTTAGTGTAGTGGTTTGGTCCAAAATACTCATTACTGTTTACCTTCTGTGAGATAAGAATTAGGAGAAATGCAAAGCAGGCGCACCAACCTTGAAAGAATATAAAGAAGTTTATTAACAGACTTAAAAGACAAAAAAAAATTATACCACACCTTCAGAACTCTTCTCCTCCCCCCACCTTCCTCCCTTCTCCCACTGACAATATAAAAAAAGACAACCCTTAAGATGTTCAGTCTGTTTATCACTTCCGTAATAACCTTGTTCAGTCCATTTAGGAAGAGGAGTTTCTCTGCTCATGCTATGAAAACGTTATCACAACAAGACAGCCGCCCACTTCCGAATAACTTTATTCAGTCCATTTAGGAAAAGGAGTCTCTCTGCTTGCATGTGAGTCCCTTCCCCGAACTTGCAGCTTTTCCCACAACTGCTTTCGAGGGTCCACTCTTGAAATTTTTTGCGGTACAATTTTAAGGTTGAGCCATTCAGAAACAAAAGTTCTCTTCACCCATCTCTGGGAGCATTTCATCTCTAAGAGCAGAGGCCCTTCTCCTTCCCTGGGAGCAAAGGGTCTTCCTCATCTTCATCTTTAGGACTATCTCTGGGAGCATCTCTAGGAACTGAGGTTTTCCCCTTTTCCATTCGGAGCAAAAGTCCTCATCTGGTCCATCTCTCCCTGTTCAAACTTCTCATGAAATTACAGCTGCTTCAGCATCTGCCTGTCTCAGCGCAGGTGCTTTTTCTTACGAGTTGAACGCTCCACCCCCCATATCTTCATGAAATTACAACGGGTACTCTGATACATCATAGCTTCACAACAGAATTTCACCTTTAAGCATCTTCTCTTTCTCTTCCCTCAGGTTTTCAGCTCTTCACAGCACTAAAAGGGTTAATCTCACCTCAGCCTTGCAGCTGGAATGTTGCTTATCGCTGTGGGTCACATTACCTCTGCCGGACAGCAGGGCAGCTTTAGCTGAAATCTTGGCCTTGGCTGCAGTGGAGAGGGGGGGGAAGCCAAGCCACTCTGACTGCCCACAGCCCTGTTGGGGGGGTTCCGTGGCTGGAACAGGGCCCATCAGCTCCAGGATGGCCGTGGCCTGGCCCGGCCTGGCCCGAGCAGGGCCTGGGCTGGCCCCACTGGCCCCCACACGGGGCCCGCAGCCACCTGTCCCAGCATGGGAAACGAGAGAGAGCTGTGGGGGGGGGGGGGTTGTCTATTCTTAAGTGTGGATCACAGAGGCGGTCACAATTTTAAGCGGCTTAAAGAATTGTCCATATTCAAACTGGCCAGCTGATAGGTTCTGTCAGCTCATACAGGAAGCTATAAGAAGAACATCACTTGCGAGACTCAGCTTGCTAACCTGTGACAACCACGATTACTGTCAAGCCCACACTTATTAGTTATATTTAAGAAGTTATTTACTATTAATAATTATATTAAAGATATTGATATTGTTGTTGTTATTGTTGTTATATTGCCCAACATGCTAGTACTTGGAACTTAACATTTAGGTTTAATACAAATAAAACCTCCTTCACTGAACACGATGTGTTGAAATCTCCCCTTTGTCTCTGCCCTATACTGCAAAATACACACCACAAATTCATGCTCCAAGATAGGACTTGCTGTACTAGATCAGCTGAACATCTGATACATTCTTCATAAAGATAGCATGGTGCTTCATTCCAGTCCAGCCCTTTTCCACGGTATTACTGACAAGTACTCTTACAACTCATTCCCAGTAAGATTTAGAATTCCAGAGCAGAAAGAAGTACAAGGCAGAAAGATATCAGAACAGAGAACATGGGATTTTAGAAATATGCCTTATTTTCTAAGCTGTTTCAAGTTTTCTGTACCATCTGTGTCTGTTAATTGTTAGCAGTGAGCTGCTTTACCAGCCTAGTCTTATTGTAGTCTTATCTCACCTGTTATTTTTTTTTTCTGAGAACAGAGAAATACATGTATCATTAAAAATACTGCAAAAACATGTAAGAGTATATCAGATAAAAATCCTGTCTTTAAATATTTTACTCAAAAAGTATATTGATACTTGTTGCAGAATTATTGAGGGATCAGGGGCGTGGATCATTGATAGAATTATGGGATCAATAAAAGAACTGTAGCAAGAGCCTGCAAGCAAAAGGCCTGTGTGAGAAAAGGCCTGGGAAACAAAGAGGGCGTTTTGAAACGATGCAGCTGTACTGATAAGATGTGCTAACTGGGAGAGAAGGGAGGTGAACTCTGAATTCTCTTAATCATAATATAACTGTAGAAGCTTGCCAATATAAGTCCAATTATGTAGAAGTAGAAATTCACTTTGATAAGTTTTAAGCCACTTAAGAGTTAACAAGCTGGTATACTATATAAGTGCCTCTGGATTGCTAATAAGCAGAGTTTTGCTCTTATCAACCACATTGGTTTTGGACTGCATTTCCTCCCCCCCGCCAGAGTCCCCGGGCCTCTCTTCTTTTTACAATTCCAGCAGATACTGCCAAAAAATTTGTGATTTTTTACAAATATTTTAAAGCATCTTCTTAAGGGCAAAGAATTATTTATTTTTCTTATGAATTTTCAAGTTCTGTAGTATTTTGTAATTATGGACAAAACACAGAGACAGTTTTAGTAACTTTGGTTTTCCATTGGTTTTTGTTTTGTATCTTCATATGTTTTGGATGATTCATATAGGGAAATAATTAGAAGGAAGATTCTCTTAAATCAAAAACTGGCATACTGATCTTATTAGGCAATATTGGAATATACTGGAAATCACAGAATGCAGTGCAGGAGTAGACTGATTTCACCCCAAAGCATGGTACGAGCTAATTTGCTATGTAAATCTCAATGTGAATCTTGTTGCAATTTGCTGTTGTAAATCTCAGTATTTCACTTTGTTGATGGTGCTTGTTGGTATTGCCCCAGTATCAGAAAACATGTCTGTGTCTTGATGTTTCCCCCTTTACTGGGTTTTTCAAGCTGCTGGAAGTGACATACTGCACAGAAATGACACTTGATGTAGTGGTGCATGATTAAATACACCTATCAAAATATCACCACATGTAACATTGGTGATCATTATTTATATTCTTTACCAGATAGAGAATTATTTATGTCTACTAATCCTTGAATAGTTGGGGGGTATTTTGTGCCCTGAAGTTGTATAATATCTTGGAAAGTATTTTGATCTAAAAATCTAGGTGAATGACTTGTTTCAAGGTTTTTTCCTTACTATATATTAATTCTTTTTTTTTGCAAACGGTAGCATGGATTTAAGTAAGATGAGATCATTGAGCCCTGTGCATCACTAGTGAAATGAAAAAAACCTCTGCATAATAGTAATCTTATTTTTCCACAAACGTTCAAAATAATTTTAATGAAAGTTCTTGATTAATCACTACGTAAAAGTTTTGAGAACAAAGCTGAAAACTGAGAGTAAGCTGTGTAAGGAGATCCTCCATGTCTCTGTGAGTGATGATATATCTCCTATGTGTTGATAAGCTAAGTAACTGTAAGACTCAAAGAGGCAAAAACATTTTGGAGAGAAAGAATACAATATTCCATATTCCTTTTTTCTTACAGTCTTCTATTTTTAGTAGAAATTTATTTAAAAATATAAAATAACATCTTTGTACACTCAAATCATAGCTGCAACAAAAAACAGAAGCAAGTTTTGGACAGGATATCTTTTAAAGCACATTGCTTAGAAGGAGATAATGATTAGAATGGCAATAGTAAAACCTATTAAGAATATTAGAACATCTTGCCTCAAAAATCTTTTGACAAGGACTGACAACCAAAAGGAAGAGGGCTAGCATAGTGTACATAATGCAAGCCAAAAAAGATTATTCAAGGAACACATCACACTTCAATTTAAGATATAGCAAAAACAATAACTGCATAGAATATGCAAAACAGAATAGAATTAGTTATATTAAGAAAATCAAGAAAAAATTGTCTTCAAAGTAGCAACAAAAATATTACTGAGACTGATCCCATTGGTAGAATTTTAGTTTTCTTGATCTTGGGATGGTTTATACACCACCAAGCCTGGTAGAAACAGAGTTCATCTGTCTAAAAAAAGGAAAAACATTCTAGCCTGAGTTGTCAGGGCTTTTAACCAGGTTTGAAGGAGGAGAAGGATAACACAATTCTCAGTAAAGATGAGCCTGGGGTGTCAGAGACGGAAATGTTGTATTTTATGACTTAAACATTTTCTTGAAGGACTTTTAAAACTGTATTACAAAAGCTGCAGAGAAGACTACAGCACCCTGAATGGGGCCCTGACTGAGGCCTTACACTGCTCTCTGATGAAGATAAGATAAAGTAACAACTCAGGGCTGGGGACATTTCACGGAGCACAAGCTTAACACCTCCAAGGTGGAGAGACCACGGCCCTCCCTCGGGCTGTGAGCTGCCAGGCTCGAACAGACCCTTGCACCAAAGGGTGGGGGGAAGAGAGGCTCTGGGTATCTTGGAAAAACCTCTGGTCAGAGGTGCAGTGACTGCCCATCCTCCCCTGTGCAGAGGAGCCCAGCTGAGGGGTCCTCATGGTGAGGGCTTATCCACAGCAGAAGGGGGTGTCATGGCCCATCTCAGGGGCTCCCAGACCATTCACCAGAGCTCCTGAGATGATGCAACACACCCTCAGTGTTGCAAAGGACAGTGTGTCAGGCTAGCCCCTGCAAGAAAGACACGTGGATATTCCCACCTGGCCCGAAGTGTATACTAATCCACAGAGTTCTGTACTCTTTGGCGTGTGGTGTGGTGGCGTGACATGGCGTGTGGCAGCATGTAGCGGTGTGGCCACAGTGGCGACAGGGGACCCTCACCACCAGCAGACCAGATGGAGGGGAGCAACGAGACGTCATTGGGACCCTCGGATGGGTGATGTGCTTCCACCTAACCCGTGTTCCCCCACCCCCCATGCACGCTTCTTTTTCTTTCTCTCTTTCTTTTCTCTTCCCTTCTCTTTGCCTCTTTTACTGTTAAATAAAACACATCCATTTTTTGGCAACAACATCTAACCTCATTTGGTTTTAATCTCATTTCTGGGAATATTTGTTCCCTTCTAAGTTCTTTCCGGTTTATGCACAGAGACTTACCTTGCTTTGCTTTTCTGGGCCTAAATCAGATCGTAACATGGGGTGACACTCCAGAGTTGTGGGTGACATTGACAGCCCAGCTGAAGTGCACCAATTCAGCCAGCATGG
The DNA here is from genome assembly GCF_020740725.1 of Corvus hawaiiensis. Lineage (NCBI taxonomy): Eukaryota > Metazoa > Chordata > Aves > Passeriformes > Corvidae > Corvus > Corvus hawaiiensis. Next base: position 37,186,588 of record NC_063255.1, on the reverse strand, counting down.
GTAACAAACTATGGAAGCCATTGGCAGCAGGAAGCTGTGATGTAGTTATCATCATAGAAATGTGGGGGGATGACTGGGGTGCTGCAATGGATGGCTACAAGCTCTTCAGAAGAGATAGGCAAGGAAGGAGAGGCCGTGGGGTGGCTCTGTGCATTGGGGAGGGTTTCCGCTGTACAGAGCTCAGGGACAGTGGGGATGAGGCTGAGTGCCTGTGGTGACGATCAGAGGGATGGCCAGCAAGGCAGAGATCCTGCTGGGAATCTGTTACAGACCACCCAACCAGGATGAAGTGAAATATTCTATCAGTGAATGTTTCATGACCTCTAGCCCTTGTTCCTGTGGGAGATTTTACCTTGCCAAGTGTCTGCTGGAAGCACAGCACAGTGGAGAGGAGACAGTCTAGAAGGTTCCTGGAGAGTATGGAAGGTAACTTCTGACACAGCTGGTAAGGGAACCTACCAGGGCATGCCCTGCCAGACCTGCTGTTTACGAACAGAGAAGGGCTGTGGGAGAAGTGGTGGTCAGAGGCCATAGCAACTACAAAATTATAGTCTCCTATTCTTGGTGAGGTAAGGAAGGGGGGTCAATAAAACCCTGACTTTTGACTTCCAGAGGGCAGACTTTGGCCTGTCCAGGACACTGGTTCAGAGAGTTGTTATGCCCCAAGGTCACTCAGTGAGTTTTTAAAGGGGCACAGATAGTTTTGATTCATTCTGGTGGTGCACGGGAGAAAATAAAATTCTCAGGAGGTTGAATAACAAAAATACCCAAAGAAGGAAATTTTAGAGGTACAGGAATAGGCTGCCTGTATGTGCCAGTAGATGAGCTGTCATGAACAGAGTACCCTGGCTGAACAGGGAGTTTTCACTGGAGCTCAGGGAAGAAAATGTATGATCTTTGGAAAAAGGGGCAGGCAGCTGAGAAAGAGTACAAGTATGCCACTAGATCATTTAGACAGAAAATTAGAAAGGTATAAACTCAGCTAGAATTCAAGCTGGCCACCATTGTGAAAGATAATAAAAAGAGGTTATATAAATACTTTAAAAATGAAAGGAAAGACAAGGAAATTCTCCATTCTTTTTGGGACATGAGAAGGGCAACAGAACTGGTAAAAGGGTCTAAAGAGTAAGTCATATTAGGAGCAGCTGAGGGACCTGAGTCTGCTGGAGACCTTCTTGCTCCCTACAACAACCTGAAAGAAGGGTGCAGCCAGGTGGGGGTCAGCCTCTTCTCCCAGGTAACAAGTGACAGGGTGAGAGGAAGTGGCCCCAAGCTCTAGGGGAGGTTCAGGTTGGTTAAGCACTGGAACGGGCTGCCCAGGGAAGTGCTGGAAGTGTTCAAGAAACAACTGGATGCGTCAGTGCTGTGGTTTAGTTGACGTGGTGGTATTCAGTCAAAAGTTAACTCAATGATTTTGGATATCTTTTTCAACTTTAGCAGTTCTATGATTCTAAGATCAACACACTATTTCATGTCAGCTGAACTGCAATAACTAAGCCATATTACTCCACAGTAGGATAAAAAAATGGTGTATTTTACTGCAGGGTACTGCTGGGTAAAATTTTACACATGCAATTACCAAGGTCTAGCTGCTTCACAATAATTTAATACCTAGATATAACATGTTCCTATGTCAAAAGAAGAGATCTGAGGAAAAACATTGCTTTGCTTATTAAACTCAAATGAATTGCCTGTTCCTGTTTTACTCCTGTAGAAATAACATTCATTAGCTCTTGAAGGATTTTTGTGCTTAGAATCCATCTCAGTGAAAATCAGTCTCACAACTAAGAAATCTCAAAAGTTTTATATCCACTTAGCAAAGTATTTCAATAGGGTTTTAATTTGAAACAATTTACATGATGCTAAATTTGAAGGGAGAAAAATAGTCTACCTTGGCTTTCAAATGCAATGGCTCATAAATGCAGTGCTATCAGTACTCTGTACTAAAGCAAATATGTGTCTAATTCTAGTTGTATGCTTTAGCTTTTTTACACTGCCCTGTGACTATGTACAAACTACACTTAGAGAAAGTCTCACCTGGAAGGACCAAATCAATTCCGGTCTAAGGAGGTAGTTACTGTGAATTTCACACAGTAATGTTCTTTTTCTACCCAACATGCAATCCAAAATAAATATGCTAATTAGACATGACACCTGAATATGGAATCCAGAGGAATCATTAATATATTAATATTAATTTTAATCTTAATATGAATGTTAATATGATAGGCTAATTTTGAAGAGCTGTGGTTTTTTATAATTCACCTTGAACTGGAAAATACATGTCCTGGAATTGCATATTATACCTACCTATTCACTCTATTCTAACTAAATCAGCTCTGCCAGGTTTTTTTAGCTGATCTTTGATGCATGTTACATAGAAAAATTTTGACTGTAAAAAAGGAATAGCATTGGATTCAAAATACAGAAAACACCTCATCTGTTACTTCAGTTGGCCACAATGGCATGCCAATATGCCAATATCCTCAACTATTCTGAATTTGAGGTGACCATTACAATCAGTAGATGCAAAATAGAAAACAGTATTTACCATACTCTTTATGGATGGAGCCAGGCCAGACAAGCAATAGTATATAGACACTTAAAATTCACAAAAAACCTTATACGTTGCATTTTTGAAACATTTATTCTAGAAGATTTTTGTCCATGATCCATGGTTTAGAAAAAATAGAAATATTATCAAACCCATTATGTGAATTATTCACAGGAATCTGTTAGAATAGCTAATATTTGCCCTTCCTAATGCTATCATCACCTAGCTCTTTTCACCTTTTACATTCATATTTTACTGAGACTTCCTCTTCTATGGTTCCGTGATCTCTCTACAATAACTCTTACCTCCCATCAGACCTGAATCGTTTTTTTCCAGATACAAGAACATGAGAAGGACTGAACTAGATAGAACCCTACTGTCCATTGGCTAAAGTCCACAACAGTGTCCAGTCTCCGAGAGTGAACTTTTTAACAGAGGCCTGGATAAAACAAAACAAGTAGTGCCTTAGCATATGCTCAAAGTGTGCAAAGATATACAGTAGGGGATTAGAGCTATTACTAAAACATGGACTCACAGTCAAATTTTTGATTCTTTGTTTTGTAGAAAAGTGAAATAAAAAGCTTCTTGTAGCAAACATTTATTCAGTGAATAACTGTTTTTTAAACACAGTGTTTTATTTTCCTTGAGTTTCAATCAATATTTTATTACTATGTGCCTATTTTCAATGCTGTCCAGCTCCATTCTTTCATGTTACAAGGCCTATTTTCCACAATTAAATATGATGTGCTAATCTACAGAAAAAATTTTCAATTACTTTAAAAATAAGTATGCCTCAGTTTCTCACATCGGTTGTTGATAATCTTAAGCCTTTAAGTAATGCAAATCCAGTTTACATATATTTCAGCATCCTAAAAGGATTCAATCATATTAGTGTATGTTGTTAAGGCTGCTGAACTTTTAGGGTAGTCCAAGTTATTTGGAGGAATATATACATGCAGTATTTAAGAATATAATGGAAGCAATAAAACTAGCTGAAAAGTCAAAGTTATCTAACCTGTGAATAAACAGTAAAGAATAAAACATACAAAATGGACAAAAATCCCATTCCTATAAACCAACTTAATCTTTTTAATACTTGTACTGCTATGCATCATTGGGTTGCACTGTTGTTAGATAGCCTGAGAACACAGCAGTATTTCCCAAATACCTTGTATTCTCAGTATACTTGTGAAATCACCATTACAACTGTGATGAAAATCAACTTTTTTGTTTTCTTTTTAATCTTTTGCTGAAGAAAAGGGTCCAAAATTATTTTAGTGCATTTCATTAAAAAAAAAATCTGGTGTTGGATAACATAAGAGTTAGATATATTTTTAAAATTCTATTATTTTTCATAATAAAATAATGAAATAATATAAAAAGAATTTAAATTCATTTTTTCCACATAAATTGTTGGAATAATGAAACTTAATAAATACATAAAGCATTTAAAACATAGACTACTAGTAAAATATATTCTGCCTAATTACTGTGCTTACAAAACAAGTATTTATTTAAGATGCTAATTAGTCATGAATGAATTTGGTCTTGAATTTGAACAGTAGGTAAATGCTCTGAAATATCATTTAACCACTTTCTGTAGTATATTTAAGTTTCCAATAGATACTAATAAATTGAACACCTTAGACTTCCTCCTTTCACTTATAATCTGAAACATATCCCTGCTGTTTACAGAAATCTCCAAGAACAGCTGTTTGAGCTAACAAAACGATCTGCGCATGGAAACACTGGAAGCTTCATTTCAACTAAATGTTTGTCTTCTGATTATTTCAAAATCATCCTCATTATCTGCCTGCTCATTGGAAAGGAAGCAGCTGATTCTTCAAAAATGTTGACAGATGTCTACTTTGAAATACCTGCTGGGTGGCCAACACATCAGTGAGATGTTAAATCACGTTGTCATCTGGAGAGAAGCACTAAGCTGCTAAACTAGCTGTGAACACTGGCTGCTTAGTGACCTTTGCATAGAAATAGTGCTTCTACCCATAAACATTTTAAGGTCATGGGATTTATTCCAGTTCCTCACAAAGTCTGACATTTTGCAAAAGCCAGGAGCAACTTCGTACTGACTTTTTTACCTAGGAAATATCTCCCTTTGGTATTCATTAGGATGGGCCAATCTAATCCAGACTGTAAGGCCATTAGACCAGACAAAATTTCAGAGGAAAAGGATTTCTAGTGTTGCAGATAGTGGAGTTATACCAATATTTTTTTCCTTGTTTTGATTTATATTGGTGCTCATGAGAATTTATACCCTGAACATTTTTACAATTAGATTTCTCCAAAAAGATGGTGGTGCATAGAAAAGTAACAGCTTGTCCTCCACTCCCTGGTGCTTTGGCCTCCCACTGTTGGGGCACTAATATTTTTCACTTGCAAGAAAATTGGCCAGAATCAAATTTGATGCTACAGAAGGGCCTGTATGTAGCCATGCTTGTACTGCTCTAGCAACAATACTTCCCTATCAAGTTCTTTCCCATCTGCAGCTCATGTAAATCCTCTCCAGCTTGTGCTTCAGGTCTTTTTGGAATACTATGGTTTCCTGATACATTTAGATTTGAATTCTGATGCATTAGAGCATTAGTACTTTATTTTATGACATAAATGGAACCTTTGCAGCTTAAAAAATGTGAGTTGTGCATAAACTAACCCAAAAGCAAACATGGCTGGAAATAAAGTATAGAGAACTTTTTAAAGTGTATAAAACCTAAACAATGTTGGGGTATTTTTATATATGTTGCCAACTTAAAACATAATGCCTCACCTATTCTTGGTGGAAGTTCATGTTGAAATTACTCAAAAGTGATGGGAAAAAATACTATTTGTATTTTTCAAAATCAAAATTAAATTACTAACATAAAGTCATAACACCAAAAAATTTTAAATCGGTCAGTGCTAGACTACATGGAAAAATATGACTTAAATATTTATAAAAATGTGTCTTTGACATACATTAAATCCTAAAAAGACATTCCCTTTTCTAGTTTTTTCCTGTCTCCTTGCTTTTTCCTTTTCCATTTCTCATCATCCTCTGTTTTAGTTACTAGGCCAAATAATGTGATGATGAGTTGAGAATTCAGTACAGTTAGAACAATTCTAAATAGTCTAGTCTCAAGTTTTGTACTGTCTCTGAGTTTTGTGATCTAGTTAATGAAACAAATTGTGGACCATAAATTTATATAATTGTAAGTTCATGTACAGTGTTTTACAGCTTTCATTGTACAGCTGAATGTTAAATGTGAGACTAATGTCATTGAACAACTTGAGATTAATATATCTAATATTCATAATGATCTGATAAAAATTAATCTGGAACCCTGCATTATTCTTAGTGGAATGTGACACTGAATGCCAAGAAGAAAAAGATCCGACCCTCCAGAGTATAAGAAATATAATTAGAATTAATATGTTAGGACCCTGTATGTCTTCATCATTGTTGATACATGGACTAAGATCACCCTTAAGCTTAATAAAAAGAAAATATAAAGTGCTTCTTTGGTATAAAAATTAAAACTATCTATAATAAATCTCAGCCCAGATTCTGGCTGTGCACAGAATCCTTTCTAATACTTGAATATTTGAACCTGGACATTTACCCTTGGATATAGTTGTAATAAAGATTTTACCACAAACTATCTATATTCCATGTGAAATATACTACTTAATAATTTTAAAAAATGGAAGCATGGCTATAATATACCATTTCTTCATTTTGTCATATAAGCCCCCAGACACTACAACTTCTGCTCTTTGTATGTTATCTGCATTTCTGGGTAAATTCTGAGAGTTTTGGTTTTTTAAAAAAAAATTCAATCATTTTGGAAGTGATTATATAGTATTAAGTTTTCACGGTTGCTGTCTATAAACTTAGCCTAAACTAAATTAACAGTCAGACTCACAAAAGTAGAAGAGTTTAAGAGTAGAAGTCTTTAAAGTAGACTTATAAGTCTCACTTCCCAAAAATTTTGCACTACAAAAGTCATGTGCTAAGGTCTTTTTCCTTCCCTGAAAATGATGTAGTCAATAAAGATTTTAGGATTTTTTTAAAGTGCTATATATGATAGACACACGTTTGATATCAAGAAAACACTGTACACATGTATATATATATTATGGTAAGTATATGTAAATATGCCCATTTTTAAAAATTTACTTTTCTGCTCATACTCCACAAAATTTCAGAATGAGCAAAAAGAGATTTTTTAACTATGAAACCATAGACAGAACTTCTTATGCTACAAGTTGTGGCAGTTTGAAGATGGCCAAGCATCAGGCACCCACAAAAAACCTATTTACTCATTTTCCCCTGCTATAGCCAAGCAGAGGAGGGGAAACTAAAAATTCATTTTCATGAATTGAGGTAAGGATTATTGAAAAAAAACCACTTTAAGGCAAAACAGATTCAAAACTTGAACAGTATAAAGAAATTTATTATTAACAGAATTAAAAGTAAAAAGGGTAATGAGAACAAAAGTGAACTTTCAGAACACCTTTCTTTCCCAGTCCCTTCCTCTTTCCACCGACCGCACAAGGAAACAAAACATGGGGTTTTGGTCAGTATTTCACTTCTTAAAAATCTTTCTTCAGTATGCTTAAGGAAGAGAGTTTCTTCTGCTGTGCTGTGGGATCCTTCCCATGGGAGATAGTTCTCTGTGAACTTTTCTAGTGTGGTTTTAACTTTCACAAGTAGCAGTCCCGCCTGAACGTGCTGCAACATGAGTCCCTCCCACGGGCCAAGCAGTCTTTCCACTACTGCCTAGCGTGGACCATTTTAGTTCATGGCGTTTAGTCTTTTAAGGATGAGCTGTTCTAGTTTGGAAGCGAAGGCTCTCTTCCTCTGTCTCTAAAAGCATGGGTCATCTCTCTCTGTCCAGGTTCCTCACTAGATTACAGCTTTTCAGCATCCATGCACTCCAGTGTGAGTACTCTTCTTCACGAGCTGTGCATGGATCTCTGCACCCCCCCATGCACTTCATGAATTACAGGGAAACAGTTTGTTGTATTATAGTCCTCACCATGGCTCACAGGAAAATCTCAGCTCCAGGGATTGGAGCACCTCCTCCCTCTCCTTTTTTTCACTGACCTCGGTGTCACCATGTTGGTTTTCCTCACTTTTCCTCTTTCTCTGACATGGAAGAAAGTTGATGTCTGTAAGTTGCAGTTGAGAGGTTGATCTCGTCCGGGCTCAGCATCAGGGAATTGCTTGCCATGTCTCTCGCTGCTGGACATGTGGTCCCTGCTGGCACCGCACAGCCAGCCCTGGTCGCGTGGTCCTCACCAGCACTGCACAGGTGGCTCCGGCCTTGGGAGGGCCCCGGCTGGGTGGTCCCGGCCTCGGGAGGGCCCCAGCTGCACAGCCCTCAGCGGCCCCCTGCCGGGATGGGCCCCAGCAGCCACCTCACCACCCCTCAGGAGAGGAAAGCGGGAGCTTCCTGCGGTGTTTGCTTTCTTAAATATGTCGTCACAGAGGCATGACCAACTTGTCTAATTGGGCCAGTAACCTGCCCCATCATTAGCGCCTTCAGCGATTGTCTCTGTGCTGGATTTAGACTTTTTGAGCAGCTTTTCTCCCACCCCCACTAAAAACCAGGCTGTGTTAAACCAACACACAAGTACAGCTCTCTAATCTGCATGAAGATTTAAGAAAAGGCAGATCTTAAAATCATAGGATATTAGAATGTTTGGTATTGGAAGGGGTCTTAAAGACCATTTAGTTCCAACTCCCCTGCCATGCACGGGGACATCTTCCACTAGCCAGGTTGCCCCATCCAACCTGGCCTTGAACACTTCCAGGGATGCAGCATCTACAGTTTCTCTAGATAACCTCTTCCTGTGCCTCACAACCCTCACAGTAAATAATTTCTTCCTCATATCTAATCTAAGCCTGCCCTCTTTCAATTTGAAGCCATTCTGCCTTTTTTTATCACTACGTGCCCCTTTGAAAAGTCCCCTCTCCAAAAGACCTTCACCTGTGTTGATCAGTTGCAGTTCAGAAATTTAGCCATTCCAGTGCAAAAGATATCTCCTGAAAGTCAGTTTTCACTGGTGGAGTAGGTTATGCATACACACACAAATGGGGAAAGCAATGAACATGACACATGGATTGGAAACTTATTTTAAATTGCAATATCTTAGAAAATCATTGATCATTACATTAAGAAATATGAGTTCTGTACATCTGAAAATAAAACTAATGAGGCCTATTTCACCATCTTAGGTGCCAGACACCATTCTACAAACTTTTTAATGCTAATGGACAACTTTCTTTATGAAGTTTCTTAACATTTTTGTAGACCTGACATGTATATGGATATGAAATACTGTTGCTGTGTGTTGAAATGCAACAATTACCTGACGCAGGTGTGATTCAAAACCTCAAAAATCAACAACAAAAAAACCTTATGATTTTTCCAATCACAACTTTAAGTCTAACATACATGAATGCAGTAGGAGAGGAAGAAGATATAACTTCAGAAGCCTATATTCTTCTCATATACTTAAATGTAATGAAATTATTAATATATTACATCATAGTGTAACACAATATAAAAATGAGATAAGAGCCTGGCAAAACTTGACTGCAAGTATTTTTATTATGTTTGGCTTAATAAAAAGAAAATAAATTCAACATGCATATTATTTTCATCTACAAATCATGAAGAGTATAAACATATTTACCAAATTGTAATCTAACCAATATAAAGATCAGAGTAACAACTACACTCTCCTTTGTTATTCTACTTTGACTCATAAAAGTGTTTATAAATACAATTGGTCTTTTTTGTTTCTTCCTTTTTAATTTTCTTCTGATAATGAAATTTCCGGTTTACACAAATGAGGTAGTCATATGCCTCATGTCACCTCTTATCACCCTGTACAAGTCCTCATTCAATTTTAACTGCTCCCAGTTTCTTTCTAAAGAGGGAGTTCTTGCTGAAATTTATTCCTCTTACTAAAGCCTCATTATTTAATTTCTTTTAATCCAGAGCCAGTACTGGAAACATATTACTTGACTCTAATAGAGATTTATTTCTGCTATTGTTGCCAGACCACTTTTGTCAGCTGTTCCCATTCTTTATTTTTATCTTCTCTCTCTGTCCTCTTCCTTCTCATTTATCAGACTTTTATTACAATTAAATGTTAAACCTCTGAGGTTCAACTGTTCCAGTCCTTCAGGAATTAGAGAAAAATTAGAGTGCAAGAAAAAGTGATTTTAAAACTAAATGGTTAGAGAAGCAATCATTTCTAAAATTAAGATTTTTCTATCTTGTGTCTTCTTTTTACCCATTTTGTGCTCAAATTCATTGATCCTGTGTTGAGAACCAATCTCAAACAAACAAAAAATCCTCCCCATCAAAACTGATGTTTAAAAGGAAAGCTTTACACTTTGTTAACTGCAGAAATAAAAGGAGATTTACAACAGCAGCTGAAGAGAAAGATAATAGAGGTATCCTAAAATGCTGTAGGATATGGCAGAAAACTTGTATGTCTTCATAAGTTGATAAGATCAGGAGACAAATGAGTCAACAAGAACAATAAGATCAATAACCACACAGAGGAAATATTATATGGGAAACTTTAGTCGTTCATGGCATTTAAATATATATTTGACTTGGAATAAGGAGAGAAGACAGCTGTTAAGGAAAAGACATAAAATACAGAAAGCAGGGATTTTTTTTATTTTTACTAAAGGGGATCTTTTTTCCTGGTAAACAGATTTGGAAAGAGAAATCAGAAGGAGCATTTCTCAAAAAAACGCCAAAAACCCACAAAAAACAAAACCAACAACCCCCTCAAACAAACAAACAAACAAATAAAAATTTCACTAACAAAAACCCTCAAACACCAAAAAAACCCCCAAAACAGTAAAAACAACAAAAAATAAAGGCAGGGTAAAATCCAGAAATCTTCATGCCTGAAAGAACACAAATCCCCTTTCTCCTGTCTTCTAACACATTTAAATACACAATAATGGTGTGCTAGCAATGTATTAAGGGTTGACATTTGAGAAAAAATGGGTGCTGACTGAAGATTTTCCTAGTTACTTCTTTGGAATATTATTAAAAAAGAGAAACCTTTTTGACAACAAAAGTTAAATTCCATGTGCTTAAGCCACCTTATCTTGTATTCATTCCATTTTGTGCAGTACAAAGGAAAAAAAAACGGAGGGACAAAGGCTTATAAACAAAGTCGAACCTAAATCTAAGGCAAAGATTCTGTGGCACTTAAATTGTCTTCCAAGTACATGATATAGTGTACAGAACAACAAAAGAATAGAGGACTGGTTTATCTGAATGAATCTTAAGCAAATTGACTGGTCCTATATGTCCTCCTGTATGTGAGACTTCACAGGCTCCCGACTACTGAAAATGATGCAGTAGACTTGCAACTCTTTCCACAGAGTGGGTGTTACACCTCGAGGTACTGTGTTCATGTTGCAGGAGTTCAGATGTTTCTATGTCTTTGGCTATTATGCTGTATTTCTTATTACTTCAGGCTAAAGCTAATTGTTTTGTTCTTCCACAAAAACTCAAAAACTCACAAAAACCCTAAAAAAATCACAAAAACTGAATGATTCTCAGTGGGACAGAATTAATAACTAATGACAAAATGATGTTCAGTTGCCTTTGTTTTAGTGGTATACTGAAATGGAACAATGGAAAAGTATTTTTATAGTAGTTCATTCACTTTGTTAATAAAAACTTTGACTAATTCTTTCTAAGGTAGCAACCTAGTATTTGAGAATTTTAAATATTCTGGCATCTGGCCTGATGATGTCTTGTGATCAGTTCTAGAAAGACTGTGAAATGCTAGATTCACAGGGAACATTATTACATTATTAAAGAGTTACATGTCTTAGAACTCACTTCTGATAATTTCATAATTTCAGGAGTATTTACACTTTGTGATGAGACTGTCAAAAAAAATTTTGTAAGCTTCTTTTGAAAGAGAGTCAAAACAAAGAAATCTCAGAAACTTTAAGCTGCTAAATTTGTGATGCATTTAAAAAATATTGCATTATTTTCTGTAGTATGGTGTTGTCTAGCTTCTTATTAGTGGCACGTGAAAATTTTTCAAAAAGTTACAGTAAAAAAAAAAGCAGTTGCAATGGTTTAATAAAAAAAGGAGAGTGTAGTGGAAAGAAGTTTTGAAACATGAAACATTTTTGGAAACTTGCCAAATTATCTTTTTATTGTAAGAAACTAAAATTGCGGTGAGGAAGAAAACATTATTAGATTTTAAGAACTGGGAAAGTACTAATATGTTAGTTGAGGTTTCTAAAGATTTTATTCTGTAGCCATAAACAGCATTGAAATGCTACCCAACATATTTATAGTAAATAATACAGTAAAAAATAAATATAAACAGATATGCAAGTAAATTCACATTTTTATGATCAAAAAATCCTAGTGAACACATACCTCAGAGTATTTAAAGTGCCTTTGTGAGCTGAAGGTTACTTAGCATTTAGAAACCTGAACACAATGATACAGTTAGAATATCTTGTAGAGATGAGTATTTTTGATAAAATTCCTGGACAAGCAGACATGGATATATACTAAATTTTGGCTTTATGGTTCTGAAAAAGTATAGGAACATTAGGTTTAGTTTCTTAAAAAAAATAGTGCAATGATTTTCACTCACTTCTGAAAAAAATTATTTCTGTACTTTAGATCACGGAAAATATTGTTAGAGTTTGAAGGGACCTCTCAAGATCATCCAGTTCAATCTGCCTGCCAAGGCATGGTCACCTAGAGCAGGTGACACAGGAACACATCCAGGTGGGTTTTGAATGTCTCCAGAGAGGGATACTCCATGACCTCTCTAGGCAGCCTGTTCCAGGGCTTGGATACCCTCAGTGTAAAGAATTTCTTTCTCATATAGGTGTGGAATTTGTTGTGTTTTAGTTTATGGCCATTGCTCCTTATCCTGTTGCTGGGCACTACTGAAAAGAATCTGGCACCATCCTCTTGGCACCTGCCTTTGAGATATTTATATGGGTTAATGAGGTCCTGTTAGGATCCGGTTTAAACCCAGAAAAGCAAAGCAAGCTAAGTCTCTGTGCATAAACCAGAAAGAACTTAGAAGGTTCAAAATATTCCCAGAAACGAGATTAAAGCCAAATGAGGTTAGATGTTGATGCCAAAAAATTGATGTATTTTATTTAATAGTAAAAGAGGCAGAGAGAAGGGAAGAGAAAAGAAAGAGAGAAAGAAATGGAAAAAAGAAGTGTGCGTGGGGAGTGGGGGAACAGGGAGAGGTGACAGGGGTTAGGTGGAAGCATATCACCCATCCAGGGGTGTTTCTGCCTGCCCCTGAGATGCAGCCCAGCCCAGGACTGCCCAGACATGTCTGGACTTGTTAAAACCATGTGCTCTGATCCCACTTTGTTCCAAGTGCGGGTAAAACTTAAAGTAACTCGGACTCCACCGAAACAGAGTCCGATTGGCTGGTTACCCTGGGTCCACGTCTAGTTCTCCCCTTTCCTTTCCCCTGAATAAAAGGCAAGCCAAGCAGGCTCCGGCCCCTCTTGCCTTGACTCTCCTTCTGTTAACAACTGCTCCTGTCTCTCTCTCGGGACGGGAGGAATAAAACAAACAGGATTGAAGCGCAAGCTTGAGGTGTATTTCTACCTCTTTGCTTCTGCTATTCACATTGGCTTTATGGCTATCACTTGCTACATTTCGGAGGCACCAAGTCGCTGGATTGCCCGTGCCATCTCTCTAGGCAGCTTGGGGCTTTCTAAGGTGCATAACGGTGAGCTGAACGACTGAGCAAGCTGTGAGCATTCATCACGAGGGTCCCAACGACATCTCGTTGCTCCCCTCCGTCTGGTCTTCTGGTGGTGAGAGTCCCCAGTCGCCACCGTGGCCACACCACCACATGCTACGCCATGCTGCCACATGCCAAAGAGTACAGAATTTACTGGATTCATATACACTTTGGGCCAGGTGGGAATGCCCACATGCCTCCTCTTGCAAGGGCTGGCTTGACACTGTCCCTTGCAACACTGAGGGTCTGTTGCATCATCTCTGGTGCAGAGTCTGGGGACCCCTTTGGGGGCCCCTGTGATGGGCCATGACACCCCCTTCTGCTGTGGATAAGCTTCCCCTCGCCCCCCCCAGTTAGGACCCCTCAGCTGAGCTCCTCTGCACAGTGGAGGATGGGCAGTCACTGCACCTCTGACCAGAGGTGTTTCCAACAAACACCCAAAGCCTCTCCTCCCTTCACCCTTTGGTGCAAGGGTCTGTTTGAGCCTGGCACCTGATAGCCCCAGGGCTGTGGTCTCCACCTTGGAGGTGTTAAGCCTGTGCTTTGTGAATGTCCCCAGCCCTGAGTTGTTACTTTATCTTACCTTCATCAGGGAGCAGTGTAAGGCCTCAGTCAGGGCCCCATTCAGGGTGCTGTAGTCTTCTCTGCAGCTTTTGTAATACAGTTTTAAAAGTCCTTCAAGAAAATGTTTAAGTCTGAAATTATAGTATTTCAGTCTCTGACAATCCACCCCATGACTAAATCTTTTTTTCTGATGTTTCTTGAGTTTATGAGTTGCCCACAGTGGGAATATATAGAGTGGTAAGTAAGAGAAGAGATAGAAGTAATTATGAAAGTAATACAATTGTTATTCCAGTCATCAAAAATGTAAATTCAATTGCAATCATTAATCCAATGCTTATTAGTAAGTGCCTCCTACCCCGTGAACCCAGTTTTCTTTATTGGATAGTGGGTGTGAGGGATTCCCCAATATGGTATTTCTTGGATGTTAACTTAATATGTTTTGAAATTGATCATAGAGTTACACAGTGGGTTTTAGTTTTTAAATTCCTTTGTGGGGGGTATCCCCACTATTAACCAGTATCAATCAGTTGCGTTTCCAGGGGATCTTCAGCTCTAGTAATACAATTGCACCCTGGAACAAATGTGACTATGTTTGCTGAAGATGTGTGCTTTTGCATACTTCAAGGCTGAAAAATAGGTTGTTTTTTTCTTGACTGCATTCAGATATAGTTGGAAGAATTTCATTGGTAGTATTCCTGTTCCGCTGGGTAAGTCTATGAAAAAATTAACTTTTATCATATCAAATTCACAAAATATAAAAACATTTTCATACAGAAGATTTTCATGCAAACACATTTTTACATCACGGCTATGTTCCATTTTTTCAGGGAAAAGATTATAACACTGTTGTAATTTAATTTTGACACAAAACAGAAACTGTAGTTTTGTTATTGGTGAGAATAAAAAGAAAACAAAAAGGAAAAAAAATTAATTCTCCTTTGAATTTAGTTGTATAACTCTAAGAAACTTCTTTTCTTTTGAACTTTAGTAGCATGATTAAAAGAAGTGAGGTAGAATTAAAATGTTCTTGGACATAGGAAGCTTAACAGTACATTAAAGACGTTTGAGTGGGTTTGAAAGTCGGTAGAAGATTGTTTTTTATTTTATCTTATATTTGGATACTTTAGTTCACTAATTGATAAGTCTTGAAGAAATGAGAAAAAAAAAAAAATTAGCCAAATTATAATGATTCCAAGGTAGAATTGGGAATGTCAATACATATATGTATGATTTCATATCTGTATATATTCTTGTACCAACTTTCAAAAAAAACCCCAACAATTACACATTCGTAAGACTTTTTGCCACACTATCTTGGCAAAAGAACTCAAACTTAACAATATATATAAAATCCAATTGATTTCTTTGCAATGCAAACACAAACAAATTACAAACATTAACAAATTAATTGACAATGAAAGCAGTCATGGCGACAATTTAAAAGTTCCATTGGTTCTCACCCAGCTCCATTTCATCTGTTGGTTGGTTCCTATAAAAGAAAAGTGAAAGTTTGGCCTACTACAGACTGATATTAAAAGAAAACAAAAACTTCTTGTAGTTATTACAAAGTCACAGAGCTCATGGTGAAGAGATGGTTATCACATCTAGGTGTGAATCTGCTGCTTGCAGTTTTGCTGTTTACAAATTCATTCTCTTTTTCTTCAGTGCAGGGATGTTTGGAATTCCTGGAAAGAGAAAAGAAGCTTCCCAGGCAAAATATGCCTGTGTAAAACAAATTGTTAATTACATCAATTTATTATTATTATTTAGGTAGTGTTTTAGTTTTCATGTTCTGTCCCACAGTTTTTCAGTGGGGTCTTCTCCAATTAATTTGATGTTTGGCAGAGAGAGTGGTTTAGGCATTTGAGCTGCTTTTTTTTTTTTTTTTTTTTCCAGGGCATTTCTGCCTGGAGCAGTTAGTCTTATCAGATTTGCAGATAACATTTGCTCCTTTTACTCAGTTTTGCTGTTCACCCAGCCTTTTTAGTGTTTCACTGTATTTTATTGACTAGATTCCAATTTTGCTGGGTTTATGGCCAAATTTTGATTTTTCAGTGGCCATACAGGTACCATTTCAGAGTAGTTTTCTGACCCTTGCCAGTTTTAATTCAGGGTCTACATGCTACTTAAGACCACATTTCAGAGAATGTTATGGGTTCAAAACTTTACAGTTTTTCCCCCCTTAAAATGCTCTCTCATTTGCCTTCCAAAGCTTTCTTTGGACATGACAATCAAGTTCTGCAGCAGCCGATGCCTCTGCCTGCAGTCTCTTTTAACTCTCGCCCTGCCAGCAGAGTAGGGAATCAAACAACAATGATCATTTGGATGTTACAGCAACCATTTCAGTGCGCAGACCATCTCTGCAGAAGATGACCTGGCACTAAATTCATTCAACAAAGGAAACAAAGCTTATGCACTACATTTTACCTTACCACAAATGTCGTAGTGATCATCCCCAGAGGGTGCCTTGTGTAAAGCTAATTTTCAAAATTCTCACTCCTCTCTCTGGGAAGGTGCCTCTTATACCAAACCAAACAAAACCAAAGTTACTACAAAGGTCGAAGTGACCTTTCCCAGAGGGTGCCCTGTGTAAAGCAAATTTACAAAAGTCTCACTCCTCTTTCTGGGAAGGCACCTCTTAAACAAAACCAAAGTTACAAACACCTGAGTAGTCTCTCTTGAGGGGCACCCCTTAAAAAATATTTTCCAAGGTCCTACTCCTTACACCTCAAGAGCACCTCGTGTTTACCAAAGTTACAAGTTGCAAAGTTAAAAATCTCAGTTACAAGTCACAAAATTACTTTTCAATCTCCCAGGTCTTTCGCCTTGGGAGTGCCAGTTTCCCAGATCTTCGGCCTTGGGAGCAACGTTTTAGCACAGGTACACGTGCAAATAAACAAGCAAACAAACAAACAAACAAGAGAGGGTAAGAAAGGTAGAGAGGTGTTAGGAAATGTAGAATGGTATCTTGTTTTTTGTTTTTCTAAAATGATTGATCATTAGAATTAGCAATTCATTGATATTTTTGGAAACAACACTCTCATTTTAAGGGAATTCTGTCCATGACGCCAATTAAAAATGTTAGGATCCGGTTTAAACCCAGAAAAGCAAAGCAAGCTAAATCTCTGTGCATAAACCAGAAAGAACTTAGAAGATTCAAAATATACCTAGAAATGAGATTAAAGCCAAATGAGCTTAGATGTTGATGCCAAAAAATTGATGTATTTTATTTAATAGTAAAAGAGGCAAGGAGAAGGCAAGAGAGAGAAAGAAATGGAAAAAAGAAGTGCCCATAGGGGGTGGGGGAACGGGGAGAGGTTGTTGCAGTGGGGATACTGCAACACGCATATATCAAACCAGGAGTCCCGTGGAAAGGAAATATATATGGACAGACAGATTCTTGCTAGATGTTTCAGAGATGTTTATTTCTCCAGCCGCATGGCCGGAGCTCTGCTGAGGAACTGTTCCAGTCACGGGACCAAGGGTCCTTCTGCCCGCGCAGGGAACACAAACCAACCAATGGGAACGAGGCTGAGCAGGGGCAGGGAAACCCCGTGTCTGTCCCCTCAGGGCTCCTCTCCCAGGGCTACATGGCAGGGGAGGGACCCCAACACCTCACCCGTTTTATTTTAATAAAAGGAGAATGAAAACAACTGGATAAACATAACAAGAACCGTTTCAAGACAAAACAAGCCACCCTCCTGAGTCTTTAAATGTCCAAACAGATTCTGTGGAACATCTTAGGGCTGACAGAAGGGAGACAGGACTCTCAGAGCATGCTTTGTGGAGAAACTGAGGCAGGAGAGGGTTTAACTTCTTCCCTCCCCCTTTTCATCCCCTACTCGGCATTGGAAAGGGATTTTTGGGGAAACAATTGGCAAAAGCATGGTTTTGTGAGGGAAACCATGGATGAAAAAACGGATTAGGAATACACTGGGGGTAATAGGATATAGGGTAAAAGGGAAAGGTGGGATTAGGAAAGGGAGACCGTAGGGGGGGTTTACAAGGGAGATATTGTCTAACATGACTACGATTTTTTGCATATATACTGCCTTTCACAGAAACACCATCAGGCCCAGTGACCTGCGATGCTTGTAACCCTTTTCTACCTCGTATAATTTTGAATTGCACCACCTCTCCATCTCCCAAGCTTGGGATGCATTTTTCAGAGTTATTATTTTTAATAGCAGTTCTATGCACGAATATGTCTTGCTGGTTGTCACACCTTGTTATAAAACCATAATTTTGCTTAACATTATACCATTTTACTATCCCTAAGATCTTAGTTACTATGATTTTTTCCTTTTTCCGAGTGTCTGCTGTTTTCTGTCTCGCTGCATCTTTGTTCTCTCTTTCGGTCGCTCCCGTGTTGGAATTGTCGGGGCTGCTCGTGCCTGCGTGTTCTTCCCGGGGTCGCGTTCGGGGCTGCGCGGGCCGGGCCGGGCCGCGCCGCTCAGTTCTCCACGCGTCGCCTCCTCTGGTCACAGCTTTGCTGCCGCTGCCAGGCGCTGTACCCACGTCTCGGCCGGGCCCCCAAGCGACGACTCCCCCGCACCCTGCTCCAGCGCACGTTTCGGTTCGGCGCGGCTCCGCTCCACCGCCACCGCCGCCAGCCGCCACCCCTCTCGGCCGGGTGTTCACGGGGCTCGCTCCACCACGCGCTGCACGCGGCCGTGCGGGTCCCGCCGCTCCCACCGCGCCTCGCTCCGCCACCGACACTGCGGCTCACGTGGCTCCGCCCGCGCGCGGGAACTGCCTCGCTGCTGCTCGCAGAGCGCTCGGTGCACGTGGCCTGGGCCGCACGGTCCCTGCGCCAGGCTTCCCTTCGCCAGGACACAGCTGACATTGCTCAACAGTCTCGGTAACTAAATAATATTCACGAAAATATTCTTCCATCGGCATATATTTTGACTCCAGTATTAACTGTGTCCAAACGGTTTTCCAAAATCCCTTCGTAAGAATTAAATCCCAAGAAACATAGAAAAAGTTCTTAAACAACCATGCCAGGAAGTGTTTCAGTTCTTTTTGAGCTTGAATCAAGCTAAAATTTACAAATCGTTGTTCAAGAATCATTTTAAGTTTAAGATAAATGTCCATATGCGGCTCTGAGAGCCAAGAGTCTTCCCACGGTTCCTCCATAGTTTAGATATGGAATAGCAAAGCAAAACCAAGAAGAGGAATCCAAAGTTTCCAGGGTTTACTCACACAAATCAGTCGCTTAGGGATCGGGGATCGTTCTGCCCGCATTCACCACCATTATGTTGCAGTGGGGATACTGCAATACGCATATATCAAACCAGGAGTCCCGTGGAAAGGAAATATATATGGACAGACAGATTCTTGCTAGATGTTTCAGAGATGTTTATTTCTCCAGCCGCATGGCCGGAGCTCTGCCGAGGAACTGTTCCAGTCACGGACCAAGGGTCCTTCTGCCCGCACAGGAACACAAACCAACCAATGGGAACGAGGCTGAGCAGGGGCAGGGGAACCCCGTGTCTGTGCCCTCAGGGCCCCTCTCCCAGGGCTACATGGCGGGGGAGGGACCCCAACAAGAGGTGACAGGGGTTAGGTGGAAGCATATCACCCATCTGAGGGTCCCAACGACATCTCGTTGTTCCCCTCCATCTGGTCTTCTGATGGTGAGAGTCCCCAGTCGCCACCATGGCCACACCGCCACATGCTATGCCATGCCGCCACATGCCAAAGAGTACAGAATTTACTGGATTCATATACACTTTGGGCCAGGTGGGAATGCCCACATGCCTCCTCTTGCAAGGGCTGGCTTGACACTGTCCCTTGCAACACTGAGGGTCTGTTGCATCATCTCTGGTGCAGAGTCTGGGGACCCCTTTGGGGGCCCCTGTGATGGGCCATGACACCCCCTTCTGCTGTGGATAAGCTTCTCCCCCCGCGCCCCCCCCAGCGAGGACCCCTCAGCTGAGCTCCTCTGCACAGTGGAGGATGGGCAGTCACTGCACCTCTGACCAGAGGTGTTTCCAACAAACACCCAAAGCCTCTCCTCCCTTCACCCTTTGGTGCAAGGGTCTGTTTGAGCCTGGCACCTGATAGCCCCAGGGCTGTGGTCTCCACCTTGGAGGTGTTAAGCCTGTGCTTTGTGAATGTCCCCAGCCCTGAGTTGTTACTTTATCTTACCTTCATCAGGGAGCAGTGTAAGGCCTCAGTCAGGGCCCCATTCAGGGTGCTGTAGTCTTCTCTGCAGCTTTTGTAATACAGTTTTAAAAGTCCTTCAAGAAAATGTTTAAGTCAGAAATTACAATATTTCAGTCTCTGACAGGTCGCCTCTCAGTCTTCTCATCTCCAGACTAAACAGGCCCAGCTCCTGCAGTCTCTCCTCACAAGAGATGCTCCAGACCCCAAATCGTCTTTGTGGCCCTTCACTGGACCCTCCCCAGGAGCTCCTTGTCTCTCTTGTACTGAGGAGCCCAGAACTGGACATGGATGCAACACTGTTCTTTTTAAAGTTTGAGAAGACCACATGTACTCATACAAAACATAGCCATCAAGAGCATGAAACATATTCTAAAGAGATTGTTGAGATCATTATCAGTGTACAATGCCTAAAGATAACACAGAAGAAAAAAATGTATAAAAATAAATGTTATATTAAATGCAAAAATATGCTGATTAGTGCAAAGTCTTTCCTTGTGTGGCTATTTCCAAATGAGATTTATAAAATTAATTTTTAACTTCTGGTAAATTTCATTTATTTTCTCTGTACTGTCCCTGTAATAGGATTTTCTCTAGTTCTTAACTCGTTTCCCATTTGTCTCCTGACTTCCAGAACTTTATTTTCTCCTTCAAGCTTACAATTTAGGAAGGTAATATGTATGTCTGAGTCTTTGTAATTAAAAAAATCTGCACTCAGTCAGCAGTCTTTTATTTCACCAACATTTAATTGGGCAACCCAGTGACATAAAAGAAATGCACTGAAGTACTAACTGATAATCCAGAATTTAGGATAGGTGGCAGAATCCCGCAGCGTGTAACTCTGTGCTTACAGGGCACCCATCATTGTTTTTCATGGGTAAATGAAGGTTGTAGCACATTCCTAAAAAGTTTTACACACTTTTAGTTTTGTAGAGTAGGGGAGTGTAGGAGTATCCCTACTAAAAAGTAAGAGTTGTTTGGGTTATTTCTAAATATTTTTGGTTTCTTATAATTGCTTGTAATTGGTCTTCACTCTGGAAATAAATATCTATACAGCATCTATTTACAAAAGATTTTAAAACTCCATATAATATTAACTTCTGAATCTAGATAAATCAGTAGATTTGACTTGAGAAGCTGCAATTGATTAATGTTGCAGTGAATTCAGTCAGCTGTTTTACTTCTGACTGCAGTCCAAGATTATTTTATGTTACCATATTTATTTATATTTATTCTTGCTTAAAAATGCTTAGCATGTAGATGCATAGAGCAGAAATAGCAACTCTCCTATACATTAGTTCTAATGAAATTTCAGAAAGGCCACTGTCCCCTAGGATACTTCAAGTCAAATAGGAGGTTGACCTATTCAAAAATCGTTCCACCCTTGAATAATGAGCACATTTTAAACCTTCTCAGGCAAAATATTATTATCAAGACTATGTTAAAGTAGATCTGATGTTTTTTGCAGTGTTGCCAAGAACATATACCTATGATGCTGGAAAGTTAGATTGGAAGTTATTTCTTGCAAATATGAAACTTCATATCCTGACTTACTTATTCACGTCTCAATGTCTTTTCTTTTTAAGAAGCACTAGTTTATAAATAACAATCAAAATCTAAAAGCCTAGTGCAAAGATTTTTTTTATTTTTCACTTTATTGTCCTCTGAAATGTTTATTTCAATCATACTGACTGAGGGTAAGGTAATGCAAAAAATTACTCACATGTAAATGCTAAACACTAACACTACACTGACAAATTCTTTGTTTTCAGAGGAGAGGTTGATTCTCATAAAACAGCAACAACATCTATCAGGAGAATTCACTTAAGCCTGAAAAAAGTTTGGTATTTTCTTGAAATTTTCAGATCATTTACAGTGCCATGCAGAAGCATATAAGTGTTATGCTCAGGAGCATTTAAAATCATATAGTTCTACTTTTGCTTTTAGTTTTGGATGATACCAAATCAAAATTTTAAATTTATTTAATAACAGATGGAGGCTTCATGCTTTAGGAAAGGAGAGGCTGAGACAGTGAAGAAACCCTCCTCAGTCTGAAGGAATAAGGGCCAGTGAGAGAGCTTATTGCTCTTAGGAACATTTAGAAAACTAAGATCCAGACTCATCCTGGTGTGCACAGAGGTTAAAAGACCTTCCATTTTGATATCAGAAATGTTTCCTAAATTGTTAATTCTAGAAACAATATATATGCTTAATTTCTTGAAATCTGACTTTCACTGACCCTCACTCATTTTCAAGTGAGTATTATATTGATCTAACACTATTCCCTTGTTGCAATAATGGGCAATGCAGAGTCCCCAGGCAGGTGCAAAGAGCCCTTTATTGCAAAAACCCGGCTTTTTAAAACAGTTAGCTGGTTATCTGTTTACGTAGTTTTAAAGTACAACAAACATTATTCAACCAACCACCATATACCACAATGTGAGCACGCGATGGTCATGCAGCATGTTTTTCTACCCTTAATTCAGCTGTGTCTCTTTCCCACAGTCCTTTTCTACTTAGCCAAAGTAACAGGCCTGAGCCATGATTTTTACAAAGGCAACAAGGCCTTCATGCAACATTTCCTCACGCTATTTGATTTAATAAAGTCAATGTTTAAAACAGGTTTCACAGGAATAGGTACTAGCAACTTTTGTTTTGAGTTTTTACAGAGTACAGAACCAGAGACATTTCCTCAAAATACATGTTATTCTAGGGAATCCAGTTAAATCCCACATGCAAATGAAAATAGAAAGTAATTAGCATATGTTTTTCTACTCATCCAACTCCCCAAAATGATATCCTTCCCAAAAGAGCTGTAGACAATAATTAGCTATCTAGAATCTCATCAATTTGTATACTAGTGGTTTTAAAAAGTTAACTTCCGTTTTCACTTTAGAACATAAGTGGAGATTTCATTTAGCTGAATTTTCATTTCATTAGTGACGTCTTTTTACATACAAACAGTGGCAGAAGTGCTTCGATATATACTCACAATTATTATACCTGGACATGACTGCAGTTCAAATGCATACTTTGATATGTATGTATGAAAACATTAAAAGCTGTAGCATCAGAAATCCCATGAGATGGGTACTTTTTTAAAAGCATATGTATACTTAAGTCATGATTTTCTGTAGTTTCTTAGAAAAGTCCTATAAGCTAAACTATGACGATGACAAAATTTATATATAAAGATATAAAATATCTTTATATTCTCTGGGTCAAACATGAGAGAAATTAATTTAGCACTAGTGAAGCTGGTAAACTTTGAATAAAATAAGGACTTCCTTCCTATTTTTTGCAGTGATCTCAGGTTTTGTGGGAAAATCATATGTATGCAAAAACACGTAGAGTTCTGTCATAACGTCATTTATGTCTATGCTAGTACATAGATGTGTTACTGTAGAAGTCATGCTATAGACTGTATATTCTCTCCAAGCTTCTCCCGCTAAGAAATACCCATTGACAGAAAATCCACTGAAAGTGGCTGTAATGAGACATTGTAGCAGAGCTTTCTGCCCCCTTGGTGCTCATCGAATGGCAATGGACAGGAGCTAAAACACAATGAGTTTGTGAAAAGCCTTGATCAAGTTACACAGCTTGCAGTCTTTGAAACAGCTTCTGAACAGCAGTTTATGAGCATGCATTGGAACAAAGAATTTTTTGTCAAAAGAATGTCATCAGGCACTCAAGCTAGGAGATGGAACTTTGTTCATATTTTTGGTCTTGATTCTGAAAATCCTTAATTCCAAATTCAAATGTGCATCTCTCATGAACTACATCTTGGTCTGGGCTTTCTGTAGAAGTCATTGCTGTAATCACGTTGTGCGTGAGTCAGCTAGTATGCTGGATATCATCTCAAAGGGGGGAGGAAATAACACCCAAATGTAGGTTAATTCTCAACAGTACAGTACAATGACTTCCTTTTGTCATTTTTAAAGATAAAAGACACTATTTTGTGCTTTAATGCAGCATGATGTTTCTTTCAGATTCCAGTGCAGCAGCTACCTTTTCTGCTTTCTCATACACTGAAAATTAGAAGCTGTCTGCTTCTAAACCCATGCTAATCAAGTTTATCCCCGAGGAAAAACAATCAATTTATTGCATCCACTCAAACTGTTATAAATTGTCATCAATTTTAACATGATGATAGGTGTCTTATACTCTCATAACCATTTCCTAGCCTCTAAAATTCAATTTCACCCAATAAGCAGTCTTATATTAACTGCGTAGTAATAGTGGTTTATTTACTATTAGGGGAGAAGGTATTTTTCTAAATGGAGAAGATATTTTTGTGTGTTTTAGTTTGGCTTTGGAGTCTTTGGTATTGCAGCAAGGACACACAGTTGGGTGGCCTGAAGTAGCAGCCAACTTCTCACACCTTCAAAATCTTAAATGCAATGCTGCTTAGATTGGAAAGACTACTCATACAGACTGAACTAAAATGTTGTGCTTGTCATTTTGCTCAAGTAATAACTCCCCTTTGCTTGGAGATCAAGTTCCCAGCTCACATGTGTCAAATTATACATTTGCCCTTTAATATTAAGTCAAGCCTAAGTTTTTGGTCCGCCCTTTCTTGCACGCATCGTTTTCCGATCAAATGACTCATGTTGCCTTTCTCCTGGCGCATTATCATTGTTGTGCTAATGCTATTTATCAACTTCATGCCATGATAGTTCTTCATCCCAAATAATTTTCAGATTTTCTTCTGTTACTTGGCTTCTTTTGAGTTACCTCTTGATTCACAATTCTTAACAGCCTTTGTTTTCTTCTATGCAAGTAAGTTTTTTCTTTCATGATGTAGTTAGCCCTTAATATTTCATCTCATAATTCCTTTTATAACAAGTGGTCATTTGAAACAGAAGAATGAGTGTCTGCTACTTTTCATGGGGTAAAGAATCACCATGACAGCTCTCCCACACAGCTCCTCTTTAAGCTCTCTGGCTTAAGCTGAATTATAGATACAGACAATTCATCACAATTTTTTCTGGGTCCTCACATACTGCCAGTAGATAAATGGAGCATGTTAGGGAGCTTGGAGAAAATACCATGAAGTTTAATGGCAAAGATGATTTGATCAGCTCAATTAGTCTGTAATTACTAAAGTGAAAACCAACATGTGACTATGATAGTGATACAGTTATTGAATGACACTGCTGTGTGATTTTCATGGTTTAAAAACAGCCAGAAACTAAGCTCTATGAGTTGCTTGCTCACTCCCCCACAGTAGGATGGGAGAGAATTAGGGAAGAATAAAAGTGAGAAAACTCGTGGGTTGAGATAAATGCAGTTTAGTAGGTAAAGCAAAAGCACACACACAAGCAAAAAAACCCCAGGATTTCTTTCACCACTTCCCATGGACAAAGAGGTGTTCAGCCATCCCCTTGAAAGCAGGGCTACACATGAGTCATGGTTCATGGGGAAGACAAATGCCATAGCTCTGAGCATTCCCATCTTCTTCTTTCCTCAATTTTATATACTGAGCATGTTACCTTATGGAATATCCCTCTGGCTAGTTTAGACCAGCTGTCCTTCCTGTGTCTCCTCATAGCTTCTTGTGTACTTTCTGCTGACTCAGTGGCAGGGCAGTATGAATAGCAGGAAGGTCCTTGTTCATGTGTAAGCCCTTCTCAGCAATAACAGAAACATGTCTACCTTATCAACACCATTCAGCAAAAATCCAAAACCTAGTAGCTACAGTGAAGAAAATTAACTCTACTTAAGCCAAAACCAGCACAGTGATAATTTCAGTTTCAGCATACACCTTACTGTCACAGTATTCAATAAAAATAATGTCATTCAGCAGGAAAGAAAAGATCTTCAAACATTGATGTGATAAATTCTGTCACCAGGATTGACTATAATTATATTCTGCTTCTGAAGACTATTCTTGCACATAATCCTTCCAAACAGATTTTTTTTTCCTCTTTGACTGTTTTAGAGTGCTGTTGAAGCTTTTTATCTCTTAATAAACAACACAAGAACTGTATTTCAACTTCAGGATTTGAGATCAAAGAGGAAAACAAATATTTTGAACCATGGGACCTTAAACTAAACAATTTCTTTCTGGCTCACTCTCCCCTAGCATCAATGTAAAAAACCAGTGTTATCTTTGTTTTGAAATATAACTTAGTTTTAGAAGAAGTCTTGGAATGGCATTTATATATTATCTATTGTGTACCATGAAACTCAATTTTGATCTCCCAGCTCTATTCTATTAAATGTGACATGTTAAAAACAGAATCTTAGCTTCACATTGTACTAAACAACAACTTCCTTTTATCTGTGTATATAATTGTGTCTATTCTCTAGCTGAAGATACTGAAATGCTGATACAGTTCATAAAAAATGTCAGGATTAATTTTTTCAATGTGGAAGAAGAATATGGAGAATAGAAGAAAGTGGCATTGCAGGTGAGGTCTTCAGTGCTGTAGAAACACTCCAGAAAGAATAATTTAAAGGATTAAGCCCAAAAGAAAAAAAAAAAAAAAAAGAATGAGTAAGGTTAGAGAAATAAAACAAATGGCAGAGCAATAATATTGAGAGAGAAGGGTAAAATTTTGCTACAAATGATGCAAACTTTGCTGACAAATTCAGGCTAAAAGTACGTTTCAAGATAAAAGTCTGTGCCAGATAGAGATCTGAGCAGAAGATGAGAGTCTTTCTTTTCCTTTGATTATCCTTTAAAGTCTGAAAAGGATAGCCTCTGGAATGTTAATCCTCCCAGACAGAGATGAGGGAATAAACTGAAGATGGACTGAGAGGAACAAATCACGTCTGGGACAAAGCAACTGCAAGACCATGCATGTATTTTAGGACTGCACATTGTAACATACCTTCAGTAGGATTTTGAACATTGCTATCCTTGCATTGTCTGCTGACAGAGAAGATAAGTCTAGGTAAGGATTTGTGGCCATGGTGG
This sequence comes from Corvus hawaiiensis, assembly GCF_020740725.1. NCBI lineage: Eukaryota > Metazoa > Chordata > Aves > Passeriformes > Corvidae > Corvus > Corvus hawaiiensis. The sequence goes on along the minus strand of NC_063255.1, from coordinate 37,159,586 downwards.
TACAAAACGGCGCAGACTACAAGATGCAGAGATAGGGGAGAAACGAGGATTTGTGCTCTTTCTCTTGACCCTCTAATGACTTATTTCCCTGACAGAGGTAAAAAACAGCCTTTAAGGCTGCATGGTGTCTTTTGGTTGCTGCAAACTACCTCATAAACTTAAGATTCATCTGAAAACTTAGGAGTCTTTCTCCTCTCTCCTATTATATTTTTCTCTTCACACACTACAGCAAAGTTTTCAGTGCCAAAGAAAAGTCACAAAAACCATCAAAATTGTCCATGTGTTCAACATAGTTTTCACCCACTCTATCATAGACATATCTCTTTAAAGTCACTGTTGATCCAATATGAAAAATATCCTAAACAATACCACTGGTTATCATAGCAAAAAATATTTCAATTATAAATATTTTATTTTTAAAAAAATAGGTTTTCAATTCTCTTTCTTTTTATCTCCTTCTTAGTCATGTAAGATCTCTCAATGAAGATAATATTTGGCAGTAATAGAATCAATGCATACTGAATATTCTTTTCAATATTTATATCTAACATCGTCTTTAATAATTACTTTGCTTTCTCACATTTAAATTTGATTGCCTAGGAGACATTTAACATAGATTTAAGCATTTTTCATATATAAATTCATCTTCTAGCTATTTAAGTCTCAACTTGAAGCTGCTTCAGTAAACAGATTTCCTTAAATGATTTTTTGTTCACAAAAAAGCAAGCTCCTAAAATTTAGTTGGTTTTGTTTTTAATCAACAAAAGATATAGTTTCGTTAACACTTTAAAAAACAAAACAACAAAACCTAAACCAACCACATTAAAAAAAACAAACAAACAAATAAACCCCCAAAACCTAGATAAAAAAAGTCTCTGGCTGTCACAATATAGTAGAGAGTTTACATGTCATCTTAGATTTGCAGTTCCAAGGGAAAAGAAAAATTTGCATATTGTGTAACTGGATTTGGATTCTTAAAAGTCTCGATTAGGCAAATGACCTGGTAATCTGTATCACAGAAAGAAAATACTCTGTCTGCTTGCTTGGGTGTTTGCTTTGGTGGGTGGAGGGACATGAGAGTGGGTGTCAGAATTCAACATCCATTTTTAACCTATACTGGGGAGTAATGAAAAAAGCAGAAATAGGACATTCTTTTTAAAAGCAAGTTGTGTGTATAACTTCCATAATACCTTTGAAGGAATCCCCACAGATGAAGAACATATCATGCATGGCCCTGAAAAGACAGGTAATTTTGTTGAGCTACCCTATAAAAACAAAAACATCCAAGCAATCAAACATAAACCCCCTTAAATAAAATGGATATTCAGTGACAAAAACACAGTGATTTTTTTTAAAAAAACAATGTTACAATTTTTCGTAAGGCAAATGCCTTATTTGGCATATTTCTGAAAGAGCACTACCTCAGATTCCAAAAGTCAACTACTAGCAGAATAATAAAAGCTGCAATTAAAATAGATTGGCAGAATGGGGATAGAGAACACCAATATGATATTTAAAGTCTAATACACATATAGTCTTTGGAGTTAAAATAATTGATATGCATATTGAAATTAACCTAAATTAAGAAAAAGTAAAATAAAATTAAGTGATTTAGGGCTATACCACTCAATTTGTCACTACACTAAGTAACATGTATGTTCTTGCAAGACTGTCTCCTAAGAACAAGTATATATGGCTTATAAATAATTAGGGATACAGAAATACAAGGATGAATGACGTTTACCTTTTAACTTTGTACAGTAAAGATAGATGCCAAAACTAAGACTGCAGATACCCTAATGTTGTATGCAAGTACCTGCCTTGATTTCTTATATTCTCTCAAAGTTATCTTCAATCAGTCAAAAAAGTTCAAAACCATGAGTGTAAGTATTGAAGTCAGATCAATATGTTGACCATAAATGCTGTGTTTCCTTACAAAACCGTGCTGTAAGTGTATTCTGGCCTACATAAAATATTATGTGACACAGTACTATACAAATAAAGGTAAAAATGGGCTGTAAGTTTGAAATAGAACCATACAAAGGGATGAAAATTTAAATACTTATAAGTGGTCATTCTGCCTAAGAACATTAAAATTATTTAGCTAGTATAAGCACTGCTTTTCTTAATATATATGGATGCCAATAATACACAGAAATAGAGAAATAGATGAACAAATTACGTGTAGTTTATTAATTTATTTCACCTCAGTCCTTTTGCAAGATGTTTACAGTCATTACAATATTCAAACCCACTAATTATTTCAAGTAATCTGTGAATGTACCTATAAAGATATTCCTGCTTGGGGTCAAGAGGTGCTGCTGGGTGAATAATGATTTGGAAAATGGATCATAGTTTCAAATATATTATAAGAACTGAAAGCTTTGTAGCTTTGATCTTTAGAATAGTCTCTGGTTTTATGTAAAAAACCCCGCATGATAATCTGACAGACATTGGGAAATAAAGGATAAGCATGTTAATATTATAGTATTTGAAAAAATATTTTTGCTCATTCTTGTCTTACAAACTTTTTTATCACTGTTTTGAAAGCCTTGTTGTGGTCTCATTAGACATCCTTCTTGTTTACATGATCAATATGCAATGATAGAAAAAAATAGAAAATATATATATCTATATAAGTATATGTATGTATATATGGAGTATATCACAAACTTCCGTTTGTTACCACTACATTCTCAATCAAATTCAATTACTGTTTTTTTAGTTTTGATGGTTCAGTGTCTCATTTCGTTTGTATTGGTTAATTTTTTCACCATGTATTGAAGACCATGTAGGAGAAGAAGGAGGTAGCTTTAAAAGACTTTTCAAAAAGAGAGACTTTGCTTTGTGCAAATTGTCAAATGCTTGTCCTAAAAGACAAGTGTAACAGTTTTTTGCTGTTGTTTGGATTTTACCTTTTTCACAAAGCTTTTTGAGTGTTTACAAGTTATTTGTTTGATTCTTGTGATGTATATCTGGATAGGGTTGTTTAGCTGGTTGGTTTGTTTTGTTTTCAGTCTTAGACCATAGTTGTTAAATTGAAAGAATGAAAGCAATTTACAGGTATACTACAGCTGAAATAGAGAATTCTAGGTAACTGACTTTTATAGAAATTCCTTTAAAGAGGAATTAATTTAAACAAGAAAACAGGTAAAATGAAAAGGGAAGCATACTCCTTGGAGTTGCCTTGGGCAATTCCTCAATTCACACTGCTTTTGCAAACCCTTTGCTACCCATCAGAGGGTGTGTATTGCACAGCAGTCCCCTAAATCTTCAGGTCATTGTCCCACTGATACACCTTCCCTCCCTGCCCCTCACAAACCCTCTCTTGCCTTCTTAAAATAAAAAGATAAATCTGATTTATTCCTGTTCAGACAAGGACAGGAGAGAGTCCCCAACTCAAAACTTTCACATATGCATGGTAAGAGATGACCCAAGACTCTCAAAGCATATGAAAGTGTTGTGTAGGTCACTTCTTCAACCCATTCCTGACAGTAGTCCTCATGAATCCCTTCTTCTGTGCAAAGTGGCCATGAGCCTGCTAGTGGGCTGGACACATGGTGGTCAGGGACCCTAGCCCCCTCCATGTCACTTCTATCAGGGTTAGAAGAGGGGTCCTGTGCTCCAAGAAATGGATGGGCCACCCAGTGCTGAGGGGGCTGCTATGTGAGTAACCATACCCTGAAAGCAGAACTAAAAATCATACCTCTTCCCCATCTCAGGTTGAAAGGAGGATTTATGCATAACACAGCAAGTTTTTCTTCATATCCTGGAACATCTAATTTTGAAATGTTGTCAGAAATATTATAATTTCTGACTTAAACATTTTCTTGAAGGACTTTTAAAACTGTATTACAAAAGCTGCAGAGAAGACTACAGCACCCTGAATGGGGCCCTGACTGAGGCCTTACACTGCTCCCTGATGAAGATAAGATAAAGTAACAGCTCAGGGCTGGGGACATTCACAAAGCACAGGCTTAACACCTCCAAGGTGGAGACCACAGCCCTGGGGCTATCAGGTGCCAGGCTCGAACAGACCCTTGCACCAGAGGGTGGGGGAAAGAGAGGCTTTGGGTGTCTTGGAAAAACCTGTGGTCAGAGGCATAGTGACTGCCCATCCTCCCCTGTGCAGAGGAGCCCAGCTGAGGGGTCCTAACTGGGGGGGGGGGCGAGGGGAAGCTTATCCACAGCAGAAGGGGGTGTCATGGCCCATCAAAGAGGCCCCCTTCAAAGGGGTCCCCAGACTCTGCACCAGAGCACCAGAGATGATGCAACAAACCCTCAGTGTTTGTTGCCAGGGACAGTGTCAAGCTAGCCCCTGGAGGGGAGACACATGGGTGTTCCCCACCTGGCCCAAAGCATATATTAATCCATGGGATTCTGTACTCTTTGGCCTGTAGTGTGGTGGTGTGTGGTGGTGTGTGGCAGTGTGTGGTGGCATGTAGCAGCATGGCATAGCATGTGGCGGCATGGCCACGGCAGTGACGGGGGACCTTCACCACCAGCAGACCAGATGGAGGGGAGCAACGAGACATCGTTGGGACCCTCGGGTGGGTGATATGCTTCCACCTAAGCCCTGTCACCTCTCCCTGTCTCCCACCTTCCCCACACTTACTTTCTTTCTCTTTCTTTCTTTTCTCTTTCTTTCTCTTTGCCTCTCTACTATTAAATAAAATATATCAATATTTTGGCATCAACATCGAACCTCGTTTGGCTTTAATCTCATTTCTGGGAATATTTTGAACCTTCTAAGTCCTTTCTGGTTTATGAACAGAGACTTAGCTTTCTTTGCTTTTCTGGGTTTAAACCAGATCATAAAAAATGTTGAATAGTTTCAGAAGAGTACATGGATAAACCCAAACACATGAACACAAAGGAGTACCTGGTACACGGGAATGCTTGCAGAAATCAGATTAATATGACATCCTAGATACTCATATCTCAGAATATTTGAGGCATCTTTTTGCTTGTAATTTCTCATGGCGGTTTTTTCCATTCTAAAGGATGGTAGAGTGACTGACTTCCAACAGGTATGTCTGGAGACTGCCTAGGCCAACTCTCTGCTCTGTGGTGGTCAGTGAACCTATGTTACAAAGGACAGAGAGTTCTCAGTAAGACAAGTCCCTAGTACCACAAGTACCTCTTTAGGTTAGGGTGACCAGAAAGGCATCTTCCAGGGTGTGTTGTTCTATTATGGTAATCTACCCCAGGTTGGCTTCCCCAGTTGGGTGTTGGCCCTTGCCCATCACCACTCCCCCAGAGTGTCCCCATTGGTCCCCATTTCCTAGTCCTGCCTTTTCCCCACCCTTGCATAAAACCCCTGAGTTCGGCATTGTTCTCGTCTTTGCCTCTGGAACCTTCAACAATGTAGAAGCAATAAATGCTTCTGTTGAAACCCACGCAAAGACCCTTCCTGCCTCTTTTGCCACTAACTTTATACTGAAGCTGGCCGTGCATTTGTGCATGCATGCGTGTGAACCACAGAGCTGGACAGAGACTGTAATACTGCTCAGACCAGGGTTGGTCAGATAAGTTTTCTCCAAATTCTGTCCTGTCCAGTTTGAGTATTTCCAGGGATGGAGGTTCTACACTCCCTGGGAAAACTATGGTAAACACAGAATCATAGAATAATAGAATCATTAAGGTCCAACCTTTGTCCAAACAGAACCACATCAATTAAACTATAGCTCTAGGCGCCACATCTAGTAAATTCTTGAACACTTCCAGGGATGGTGACTCCACCACCTCCCTCAGCAGCCCTTTACAGCACCTGAAAACTCTTCCTGTGAAGAAATCCTTTGTGATGTCCAACCTGAATCTGCCCTGGCTTGAGGCCATTTCCTCTGCTCCTGTCACTAGTTGCATGGGAGAAGAGGCCAACCCCCACCTTGCTGCAACCACCTTTTAGGTAGTTGTTGAGAGTGATAAGGTCACCCCTTGAGCCTTCCCAGGTGAGACAATCCCAATTCCCACAGCTTCTCCTCATATGACTTACTCTTTAGACCCTTCACCAGCTTCACCTGGGGCCTCCCTGGTTAACCAGGACTGATGATAAATGATGGAGAGTGGCTTGGTGAGGTCTTCCACCAGCTCCTTCAGTACACTTGGGTGAATCCTATCCAGTCCCATACACAAGTGGCACAGCAGGTCATTAACTACTTCCTCCTGGAGTGCATGGTATTCTGCCCTCCAGCCCTGCCTAACATGGGTGGCTGCCTTGAGGACAACTGATCTTACTGATAAAGACTGAGACAAAAAAACATTAAGTATCTCTGTAATGTTTACACACCCTCACAGTAAAAGCATCTTCTCTACATCCCTGAAGAACATACTTTTTGTTGTTGATTGGTTGCATACTTTGAGGAACATTGTCTGATGGTGGGAATATACGAAATTAAGCATTGCTGAGCATATTCTCTGTTGACCTGGATATATGAGGTTACTAACAAAGTTCATAGCAAATGTATGGTGTTAAAAAATGAACAAAATCCAAAACTTTGTTTTGAAAATGAAATGAAATACAATTTTGGTACTTATTTGCCTAAAAAACATAAACGTTTAAAAATTAGGAAGGCTTTTTCCCTCAAAACACTTACGTGCAATATGACTATGACATAAGCTGACTGCAATGAGAACATTGCAAACATATTGTCCAGCTAGATGGACCCTTGATCTGACTCATTGTTATAGATGCTTCAACAAATCTGCTTAGAGATCTTCTATTTTTCATAAAGCTAGGTCAGATTTCAAAGGTAAAAATGCACCTAAA